>NC_137892.1:122427900-123027900 GCF_963455335.1 Martes martes | reverse complement strand
ACAGTAGAGAAGTATTTCCAGTAGAGGAGTTTGGCGAGGCCTAGCATCAGTCACAATGCCCTATGTGTAATCCTGGTGATTTAGAATAGGACTATGCTTGTGATTTAATAACTGGAACCCTAATTTACTATACTGTATCTCATTTAGAGAACTCTTTTTTTCCCCAAGATTTTATTTATTTATTTGACAGACAGAGATCACAAGTAGACAGAGAGGCAGGCAGAGAGAGAGAGAAGGAAGCAGGCTCCCTGCTGAGCAGAGAGCCCGATGCGGGGCTCGATCCCAGGACCCTAAGATTATGACCTGAGCTGAAGGCAGAGGCTTAACCCACTGAACCACCCAGGTGCCCCTAGAGAACTCTTTTATAAATAGGGATATATTCATTTGGTGGTATGAGAAAGGGTGTTTTGAGGAGCAGATATTTGGCAATTGGTGATCTAGCATCATTGGGGGGGGGGCGGAGGGAGGAACACCCATATTTTCATTCCTGCAGAGAGGACTTCTGTGTGGTGAGGCAGGGAGGCTTTCTTAGATCTCTCTCTGGCCTGGATGAAATATCCCTAAAGACGATCTGTCTTCTTTTCCTCCAGTTGCTGGTGTGTCTAATGTGAGTCCTGATTGGTTTCTCCGATATTCAGAGAGTGGCGAGGGAGTGCTTTCATGGAGGACATGAACATTCTTATTACTCACATGGAAAACCCCATTGTAAATTCAATAACGTGGCAGTCTTATTTACCCACTTCAGTCCTCCGTGGGTTTGATGGTCATGAGTCAGCCTTTCTGAATCCAAAGACAGAGAGCCAACTCCGAGCTGTCATAAATCCCCGTTGCGATGCCCCCCTCAGTGGGGTGCCAGGAGAGAGGCATCCAGCCCCGTTTTCTGTCTGTAACAGACTCTAATGGGATTTCTGAGCCTTCTCTCCTTGGCCTCCTTTTAGTGTTCATTTTACCAAGGCTTCCTGGGGTGTTGAGCTGTATCTAATTGGATGACATTTAATAGACTTTCTCTTGGATCCCCCAAACCCAAGAGTATAAAAAATGACCTCACATTAGCCGTGTAGGAAGACTGAAAGTGTAATGGAAAAAAACAACAACAACAACAAGAAGCATCTTATCTAAAATAGTAACCGGCCTCACAAAATATCCACCAATAAACCTAGCAGGAAATGTGTGATTCGTAGATATTTAAGAAAACCCCTCAAAACTCTAAAACCTTACCGAAAGGCATAAAGGAATGCCTAGATAAATGGAGAGACGTACCGTGTTTATATAATATTGTAAAGATGTCAATTAATTCCAAAGTAATCAATAAACTCAATGCAATCCCAATAAAAACCTGAGGCGATTTTTATCAGCCTCAACACGCTGGTTCTAAAGTTCGTAGGGAAGGGAAAACTCAGAAGAACAACAGAGAACTCTTTCTACCAGACAGAGAAATATAACGTTAAGCCATAGCAATTAAAAGTGTGGTACTGATGCAGAAATAGATAAACAGCATCAGGACAACACACTGAGACTGGAAACAGACCTAGGAGTATATGGGGATTTAGTTTATGAGACGGATAGCATCTCACAGTGGAGAAATACTGACCACTTCAGAATAATGATGGGACAATTACTATCTAATTGGAGAAGAATAGAGTTGAGCCACCACCAAATATATTACAGAAAAATGAAACCCACTGTATTAAGGAGGTCCATGTAAAAAGGGAAACTTGTAATATTATTGATAACGCCCAGCAAGCAAAGAATGTGCACAGATGCTCAAAGGCACCAGGGGCCTGGAGTGAAAATTAAAAATGACAATGAGGCACCATTTTTAAAAAATCCCCCTTGGGAAAATGAACAGGCTTGATAATATCTTGGGTCAGCAAGGATAAAGAGAGACAATGCTGCTGTGGGGACAGTGAATTAGAAGCTTCTATGGAAGTGAGCTGGGCAATGCGTCTGTCAAAATCACAAAAAGTTGCATGTCCTTTGAGGAAATCATTCCGCTTCTGGAACATATCCTGAGGGAACGTGCAGAGTTATGTCCGAGAATATTCTTTGCAGCATTGCTTGTAATAGTAAAAAGCTGCATAATCGTAAAAGGTCCATCAGGAAAGGAACATTTTTAAAAAAATCTTTTTTGTTTATTTGAGAGAGAGAGAGAGCACGAGCAGGGGGAGCAGCAGAGGCAGAGGGAGAAGCAGATGCCCCGCTGAGCAGGGAGCCCAATGTGGGGCTGGATCCCAGGACCCTGGGATCATGACCTGAGCCAAAGGCAGACGCTTAAGTTCTGAGCCACCCAGGCATCCCGAGAAGAGTGATTTAATACCAGAGAATGATGGTCTGTACTGAGCATGGGATTTTTTTTTTTAAAGATTTATTTGTTTGTGTGTGTGTGTGAGAGAGAGAGAGAGAGAGAATGCAGGGGGAGGGGCAGAGGAAGAGAGAGAACGTGAAGCAGACTGCCCCTGCGCAGGGAGCCCGATGTGACTCAGGGCTCCACCTCACGACCCTGAGATCATGACCGGAGATGAAATCAAGAGTCCGGCACTTAACTGACTGAGTCACCCAGGTGCCCCATGGAGCACGGGATTTTGCAGGCAGGCCATAAAGCTTGGAAACAGACTTAAAGTACTTGTCATATCTGGCGTGTGGAAATAATAAACCACCTCTTATATTCCAAGTTGGTATTGTGCAGAGGGCGAAGAATGAGTTAGACCCAGATGTGGTGACAGGGAGAGAGTCCAAAGCACGGTGGAAAGGGAAAGAAGACAGACCTATTTATACAGCGGTTGTGCATATGTACATAAGTGTTTGTGGATCGAGCAAGGCAGGAGGACGGACATGACTTGTCTGTCTGTGGTGCTGAACTCGGGGTAGGGCAGTGGGAGTAAGAGCAGAGTGGGAAGCGGGGGCATTCCTGTTTTCTTTCTCTCTCTCTTCTTTTTTTATTGGACTTCTACAAAAGCTTGTTTTCATCTGTTACTTGTGTACTTAAAAGAATGTTCCAGAGTCTGTCTGTAGCACAGTGTGAGTCAACACTGGGACATGGCTACCTAATGGGGAATGTCTTTGGAGTGGCCTGCATAGAAATGATTTGGGGGTTCTGAGGAGGTTCCCTGGGGTGGCCCTGGGGAGGCAGGGAGTGAGGGAAAGACCAAGGGAATGAGATTCCTGGCTTCTCCTCCGGTTCATCCAGAACAGCCTCGTTTTGTTTTCTTTAATCAGTTTGTCAAAGTGCTACATAAGATTTAGCATAAAGCTGAACAGAGCTGCTGTTAAAAGCAATGCTCTGAAGCCCACTAACCCAGAACTGGAATGGCAGTGGCCTCACCTTGCTCCACTCTGAGCACTCCTGGGGGCTGCGGTTCAGTTTTTCGGCTTTCATCTCAAGATGGAAGTCAATGGCCCTGGATGTACTCGGCGAGCACCATGATGGTGAAGGGTCTGGGCGCCGGGGAGGATGGTTGAAGAGGCCAGGTGTGGACAGAGGGCAAGAGGACTGACCTCAGTTATTGGAAGGGCTGTCAGGTGAATAGGTTGGTTCTCTATGGCTCTAGGAGCAGAATGAAAGCCATGGGTAAATGGAGATTTCAGGGTCCAAAGGTGGAATGGGCTACCTTGAAAGGTAGAGAGCTCTCTGTTTCTGGAAGTATACAAGCAGAAACTACTTAGCCACTGTGTTTGTGGCAGAGATTCTGACAACAGATGGCCGTTCAAGTAGAGGACCTCCAAAGTTAATTCTTTCCCAATACTGATTGAGCTCCTATGATTCAGGCAATGTGTTGGGCACTGGATCTATGGGGATGATTGAGAGAGACAAGAACCCTCTTCCAGTAAAAAAGCAAACGAGACAACCAATAAGTGAATGTTTACATTTGAGATGTTGCTTCAAGGAATATAGTGATGTGATAGTGCCCGGAAGGGGCATCATTTTTAGCTGGGGACGAGCACTCTGAAGAGATAGCTTAGCCCTGCAGGATGGGAAGGAGCCATTCACACAGAGATCTCCCTGGGCGGAGGGAACACACAGAACAGAAGAAGAGAAGCCACCATGGGCTTGAAGCAGGAGAATGCTGTGATCGGATTTAGGGCTTCAAAAGATCCCTCTAGCCACTATGGGAAGCAGTAGTGGACAGGAGAAGGCGAGGCATGGAGGCCAGGCAGGAGGTCGTTTTAGTCAGGTAGGAGAACAATGATGTCACCTAGAGCTGACAGTAGCAGAGTTGGAAAAAAGTAGATGGATTTAGTTTTATCTTCCATGGTTCGATGTATCTGCTTCATTCAATCCACTGACCCCAGAAGTAGGTTGGCCTTGTAAAGTACTGCTTCCCAAACAATATATTAACATTTAGGGTTGGACTAAAGGGTATTTAATTTCCTTATGTAGTAGCTGTCTTTGTATCTTGAAGTCTACTTGGGAATATCCAAAGAGAAGGATGAACAAGGTCTTGTTGTGATATAAATTCTGATAGAATTGTACAAATAGATTAACCAGACCGCAGTGTAGAAGACCAGGATGAGGTTATGTCCTCCCATGGCCCACTGTCCCCTTGGCTCTGCCACCTTTCCTCCTGCCTCATGCTGTGCAGGTGGGCCAGGCCAAGAGCAGGGCTCCAAAAGTCAGGCACCAGGAGATAGTCACTGGCGAGGACATTTATCGGCTAGAAAGGCTTAGGTGAATTAAGCCCCTCTGAGGTTCAGTTTCCTCACCTATAAAATGGGATTGTTGGATTACATGGAATAATTCCCATAATTTGCTAAGCACAGATGCCTGGTTTTCAATAGAGTGGTCCATAAATGACAAACACTACCACTTCGCCTTCTCTTCACAGCCAAGCTTTTTGGAAGAATTATCTTCCTACTATCTTTGCTTCAGTATGTCTTCTGCTTTCTCTGTGCCCCTGATGTTACATTCCCTAATTTCATACACGCTCCCCGTCCCTCAGCCCCCACTGCCAAACCCATTAGGTGCTACTGTCTTTTTGTACTTGAATTTCCTCCTCTTTAGCACTGTTGAACGCATACCAGTTTCTTAAAACCCTCTCACTGTTGGGTCATTCCGTGACATCATTCTCTGCTAGAAGGTTTTAACATGGAGGGTACCATGATCAGATTTCCGTTTTATAAAAATTACTCAAAGTCGCATAACAGCACCATCATGGCACCAAGCACATAAGAAAGAATGCGTGGAGTTAAGTGTTGGCCAACATTGCTCAGGATTGTCATGATTCGCAATGTCCCATAGCGTTCTGTGCAAACCTCTGTGACCTCTCTCATCACACTGTGTTGTCACCTTTGGTTTTGTTGTTTGCCGTCTCTAAGAGAGAGAAAGCAGATACCTACTATTCCCATTTACTTCTGGGACTTTTCTTTAGACAGGACACTGTGACTTCCTCTAAAGAGTGAGGCCTGAGCAGAAGCGGTCAATGTCACTTCCGGGAGGAAAGCGATGACTTGCCATTGCCCAAGCCTTCAGTGCTTTCTTCCCTTGCATGGTGGATGTGAAATCACATGTTGATATGGAGATGCAGTGCTCAGCCAGCACATCGAGGACAGTAGTGTTGAAGCATCCCCTGAATCTGTAGCAGACTTGAGATGAGTGATAAATCAATCTTTGTTGTTTTAAGACTTTGAGATTTAGTGGGTTGTCTGCAGCAGCAGGAAAGCCTAGACTAACATGAATAAAACAGAGCTCTATCCCTAGAGCTTAATGCCATGTTCAGCACATATAGGACCTTAATAAATAGAGGTGGAAAGCATCAATGAATAAATAGGGAAGGAAAAAAGAAGAAAAAAAACCCAAGGAGGCATCTCCTTAGGCTTGTGTACTGGAGTCCTCGGCTGGTTGGTTCAGTAGGTAAACAACCCTTTACCTTTCTGTAGCATTCATGAAAGGCTTTCATACCTATTGCTCGTGTGTTCTACACACCATTCTTGGAGCCAGATACCTAGCGGGGACTGAGTCTCAGTAGCATGAAGTGGTGGCAGAGTTAGAACTCAGCTCCTGGTCTCTCGATTCCTGGCTCAGGATTTTGTTCATTGCTCCTTAATACCTACAAATGAGGCCGAACTTGTGGACTATAGTTGCATAGGCTGCTGCCAATCACTGGTGTGCCTGTCTCTATGCCAGGCCAGCCCAAGACTTGGCAAGAGAGGCCAGAGCATGTGTCCTAATAATGGACACACTGGGATTCATGCCCAAAGGATGTCAATACACACACACACATGCATACACTCTGTCTCTCTCGCATTTGTTTACACATAAATTCCAGCTTTCCATGTGTCCCCACATGTGCACACTCCCATGTGCACCTGCACACATGCACACATGTATTTGTACCCACGTACTGATACACACTTAAAAACTCTCACTTATTCACATGTAATCATGTGTCCACACATTCACATGCATGTGCATACACACACATACAAATGTGCTCACCCAAATGCTAACGTATACTGAAATATGTGCTCATCTACTCCCAGGCCCCTGTATATAATTTCAGAACTGAAGATAAGACACTTCCTGTATATTCACTCTTAAGTACTTTTATGTATTCTTGCAAATATGTGTGCCCACAGAAACATGCAACCCACACATATTACGTGTACACTTACAACCACAGGAGCAGACATACCTATGTTCATACTGTACTTGGTCATACACATTTCTCTTTGAGGTTACCTATTTCAGTATCTTTAAGCCAGCACACACTATCCCCATGCCTAGGTCCATACATATTTGCACAAATTCATAGTCCCACAGTTTACACCTGTGTGTAAGTACTACACAGACACATAGATTCTGCAGTCTAAGCACTTAAGGCACACTTCCATGTGTCCTGACAAGCTGGATGGATCCCTCTGGGTTCCAGCTCCAGATCTTTCTCTTGTAGCCCGCCAAGAGAGCTGCTCTAGTTCAGGCCTCCCTTCCTTCTTCTCTCTTTTCCATTCCTGTTCCAACCCTACACTCATTTTCTGCATTGCCTCAATGAAAGTCCCTGCAAAGGTCAGATGAAGGTCTGGCAGCTTCAGTGTTCCCCTCGTCAGGAATGGGTAGAGATCCCCATTGCTTTTCTGGCTGCCTCTCTCTGCTCTCAGGTCTGTTAGCTCTGGTGAATAAAGCCAGGCCTTGGGAAGCAGACAGTTGGGCCTGGGGACTCCAGCTGTTTATAGAGCTGCTCTGTACTCCTGCTGCTCTGGGAGAACAAACACAGCCTGGAAAGTTTCTGCCACTGGGACTCTGTCCATATTACCATGGGCCTAGGAGACACCACCAGCTCTTTGCATGGTCGGCGAGGCCGGGTCCTGGACTGGGAGTCTATTCAGTGACGTTCCCCTTCATCTCTGATTTCCTTATAAGGAAACAAGCAAGGGCTGGGGAATTCCAAACATCCAGGAATGAAATATTTATATTTGGCTCAGGAGAAGATGGTCTTTGGGGGCAGATCAGATCTGAGTTCAAATTCTGCCCCTGCCACTGATCAGCTGTGTGACTTTATGCAAGTGACTTAACCTTTCTGGGCCTCCGCTTACTTATCTGTAAAATGGGGATAATATGTCATGCTTCATGGAGGTTGTCATGAGCTCTGAATGAGATGACATAGGCAGGAGTGCCCTGCTCACTGCCTGGCCTGCAGTAGCATTTAAGGCATGCTTGTGGCTCCT
Organism: Martes martes; assembly: GCF_963455335.1. Classification (NCBI taxonomy): domain Eukaryota; kingdom Metazoa; phylum Chordata; class Mammalia; order Carnivora; family Mustelidae; genus Martes; species Martes martes. The sequence continues at coordinate 123,020,241 of NC_137892.1, read as the reverse complement.
GTTATTAACATGGGTCCCGTCTTGCTCCCCAAGCATATTCTGAGTGACAAGGAAAGAGGCTCAAATGGGAAAATGGTCCAAACGGTTTGGTCGGTGGGATCTAGGTGAGAAAGAAGCTGAGTGGGGGAGGGGAAGCCTTGGCCGCACGAACAGCGTTCGACCTGAATTTCTGTCAAATTTGTACGGGGGTTTGTGACCTTGCTCGAGTGATGTCCCCACTCCGGCGGTCAGATTCCTTCTCTGTAAAATGAAGGACTGCCTTCGACAATTTCTTAAGGTTTTTTTTCTAGTTCTGAGATACTAGGTTATGTTCTTTTGAAATTATCTGCAAAGTAAATGAAATGCATATGGATAACTAAGGACCCAGTGGGGAGGAAAATGACAGTATCGTGGAATGTACGAACTGAACAGGGTTAACTCCTATTCTGGATTAGCATCATTAAGAAGGAGAAAACTGTGTCACCTGTGGACTACTCCCAAGGAGGCAGCTCATTGCCAAGTCTTCATTCTTTGTCTGTGGATTCGGTTTCTCCCCCGCAGGGGGCCATGTCCCCCCGGGCTTCCCTTGTGGGCTAGCTCCAGTTTTAGTGTGTACGATTTTCCCCTGAGGCGTGCTGAGCCTGGCACGAGGTGAGGTTGGATTTCCACGTTTGTGATGCTTAGGTGGTTGCTTAAGCCTGTTGTGCGGCTCTGTGGTCCCTCGATTTCCTGAGTCTTTGTGCTTTGATGTGACTCAGTGTGGTGCACAGCGGAACAGCTTCTATGGGTCAGGAGAACTGGGTCTTTAGCCCTGGCTGGTGTGTCCGTATCTGCTTCCTCAGCTGCACACTGGGCAACAGAGTGTCTACCATGTCTACTGCGTACAGAGTGCTTGGAAGACCGAGGGGTTAGTGCAGGCATCAGATGAGAGAGTGGGTGTGAAATGTGTTGAAAATTATAAGTGTTATTTAATAATTATGGCTGATATTCACTGTGCTTGTACTTTGCATCAAGCACTGTGCTTGGAATTTTCTATGCTTTGTTTCCTAATCCTCACAACAGGTCATAAGGGGGAGGCTACTGGTACCCCACTCTACAGATGAGGAGGCTGACTCAGGCTACCCTGTCCAGGGTCATGGGGCTGAACCTCAAGTTTTGTCTGGCCATGGAAGATTGTGTCTTAACTGCTATGCTGTCTCTAGAGAGAGCAAAAGGCACCAGGACTGAAGTCTGGAAAGGTAGACAGGAGACATGGGGGAGGGGAAATGGAGGGTCAAGGTCCTACACTGATCAGTGATAGCTTTGGGGGCTCCATTGTTATCATCATCAACATTATCATGGGAAACATTAAGAACACTGACAAAAAGCATTTACTGTGATAAAAACTTTCTTGCACATAATTTCTACCCATGATACCTTGATGAAGTCAGTATGTTAGTCACCACTGGGATTTTACGAGGCTTAAAGACATGAAGCAAGTTGGCTCCTCATACACAGTGAGTGAGGTCGGGTCCGTGTGATGCCAGAGCCGGTCTTGTAACCCCCAAACAAGATAAGGGCAAAACTGCTGTTCCTTTAGGAGGAATCTGTGTCTAGGAAATCGATCTCTGTGCAGCCATTGTAGGGAAACAAGTTGGAGAGCAGGTGTGTATACCCGTCCTCCAAGAACCAAGTTCTTTACAGAGCTGGGAGATCCCTGACTTGATCTGATGACTACTTACCATTCCAGAAGAAGAGTGGAACTGTCAACACTCACCATACAGAGCATATGAATAATGTGCTTCTGATTTGGGAGGGATAAGAAGAAAAGCATTAGGAGCTCTCAAGACATCCATTTGAAGCATGGGAAAACTTGGCTTTTTGACCTGGATACCAATAAAAGGCAGCCATGTTTGTTCCTAGTCAATAGGTGGGATCATCTCTGTTTGGAGATAATAGGCCTATTAAATTTTAGGGAGTTTGATCAGTTGCCTTTGGATGCAGTCAGGGTCGACTTGACCCTATCAAGACAGGCCTCTTTGCAAAAGGACAGATTTTGGACCATTTGCCCCATGACCTAGAGAGCTCAGTGATTTTTGCCAGTCTGGGATTGAAAGATTAGATCTAATCTCCATAAATGTTTAGGACCAAATAATTGTGTGAACCAACAGACCCTACTTGATGTTTGGTTTATTTATCTTAAAAAGTCACCGAGCACCTGTTATTAAATCACTGTGCCAGCTGCTGAGGTTGCCACAGGAAATGAGACAAGATTGCACCCCAGCACTAAGTTACACGGTAGCGAGAGCAGGGATGAATAAGCAGACCGTTAACAGTGTTCCATGTTACTTACCGAGTGGTAAGTGCTACTATGGACACTGTAAAATATATCACAAGAATGGGTGGAAAGAACTCATTGTAGCCTTGGGTCAAGAATGCAGGTGAGCTCACACGTATACACAGGTGCGAAAGTGTGCCAGCTGCTTCTGCAGGTAATCCCAGCATAGACTTAGAGGAGAATAGGAAGGAGTCAGTAGGGGAAGGAGGGCTGGTGTGGTGCTCTAGGCAGAGTCCTCCATGGCATCAGCCCAGAGACATGCCTGTCTGGAGAACTTCAGGCCTTTCCATTATCCAGAAGAGGACGTGAGAGAGAGAAGAGGTGAGGCAGGGAAGCATCACCGAGGGTCTTCTAAGCTTTGCAAAGGAATTGGGGCTTAATGAAAGTGACGGGGAGCCACCAGGGAGGCGCTGAACAGGACAATGGTGTGGTTGGATCTGTATTTCAGGAAGACCAAAGTGTGAGAAAGAAGGCTCAGAGTGGGGCCAGATGAGAGTTAAGACTCTTTTGCAGTAACGTGAGCAAGTCCCACGGAAGCCTGAACTTGACTAGGGGTAGGGGGATGTCCAGAAATGGGTGGATGTCCAGAAATGGACTTCCTGGCAGTAACATCTGTCTATAGGACTTGGTGATTGGCTGCCTGCTCTCACTTGGCTCATGAAGTGATGACTTTAGGCTGTTCTAATTACTTTCTCACAAGCTCAATCACTCCTTTCAAAACCAGTACAATTGATTTTTTGTTGTTGCTTTGTTTTCAAGGATTGGGAAAAAATTTTAAAGTAGTAAAGTATTTATAATCACAAATGCAATATTTGCTCCTTGCAGAAACTCAAAAAATAGGGAAAGAATGAAAGAAGAAAATTAAAAATTATCTGTAAGTCTGCAGTCCAGGGATAATTGCTATTAATGTTTTCGTATTTTTCCCTTCTGGTCTTTTTTTCCAGTATAGTGATTTATTTTAAACTTTTTACAATGAGAATGTTGAAGTACACACAAAAGCATAGAGAGGACTTGAATCAACCCAATAGGCCCACTGAGGCTTCTCGAAGCAGCCTTCCGCTCTTGCACAGTTGAATTGTAAACTTACAAGTAGCTCTTTACATTTTCTTTTTTCCATTTTTAAAAAAAGATTTTATTAATTTATTTGTCAGAGAGAAAGAGAGAGAGAGAGAGCATAAGCAAAGGGAGCAGTAGGCAGAGGGAGAAGCAGACTCCCCGCTGAGCAGGGAGCCCAATGTGAGACTCAATCCCAGGACCCTGAGATCATGACCTGAGCCGAAGGCAGACACTTAACCGACTGAGCCACCCAGGCATCCCAACGTTTTCTTTTCATATAAAACTTCAGCCTGTTGTCTTAATTTTATGTCTGTGGTCCTGGGTGTTTGGTGTGCACTAGCCCTGCTGGCTCTTTGGCCGTTTGTTGACGGATGTCTTTACCCAGAACACTGAATAAGACAGTAACAATACCCAAGTCGCATGGTATGCACTGGAGATCTGAAAAAAATACCAGATTCCCTACCTCCTCAGGGGAGCCCAGTGCAGAGGGGACATACTTCTGGGAGCGAGACGTCCCCAGCAGGAAATAGCAGCCTATATTTTGACTCACTCACCATAGTTGTCTCCGCAATGGAACCGAAGCTGTTGATGAAAATGTTGCAGCTCACGTTCACCGGGGGACCTGCCAATCAAGAGATATTTCCTGCTTAGCTCCACGGCCAGGAAGAGACCCCCAGGACAGGACCCCTTCCTGGAACACTGACTTCAGGGATGGCTCCCTCTTGGTGGAGGAGACCCTTGCTTGCCCTCCACCCCACACCCCTGAGCAGCAGGGGACTCCCAGCCACATGACTGTGCCAGATTCCCTGGTCCCCAAGTGAGCACCAGGTACAGAACACCAGAGGCTGAGCTAGGATGTACTTTCATTAACACAGGATGATTCATCGTCCTGCCATATGGCTGAAATCCCTTCCCCAAGCCCCATCAGCTGCCTTCTAATTTGTGGCTGAAATGTATTTACGGCTCCAGCATTTGGAGGCCATCTTGGGAATCGCAAGGAACAGCAAGTTCCTTGCCTTGAACTTATGAACCAAGAAAGATTGCCTGAAAGGGCGTGGATGGGGGTTCCCAGCGGAGGAATCCAGAGGGAACCTCAAGGGAAGTCCGTAAGTCTTTATTAAATACTTTCCAGGCAAGCTTTTTGAATTCTGCTGCAAAAGGTAGGAAAGACATGGAGGAATATTTGCTCTTTGGAATCTCATTATTAGGGGATCTCTGTCCAGTTGAAACCCAATCTCTTCATTTTATACTATTAATTGTAGCAGTTACCTACTACTGAGCATTACAGGGTTTGCTGCTGTCCTGAGAGTGTTACCGAAAGTATCTCATATCCTCTCCACAACTCCAGAAGAAGATATGGTTATTACCTCCATTTTGCAGATGAGCAAACAGAGGCTCCGAGAGATTATTTGCTCATGACCACACAGCTAGTAAGTGGTTGAGCCAGAGCTGGAGTTCAGATTTCTCTAATTCCAAAGCTGATGACTGGCTGTACTTGGAGGAAAAGGTTCGGAGAGAGGAAGGGACATGCTCAAGGTCACAGAGTGGTAGAATGCGGGATTTTAAGCACTGGGCTTCCCCATGAGCTAACAAGGGGTCCAATATAAAATAACCAGAGAGGGCCGGGGTGCCTGGGTGGCTCAGTGCGTTAAGCCCCTACCTTTGGCTCAGGTCATGATCTCAGGGTCCTGGGATCAAGCCCCACAGCAGGCTCTCTGGTTGGCAGGGAGCCTGCTTCCCGCCCCCCCCCTCCCTCTCTGACCGCCTCTCTGCCTACTTGTGATCTCTGTCTGTCAAATAAATAAATAAAATCTAAAAAAAAAAAAAAAAAGTAACCAGAGAAGGGTGTGAGACTATGGGGTAAGATTGCTATGAACAGTAGGAGTCTAGGTATAAGAGAAGTTCTGGAGAGCAAGGCATAAGGAAAGATCTCCTGAAGGTGATAAACCTTGAGCTGACCTTGAAGGCGGGTAGGACTTGGATAATAGCTCATAATCCTTCACATGGAGATTGCAATATGCAATCTGTGAAATTTTTCAGGCCTGCTTTCTTGTTGATCCGCATGAGGTCCTGAGGGGGCCAGGGCGAAATCACTGTCTCTGCTGCGGAGCTGAGAGTTTTAATAACTTACTGAGGCTTATTTAGCCAGCAGGTAGTGGAGCCAGGACTCACACCCAAGTTTTCTGATTGTGGAAAGAAGGAAGCAGATGTCTTTGTGTCCTCTGTGATCCACTCCTCTCTGTCCCTCTTTAAAGAGCAGCCCAAACATTTTACCCAAACTCCGTCAAAGTTTCCTTCTTTTCAGAAATCTTGGTGTGCAGGAAGGGACCCAGTCTTGTGGTGGGAATCCAGGCTTTCCCTCCAAGGGAGTGCCGGGCTCCATGGGTTTTCAACACAAATCCGGTACTCACGGGCTGTCCAATTCAGGCATGCCCCTTCCCATTTCTAGGTTACAACTTCCCCATCAGTCTGGGAGAGTAGTTCTGGATCTGGGTAGACACTGTGAGCTCCTTTGGTTTGGAATCCCCTTATGGAAGCCATCCATGTGAACTACGAGGTTATAGGATTTGGGGACTGAAGGGTTTCTTAAGGGTCACCTCATCAGTTTCTTCCCAAACTGCTGTAGAATCACTGGGGAACCATTTGTCTATCTATCTACTTATTTTAAAGATTTTATTTATTTATTTGACAGACAGAGATCACAAGTCGGCAGAGAGGCAGGCAGAGAGAGAGAGGCGGGGAAACAGGCTCCCTGCCGAAGAGAGAGGGGCTCGATCCCAGGACCCTGAGATCGTGACCTGAGCCAAAGGCAGAGGCCTAACCCACTGAGCCACCCAGGCGCCCCGGGGAACCATATAAACTGCAGATTCCTCGGCCCGATCCCAGACCCAGTGAACCTAACTCATGGGAGCTTAGCCCAGAATGTATTATTTAACAAGAGACCGGGGTGATCCTCACGCACAGCCAAGTTTAGGGACCGCTGCTAGAGTGGCACGAGCTGCCTGCTGAAGGCTGAGTGCTTGAACACCTCAGAGAGTGGGGATCTCGCTTCATCGTCCGCAGCTCTTTCCATAGCTGGTTACTTCCGTCTGCTAAAAAGATTCCCTTATGCTGAGTGGAAATCTGCCTCCTCGTCACTTCCACCTAAACAAAGACCCATTTAAAAAAAAGCCCCCCCCACCTCATTTAGACTCAGACCCAGGCTTTTCTTTTCATTCGTTCTCATACCATTAAGATGCCCCAAAGAGTTACTGCCCGTGCCTCGAAATGACGCACTCAGAGTTCCCACCCAGGCCCTGCAAGTGTCTGCTGCTGTGACTCCCATATAAATTAGATCCTGATTTATGTGTGTGAGAGGGCGCCAGCGAAAGGGACCCCATGGGGAGGTGCGATTCATTGATATAAATCTGAAATTAAATTATCCTCAAGAAAATTACAATCTGGCTGCCTTTGGCAGCAGGATAATGTATATATTTCATTAAATATTAAAGTTTAATTTTGCTTTTGTGTATGTGTTGGTATTAGGCTGTGTCCCTGATCCTGGGAGCCATTATCCTACACAAAGTCTTAAGAAAGATATAGACTATCCGTGCTAGAAGGGCGTAGGTCCTACTGGATTATTTTATAAATGCAGAAATAGAGGCCCAGGTATGTCAAGTGACGGCCTTTGGGTCGCACTGTCCGGTCAGCCATGCAAGGACTGGACTCCAGTTTTCACGCACTTTCCTTCCATGTTCTGATCTGTATTGCCACTGTGCTCTGCAGACTGAGGCTGCTGTTCCTGCCACTCCGTCTTCAGGAGAGTCAAGAGCAGGCAAGTTTTCTGATGCTTGAAGGGGACTGCTGAGTGATTAATCACTCCGTGGAGTTTTCAAACAACGCAGGCTTCTTCCTTTGTGTTAGGGTCACAGGGCCTTATCTACACGGCCTTTTTGGGAGCTCTGTGGTTTGTATGGGACTTTTGGAAATCCTATTTGTGCTTCGAGTGGAAGTGTGAAGGGACCAGAGGATTCGGGGGCAGGAGAACCCTCATGCCAACGTTTCAGCTCTTACCATGAGGGAGAACAGAGGAACCTTGCTTCCCATTTCCTGGGCAATGAGGTCGGGTGGCGTTCCAGAAAGATGTACCTTGCTCAGAGCCTGACTTGGAGGGCACTGAAGTGGGTAGAGACACTGCAGGTTTGGGAAAAGTCTAAGACATTATCTAGTCCTGTAGATTTGGGGCTCAGATGTTCCAAGTAAGTCTCTCAGACTGGGGAGGAGAAGGGCCCTGATTCAATAATTTTATAGTCTGGGTGCAAATTTATATCTTAAAACTGTCCACTGCTAACCAAGTAAGTAAGTAAGTAAATAAATGAATGATTAAATAAATCAACAAATCACTAGTGTTAGACAAAGAAGTGAATGTAGTTAACTGAGTGAAAATCCCTAGTCTTGATGGCGTCCCTTGGGAAAGTCACTTAACTGTTCTAAGCCTTAGCATATATTCTGGTTCATTCGTTCACTCATTCCATGTTGAAAGGTTTATTGAGGGCCATCTATGTGCCAAGTGCAGTTCTGTGCATAGAGGATGACGAATACATGAACCCTGGATGCGTACACAATCAAGTTCCACTCTCCTCTCTCAGGAGAGCTGGACTGCGGCACTCAAGATGGAGTTCCGAGAGAGCCCACCAGGGGGCGAGGTGGGCCGGAATTTCGGAAAATTGCCAGCAGTGCGGGAGGTAACCTGGCGGTCAGGTCTTGAATGTATTCGATTTGGCCAATGGTGTTTCTAAAAGATATCATTTAGCTGCCAACTTGGAAGATTTCACAGAAAACCCCAGACTCAAGTGCCCGGGGCCTGCATTCCTACCTGGCAGCCACCTTAGAACCCGACAGGTGGCGGCCCTTGGCTGAGCCTATGCTTTCTGGTTTTCCCCATCCCCATCCTGCATCACTCAGGTGTCCTACCTGATCCTTCTGGGTGTCTGAGATTGTGACTCTGGTGAAGGGCTGGGGTCCAGGCACTATGGCAGCAACCTTGGTCCTTACCTGTCCTTGAGGGAACCAGGGTCATGTTAAGGATGCTGGAAGATAGGGCCTCAGGAGAAGGGACTAGGGGAGCCTGGAGGTAAACAGGAGTGGGAGGTGGGCCCCCAAGAATCACCCCAGTGCATCTCACAGACCACTCTCCATTTGCAGAGCACTCTGAGAAGGGTACTTAGGGAACGGGGAGCAAGGTAAGCAAATATTAGGAAGCTGTTACCAGCTGTCACATCCCTTATTTGGTCTTGGACTTGAGCCAAAAGGAACAGTGAGGAAGGGCATCTGGAATCAAGAATTGATTTGGAGGCTAGCAGTCCTCACAGTCTTCAGAGGCTAGGCTAGTCCTTGAAATCAGATTTCTGCAGGGGTCCTGGGGGGAAGGTCAGAGTATGCAGGGTCCCAGGAGCACCCCAAGACCACACCTGCAGAACTCGGCTCTGCTTGAGATCGCTGCAACTTCTGGGGCATCCATGGACAAAGGGGACCCGTCTCCTCTAGTAACAGACATCGGGATCTTGTAGGACTCTGAGAGCTGGAAGAAGCTTTTCAGATCACTCCGGTGAGGATTTGTAAATTGGTCACCCACAGGGCATATCTGGCTCACAAACTGTTTTGTTTGAATTTATATGTTTTTGGCATCAGGAAATTTTGCATAAATCTTGATTTCTGGCTCTTCTTAGAATACCGGATGATCTGGAAATGTGGGGCCCTGATTCCTGCAGGGTAACTGTGGGCTGGGGCTAAGGAGAGGCTGTTCCCTTTCAAGGGGTCCGCACCTCTATTTCTCCACGGTCCCTACAACCCCCTTTGGCCTTACTTTTGGCTCACCTCACTCAGTAAAGTGACCTGCCTAATCTCTGTTGCCATTTGAAATCGTGACTCTGAGAATAGAACGTTTCAAAATTATATATTAATCCCTGGGACCTTCCAGCAGATGAATTTTCATTGGAAGTTTCTTCTCTAAAACAAATAAAAGTAGGACAGCTTGGGGGAGAAGCGAGGGTGAGTTTGCTCCTTATTCCCTCGACTCCCTTTTTGGGCACATAGTGGAAGGCTGAGAGCTCCATGAAGCATAGTTTAAAGCCCACAGGTACAGCCCACTCAATCCCCGCAGAGATGAGGAACTGAAGCCCAGAGCAGGGAAGTGGCTTATCAAAGTTCAGAGCTACGTTTGTGCCTGAAGCAAAATGTGGACCTGTTTCTCCACATTCCATGTTTGTCTATCTGTCCATTATGCCAAAGGGAGGCAGTAGGTTTTAAGACCTTTTTTTTTTTTTTTTTGGACAGAGAGATCACAAGTAGGCAGAGAGGCAAGCAGAGAGAGAAGGGGAAGCAGGCTCCCTGCTGAGCAGAGAGCCCGATGCGGGGCTCGATCCCAGGACGCTGAACCGAAGGCAGAGGCTTAACCACTGAGCCATCTAGGCGCCCCACCAGTAGGGTGACTCCTAGCAACCAGAGGTGCTGCTGAGGTTGATTCTCTGAGGCTTTCTTTGGACTTGGTGGGGAGGAGACAGAACTAACAATGTCTGCCACTGAGAGAGGGAAGAGTGACGGGATTCATCCCAGGAGTTTACCACGCTGCCTGCTTCTGTAATCTAGGAAAGCAGATCCCGGCGGATCTGGAAGGCAAGTTTTCTCTACCTTTAAAGTTGGGCCTGATCCTGGCATCATATCCAGAGGTTCGCCCCATTAGCTTATCCAGGAAATCCGAGGGTGACATAGGCTTGGGCGCGGAGCGGGCAGCTTCAGCCTCCTTGGAAGCAGCAAGGCTAAGAAAGGAGAGAGGAAAGCAAAGGGTTAATGATGACCCTGAGCTCACAAACCAGCCTTGCCCACACCCAAGAACCACCAGAGTGTTCTCAGCCTGAGAAATAGACCGTGTGTGTCCTTAATGAGGAAAGACCAGGTTCAGCTGTTTACTTGGCCAGCTGTCGGCCAATGTGGGACCCTTGGCAGGCGGCTGTGGATCTGAGGCTGCCGAGAAGCCTCTGCCTCCTCAGGCTTCGTCTCTGGGGTTTTGTGCAATCGCACTCCGCTGCTGGGCCTCCCCGGGGAGGAAACTGAAGGGTTAACTTCCCAGGAGGCCCAGCCCTGTGTTTTTGGCGCCTGCACTCTCACGGGTCTGGGGGAAAACTCATCCAGAGACTATCTCAGAGATCTCATAGTCCAGCCTTTCCCCAAAGTTGCTCTTCAGAATCAGCCACTAATTAAAAAAAAAAGTTGCCAGAGTCAAATACATTCGGGAACAGAAATTTAATCAGGCATCTTTACCTTGAGTCTTCTCAGAAGCTTTAACAAGCTTGGAGGCCTATACTTAGGGGACCACCGTCTCACGAAACCTACACTTTTGAAAACACTCAGTTGGGAACATTGAAGTACAGTTAGTGGAAGAGACGGAGGCAGGTCCCAGAGTAAACCAGTCTGCCTCTGTGTGTCCAGACCGGAGGATCTGAGAGTGGAGTGAGAGGGTGCTCCACACTGTCTCTGTCACCAGCCCCCAGCAACAAAGCGGTTTTAGGTCCTCACTCATGCCGTAGCATGAATTACTGATGTCTACGAACAGTGGCTCTCCCCCTGCCATGCTCTCAGAGGTGTGCAGATTCCCCAAAAGGGTCAAGATTGGAAGCTGAAAGGTTCAAGAACAGTTGTTTGTGTTACTTTGGGCCAGAGAGCTTTCCTAGTCCTGAAATGATAGCAGGAGATAGCTGGGAGCAAGTGCAGCTGTGGTGTGCGGCGCTGTCAGGAGCTGGTACGCTGCGGGACGGCCATGCGTAGAGGGATGAGTGTGTGCACGCATGTGTGTGTGTGTTGCATAAGATGGGAGCTTCTGTCACCTAGCCAAGTAGGACATTGTGTTCCCCAAAGATCCGCACTCAACCTCTCTTGTTTTTCGCCTTTGCTTGTTTCTGATCTCACAGTTTTAACGGTTTAAGTGATCACCTCTAATGGACGACTCTCAAGTCTGTCTCCTCCTGGTTGCCGCAGAAGCCCCCTTTTCTCATTTGCAAACACCCGCAGGGCGTGTCTAGCTAGATGTCCTGCCTGTGCCTCAGATTCATCTCGTGAACGGAATGCCCCAGCTTCCTCTCTGAACTTGCTCCTGCAGATCCCACTTCCCCAGACAGCGCCAGAGTTTGGCCACTGTCTAGGTCTACAAGCTCCAGAGCCATCTTGTCTCCTCATCCCCCTTTCCTGTCACATCCCTCGCTCACCAGGCCCTGGACCATGCTACTCGGTAATATAGTTGTGCTTGTGTTTGAAGACCAGGAATCATGGCGTTTTTATTTATTGTTTACTTGTTCTTTCAATCCCCTGCTGTGTCAATCATGGTGTCTCAGGCATAATTGATACTCGGTGACTGCACAGTGAATGAATGAATGAATGAATACGATGCTACTTTAATTAATCAAATATTCTGGTTAGTAGGGTCTTCATAAATATTCATGTATGGATTAACAATTTTTAAAGTAATTAGGCTATTATTTCCAGTAATGAAGAATACCGAAAGTGATCTGGTATTCCTGTGCAGGTCCAGAAGGCACTTCAGGATTATTAAACACTCATGTTACCTAACCTGAAGATCCCTTATCCACATACTCAGGAATTCATTATGATTGTCAAGATGAGGGACAATGCATTTTACTGTTTGTGTGTGTGTGTGTGTGTGTGTGTGTGTCTGGATGTTTGTGAGAGGGTGTGATGTGTACAGGTTTCTAGGTGTGATATGTACAAGTGAGTGGATGGGTACAGATGTGTGTGGGGACTGGGATGTGATGGGGTGTTTGTGGATATGCGATGGATTGTGTTACACAGATACGTATGTGTAAACATGTGCATACCTCTGTTCATGTGAAAGTGTGTTGTTACGTGTGGCATCTGTGTGTGTACATGTGGGGTGGATGTACGTATTGGGTATAGGGTGTGAATGTGTGGAAGGCTTGTGTGGATGTGTGGATGTGGAATGCACATTACCTGTATGTGCTTCTGAAATGTACTGTGAAATGTAATGTAAGATAGCGCAAAAAGAGTGAGAAGAACAGATGACTGGAATTTATCCTGTATCACTTACTTATAAGCTGTGTGACCTTGGAGAAGTTACTCAACCTCTCTGAACTTGAGTTGTCCCATAGGTCACATTAGTTTTACATGAGTGGTGACTGAGGTAGCACAGCTAAAAAACAACCAAGGACAGTTCTTGGGACATAGCGGGCACTCGGTATACTGTCTTGCTCTTGCCTTGCTCTGTGTGTGTGTACGTGTGTGAGTGTGTGCATGTGTGTGTGCATGTGTGCGTGTGTGTTTGAAGCTCTTCAGAGCCCGTCTGGGGGCATCTTCTGGTCTCACTGCTGCTTTCCGCTGCACCACTGGCCCTACGTGGCTGGGAGATCTCGCCCGATGCCTGCTGTGGGCCCAAGTTAGACCGAAGTCCCAGCTTTTTCCCCATTCAGCACCAGACTCGTGGCTGCTCTGTGGCTCTGGCGTGAGCCAAAGGGACCACAGGCATCCAACTGGTGATTTACGACTTTTCTGCTGCTATAATTCACTTCTAGAGCCTTTCTAGGAGTGGTGGTTATGAAGCTTTCATAAGCTCTGTTCTCTCTCCAGCCCCTCCTCTCAGATAATAAGATTTGGGAACATGGTACTCCCTCCCAGCAGCTAGGAGAGCACCAGCCATCTCTTGGCCCTTAGGCCTCTTTCATAAGCCCGAATCCTATTATGCCGTACTGGGAGAGAATGAATTCGCCCCAAATTGCCCCCTACCATTTGCTATTAGCAAAATGTGCCATTTAATACCAGAATCCTCTTCTAAGCCGAGGAGTCCTCTGGTCACCCAGCTCTCAAGTCTGCAGCATTTGCGGTCCAGTTACCTGGCCACTGACTCCCTATAAGCTCTGGCACGGGGAGCTGAATTGAGGGCATGGAGACTCTGAGAGGTTAAGTAACTGGCCTCAGGTCACACAGCACTTTAACGACAGAAGGGTTTAGAACTCAAATTTTAAGGCGCTGCTTCATCCAAAAGCTACAACATATGGGAAAGCCTTGTAAACTGTGAAGAGTATCCACAACTTCGCTACTATTGTTACTGTTTGTGGTGGAAGCTTATGGTTTTCTGTGACATCTGGGAGCATCAGAGCAGGAGTCTGACTCGACAGTTCTGATCCCGAAGCTGCACTCCCCACACTGAAACGTGGAGAAGAAAGGATTGTGGGTCGCCCCATGATCTGTGTCTTCAAGGGATTCACAGCAGAATTCTTTGAAATTCTGAGATTCATTAGTCCCAACTGGTATCCCGTACCTGTGGGTTTTCTGGGGATCGCTTTCACGTTTTTGACCCTGTTTCTGCACCACCTGTTCTCGTCAGTTACAATGTTTCCTTAAATCACCTCACTTCTTTCAAACTTACTCTTTTTAAACAACGGACTTGGTATTTCACGACTTAAAAATGAAAAAGCACCATTGTTCGCTGGAATAGACATAACCCCCAAGAGGGAAAGCAGTGAAAACAAAACAAAAAGAGAAGCCTAAAATTCCAGTTGCCTGCTATTGATTACCAATATTCACAACGCAAGCCTTGCCCAGAGTCCCAGGGGAAGACCAGCAAGGATTGCAAAAATGTTGGAGACACATTAACACCTGTCTGAGACTTTAATGAGAACTGAAACGGAAAGAGCTCAATCATAATTCACTGATACTCCATGTGAACTACCCCCAGTCATCCCCCAACTCTTACTGCCCGAGACCAAAATCTCTCTAATTCTTTTATACATGCAGAGTCTTTATTTGAATGTCAAAATAGCCATGCCCCTCCACTTGATAATTATTGTACATTTCCGTCTATATTTAGAAAGCACAGTTCACAGGGAATTAGTTCAAGGGCCCCCTATAGTAAATCTGTGCTCTGTGCTTTTGTGCAGAGTACATAGGCATCAAGGAGCCCTTGGTGCACATTTAGAACCACTACCTCTGGTGAACTTGAGCATTTGCTTATAGACCGTGAGCTACTGAACAGAGAAGCTGGGGATGAACCTGAGAAAGGAGACCTTTGATTGTGAGGATTTGCTGACCCTATGAAAGTATTTGGAAATGATGCAAATTGTTTCGGGGATTACTGCAATGTAATGGAGTGAATCAGACTCGGTTGAGACAGATTTGATTAATAGTAATTTCAGAAAGACAGTGAGGTCTTCTGGGACCAAGTGTGCTCTCCCTCACTGGGAAGGCTTTATGGCAAAAGCTGCAGCGACTGGACAGAGTCACCTTAGTGTCTGGAGATTTGTCACACGGGGAGACTTTGGTACTTAAAGGACCTCAGTTTTGACTCCTAATGAAAGAGACCGTGGAAAGATCCAGGAGTGGGTTTCCAGGCGGGGGGTGGGGTGGGGTGGAAGCAGGGGGACACCCTGTGAAGTGGGGGATGTGTGATCTTCAGAGAGTCACTCCCCTTTGTGGCTTTCAGTTTCCCAAGCTACAAAATAAGGGAGTTAGAATAGTCTCTAAGAGTCCTTCTGGCCCTAAACTAAAATTTTATAAGTCTGTAATATTCCCTCTCCCCTCTCCCCCTTCACACATTTGTTCTTGGCATCTAAATTTGTCTGGAATCTTTTGAGGGAACATGAGCATGTCTGTGATGTGGTTTTTCCCAATCCAGTCTCGAGATGTGGTTTTTCCCAATCCAGTCTCGAGATTTCTCTCCAGTGGAACAGCTCATGTTTCAGGGATTTGTTGGAAGAAAGGCCAGATCAATGCTCAGATTCTCATTCTCCTGTTGCAACATCAATTGGAAATAGAGAATCGATATGGAGCTGTCAATCCGAATTTCAAATGAGCTGGGGTTGGCACCATACGGGTGAGAAACGGTTTTCAATTATACCCTGCATGGCCCCACACCACCGAGAACCATTCTGGGTTAGCAGAGGGAGTCCCCCTGACAGATGCCATCTCCATGGCTCAACACGGTAGATAAGTCGGGAGGTCCAGGGTGGGAAACAGGGAGGATACGGTGAGGGGCAGAAGAGAGACTAACAGGCAGAGGGTAATCTAGGGAGAGGCAGGCAGGGCTCCAGGAGAAGCTGCAGGTGCAGGCTGAGAAGGGGAGGGAGGTGGAGCAGGGAGAGGAGAATGTGAACGTGAAGGAGCCTCAGGTGTGGCCAGTCCTATAATCGAAGGGTTCAGTGAGGCACTTAGTGGGACAGTGGAGGCTTCCCAAGAGGCTTTTCGGGGAAAGCGATTTTTTATAGTAGAGCTTGAAGGTGGGGTGTGGGGTTAGCCTGGAAGAAATAGGGGAGGAGGAGCACTTTGAGTAGAAGGTACCGCGCGCGCGTGTGTGAGGGAAGGAAAGGGTTGGGGGGAGAGAAAGAGAGAGAGAGAGGAAACAATGACAAGCGGTGAAGATGAAACATTGAGTCTCTGAGGTTGGGAGTAGCAGGGGATTCGTCCCCCTGGTCTCTGTTCTTACAGTGGGTCTAAAAGTTAAGGTAAGATTACCCCTCGCTAATCCCTTTACAGTACGAAGAATCCATCCTGATTGCTCAGCTATTTCGGGTTATACTGAATCGTGGTCTGGCCAGGCTTGAGGAATGGGCCCTCCCAAAACATCTCAAAGTGAGGGGTGTCCAACTTGGCTTCCAGGCAACTTGTCCTCTGACTTGGGCCAGAATATCTGCCCCCTCTGTCTTGGCGGGGAGGTGATCCAATGAGAGAGTATTTATTCTGGGCAGAAAGCACCTGGTTAACTAGTCAAAAGTTGTCTTAAAGTCTGCTAGCTGCTTGCATGGGCATTTACTTACGACACAGTTTTGAAAGTCACTATGGAACAGAAGAAAACACATTAAGGTGGGAGCTGGGGAACAGGAGTGTAGTTGCAGCTCTAGCTCTAACTCCCTGGGTGGTCTCAGGCTAATTGTGTCTCCTAGATGGGCCTCAACTTCCTCATCTGTGAATCGGCCAGTTGGCATTAGGTCAGGCACAATGGCCTGTTCTGTGTTGAGTGCCCACCTCTGTTCAGCGGGGGGTGGTTGCTCGGAGGGGGGTTCTGGGACTTGACCCAGCAGGGAAGGTACCAGGGAGGCTCATCAGTCTGTCCAGGGACTAGACTGTGGAGTTCCAGCTTGTCTCCATTTTACAGGCCCTCTTGCTGTGAAATCCTCTGCTCTGATCCTTCTGATTCATTAAGCACCCACTAAACGTGTAAGGCACTATGGGGGAGATGCAGACGAACATGTCATTGCCGACAGAAAATGCCCTCCGTGTGGGCAGGGTTTGTGTCTGTCTCCTTCGGGGCTTGGTGTGTGGTAGCAATCAATAATCATTGATGAAGGACCTTTGCCCTCTTGTTGTTGATAGTGGAACAGGTAGAACAGATCAGGTACATACGACCATCAGAGGTCACCATCCAGCTCAGGAGGTATCATTGGATGGCCCTGGTGGTTCAGAGAAGGAAGGCAGTGTTTAGGGAAAGGTGGGGACATGAATCAGAGAATTTTTCTGAGTTTTAATTTTAACCTCTGCACTTTCAGAGAGAAACAACATTTGCTATTGTCTATGTTGTGCATTTTAGGGGGAAAACTTTCTTTCTTCTGCTGTGGGCTGTCCTGGGGAAAGGAAGGGGGAGAAGTGCTGGGGAGGGCTCATGTCCTAGGCTCCTGGGAAGAGGTGCGGCTGATACTCTCTGGTCTTCTGAACTTGACCAGTTTCCTGGGCCCTGGCCCTGGCATTCGGGAACCTGGGGGTTGCCGCGTGCAGTGCAGGCCCTGCTGGTCGCCCTTAGCTTGGCCTGAGTTGTCTCCTGAGGTCAACATCTGGCTTTTCATGGCCAGCTGTGCAATTCCAATTTTATTTGATTGCAGTAGGGGCTTAGGCTGGCCAGGGAGGGCCTGACAACTTATTACTCTCGCTTCGTGATCTGCTAAGCATCCCTGGGGGCAGAATGTTGGCAGTTGGCATGTTTGGAGCCCAGTTCTCCCTGGGGACTTATGGAACAACACCTACTTCCCCCTTCCTGGCTCACCTCCCCCAGCTATATCTGCTCCCTGTAAGAAAACCTATCTGTGTCAGAAAGCACATGTATTTGAATATGATTCTCTTGTGTAGGAAGATAAAATCTTGGATCCTTGGAGCTGGAAGGAACCTTGAGACTCCATCTGGTTCTTCCTCTGCCCCTAGGGAAGTGGGAATCTCTAGGGATCTTTCATACGCCTTATCATTGCTTCTGGTCTGTTCCTCTGGATAACCTTCTGTCTAATAACTCTTCTGCTTTATGTTCTGTATCTCCACAAAGCAGGCTGGCAGGAGAGGGTGGGGAGGAGGCTCCTTGGGAAGCCGAAGGAGGCACTCACTCTTAGGGTTGGGTAGGCCCTGGCAGGCGCCCGAGAGTGAGCCCCTCTTTAAATGCGGTGTCCTGGGCGCCTCACTTGCCTCACCCTAGTCCTGGCCTTGCTGTGGCGTCACAGAGCTGCCAACCCAGTCCATCGAGGATAAAATTTCCTGTCGGTCATCAAATTCTGCAGGCCGTCTCCTAGAGGAGAGGGAGGCTAGACCTCCTGCAGCCTCTCCTTTCATTTCCAGAAAGCTGTGTTTTGTTTTTTCTTGTTTAGTAGCAAGGAACAGCATTGTGTATTTTACCTCATTGTCTCCTGCCAACAGCCTGAGCAATAAGATGTCTGTCCCATTTTACAAGAAAGAGAATTAAGGCTTAAGACTCATGTGGTGACCTAGCCGTGGCACACCACACTGTATTTGCCTAACTGATGTCAAGGTTTTCCTTCCTCTGGCCTCTCTCCTCTTCACTCCACGTGTTGGTTCCAAGGCAGGAATCACAGCAGCCCTTGGTGTTTTATGGTTCAAGCTCAGCCTTCTACTCTGTAGCCTTCCTTTTCTCAGGTCTGGGGCACTCAAGGGGTTACGTAGGCAAGAATGGTGTTTGTGCACTTCCTTCCAGGCTCTTAGTCAGTATGGTTCCATGAGGCACAGAGCCTGGCCCACGGTCAGGGCTCAATAGTTACTTGTTAAGTGGGTGATAAGCACCTGGCATTCCAGGGGAAGCAGAATTTAGCTGTGCAGGTACTGGGCCTCAGTGATGTGATTTGACTGGAGTCAAAAAGTCCCAAATTCTGGCCCTGATACCTTTAGTCAGTCCCTGGTGAAAATACTTGATGTCTTCTGGGAAAATCCAAGGCAGGAAAATAGGAGAAGCCATCCTTTTCTTTCGGCAGCATCCACAACCCTCCCACAGGTTGACCTAGGCCGATGGCCTAGGTCAAACCCATGTCTGTGCATAAGCCTCACATTTCTCCCCACTGAGGTCCCTAATTACAATTCCACAACAGCCCTCTCACTTTGTCAATTCTACAACAACCGTCTCACTGACTGTCCCTATATGTCTCACTTGGGGAAATTTTCCCATGCCTTTGACTGCATGTCATTCCGCAATGAGTGTCATCAGTGTCATTCCACAATGAGTTACAGTGTGGGGAATCCAGGGGGACCCTTCAGAGACTTGAGTGCTAAAGAACAGGCCTATGGGGTTTGCTCTGCCAGAGTCAAAGCTCTTAGAAGGCCCTACGTAATCAGCATGCATCCCACGAGCTGGACAAGAGAGCAAATGGCTCTCATTACCTTCAATGCAGCTTTCTTTTTAATCAGATAAATCTCACTGGAAAAGTATATCTTTGCAGAGAATGGAGCTTGAGGCTTCTGGACAAAAAGTTTTGGGAGGAAAAATTGTACTGATCAGTAGGGATTGGTCATTTGAGGTTGCCAAGACCTGGGAGTGTCACTATTGAGGAGAAATAATAATAGGATAAAAACAGATAAAGTCATGGTATTAGCTCGTGGTAGGGATAGCCTCCAATCACTTAGCACCTACTATGGGTGGAGTTCTTCACAGGTGTCCCTGTATTTAATCTTCTCAACAATCCCATGGAGATGACATCATTACCTCCCTTTTAAAGATGAGGAAGCTGACACTTGCATTGTCAGGGATGTAGCCAAGGTTGTATGGCTTATAAGGGGCTCTGCCCTCAGTCAGCTGGCCTGTGAAGCCCACGCTATTAACTGCTACACTCTGTTGACTCTTCCAAGTGACAGTGATTGCAAAGTCCCTCTGAGGAGCCACTATGGTTCATGATAAACTGCCGGCATGACTCTTGGACCTACTGGTGGGTATTCCTGGAACTCTGGGAATCGGGAAGTATGGGTTGAGAACAGTATGTTGATCACTTTCAGACAGATAACGCTTTCCGTGTATATGGCACTTCCAAATCAGTCGCTACATTTGCTCCTTGTCCCACACCCATGACAGCATCTCCGTGTGCAGGTGATGGCCTGGAGGCCCCACCGGAAGGCTGAGAGAGCTGCTCAGGGCCTCTGCTGGCAGAGTCATAATGTGACCAGGATCTCAGATGTGGTCTGGGTCATCCTGACAATTTGGCCCTTCCCAAAAGACAGAAAGGGGATGGGCGAACCCTTCTTGGCTGTTCATTAAGTTGTTTCTCGGAATTTCTCTGGCATTAGCTTGACTTCCATTTAATTTTTCCATCTCAGTGGACTCATCTTTAAAATACAACCTGCCTTTACCAACTGCCGGTGTTGTTTGACCGGCCGAAGACCCCGTGCTTTTACAGATGCTGCGGAAACACGCTCTTTCCCCTCAGAGGGAAGTCAGCCTTTTTCATTCCCTGGGCACTTTGAGGTCCTCCACATCTCCTTTGAGTTAGGATTAATTTATCGTTCATTTGTGTACTTATTTATCCCAAACTATCTAAGCAGTGCCTACTAGAAGTCAGAGGTTGTACCAGGTGACTGAGCAAAATATGAATGATATAGTTATAACTGCAGGCCCATGTTGAGTAGTTATAAAGTAGTAGGTTTCAATATTTAGTCCTTAATATAATCCTATGGGTTGGGGAGTCATAATTTCCATTTTACTGATGAGGAAACTGAGGTTCACAGAGGTTAAATAACTTTCCCAGGTAGACCTGACCCTGCGCACTTCTCCCTTAACTGCGTCAGTAGTGAATATGCCTTAGCCCTCACTTTGCGCGAACTCCCAAACTTCCTACTGCCAAACATGTAGGAAGGCCTACATGAAGACACGTGAGTGTTTGAATACCTGGGCCTATTGGAAAAAACATGTCACTTTTCCTTCCCGAGTCTCTACCAGCTCAGGCCCGCAGTGGAAAGTAAGCCACGTTGCAGTGGAGCCGTAGGAAGTGCATCAACAAAAAGGGCTATTTATCCCAGAGAAAACAGGTTTTCATGAGGGGAGCCTGGATGTGTGTGGCCCTCAGGCATCCAGGAGACTGATTTCAAAGGAGGATGTTGAGAAAATAAACCATCCTCGCTGGGCTTGGAGGAAGGATGACCTTAAATTGTAGAAAGAGCAACTTGGATTCAAATGTGAAGCTGCCATTAATCAACTGAGTGCTGGGGCTTCAGAAAGAGGACACTTAACTATGAGTTGAGAGGGGTGGGTTTAGCTGAGGTGGGTATTTGTATGTAAATACAGAGTTTTCCAGAAGCCCCAGAGCTCTAATACTTCTCTAAATAGCCCTTGTTCCTTCCCTTGAATCCTCTAAGACAGAGAGCTGCGGCTGTGCTCACTGGGGTGGAACTTCTTTTTCTCACTCAGCGGGTTCCAAAGTCTTGGGGAAGACCAAAGGGAGAGGAGTCATAGAATTATGGACCTGGTCATCTTGTGCATTTAAAAAAAAGAGGCATTTATTGAACACCTGATATAAGTTAATGACCATATATTCTGATATTACAAAATCAGTAGGGTGGATCACCGCCATCTTAGAGAGAAAGAAACGGACTCAGAGGTTAGGTGAGCTGACAACGCTAGCAATTGCCATTTGTGCTCGAACACGTTCTAGGTGCCACATACTGAGCCGAGAACTTTCACGTCTATGCTTCCTAAGCCACCCAGCGACTCTATGAGATAGGACCACTTTCTCCTCCATTTTACAGGTAAGGAAACGAAGGCTTGGAGAGCTTACATGACCTCATCAAGGTGCTCTGATGGCAGAATTGGTACGTGGCTGTGACTGAGGTGGAATTTGGGCCCAGGTTTTGGAGCAGCTGTTCACAGGTGTTACAACAGCTCACTCAACTGGACTGTGCATCGTGTTGACTTTCCATTCCTCTGTGGTTTAGTGTAAGCCTCTGTGAGAAACACTGCCTGAGGAGAATTCAGGGGAAGACGTGTCAGTGAAACCTGCGGGACGCAATGAGACAAAAGGAAGACAGATGGACGATGAGGGAATGACCAGGCGCCCCTTCCTGGTTTGAGGATGAAGGAGGGCTAATGGCAGAAGGAATGCAGGGTCAAGGCTGCGTCTTTCTTTTCTTTCCGGGGTTTCTTTCCTTTCTACCCTGTGGGATCCTCCAGCAGGACCCCCTCTTCATAACTCATAGGGGGACTACCCAGGGGGCCAAATTCCTTTGCCTTCTGCTTCTTGCTGCAGGTGTCAGAGGCAGAGAGAAATAGCCCGGGGGACAGGGCAAACTGCTGCTGTGGAATCAGAAATCCCCGTTTGACTCCCACCTGTTTCTTCTTGTGTGACCTTGAGCTAGCCCTTTACCATATTTAAGCATCCGTTTCCTCATCCGTAGGGTGTAGATACCTTCTGTGCTAACTTTCGAATGACTATTTGAAACCATGTTGAAGAAAGCATAAGGTGCTACCCAAGTAAGAACGCCCTTCTGGCCTGGAACCCGGGCATGCTTCATAGACTCTGCCATCAGACTCAGGCTCTGCCATTTCCTAGCTGTGCGGCCTTGGACACGCCACTTATCCTCTCTCTGTTTCTGCATCTGTAGATGGGGGTGATAGAAGTTGCCGCTCATGGGGTTGTTGTAACGAGTAAGTCAGTCTTTTGTAGTGCTTGGTTTGGTTCTCGGCACATCATGAATGCCCAATACATTTTGTATTGATTCAGAGACAATTGGTGGATCTAGGCTCTTTGATGAGGGATAAATAGATGGGCTTCTAGAGCTTTCTTTGGGCTTTGCGCTTGGATGCTCAAGGACCACCCGCTGCCACACCTCCAGGAGCTCTCTGGGGGATCCTTCTCCTGTGCTCCTGGTAATTTATCGGGTAGGTAGTGAATGAATAGCATTACTCTGGCATTTCAATCAATAGGATTAAGATGATCTGATGGTAACAGAGTAGTAACTGCTGCTGCACAGATGGAAACTGTCCGGTGGCAAAAACTGTTCCTCACAAGCTGGCTGGCTGCCCTCAGACCAGACTCTTATAGCCCTTTTAAAAAAAATAACATTTTCCTCTGACAATTAAAACAATAAATGCACATTGGAAAAATACAATGAAAAAAATAAAAGAAGAAAAATTCAAAGAAAAAAAATAAAACCCTCCTGGAAATCCCATCATCTAGATACCTACTGTTACCATATTAGTAAATTTCTTCTGGGTTTTCTTTTTGCCTCTGTAGATTATAAATTGGTTTTGTTTCCTTCCTTTTTTTTTTTTAACTGATGATTCTGAATGAGCATTTTTCTCTTGTTATTAAACCTTTAGAAACACGATTATAAATGACTGCCTAGGCCAATGTGTGGCTGTATTAGCATTCACTTAGCTATCCCTCTCCTGATAGGCATTTGTATTATTTTCAATTTTTAGCTATTATAAATGATGCTGTGAAAACCTCCCTTGGTCACAAACCTCTGTTCATGTCCTAGAAGCAAAATTGCTGAGTCAAAGAGTATGACTATTTCTAAGGCAGAACAACTAAACCAGTGCAAAGGAGCTCCCATTTCCTCCAACGCCAGGACCAGCAGGCTCCTCATTGAAAATTCTTTATAATGTGGAGTCTGCTTGGGGCAAGGGTTGAAGGAAATGGTGGGACAGTGAAAGTTAAGAGAGATGACCACATTATCTTTTCCTTTTTCTCCATTAATTCAGATTGCCCAAGAACCCACAGACATCGGCGTGTGCTACAGGGGAGAAAGAGAGACCTTTGTGACAGTGTAGTTCAGAAGTCCAATGTTGCAGATGCCAGACATTTCTTTTTATATATTAAATTTCCCCTCCCTATGTCTTCTGCCTGCATCATATCCAATTTTTTATCCCTGAAAGTACTTAGATATAGTAAATACTTGGTTTGAGAGGGGGGATGGCGTAGCAGGCTCAAATCTGTCACACAGCTGTGTGATCTTGGGCAATTCATTTAGCCTCTTCAAATCTATTTCTTTATCAGAAAAAGAAGGCCATGGAGCAAAAATGTGCTTCTGGGATTGTTGGGGGTTGAGGACAAAATTCATCCCAGATACTGATGTGGTACCCAACACACAGAAACCACTCGGCCTATTCGCTATTATTACAAATAAAAATTAAAGTCTTTGTGAGATTCAAACATTCTTCACTCAAGTTCTATGCCAGTCTAGCTTACACCTAATAATTCTGAAGAACTTCAGAAAAATAGAAAGGCTAAGAGAGGCAGGTATGGCAGGAAATAAGGGATGTGGGCTGTGCTTCAAATCTTGGCTAATTTATTATGTTCTGGTGTAAGCCCTGCATTTTAAGAGGAACATTAACAGGTTGGAGCAGGTCCAGAAAGGAACAACTGGGCTGGTAAACAAACTTGAAATTGACCTGTAAGGAATAATTAAAGACTCTGTGGGTGTTTGGCTCAGTGAAGATTTAGGCAGGGAGATCATTTTTTACAAATCTCTGTCGGGTTGTCGTGGGGAAGAGGGAATCTGTAAAATAACGTTCTTGAATATTTACTGTTTGCCAGGCACTGAGTTCAGCCCCGTGCAAATATTATTTATTTTTCCCTCTCCCAGACACTAGATGAGAAATATATGTGTGTTCCTGTTGCACAGATGAAGAGACCCGAGGCGCAGATGGTAGAAGATGGCAAAAACGCCTTGGTTGAAAGTGACATGGCTGGTAGGTGGTAGGTGGGACTAGAAACAGATTTTTCTGATTCCATAACTGAGGTACCTTTTCCAGCCCAATGATTTGTGCCAGGCGACCAGGGAAGGCAGAGGGGACTTTAAGAGAGTTGCGGGGAGGGGGGGGGGGCTGCCTGATACATGGGAGGAAAGAACGGATTGACCAGGAGGGTTCCCCAGTAATGGAAGGGGCAGCATCAGGAGGTGGTGTGTTCCTTGTTGCTGAAAGTGTTCACGGATTAGGCGGAATCCTGAGCGACGTGCTGTAAGGATGAGTCAGCCGAGAGTGGACTAGAACTGTGATCTTACTACTTGCTTGATGACCTTGAGAGTTGCTTAACATATCTGAGCCTCAGTTGCTTCTTCTGTAAGCTAGGAATGCTTGATTCTAATTTTAGGATTGTTGGGAAGAATAAAAGATTCAGATCAATTTCTTAGCCAAGAACCTGGCATACAAAAGTTGCTCATTGTATGTTAAGTGAACAATTATCTCTGGTCTTTTCTTTTGCACCTGTAGTTCTCATTTACATAGTGCCACTGTCTATTGTCGTTTTCCCCGGGGTCAAGACTGGATTCTGCGATGTCACCTGCAGAATGGGTATTCTCCCTCACTTGTACAGAGGCCCGTATCTGCCAGTCTCTGTCCTCTCGGGAAAATGACAAGTTGGACTTTGAAACAGGGGCAGTGGAATAAACAAAAGGAAGAATGTTTAGATGGAAACGTTAAACAACAGAGTAGGTATTATTGGGAGAGAGAAGAGAGACATTTCACCTACTGATCAATTATCAGAGAGCCCACTGTGTGCCCAGCACTGTGCCCTGTACATTAAGGGCATACTCCATCAGTCCGAGGTACTGTCTTTGTCTTCAAGCGCCTCAAGGTCTGGGACGGCTCAGACAATTCTGAAAACTGGAGAACAGGACTGAGTGTCACTTGTGCTAACTCCCTTGCACAGGACTATTAGAGAAGGGATGCTTAAAGGCAGGAGGTTGGAGAAGATGACCTTGGAAGATCTCTTGCGGGCCTGGGCTTATCTCTGTCAGGTGGCTCCCAGGATGACATCCTTGCAGGCACAGTGGGACAGTGTTGCGGCTCTAGCTCCCTTGGGCATGGCCTCTAGTTTTCCCAGGACATCCTTAGACCTGGGAATATGCTAATCATTGTTGTCTGTCATCAGGCCCGGAGGAGGAGGGGCTGCCCTCCTTCCTAGCCAGGGAGAACCAGGCATTCCCTGCCAGCCTCCCAGGGCTGTTTCGGGCCCCTGTTCCTCAGACATCAGCCCTGGCCCCCGCCACACTCAGCCATGGCCCCCACTAGGAGGAGGCATGGAGCTGACTGCCCAAGGGTAAAGCTTTTATTGCTGTAATTCTTGGTCATTCTTCTCTTTGAACAAGAAGGCAGACTCCAGCTGATTTGGGAAATACCTTTTCTTTCTCCTCTGGTTTCCTCCCCGGTTCATCCTTCCTCCTTAGCATTTACCTCTTTCCGCCTGTACCTCTCTCCCCTTCTCATCATCCACTTCCTTCCTTCTCCTTCTGTTGTTTCTGAATCCTAGAATGACGGAGCTGAGAGAGACCTTAAAAGTCAGCTAGTCCAGTCCACCCACCCATTTTACACAGGAGAATACTGGGGTCCTGAGAGGGCGGGAGACTCACACAGAATGGTCTTGGCTGAACCCAGAGGAGACGCTTCCCTCTTGATTACTCTGCTTGTCTCCCCTTTTCTCTACCCCCTCATCTTGTCCCCCCCTCGTTATGTCTTGCCCCATATTATTTCTTATTCTCTTTCGTCTCCTCATGAATCCATGGTGACAGATGGAAAGGAAATCAGGACTTTGGGTGGCAGAACTGAAGGAAGTGTATCGTCAAGTCCTCCCCACCTAATTTCCTCACTAGGAAGGGCTGTGATTTGGGGTGAGTCTCTCCATTTTCTTCCTTAGAGACTCTACTCCCTCCACTCTGCCCCAGCACATCTCTGGATGTGAGGTCTGTGCACGTCTTTCAGCCTATGAAGACTTTGAACGGGGTTGGCCTTAAGGTGTCCCAGATGATAAAGTCACTGCTTTGGCACAAGCTGGCATCAGCCACAAAATGGGGATGATACGAGGACGTACTTCATTGAGTTGCTTTAAAGACCAAATGGTTAAGCATATGGAACTTTCAGAAAAGTTTCTGGCATATAGTAGATTCTAAATACATGTTATCTGATAATATTATAAATATTATTTAGAGGAATTTCTGTTCATAGGCAAAGGATTGGGAGTCACATCTTTTAACATGAGAAGGGAACAGAAAACTACGAATATAGTTTCAATAGATACTTGTTGGTGATCTTGTCCCCACTGTGCTCTATTTGTGAATGTGCCTACTTTTTACCCAAATGTACCATTTTTCGTCCAACTATTTGAGTTCATAGAGCAGCCCATGTCCGTGACTCACACTGAGAAGCCATTTGAGACTTAGAGGTACAGTTAAGCTTTGCTCAAAACTGAGTTTCACAAGTCCTTCTGGTATTTTCCGTTCAATCCAATGGCAGTGTCTAAGACGGGATGGTAGAGTACAGCATTCTTCAAACCCAAATTGCCTATATATCATATGACAAATTTTGCCCAGTTCATATACTATTACTTAATTTACCCTTAATTTGATTTTTTAGCTTAACAGAGATTACTAGTATTACAATGAAATTGGTAAATTCCAGTACCCAGTAAAATAAAATTCATGATAAGTAAAATAAAGGAAAATTATTCTGTACCATTGAAATTTGTCTTGCACACTACCAGAGGAACAATCTTTAGGTTTAAGGAAAACTGTCGTGGTGATAAGAGACCTGGAGTCCTCAGTCCTTGTCTGGGCTGAGCATGAATTCACTGCTGACTTTCAACAAATCCCTTTCCCTCTGGTCTCTGTTCCCCCTGGGAACTGAAAGGATTGGGTCAGATGATTCTTTCCAACTCTAACTTTTTTTTAATGACCAAGATTTTATGAAATTACAAAAAGGATTGGGTAGGGCTTCCTTTACCCTAATAAAAATACATCCATCACTTGTTCTAAAAACCCAAGTATATATAACATAAATCTGGCCTTCCGCTTTCCAATGACATCTCACGTCTAGCACAGTGACTTCCATTTGCTCAGAAAATTCCTCCAAACACACCACACAGTCTTAGCCTCTATGCTCATTTTTACTTGGAGAAACCAATCAGTGGGGCACTGGTTCAGACCTCCCCAAATGTCTCTTTTCCCTAGCTGGTGCATGTTCTTTTATTTAGGTGGGGTCCACATTTGATTGTGTTCCCATGCTATCTGACACCCTCTTTTGAAAAAAATCTATTTTTTCAGCTTTAAAAGTAATATATATTGTGAAACATTCAAGCATTCCAAAATATTTAATGTAGGAAATAAAAGTCCCCCATAGTCTCATTCTTAAGAGATAAAACAACTATAAACAGTTTTGGGTCCATTTCTCTAGACTTCTTTTTCCCCATAGAAAAACAATAAAACATTAAAAAAATAGAAATGAGATTTTACTGTACATCCTGTTTTGCTACTTGCTCTCCACATTCCCCCTCCATTTTAATCTTTTGTCCTGGATATTTTTTACTTTTCTGCATGGAATGAGGTCACCTGCCTGTGGCGCTTCTTGGCCATGAGAGTTTGGATGAATCATTTCTCCTCTCAGGATTTCAGTTTCCTCATCAGTAAAAAGAAAGGGACTTTCCTCACCTGCCCATCTCCCTACGATAAGTCTTTTTTTGGTAAGATTTTATTTATTTATTTTAGAGAGAGAGCGAGCAAGCATGGGTTGGGCGAGGGGCAGAGGGAGAGGGAGGGAGAGAATTTCCACCAAGTGCAGAGCCCAATGCAGAGCTCGATCTCATGACCCTGAGATCATGACCGGAGCTGAAGTCAAGAGTCGGATACTTAACCATCTGAACCACCCAGGGCCCCCCCACCCATGATATAAGTCTTAAGGGAGATGATGTGTGCATGCGCAAGCGTAGGCAGCCCGGGGTGGGCTCCAGTGGAGCAGTCTCTGTCCCATCATCGGATTTCCTGGGTTTGTAGTGGTGTCCATGACCTGAAAATACATGGTTTCCCAACTTGTTTATTTGTAGACCCCTCTAGAAGTTAAGCTGTATGAGAGCAGGGACTACATCTGTTCTGTTCATCACTGTGTCTGTCCCCAGAACTTAGAACAATTACTGCCTTATAGTAGGAATTCAATAAATATTTTGGGCGCAATGAGCAAATTGTCCACTCTCAGGTGGGCTTCCAGTTGGTAAAAGGCCCATTGGGAGGGAACAGGGCAGAGCAGAACTAGGCTGAGCCTGGGTGACAGTGGATGGCTGGCCCCGCCAGTGTCCTTGACCTCCCCATCCTCCAGCTTGCTTGTTCTGCAAGCCTTCCCCCTCTGTTTGCAACATTCTCTCTTGGCACTCATTGCCACCGGGTAAATTAGTCATTCTTTGTGGCCCAGTTGAAGTGTCCTGGCTCCTTCAACTTTGTGCTGTCTCCCCACCTCAGGGCAGAGTTAAACAGACTCTTCTTGATGCTCCCAAAATGCTCCGCACATATCCCCTTTTAATAATAGTCCTCATGGTTTTCCTGCTTTGCACAATTTCTTTGTGCCATGTGTATGGCTAACACTCTGTACACCTTCTCCTATTGAAAACTTAGGGTGATTTTTGGGGGGTAGGGGGGTGGATACTAATGATTGCCATTTTACAGATGAGGAAAACTGAGGCTTAGGAATCTTAAGAACAGTCTTTGTCCAGGACCTACAAGTGTCAATTAAGTGGTATAACCTGGATTCCGGAATGTATCTGACTGATTCATCAGAGTTTTTACCTGTTGGGTCTTCTGTGAGCCAACTTAATTCAAGAATTATGCAATGACAGCTGGAAAGACCTATAGTCTTTACACAGTCCAGTCTTATCATAGGGATGGAAGAACCGAGACTCAGTTACAAAGTCAGAACAGGAATTGCAGGGGGAGGAAAATCCTGTTCTCATCTTCAGGGCGTGCAATCTTGAGGCAGGGTGGGGGTTACACCTTTGATTGAAACTTGTCACCCTCTTTTCCAGGAAGCATGGCTTTTTATATTCCAAGGGATCGTCAACGAAGTCCTCCAAGCCCCTTTTCTCTAGAGATGATGCAGTCTTTTCTTGGCCCCTGTCAAGAGTTTCTCTTTTCTGCTGAATGTTTTAGGTCACACCAAGAAAATGATCTCTAATGAAGTTCATGCTTCCTGCCCAACTAAAAACCACTGTAGGAAGATTGCCTTGCCCTCTGGGAGGGGCCTCTCTTTAGACCTAGGTCGTGGTGGGAAGCAGCTTTATCTGTGATGGTGCAGGTGCGTTGAAAGGCCCAGAGTTTGAACATGCTCAGCCAGACAGCAAGGATGAAGCTGAGCAGCTCACCTCTCTGGCTACTGACCCAGGGCTGAGCTACCCTGTCCAGCTGACTCTCACTGTGACTCATGTCTTGGAGCAGAAAAGGGTCACAGTGAGACACGGCAGTGTTTTGGGGTTGGCTGGTTGGAAGCCTTCTGGTCCTGGGCTTCTGCAGAGCCAGTAAGAAGACGATGGGGGAGCAGGCCTGTGGGGACCAAGTAGTTCAACTTCATAGGCCCTGAATACCTAATACACATGGTCACAGGGACAATGCTCTGTATGAGGAAGAAGTAGAACAAGTTGCAAACTCTGGGAAGTGCCAGGGGGTATGTCTTAATCTTCTTGTTCCCCTTCCACATGTCCCATAAGCTTCATCATGTTCCTGGCCTTGGAAGGGCTTACAGTCCAGTAGGGCAGTAAGTAGGGCACCCAAATGCACGTGAGGTCTCCGTGAGTGACCTGAGTGCAGAGAGTCAAGCCTATACCTCCAAGGGGATTTAGGAAGGAGAGTCTATGGCCAGTTGCGGGGTGGGGGCGTCCAGGGGCTGCCTTGCAGAGGAAGTGAGGCTAGAGCTGGACCCTGAGGCAGGGATAGGATCTCAGAGAATGGAGAAGAAATTGCGGTTCGTTAAGGGCTTATGCTCTGTGCGGAAAAAGTGCATGAAAAGTCCCTTCGTTGACTTATTGGTGAAGCTCTTATCTTTGGTTTTTAAGATGAGTGATCTGCCGAGATCATACAGCAAGGACGTGACTGAGGCAGGATTCAAAGTCAACGAGCTTGAATCCAGAGCTGGTTTCTGCCTTTCAGGCCAGAAATGAAGGGGAGGGTTTTTTCTGGGTTTATGGAGAGATAGGGAACAGTGTGAGAACAGTACAGGGATGAGAATAATGCACCTACTATAGAGAACAATGAGAAGTTCAGTTTGGGCTGGAATTTGGTTTGTGCAAAGGAAAGAGCTGGACACGGAGGCGCGGGCTGTGTGGTGGCAAGTGGAATTTTGTCTTGCTGAAACCTGGAACGCTCAGTGAGGGGCACCATGAAAGCAGACGGGTGAGATAAATCTGCACACACACTGACAACATATTGCTGAGTGAAACAAGGAAGTTGCACGTCATGGTGTTTCGTATAATCCCATTTCTGTAAAACAGAAACAGCTCGCTCACCTAGCCCAGCGGTTCAAGGCTCTCTGAAGCCAGACTGCTTGTATTTCAGTCCAGCCCTGCCATTTCCAGGGTGGGTAACCTGAGGAAAATGACTTACCCTCTCCGATTCCTCATCTGTAACCTCATCTCTACAATGGGATGGACGATGCTTTATAGGATTGTTCTGGAGCTTACGTAACTTAATACATAGCTTGTAGAAAGATGTGAGGCACATAGTAAGCACTCATGTTTTTGTCATTACATTATTAAAATCATCTGGAAGGCTGAATATCAAACTGTTAAGTGATTTGCCCCATGGGGTAAGATTTCTGTGGATTTTAGTTTGAATCCCATTTCCCTATGTGGTTTAAATATTTTATAGCTAACCTGAAATGCTAATAATGTAAACAAACCAGCATTTTGTTTCCAGAGTTGATATTGGGAGACTTTGTTTGTATTGTAGTTGTTGTTCTAGTAGTAGCAGGCCTGCTATGGAAACACTTGGAGAGGTCTCTAGTGTCGCTCAGAGAGCTGTTGAAAACAGGTGTCTGAGACATCCTTGTTCGGGCTTCCCTCGGGCCAGGTGTGGAGTGCCGCTCATGATTACACAGGAGAGCTGGCCCGGGCCTTGCTCCCTGTCCCCATTCTGCTCCCGCCACCCTCGGCAGGCCTGGGCGTGGTTTCTCGGATTAGAGATGTTCTGAGAAGCCCTTTGGCCGTGCTTCGGGAGTGGCAGATCTGGAACCCGTGGCGAGACCACCAACGCTGGAGCTTGCCTGCCTTTGGGAGACAAAGGGAAACCGTATTCTCAGTCTTGTGTGTTTGTGGGTTAGGATGTGAGGCTTTAGTGTGAGGACTAAGGACTGGCAATTAAAAATTTTTAGGGGCACCTGGATGGCTCAGTCAGTTAAGTATCTAACTCTCGATTTTGGCTCAGGTCATGATCTCAACGTTGTGAGATGGAGCCCCTCACCGGGCTGCGTGCTGCGCTTGGAGCCTGCTTAAGATTCTCTCTCTCCCTCTACTCCTCCCTGCCCCTGCTCACACACACACTCTCTCTCTCTAAAAAAAAAAATTTTTTTTTTAATGGGCTATATATTATGCTACCTTTTTTTTCTGGACTCCCAGCCCAGGCAGAAATTGTCCTCTAGAACATTTGAAGCTCTTCAAATCGAGCACTTTTGTTCATAAGGCAGGTGAGATGAAGAGGAAAGGTACTGTAGTGACCGGTCTGCCCTTCGAGCCCTCACCACAACCGTCTGTGATGGGGGCGGGAGGCAGTGCCATTCCCCTCCTGTGTGAAGCGTGGAGATTGAAAACTCACATCTATTTACCAATGTATATTAACTTCCTGATGATCTAGAACCATCCAAAAGAGATTAGTCCTTGGTTATCTAGAGAGGGAAATTAATCTCCTTTCTACCTCTGTCTTCCTCATCCACTTCTGTCTCTTCTCTCCTCCTCCCTGGTTCTTTCTTGGAATAACAATATCAGTGCAATTAAAAGAATGTTC
The DNA here is from genome assembly GCF_963455335.1 of Martes martes. Classification (NCBI taxonomy): domain Eukaryota; kingdom Metazoa; phylum Chordata; class Mammalia; order Carnivora; family Mustelidae; genus Martes; species Martes martes. The sequence goes on along the minus strand of NC_137892.1, from coordinate 122,987,894 downwards.
TCCAGAGTCAACCTGGTTTTGAGTCCCAACTTTGCCTCTTACTAGTTGTCTTACCTTGGGCAAATGACATAGCCTCTTTATGCCATCAGTTTTATCACCTATAAATGGGAATAGAATAGTATTTATGTCCAAGGATTTTTGTGGGGTTATGAGACGAGGCACAGGACCTGACATTCGATAAATGCTCAATAAATAGTAAAAACTATTATTAGTGCATTGTTGCAGCCCAGGTTGAGAGGAGCATCATGAGGGAGGAAGAAGGGAAGCTTCAGGGAGAAAGGAACATTAGCTTGCGGCATCTATTAGCGTAAAAGATGCACAGACTCCGTGCCTCAGCAATTCCATTTCTTGCTCTTGTTATCCACCTGGAAAAACGTCACCCGTGTTCACAAAGATGTAGGTGCACTGTGACTATTGCCGCACCGATGTCAGTGGAAGACTTAGAAGAAAGTGTAAATGCCCCTCGGTAGGGAGATGGCTGGAAAGTGATGGGATATATGGAATATGAAATGCTCTGCGATAGTTAAAAGAATGAGGTGAAGCTCTGTGCCTCCACGGGCAAATCTTCCAAGACAGATTCCTCAAAATGATAGTATGTGTATACTCCAATAGTTAACACACGTGTGTGTATCCATATACATACACGCTTAAGTAGATGAATAAGAACTATCAAGTACAATACCCCTTAAAGACACAAAAGCTGGGATGGATCTGGAGATCCTATCAAAGGGGATTTTTAGGCTGGAGTCTAGTATAAGATTTTTAAAAAAGGAATATATGCATATATTGTATAACTAAAAATGATCAAGAACAGAGAAAGGAATACCTATCTGGCTAGGAATCAGAAGAATATGGCTGTTAGACCAAAGTCCTGATGGAGAATTCCCAGATCTTGTCTCATAGGCTTCTTTCCATCCTCCCACTGCGGCCCACTAGAATGCGGGGAGGGGGCGCTCTTAGCCTGAGAAGTGCACCAGCTCACCGGACCACCAGCTTTAGGAGTGTGTGTGTGTGTGTGTGTGTGTGTGTGTTCTGTATGTATAGTCTTAGGCAAGTCACTTCCCCAAACCTCAGTTTTCTCAACTCTAAAATCGGGATAGCAGCCACTGTCTTGTATCTATTTTTTAAGGAGACTGGGAAGCTCATATGGGGTCATGAGTGTGAAACACTCGATCAGGTGTCAAGCGCTCGTGGAAGGGAGTGCTGCAGGTCAGCCTGGCCGCCAGGGTTGCTGCGGCCATGCTGCATCCCCCCCACCCCCGCCACCCCCCGAGCCGGGCAGTGTTGCAGAACAGCACACGGCAATAAACACGCAGCTCTCCAAGGCCAAAGATCATAGCGGTTACTTTATTTGATGTCTAAGATAATAATGTGCTTTGCGGAAAGGATAATAGGTTGAAGGGGGTAAAGAAGAAGGAAGGATGTGGTCCCGAGATCAGACAGATGGGAGCAGGGGGCAAGACTCTCTGAACATCTGGGAGTCCGAAACGGGCCCCCAGTTATGTGGAGCTGAGAGTGCAATGTGCACAGGGGGACTGTCAGTGAGGTTATCCTTGGAGCGATAAACCACAGATTTCCTTCTTCTGAACACCATGATCTATGATCTACCTCCTCCATCGGTCCCGGCAGACTCTCACCGCTGTGTCCTCGGCCCCACAGGGCTGGGATTCATAGCCCATTCCTCAGTGCCCTTTCTCCTTACCCAGCTTCGCATGGTCGGAGTTCCCAGCTTCACTAGAACTCCGGGGCCCAAACCACCAGTTTGGGAATGGGGATAGCTCTCTGAGGAAGACTTCTTGAGGTGTGTGTCTGTACTTATGAGGGAGAACAGCGTGTGAGAGTGCCAAAGGAAGAAAGGGCAGTGGCAGAGTCGCAGGCACACAACCCTTAGAGATGACATGCAGGCAAATCAGTTTGGGGGAGAACAGAATTATGCAGGACCTGGGGAGCTGCGTCATTCACTCTATAACCTTAAGGAAGTCATTTGTCCTGTCTGCATCTGCAGAATCAAAGGGTTGATCTGTGTCAGAGGTCCCCAGGCAGAGTCACTTAGAGCCCTACTACCCAAACCTTTGGTCCGAGGAAGCATCAGCACCCCCTGGGGGCTGTTAGAAGCGCAGACTCTCTGGCCCCGCCCCAGACCTCCTGAGTCTGAATCAGCATCGGTGAGATTCTTAGGTGATTCATACACGCTGAAGTTTGAAAAGCACTGATTTAGAGACTCTTGCTAACATTACAGGCTTCTGGGTCCCCCTCCTGAGAGATTCTCATTCAGTAGTCTAGTACGGTGGCAAACCCCTTACAGCTAGATTTGAGAGCTGCTGAATTACAGAACCGCCTAAGTCTCCGCGATTCTGTTGGTACTTAAAACACTCTGAAGGAATGTGTGATTCTCTGGGGGTGAACGGGTGGGAAATCTCCAGGAAGGGAGCAGAGGCTTATTCCCTAGGTGCCTGTGGGTTGCCCAGTGTGCAAGGCAAGAGAAAACGCTGCCCATTTCACGGCTGCGATTAATGACTGTCAGCGGCTCCCTGTTAAGATGGTAAACTCATTTAGCAACAGATACTGAGAAACAGCCGAATCCAAAGGCAGAGAGTGGTAATCTAATTGCACTGAATTAGCCTCAGGAGACTCGGACAATATCAACTTCAGAAAACCACAAAGGGATCCTTTATAAGGAGTTTCAAAAGCTTTGGGGCCTCAGCACCTCTCATCAGGGCTTGAGTTACGAAGCAGAGACGCTGGGCTAAGCCCCTCTCCTCAGCATCTCAGGCCATTGTTCCCTTCCAGTGTGCTTTCTACATGAATTTGCTGGCTGGCCCCATGGTGTTTTCAGTTGTGTGTTAGGCTTGACGGGGTTGGTTCAGGAGGGACAGCAGGGGTTCAGGGCTAAGAGGCATCCAGCCATACCGGCCACTGGTCCTGTGAACACTGTCCACGTCTATGGACTTGTCTGGAGACCAGTGCACTTTCTAAGTGGTCTTTCTGGCTGGCTCTGACATTTTCTTATTTTGAGGTCCTTCTCATTTCTTAATACCAGCCTCTTACATAACCAGGTGATTTCCTTTTCATAATCCTTTGTTGCATCTTGTATGTGTGTGCACGCGCACGCGCACACATGCTCATGTTCATTGCCCATTTTATCTGTCACCAATCCATTTTAAAGAAGGAAAAGAGAGGAATGAAAATGTGTTTATGGCATGACCCAGAGTGCTTACAAGGATGGGATGGTCATTTGGGGGTCAGGAAAGGAGGGAATAGAAGTATCGTGAAGAATTGTCTCTGACCTGCATTCATTTACTTTAATGCACTAAATTATAAATCTCAACGCACAAAAGCAGCTTGAATTTCTTCTACAGCCTTCCTGGGAGGTGGATTTCTCTGACTTCATACCTCCAGTGACAGGGACCCTTACTACCACTGAGGCAGCCCATTGCAACACTTGGCAGGTCTGCTAGGAAGTTCCAAATGAATTGAACTAGAATGTGTGTGTATACATTAAAATAATTATCTATCAATTTGCTCTAGTTCTTCTCTTGGAGCTATATAGAATAAATCAAATTTAATGTTTCCCAAATGGGGGTCCCTGGATATCTAGGGGGTTCATGAAATAGTAATGAGGATTCAGAATCCATCTTAAACATTTCAGAGACTCTAACAAATTGCATATTTACTTCTGACAAAGCTCTATGGACTCACTAAAAAGCATCACGTGTCTTTACTTCTGTTTTCTTTTAGGTCAACTCAGTGTGATGACATCGCTTATACCATAACATTAAGTATTTCTGGCAGTTATGTATACCTCTGAATAACAAAGATGGGGAAAATAAGTTAATGATGAATGGGATTTGGCAAACAAAATTTTAAAAACATAGCTTTTATGGCGAAGGAAAAAACCCAAACAGAATCCCTGGTGTAAATACAGCAACTTTGGGTCTCTTTCTCATGCTACTGCTCAGCTCTATGGGGATCGTGATCAAGCACCATGTTTTCTCATCATCCAAAGTGCTTCCTGGGGAAACAGACATATTTATGTGATTGGTCAATAATCTAGGGTATCACTATCTAGGGTGGGATAACCCGCCAGAGTGAAGTTGCTTAAAAAGGTTCTCAATTCTTTCAGATTTTTGAGCCCGGATATAACGCAATGTTGCTATTTCTTAGAATGATTGAAATACGCAGCAGTATTTGTAACCAAAACTATTCTATCATGGAGGAGATTGGAAGAAGATAATCTTTAACTGGCATAGTTAAAAGTGATTTTAGAGAGAGTGATTTGTCGAGTCCCTTCATTTTACAGCTGGGAAAACTGAGGGCCAGAGAAGTCACATAACCCTCTCAAGGTCATGGGACTAGCTAAATTCTGGATCCCGGGTCTCCTGCCCTTTGGGCCAAGGCCTCTTTGCCTAAAGCAGCAGAAAACCTGCAGAACAGCATCAAGATGGCCAGGCGGGAGACAACGCCATCCATCTTAAACATCATTCTGGCTTTTGCCAGCTGATGAAGGAAATAAAGTTAATGACGCCCACATAAATGTGATGCTGTCGCAAGATGCGTACACAGGCTGTCTGGAGAGGAGCTCTGCGGGCCCCCTGAAGAAGGAAAAAGGTTTTTAATGTAGCTTTAAAGGGGGCAGTGTCTCCCTTTTCTGCAAGGACGGGGACTCTGGCATCTTTTACCTGTGTCCCCTCCGCAGAGTGCCTGGTTTTGGACCAGACACATCCACACGTAATAAATAGATGCCTGGTGAAGAAAGGGAAGCAGTGTTGGCATTGAAGCAGATTCATTTTGAGCCCTTGTAGGTATGGGCCTCTGAAGACCTTATCCCAGGGTGGAGGGAACTTAGAGGTGTTGGAATCAGTCATTTGAATTGATGGGTGAGCACAATGAGTCCCCATGACGCAAAGTCTTGTCAAAGCCATGCTGCAGGATGGGGGCAGCACTGACTTTAGAACGGGGACTTTTCAAATCACAGCCCAACTGCTCCCTCCACTGTGCCACATGTTTGCAATCTCTTTCATAACAAGTTGGCCTCAAGAATAAATATTCTATATATCCCCTGATAGGTCATCACCAGTTTTGTGAATATGCAGAAGTTACATGCCCATTCATAACTCTGTTTACCAGCCTAGGGTCCTTGGGAATAAAAAACACGATGCTTTCTTTTCTCCTACTCAGGCTTCCTAAGCTCCCAGAAGAGGGTAGACCAACATTTTGATTGGCCCCTGTGCAAACTTGCCCAGGAAACTTCTTTCCTTAGGAAAAGAATCTTTGGTCCATTTCAGAAGCTCCTAGACACTCTGCAGTGCCCAAAATGCAGCAGGAAAAATTTGAGGGGAAATATATTTACGCTTCCAGGAGGAAAAGATTGAGGTGGTCATCCACCCCCCCTTGGGCAGCTTGGAGACTGAGAAGCCAGATGGGTCACCTCAAAGGAAAACTCATTCACCTGGTTTTCCAGGATGATATGAAGCAGTCTATTTGCCATGTTCCTTTTGACCGGAGTGTGAATAGAAACATCTTTCCTTCAAGGTTTTAGTGACCTTTCTTAGTAAACATGTGCCATATTCAGCACAAAACCCTGTGCAAGGAAGCATCTACTGGGCTGGCAGGTGGAAGTGGCCACATAAAGAGAAGCTGATCATCTTCTGGTGAAACCAGCCATGGATTAGACTTGGTATATCTCCTCTACCTTTATTCCCTTTGCAGGCATGAGCTAGGTCTCTTTTTGCCTCTTTTTGCTTCGTTGGGGGTGCTTTGTATATTTCTTGAGCATTTTCTTAAGGAAACTAGACTTTTTTCTTCATTATAATTAGTATATCAAAAGAGAAGATTAAATATTTGGTCATTCTATAGTGGTGGTTGTCAACTGCAGATAATTTTTGCACCCCAACCCCTACTGCAGGATTTTTGGCACGGTTTGGAGACATTTTTGGTTGTCATGACTCGGGGTGGAGGGCTGCTGCTGGGCCACAGTACTGCTGAACATGCACAGGACAGCCCTCCTAACAAAGACGATCTTGTTCAAAATGTCAGTAGGGCCGAGACTGAGAAACACGTTATATGTTATGAGTCTATTTGAATTACTCATAAGATAAGACATTTGGGGGTCTTCCTGGGCCCCTCTAGCCATAAGGCACTGTAAAGGCTCTGGGAATCAAAGCAAGTTCCCTTTGGCTTGAAAAGCATGTTTGAAAGGAATGTGCTTCTACCATAAAAAAAAAACCAAAACCCATATCTATTATTTTTGACCAGTCTGGTTATAAAGCCCCATCTCCAACTGAAAATAAAGAGACAAAATTTAGGTTATTGAATCCTAGAATGTCACTCATGGAATTTTAGAACCCATAGGCTTTTAAAATACCAGAGCAGGAACTTCAGCCAAATCACCTCATTTTCCTTATGGGGTCACAGTTGAGGAGCACTGCAATGCTGTGTGCCTCCCAGAACCCTATGTCTCTCTCCCCTCAGCTCTGTCTAAGTCCTCGATTTGTTCTCTCTGTTGGCACTATCTGAGATTTCTGGCTCACTTCGATTGTTGTTTTGTGGTACCGTCATTGTTGCCATTTTGCTGGTTAGGTACTGATGCAGCGGTACTTCTATTATTGATGGTCTTTCCTTTTCTAGCCCCCAGATTTCCCCAACAAGGTGAGCAGCTGGCATCATTTAATCTAAGGAGTACCTGGGTGCCTGAGATGATTGGGCAGGCTCCTTCCAACATGAGTGCCTGCCTGTCCCTTGGGGGAGAAAGGGTTATTCACATGGAACCTGCTAGGGAGCTGCCCCTCTCCATTTACCCCCACATACAATTCTATTGAGTCCCCAGATTTTAATGCTTCTGCATTTTCACCTAAAATTTAAAAAGTGAGAGAGTTAGAAATGAAAGTGCCAATTACACAAAGACAATACTTTCCCTCCTTTTGACACCCCCCCCATCTCTCTGAAAAATTTCCGAGGGTATTTCCCTAGTTCAATTCCTAGTTTTATTATTTTGTGTTTCAGAACATTTCTGAAACAACATTTACTCCTCAGATGATGTAGCCATTCCTGTATCTTGAAAGTGCAACAGTAGCAATCTCTTCCCAGCTCTCCAGAGTTATGACTCTTCTTTCCTTATAAACACAGAATCCCATACACATTTGTAGTTTAGATATGCCTTGACACACGTAGGGGAAGAAGATGTAGAGTGAGGCTTCCTAACGGTCCACCACCAGTTTACTTAAAGAATTAGCATGGTGGATTCACAGTGTTACCAAAATGATTACAATGCAAACCTTTTAAACTGTGTCTCCCTTTTGTGAAAGACAATGTCAGGGAGAAGAAAATCAAACATGAGGAAAAAAGCAATCGGGCGTGTGTATGGGGGGTGATGTGCTTGGTCCTATTAATTTGCTCTTTAATTTTTCTGGTTCAGTTCTGTCTCCGTAAGCCAAACAGAGAACCAATTTGCATACAAATGTTACCAAGTACCCCACCTCCACAGGATTTTACAGTTCTATATGTATGTAGAGAAGAAAGGATTTGATACTGTTAAGAGGATACTTCCTGCCCTTTCCCCCATAAAGTAGCTACATTTCACTACAATTCACAAGGCCCTGGATTGTTGCACTTTTTTGATTCTATCTGACTCCCTGACTATTTGCATTCTGAGCTGTGGGCAGGACTATGGCCTATCAAATAATTATTTGAACTGGAGATTAGAAGCTTTAGCATTGGGTATCTCAGGGAAGGAGGGGGTCTTTTCTTTATCTCAAGAGAAAGATATGAAGAGTGGTTCACATATAAACCCTTACAATCTGGGGTCTGGGGGAGGTGTCATTCATTTAATAAACCAATCGACAGGTTAGTCAAACCAACAATTCATATGCAGAATTCTCTACAATGTTAAAAGGAAAACCAAGAATTAGTTGCTGGTTTATGATGGGAGAGGATAATATTTGGTGATTACTTATTTTTAAAAATAACCTAGAGTGGGTTTTTCAAATGGCTGTTAATACAATGCCATGGTAAAACACGAGAGGCAGGTATCTAAAATGAGGAAGATTAATGATTCCTGCGGGTCATGGAAGAAGAAAAATTTTTTTCAATTCATATAAATGGAATTTATCATAACCACCTCTGACGATGGCTGATTCACCGACTTACAAAAGGACTATCTATTTCAATGCTTCCTGAAGAGGTGATTTTTCACTTTTCACTTGTACTAACATAGAATGCTAAGCCTGTGGGCAGAAAATCTTAACCTGGGAGATAACGGGTGAGGGAACTCAGCTCCAGACTGAGGGACAGACATAAATCAAACAAAACAAACAAGAATTGTCCAACGGTTCAGGATCTGCAGATAACAAAGTAGAGTTTGAAAAGGTGAGTGGGTGAGAGGAGGGAGTCAAAGTTTCAAAAGGGAAATGTTTCCCAGGATCTGTTCCTAAGTAGATCCACTCTGCACCCAAGTTCAGGGCTTTACAATCAGAGGTCATAACACTATTGTTTCCAAGCGCTAAATCTCAGCACTCCGCCCCCCCACCCGCAGAAAAAGAAAACAACAACAAAAAAGGAGAAAAAAATAAAATGTTCTGTGTCCAGCAAGTTCTAGTGCAACCTTCCCCGTCACCGCTAGTTGTCACTTGGCTCCCAGACGGGAGAGCTGAGGTTTTCGGCACTGCGGTTAGAGAGAATGCAGTCCTAATTAAACTGAGTAACTCCTAAAGCTTCCCCTTAAAGTCCTCAGCCCAGTGAGAGCCAATATGCAGAGGGGCTGGGGGCCAGTGATGGGGTGGGAGTATAGCAGGTGGAAGGACAAACAAATCACAAAAAACCGCAAACAGCTGCCAGAGCAGCGACTGTCTCAGACCTCCACGCACAAGCCAGACACCCTGCGGGCGGGGTGGGGTGGGGGAGCGGGGAATGGAAAGACCCGATTGCAGCGGTATACAACAGCCCCCTCCCCCACAAATGAGGGGATCACGGACAGAGTCAGCCTCAGTGCTCCTTTCCCCCGTTTCCATTATAGCGATGTGGTCAGTAGAAAATTGCATACCTGAAGAATACAATGGTCTCCCAAAGGTAGAGTCGAAGAGTATTGAAGCTGTACATTTTTCAGGTCCTTGTGCTTTGTAGTCCACGAGTTATGGGGGCAAAAATGTTTCAAATTGGCACTTACAAAACCAGCGAGTGCTATTGAAAAAATAATCCAGATGCTAAGAGGAGGTGGAAAACCGGGGCGCGGAGGAAGCCCCCAGGGGAAACTGGAAAGAGGGGTCTGTAGGTACCACGGACAGAGGCAGCCGCGAAGCGTTTCAGCACCACGGAGAGCGTCCAGCCCTGCTTTTCAGGAGTGCGAAGAGTATTGCTGTTTGTTAAACTCCAGCTTGTCTGTTGGCTCCCTGCGGCGCTGGGGAGGCACGTTTGGGGGTGGGTATATTTTCTTTTTTACCCCTGTTTTTCTGTTTAAACGGCTAGCTCCATGCAAGGAAAAAAAATCTTCTGTGGCGATCAGAACGTTGGCCTCGGACTGTTAGTTTCGGCGAGCATCTTGGGTAGAGAGAGCTGGGCTTTATGCCCCTGGGCTGGCCTGAGGGGGTTAGGGGCGAGGGGAAGGGATTGACGGTGCTGCCTTCAGTTAAATCCCGGAGAATGTGCCAGGCTGGCGCATCGCGACCGAGTCCCGGAATCTCGTTTCCCTGTCTGCGTGCCGGTCTGCTGTCGCCTTGCGATCCGTGTTCTCTGGTCCCCGCCGAATAAGTTATGATCGCTGCAGGAAAGGTGTCCCATTGCTCGGGGCTGCAGGCGTGAGAGAGCTCAGGGCAAGTTTCAGGGGCTGCCGGGGTCCATGGCGACCCCGCGGGGCTCAGTAGCCCGAGGCTTCAGATGCATCTCGATTTTCTGAGCTCGCCCATCTTCCTCTGGCCAGGACTCCTTCAGATCTTCAGACTTTCTTACTGCATTAATTTAACAAACTGGCGGCATGGGGGTTGGAGGCGGGGTGGGGGGGCGGGCGAAGGCCGATGGGAGAGGGTGGAGAGGAAAAAAGGGGGGAAAAAACTCCTTAGTATCTTCAAACCCTCCCACTCGAGGTGCTCATTGGCCCGCGGCTGCAAAAACCAGATCTTTTCTCAGTGTTTGGCCAATCGTGTATAAGACTCTGGGTTGAGTTTAACGCTTAAAGTGCTGGACAAGATCCCTGTCTCTCTTCTCCTTTGCAAGCGGGCAGTGGGGTGGGGGAGATTATGGAGTTAATCTCTCGAGGGCTGTCAAAATATTGCCACGATATTTAAAGAATGTACTTATATGTGAGTAAAACAAACACCATGGGTCCCAGTTCGAACCTGTGTCTGGGCTCAGTACATCTTAAAAGGGAAGAGCTGAACCACATCCTGACTTTCTTTAGCGCTCTGAAGTTATAATATTTGGTACAGAAGTGAAGGAGAGATCCATAAAAGCCCCCTCCTGTTCCCCTGGGCCACTGCAGGAGAATTTCCTTGAGCACCGTCCAGGGTCAAGAGAGAGCAGCCCTGGCCTCATTTCTGGGCCCCCTGGGGGAGATAAGGAAGATATTCCCCCTTCCAACTGGACAGGAGACACTTTTATTTACATGTCATAAGCTGGGGCAACAGAGCCTAAGAGAGCTGTGTCTTGCTCTCAAATGATTGAGCCAAGCTGTACACACAGGTATTTAGTACTTAACCACTCCTACTCTCTTTTTTCCCGCAGCCTCCTGCTTCTCTGTTTCCCACCTTAGCTGAGTCTCAGAAACCAGCTATACATTTCACTCTAGAGCCCAGCTGGGGAGGTGGAGTTAATCAGATTTTCCCCAAGCTACCAGACTTTAGTGGATTAATAGCTTCTGCAGGATTTTCTGGCTGATTTGAACTGGCTGGGACTCTGGGGTCTCTCCCTCCTAGCCTAGTGAGTGGGGTCAACCCTTCCCTCTTTCTCAGCAGTTAGGAACTCCTTCTTTTGAGGTTTTGGAGGTTGCTTCTCCCTACAGTAGTTCTTAACAGCTCAGCTGTCTCCAAGCCCAGGCCTTCTCCCAAAGAAGTCTGGAAAGCTTTGTTCACCAGTCTCCTACCAGCAGGGATCTCCTCACCTCCAACCTCCACGCCACTGTTATGACACAGCCGACATTACTCTCTTTTATTGGCTTCCACACACCAGAACAGTGATGGGCTGCTTAGAATTTCTAGGAGTTTCTGAGTAGTGACTGAAAAGGGCTTTGAAGGTGGTTAATCATGAGTCTTATACACATTTGTATTATCTATCTATATCTATTGCTAACCTTTATTAGCATGCCTTTTATCGATCAGGTACTAATATGCACTTCACATAATCTCATTTACTTCCCACGGTAATACCTTGAGGTAAATATTATCTTTGTGCATGTGTTTGTGTATATGTGTGTGTACATTTGTGAGTAGCTTGGGCAAGACAAACATGTATATTTCTGTATATACAAATTGATCTGTGATTTGGTGTCCACCCCAAATTCTGAAGCAAATGGACAGTGCACATGTGTATTTGTACATTTGTGCTTATAAATGGATCTCTGTCCACATGAATATATATATACATATATATATATATATATATATATATATATATATATATATATATATATACATGCATCTACTTGTGTCGTTGTTATACCCCTGAAGATTCTAAAACAAACTGTGATGTCACAATTTTGTCTTTGTTCCTTACCTGGCTAGGAAGCAAGTGGATAAAGTGTGTGGAAATTACTTTTTCTTTTCCTTCAAGGGACAGTGTGTGTGTTTGTGTGTGTGTGTGTGTGTGTGTGTGTGTTATTGTTGTTGTTGTTATTGCTGATGTAGGCGTGACTGGCTCCAAGGCTTTGAGATGTGCAGGAGAGGAGAATATTTACTACCCGGGGACCCCAGTTTTCTAGTAGGCTTCTGTTTACACTGAGTCTGCTACTTTTACTTAATCAGCATGCATGAAGTAAGAGTGTGCTAAGCATTGGGGATCCGCCAATACATAAGATGAACAATATTCTGAACCTCCTTGACATGAAATCACTTTAGAAGTTCAGTGGGAAAATTCCTCCTCATTGGGAATCTACAATTTTTACTCCAGATCTCATATGTTTCTTATGCCTATAAGCAGTATACTTGTATGTTTCAGCCTTGTGTAGGTCACTATTGAAATACCTGTGGGCTTGGAGGTCAGAGATTTATGTTCTTATTTTATCTCTGCCTCAAAAAGCTTGAATGATGTTGGATAAATGACCAAATCTCTTTGGGCGTAAGTCACGCAGGGAGAGTAGCATCCATTCTTCTCATCACAAGAAGCTGCTTAGAAGATATAGCATTCCAGTCTAATCTTATTATGACTACCAAGCTTTGAAATAGAAATCTCAATGGAATGGAATGGATTGGCTCCAGCAGATGGCCCATTTTGTAATGGTAAGTATTCTGTGTAGCTTAATTCCAATACTTGGGTGGCCCCTTATAGGTAGTCAGATTTGAACTCTTCTAATTATGAATACATTTTGACCTGCACCGAGACTTAGTTTATTCCTAGAGGCGATTCATGCTTTAATTTCATTCATTCATTCATTCAGCATTTACTCTGTGTCAATCATTATTCTAGGCACTGGGGATATAGCAGGCAACAAGACAGGTAAAGATCCCTATTCTAATGGAGTTTATCTTCCAGCAGAGGGGAGAGAAGACAAAAAGGTAAATTATGAGGCAATCATAAGGTTTAAAGAGAAGAAAGCAGTCTAAGGGGAGAAAGTGATATAGAGGTACTATTTAATATAGGGTGGTCAGAGCAGAGAGTGCTTTCTGAAAAGAAGACATTTGAACAGAGGAAAGAAGGAAGTGAGGGAATGAGCCATGTGAACCTCAGGGAGGGGAAGGAGAGCTTTCCAGGTGGTGAGGGAGCAAACATAAAGACCCTGAGAGGGGAATATGTTTCAAGTGTGCAGGAAACAGCAAAGAGACCAGTGTGCCAGGGTGGAATGAATGAAGGTGAGAGTGCTGGCCGAGGAGGTTAATGAGTTCTTGGGGGAGAGGCCAGGCCCTGTCTCCAGAGTACAATAAGGACTTTGGGTTTTCTTTTGAGTGAAACACTTTTGGAAGGTTTTGAGTAACAAGATCTGACTTAACATTTTAACAAGATTCATCTGGCTACTGTGTTTAGAGTAAGATGTGTGAGGATGGGAGGGGAAAATGAAAACAAGGAGACTAGTAAGAAGCTACTGAAAAAAGTCCATGTGAGAGATTCCTAGAGATGGCTCTTGTTCCACAATTTATTTATAGGAGAATGATATCCAGAGAGGTTAAGTGAATTACCCCTTAGACTAGTAGTAGAGTTGGGATAAGAATGCAGGTACTTAATTATAGCGAATGGGTCTTTCCACCATTTTTTTGCTCCAACTAAAATGAAGGGCATGGAGAGAGAAGGTAAAGGAAATCTACAAAGGAAGAGACTTCACTTGGCTTGTTACCAATACATGTCTAGCAGCATGTAGAGTGCCCAGCACATAGGAGGAGCTCTGTAAATATTTCTTGCAAGGATGAATGAGTGAATAAATGAAGGAAGAACAAAAAGATTCAGGCAGCGGGCCTGAAGAGAGAAAGAGGAAGGACTAGTGTTAATCAGGTGAGATTATGCAGGCCTGAACCCGCTAATGTAATTAACACAATGCCAAACCTCTGACCATAATGACATTCACAGAGGAGAGTGCTGGATGTTTCAATACTGCTTTGACAGGCTTCAGTGATACTTTGTAAAGAGAGATGGATATTCCAAGGAATTGAGCAGCTTGCCTAATTGTGCTAAAGTATTTTGATGAATACAGGTCTTCAAATGGTACTATGGAAGGACCTTTCCTCCAAGGAGTGGGAGGCTTACTGCCAGCCTTTCCTAACCCAATTTAGAGAATGAACTTGCTCCCATTTATTTTTTTTTAATTGCAGAGCAATAGTATGCCCTTTGTGCTTTAAAGATGGGACCTCAGAACTACTTGGGAAATCTCAGTGGCACTAGGAGAATTTTAAGTCATAAGCAGTGGATGCTTAAAATATCGAGGGACCTTTCCTCCCATTTTTCACGAAGAAGTTCAGGAACTGGAATGAACTGGCTTAATAAGATATCCCTACAATAAGATATCCCTACAAAGCTGAGTCTAGAATGCAGGACTCCTGTCTCTCAAGTCCTGGTTCCCAACACCTTCATTTGGAGACCTAAAATAAGAAGAGGAGGTGGGATCAGTGAAGAAGAAATGCCTCATATCAGGACTGATCAGCCCCTGGCTTTCTGCCCAGAGACTCCCCCAAGTTAGTTCTATAGCCACATCAATACGTGTGCACCGGGCTCTAGTGGCTTGACGCCCACGTGAGACTTTAGGGTCCCCTGCGCTGCTTTCCCATCTTCCCATCACACCATCTTTGTCTCTTTTTCCCGACTTTCTTCTTAGCCTATCCTTAACTCTTATTTCACGTTTATTAAATCAGTTCCTCTTATTGGGTCTCTCACTGCCTCCACAAGGAGTTTTGGCATTAAGACGTTTTGGCAGAAGATATGTGTTTGTTTTTTTTTCTTTCTCTTCTGAGTTTTCACTCAGTGGTTCATTCATTTAAAAAGTATATGTATTTTGGGGGCGCCTGAGTGGCTCAGTGGGTTAAAGCCTCTGCCTTCAGCTCAGGTCATGATCCCAGGGTCCTGGGATCGAGCCCCGCATTGGGCTCTCTGCTCAGCGGGGAGCCTGCTTCCCCCTCTTTCTCTGCCTGCCTCTCTGCCTACTTGTGATCTCTGCCTGTCAAATAAATAAATAAAATCTTAAAAAAATTAAAAAATAAAAATAAAAAATACATGTATTTTGAAACCTGCTGTGTGTCTGACACTGTGCTGAGGTTTTATATCTCTGAGAAAAGAGTTGTTCATTTAACATTTAACAAATGTTTATTAGCTACCTTCTCTGTGCTAGGAGCTATGGCAAATGGGTCACAATCAGTGTTGTCTGAAGGAAGGAGGAGGTGATGCAGAGAGATTCTTTTTTTTTTTTAATAAATTTTTTATTTATTTTCAGTGTAACAGTATTCATTGTTTTTTCACCACACCCAGTGCTCCATGCAATCTGTGCCCTCCCTAATACCCACCACCTGGTTCCCCCACCCTCCCACCCCGCCCCTTCAAAACCCTCAGGTTGTTTTTCAGAGTCCATAGTCTCTCATGGTTCACCTCCCCTTCCAATTTCCCTCAACTCCCTTCTCCTCTCCATCTACCCTTGTCCTCTATATTATTTGTTATGCTCCACCAATAAGTGAAACCATATGATACTTGACTTTCTCTGTTTGACTTATTTCACTCAGCATAATCTCTTCCAGTCCTGTCCATGTTGCTACAAAAGTTGGGTATTCGTCCTTTCTGTTGGAGGCATAATACTCCATAGTGTATATGGACCACATCTTCCTTATCCATTCATCCGTTGAAGGGCATCTTGGTTCTTTCCACAGTTTGGCGACCGTGGCCATTGCTGCTATAAACATTGGGGTACAGATGGCCCTTCTTTTCACTACATCTGTATCTTTGGGGTAAATACCCAGCTGTGCAATTGCAGGGTCATAGGGAAGATCTATTTTTAATTTCCCGAGGAATCTCCACACTGTTCTCCAAAGTGGCTGCACCAGTTTGCATTCCCACCAACAGTGTAAGAGGGTTCCCCTTTCTCCACATCCTCTCCAACACACGTTGTTTCCTGTCTTGCTAATTTTGGCCATTCTAACTGGTGTAAGGTGGTATCTCAATGTGGTTTTGATTTGAATCTCCCTGATGGCTAGTGATGATGAACATTTTTTCATGTGTCTGGTAGCCATTTGTATGTCTTCATTGGAGAAGTGTCTGTTCATATCTTCTGCTCATTTTTTAATATGATTATCTGTTTTGTGTGTGTTGAGTTTGAGGAGTTCTTTATAGATCCTGGATATCAACCTTTTATCTGTACTGTCATTTGCAAATATCTTCTCCCATTCCGTGGGTTGCCTCTTTGTTTTGATGACTGTTTCTTTTGCTGTGCAGAAGCTTTTTATCTTGATGAAGTCCCAGAAGTTCATCTTTGCCTTTGTTTCCTTCGCCTTTGGAGACATATCTTGAAAGAAGTTGCTGTGGCTGATATCAAAGAGGTTACTCCCTATGTTCTCCTCGAGGATTCTGATGGATTCCTGTCTCACGTTGAGGTCTTTTATCCATTTCGAGTTTATCTTTGTGTACGGTGTAAGAGAATGGTCAAGTTTCATTCTTCTACATATAGCTGTCCAGTTTTCCCAGCACCATTTATTGAAGAGACTGTCTTTTTTCCACTGGATATTTTTTCCTGTTTTGTCAAAGATTATTTGACCATAGAGTTGAGGGTCCATATCTGGGCTCTCTACTCTGTTCCACTGGTCCATGTGTCTGTTTTTATGCCAGTACCATGCTGTCTTGGTGATCACAGCTTTGTAGTAAAGCTTGAAATCAGGTAACGTGATGCCACCAGTTTTATTTTTGTTTTTCAACATTTCCTTAGCAATTCGGGGTCTCTTCTGATTCCATACAAATTTTAGTATTATTTGCTCCAGCTCTTTGAAAAATACTGGTGGAATTTTGATTGGAATGGCATTAAAAGTATAGATTGCTCTGGGCAGTATAGACATTTTAACGATGTTTATTCTTCCCATCCAAGAGCATGGAATGGTCTTCCATCTTTTTGTGTCTTCTTCAATTTCTTTTAGGAGTGTTCTGTAGTTCCTCGAGTACAGATCTTTAACCTCTTTGGTTAGGTTTATTCCGAGGTATCTTGTGGTTTTTGGTGCTATAGTAAATGGAATCGATTCTCTAATTTGCCTTTCTGTATTTTCATTGTTAGTGTATAAGAAAGCCACTGATTTCTGGACATTGACTTTGTATCCTGCTACATTACTGAATTGCTGTATGAGTTCTAGTAGTTTGAAGGTGGAGTCTTTCGGGTTTTCCATATAAAGAATCATGTCATCTGCGAAGAGAGAGAGTTTGACTTCTTCCTTGCCAATTTGGATACCTTTTATTTCTCTTTGTTGTCTGATTGCTGTTGCTAGGACTTCTAATACTATGTTGAACAAGAGTGGTGAGAGTGGGCATCCTTGTCGTGTTCCTGATCTCAATGGGAAGGCTGCAAGCTTTTTCCCATTGAGGATGATATTTGCTGTGGGTTTTTCATAGATAGATTTGATGAAGTTCAGGAATGTTCCCTCTATCCCTATACTTTGAAGCGTTTTAATCAGGAACGGATGCTGGATTTTGTCAAAAGCTTTTTCTGCATCAATGGAGAGGATCATGTGGTTCTTCTCTCTTCTCTTATTGATTTGTTCTATCACATTGATTGATTTGCGAATGTTGAACCATCCTTGTAACCCAGGGATGAATCCTACCTGGTCATGGTGGATAATCTTTTTAATGTGCTGTTGGATCCTGTTTGCTAGGATCTTGTTGAGAATCTTAGCATCCATATTCATCAGTGATATCGGTCTGAAATTCTCCTTTTTGGTAGGGTCTTTGCCTGGTTTGGGGATCAGGGTAATGCTGGCTTCATAAAAAGAGTCTGGAAGTTTTCCTTCTGCTTCAATTTTTTGAAACAGCTTCAGGAGAATAGGTATTATTTCTTCTTTGAAAGTTTGATAGAATTCCCCAGGGAATCCGTCAGGTCCTGGGCTCTTGTTTTTTGGGAGGTTTTTGATCACTGCTTCAATCTCGTTACTAGATATCGGTGATGCAGAGAGATTCTTGTATTGCATATTTAAAAATCATTTAAATTGGAAATATACCTATATAAAGTGCATAAGTTTTGTTAAGTTACTGACAAAATGGATGCTATCTATATTATGACACAGAACATGGCCAGCACTCCAGAAGGCTGCTTCATATCCCCTCCCAGTCATTTTATGCCAAAGATATTGACGATTCTAATTTCTATTACTTCCATTTTGCTTGTGTTTTGGCAAAATGAAATAATCTTCATTCATGAGAGGGATTAACCTAGAACTTAAAAATGTCTTTTTCAGGTTTTGGTAGAAAGATTGTGGTTTTCTCTTTTTTTTCCTCTTTTCTATTCCTTAGAAACATCTATTTAAGGTTGATGTTACTTGTTTTTTAAATTTTTAGAAGTGTTCATTGGTGAAGCCATTTGGGCCTGGAGCTTTCTTAGAGGAAAGTTTTTATTTACAGATTCAATTTATTTAATAGATATAAGACTGTTAAGATTGTATATTTCTTCTTGGGTAGTTTTAGTAAGTTGTACTTTTCTGGCACTTGTCCACTTAATATAAATTTTCATATTTACTTGCATAAAATTGCCATAATCCTCTTACTTTGTTAGTCTATAGAATCTGTAGGGATGTCTTCTTATCTATTTGTCATAGGATAATTTGTGCTTTCTTTTTTCTTGATTATAACCATTTTACTGGTCACTTCAAATTACCAGCTTTAAAATTTTTTCCATATTACAAATTTTTTTCCTATTCTTTCTTTCTTTTTTTCCCCTCCTCTCAATTTATGGTTTTTTGGTTTTGTTTTTTTTTTTTTGCTTGTTTAATTTGTTTCTTTTTTTTTTTTTCTGGCTTCTTGAAAGGGATGCTTAGATAATTGATTTTTAACCTTTCTTATTTTCTAATATACATTTAAGACTTTGTCTTTTCTCCTGAGCTTTCTTGAGATGCATCCCACAAGTTATGTTTTCAGTATTATTCAGTTCAAAATATTTTCTAGTATCCTCTTGCTTTATATTTTGATTCTTAGAGGTATTTGGAAATATGCTTTTGATTATGTCATTCCATTCTTTTCTGCCTGATATAATATCTTTGAAAAGTCAGCAGGAGGCTTTATTTTTGATCCTTTAAGGAATGCATCTTTGTTTTCTGGGGGGTTTTAGTATTTTACTTACTTTGGTTTTATCAGTTTTATATCATGTACCTACGTTTGTTTGCTTTTATCCCTAGGAGTCAAACCCTATTTTAATTAATTATTTTGTGTGTGTATGCATATATATATATATATATATATTTTTTTTTTTTTTAATTGAAGTAGGGTTGCCACAAAATGTTACATCAGTTTCAAGTTCACGGCATAGTGATTCAACAAGTCTATATGTTATGCTGTGCTCACAAGTGTGGCTACCATCTGTCACCATGCAACACTGTTACAACGCCATTGACTATATTCCCTATGCTGTACCTTTCATCCCTGTTGAATACTGTTTTAGAACCACACAGGAAATATTGAATAAAGTTTTATGCTGAACTTCCCTGATAGACATTTTCTCATGGGGCTCTATGTAATGGATTATATCAGTCCCATTAGCCACATTCATACCATTCACAAAGGATGTACAAATTGTGTCATTTGGTTGAAGAGTCAAGTTTGAAAATAGTAATCTTTCTATTCTTTCTGCTTTTAGAGCAATTCTCAAAACATATTAGTAGGCTCCCAGCCCGTAATTGTTTGATTAAGTGTTTCTTCTAAAAATAACTTAGAGCAAAGGAATCATTTACTTTATACTTATTAAAAAACAGAACTCATCCATTTTCTCCACTGTTCCATGGAGGGAAAAACTGGTTCAGCCAAACAGATATAGTAGAAATTATGTTTTCCATTTTGGCTTCTCTGTTTTAATGACCCGAGCAAATCCTCTGTCATTCTCACCTTGTTTGGACACAGTGGTATCGGTATCCTTTTCTTCCTCTGAATCTTGATCTGGCATCCAACACTGATATTTTATTTTCTTTTATTTTTTAAATTAACATATAATGTATCCAACACTGATATTTTAGATCCAAAGACGGAATATTTCAAAGCTTGCAGGATACTTTCTTCCAACACTGCTGATGGCATTTTCCTTCCAGGAGCACACACTCCCATCAAACAGACGTGTCCGAGGCCTCTTCCAGGCCCACCAGGTGCCACCCTCTGCCGGGTCCTAGCCCAGAGGGGGCCTCCCACCCACTGTCCATGGCTACCTCCACTCCCAGCGGTCCACGGTGGCTGCCGGGGTTTCGCGTTCTTTGTGAATATCCCTGCTGAGACTCCCATAGCTCTTTCAAATTTGCGTCTTGATGTAGTTCATCAGTAGTCAGAATTTCTTTCATTATTGTTCCCTCATTCTCTCTTCTCCACTAGAATCCCAATTACACATAGGCTAAGGCCTTTTTGTGATGTTTTACGCCACTTATTTCTATTCTTCCCCACCCCACCCCTTTCTCTGAATCTGTCTGGGTCTTTTCTACTCTTTTCACTAATCGTGTCTTCTGCTGTGTTTAATCTGGTTTTACACTTATATACTGAATTAATTTCAGTTGTTTTAATTTTCAGGCTAGCACTTTCACTTCTTTTTTCTTTTTAGAAAATAGATTGCAACACGCTGGAGAAATTCCCCATCTTTTCATCTATTTTCTGGAACATAATCATCATAATTATTTAAAAATTCCTGCCTGAGAATTCTAGAATCTGGGCTACCTACTGTTATCTCTCTATTGCCTGATATTTTAAAATTGGATTTTGATCATTTGTATCTGTTTACTATCATGCCTAGTTATTTTTGCAGCAAATGCTTTAAATTATATATGAAAAATTACACTGACTCTGAAACATGTTATCTTCTAGAAAGATTACATTTCTTTCAGGTTGGCAGAGTGTGGTCAGATCACCTTGATTCAGCCATGCATTGACATGATTTCAAACTTTGTTTCAGGCTTTGTAAAGAGTGTCTGTTTCCTCCCTCCTCTTTTTTTTTTTTTCAGTGTAACTTTTTGAGGCATAAAATTAGTGTGTAACATTATATAAAATTCAGTGTACAACATTATAATTTGACATCTGTGTGCACTACAAAGTGATCACCCCCCAAAAGGCTAGTTACTGTCTATCACCATATGAGGGATGTCTATTTCTGACGTGCTTTACTTCTTGGGCCCATCAGGGTCTCAGCTGAAAGTGAGCACATTCTCTTTGGTGGGTCCTGACAACAATTCTGTTGTTTCCAGAAAACAGAAACAGTTGTTTCCAGAATTCTATGGAACTGGCAAAATCATTACTTAGTGTTTTCACCTCTTAGCAGCTGCTTTTTCAAAAATATTTTTTAAAAATTTTATTTTGTAATGAAGCCCTTCCTGACCATCCTCCCTGAAGTACCACGACCAACACTATCATTCATTTTGTTTTATTTTAGAATTTACAAAAAAGTTCCCATATACCCTTCACCCAGTTTTCCCTAATGTAACATCTTACGTAATATGATACATTTGTCAGAAGTAAGGCAGCAATATTGACACATCACTATTTGCTGAACTATCAACTTTATTTGGATTTTTTCCAGTTTTTTCCTTTTTGTCCTTTTACTGTTGCAGACCCCAATCCAGGATACCAGGATACCACATTACTCATCATGTCTCATTAGTCTCCTCTGCATTGTGCCAGAGTCTCTGTCTTCTCTTGTTTTTTCATGACCTTAATGGTCTGAGGAGTGCTGGTCAGGTGTTCTATAGAATGCCACTCAATCTGAGTTTATCTGATTTTTTCTCATGATTAGACTGAGGTTTTAAGGTTTTGAAAGGACATCATAGTGGTGAGGTGCCCTCCTTGTCATTTGATTTCAGTGGGTACATGATAATCCATTACTTCTCACTGTTTTTTTTTTTTTTAAAGATTTTATTTATTTGACAGACAGAGACCACAAGTAGGCAGAGAGGCAGAGAGAGGGGGAAGCAGGCTCCCTGCTGAGCAGAGAGCCCGATGCGGGGCTCGATCCCAGGACCCTGAGATCATGACCTGAGCCGAAGGCAGAGGCTTAACCCACTGAGCCACCCAGGCGCCCCCATTACTTATCACTGTTGATGTTGAACTTGGTCATTTCGTTTAGGTGGTGTCTGGCAGGCTTCTCCACTGCAGTTACCAGTTTTCCATTCCCATACTCTGTTCTCTTCCTCCTGCTCTCACTCAAGGAGAGTGAAATTATCAGCTATGTTTGCTTGGTTACTTAGAGTCTCACCCCCTACATGTACATTTGGGAATTTGGCAAAGGCACAGAGAAGAAATTGCATGTGGGATGTTGGTCTTGTGTCTCTGTGGATCATTTTTTCTCTAGGGTCTTGGCTCTTCAATTTCTGGCTGCGTATAACTTTTTTTGGGGGGGGGGCTTATACCCCAGTGAAACTGTTGGGCCACTGTTTTCTGTTTTGTCTTTTTGTTCTGCAGTGAGAATCAAAAAATGCTCTGAGTAGAGAAAGCACTGATTCAGCTCTCTGAGTCGTGGCTGCCTTGGTGGCTCCCACTTGCCTTTAAACACTAATTTTATTTTTGTTCCAGTTTTTGTAGTTTTTCTCAGTAAGAGAGTTTGTCAGACACAGATTACTTCTTCATAGTAAGGAGGCAGTAAGGAGCCACTGAAAGGTTCCCACCACTACTCTGCACCATGCTCATGCCTCCCTGAATTGGCTCCCTTATGGCCCCTCTTTATCTCAGTCTTACCTTATGCTTTCTTCAGGGATCACTGTTACTTTTTCACTTCTATTCTTCCATCAAGCATTTTTTCTTCTCTAGCTCTCACTTTTACTTCTTACACCCAACTCATAGTCCATTCTTTATACAGAAGCCAGAGTAGTCTTTAAAATATTAAACCTTTGCACTGAATTCCCTTTGTACTTAGAATGAAATACAGTTCCTCGCACAGACTTACACGATCAGCCCTGACTCCCCTCTGTGACCAAACCTCATGCCACTCTCCCCTTATCTCACCAAGCTACCAGTTGAGCCCAGATCTTCACATAATTAGTTCTTTTTGTCACTCATGTCTCTGTTAAATGGTGTTCCTCAACAAAGCCTTCTCCAACCATTCTCCCTCAAGTACCTCTCTCCCATCACTATCATTCATTTTGTTTTATTTTTCTTCATGGCAATTATCCTTATCTAAATTTTTTTGTTCATTATATATTTACTTTTTCATTTTAAAATATAAGTAGCACAGTAATAGGAACTTTCTTCTTCTCTGTATGGCTAGTGCCTATAGTTCTTGGCACGTAGTAAGCATTAAATGACTGAACCAAGTCCTACAAGATTTATTTACTATGTGACATGCAGTATGCTTCTGATAACTCTCTTATTAAATTACCACAATGACCCTATGAAGTGGAGTCTATTATTGCCCCCACTTTGCAGAGAAATGATGTTTAAGGCTCAGAGATCAAGTGTGTTGCTCAGTGTTACCAGCCAATGTCATTTTTCAGTCTTACAATCTATAATGTATGCTGGAGGTTATTTGTTATAATCAGTTAGGTTTTCTATTAATTTTACATGTCACAACTTTCCCTCAACTGAAGAATGGTTTCCTTGATGAAAAAATATGGCATTATTGTGGATTTCCACCAGAAGAGTTCTGAGAATAGACATCTGTTGTTTTTGCTCAACTGTCATTCATTTGCCCTTCTTCTAGTAACAGCACCTGGGTTTTCCTTGAGGAATACTCCTCACCTCTCTCACTTTTAGTCTAGGTGGTTTGGGTGGGATTAGCCCAAGATCCTGGGGTGGAAGGGTCTGACAGGCCTGCTTCATCAATATACTCCTGCCCCTGAACCCAGACTTGCTCAGGGATAAACGTATGACCCAAATCTATCCAATCACAGCTAATTAGACTTAGTGCTTTGAGGATGTGAATAGGAGAGCCCTCTCCCCTTTCCCCCACCAAAACAAAACAAAGAGGATAAAGCCAATAACAGGAAATCAGAATTGAGAGTTGGAGAAAGCCAGTTTCCCAGTGATATTGTTTGAGTTCCTGCATCCAGGCAGCCTCAAATCATGATCTCCTCTGGGTTTTTAGTTAAATGGACCAATTAATTGATTTTGTGCTTAAGCCAGTTATAGTTGGATTTCTTTTTCCTTTGCACCTGAAATAGCCCTAATTCATAGAGTGCTCAATATATGCCTCTTGATGGTTGATTCACTCTGTGCACAAGACACTTGTACCCAACCCAAGTGTGTGTACATGCAGCCTGATTAGAGGCCAAAGTGTGTCTCATGTGACCTTGCAGAAAATCTCCCCAGGCACCTCTCTCTGCTTCTGAGTCTGCATGAGGGTGGGCTTTCCTTTCTCAGGTGGAGGTAATAATGAGCCAGGCAGCGTGGTTGCCAATGCTTGGATCTCAATGAGTGAAGCTCTAACTGCAGGAAAACCTCTCAGACATGTCCTAAGTGTCTTAATCTCTCCGTGGGCCTTCTCTCAAGGCTTAGGTGGCTGATAATATGTTTGAGCTGATGATCCTTTCTTTGATCGTGCCCCATAGGGTTGTTCTGTAATGAGACGGTGCCGAGGAGCAGAGGCTCTTAGTGGCAGCTTTACCTTGTGCTCCAGCCGTGTTGCTTGTCTCTGGGTTTCACTTTTCCTTCTTCTCCTTCTGCTTCTGCTGGGATGGAAGGCCCTCAGTGGGGCTGTCACCAAAGCACGTGTCTTCTGACTCCTCCAGCTCTCAGCAAATTGTTTAAGTGTCAGACTAATCTGCAAATAAGAAAACAGGGCTTACCAAGTCCTTGTGTCCTCGGGGCATATTGTCTTGTTTTAGAACCCTTGCACCTGATCCTCATGGGAGCTTGGGGGCATAGTCACGGCAGGTGCTGCTAGTTCCATTTTACAGATCCTTGTCGGAATGCGGTGCAGGGCGAGGAATGCTGCGTAGCCGATCTGTTCCCGGCCGATGCTCTCGCCGTTAGACCACCCCAGCACCCTCCGTCCACTCAGTTCTTTGCAACGGAGATGGTCAGTAATACTTTTCCGTCTTCAAGCCCAGGCTCAGCGAGCATCTGTGTCGTCTTCACATACGCAGCTGGAAAAGCTCAATCTCTGAACCCATACGGCTATCCTTCAGGTATTCTTAGAGTTTCATAATTTTCTGCCTTGTAATGTAATCGTTTGTGTGTATTTTTATCTTCTCTCCTAGAATTTAAGCTCCATGGTTCCCTTGGCACATAAATAGCGGAGTGTTTGATCTGTGGTCGGTATTCAGGCAGTGTTTATTGAGAGTGTGAACAAGTAAATAAATGCCTTATTATTTTTTCCCTGCAGTGGTAGCGGCGGGGGGGGGGGGAGGGAGTCTATCTGAAGAGAACAGAATTGTTGTTTTCAAAGGGCTGTTAGGTGGAAGAGGGGTTGAATTGGCTCGGCAACATTTCGGATTTCAGAGGGCAGAAGGAAGACTGGTGGATAGACATTTCAGTGAGACATCGTTCAGCTCAGTAGGATTTCCTGTAGCCAGAGCTCCTCAAGGGCGAAGAGGCTACTATGTAAGTTAAAGTCTGTGTCATTGAAGGTATGAAAGCAGGGACTGGGTGACCGCTTGGCAAAGGCATTGCAGAGGAGATCCAAGCATCTGACAAGGGCCGGGGCTTCTAGGCTCCCTTCCTATTCACACCGTAGCCTTCAAGAGGTCTTCGGTGTAGTTGGCTGTGGATTGATCTTCGGAGCGAAGCTTCTACTCCAGAGTAAATCCTCACTCATTTAATATACACACAGGTAGTAGTGACAGTGATTAAGTGTGTGGGCTCCAGGGTTCACATTCTGGCTCCTCTTGTTACTAATGTGTGACCTTGGCAGAGCTACTTAACCTCTCTGAAGCTCAGTTTCCTTATCTGTAAAGTGGTGTTCCCAGCACGTACGTCCCTGGGATGCTGTGTAGTAATGCCCAAAGAGCACCTTCACCCGGCACAGGGAAACTGCCCCCCAACATTGTTACTGTTACCCATCACTTCCCTTTCCTGCCCTTTTCCCTACTCTGGGTGTGTGACCTGCACTTCCTGGGGGCTGGCTCAGTCCTTCCCTCGGATACTATCTCAGGTCTCACACAGAAGAGGTCTGAGCAGGTCCCCCACGGATCCCAGAGCTTGTGCCCCTGATCACTCAGTGGACAGCTGACTCTGAGCCTAGGGATCTGCGGCTTTGAGGCCTCCGGCCACTCTCCAACAATGCGAGATGAAAACAGAGTATTATTTCTCTAGTATCTTCTGGGATCCTGTCTGCCGGTGCTCATTCAAGGCAGTTTTCTCCTGAGTTTCAGAAGCAAAGAGTCCTTTTTGTTTTAAAAGCTTGAAGTTAAACATTGGGTTCCCAAAAGATTGATGGCAGTTTCTTCAGTTTACCCCTAAATCCCTGACCTGAACTTCCACTGCCCGGGTTATATTAGTGCATCAACAAAACCTGTGCCCTGGGAAGAGAAGATCTGTTCTTGTCCTTTGGTCATTGAGAGACTTGCAAGGGGAGATTTCAAGTCCTCAGCCCACCCCTTGGTTGAGAGCAAAATTGCTCCTGGAGTAGTTCTCTGTCCTGCAAGTTTTGAGACTTAATAAAAGTGGAACAAAATTAACTCAAAGACTCTCATATAAATTCTTCTTTTATATAAGCTCCTTGATAAGAAATTATTACACACGCTACGTACTTGAATATGTTTTATCTACTTAATATCATCTCCATTTTAAAGAAGAGAAATGAGGTACTGTTTTCACTTCTGCTTTAAAGATAAACATAGGCATGCTAGCTCACCCCCATCCAGGTAAGAAGGCCAAGAGTTGAGACGCCAAAGCGGATCTATCTGACCCCAAAGTTTGGACCGTTGATGTTGCCTTTTGTTAGGAGGACGATAGGAGAGGACTTATCACTTACATAATAAATGTAACAAATTGGCAAGAACAATTGTAGAACTCTCAGACAAGATAACATACATGTACAAGGAGCCAGTGTGTCCATCTTCACATGAAGCAGTCAGGCCAACCCCAAGCTGTTGGTGTTCATATTCTTGATTTCTAGATAGGAAAAACAGGCATCAGGAAGGTAAGGGGTTTGCTCAAGAAAG
This sequence comes from Martes martes, assembly GCF_963455335.1. NCBI lineage: Eukaryota > Metazoa > Chordata > Mammalia > Carnivora > Mustelidae > Martes > Martes martes. Next base: position 122,961,039 of record NC_137892.1, on the reverse strand, counting down.
CAAAGCTAGGATGCAAACCCTTCTCTGGGTGCAAGGGGGTGGATGCGTCTTCCATCATCATGGTTGTTGCCCTACAAGAAATATATTTGAAAAACCATGCTTAAAATATGCCTTCTTTAATTCTTTTTCCAAAACATGTTAAGCCATCTTCTCGGAGTCCCTCAGTGATTGAACTAGCTTGCCAGGGCAGGCTTCAGGTGCCCTGTTTCAGTAATGACAGGCCCAAGGCTGGAAGGTTTGCCTGACATCAAACGGGGAGACGAGGGAGCAAAGATGGGTTTGAACCAGCTGTTTTCACTTACGGGAAGCTCTGCTTTCGTTCTCCTTGGTTTCCTGGTTTGTCCCGCCTGCCTTCCCGATTCCTTGAGTTGTTAAGTTTCCCTTGACCTCTCAGGGTTTCCAATCTGGTGCTTCTTTGAGTCTCCTCTCCCCTGTCTTTCATTCAGTCCACAGTCCTATGCCAGGGAATTGCCAAGGGGAGAGGTGACCTCCCCTCAACCGGTTAGCCTGCTTCCCCCACCCCCAACTCCCCCACTCCTCCTCTCTACTCCCCCCAGTACCATTTACTGGTACCTGTCCTACCCACCAGGGACCTCAGACTTCATGAACAAATTGTGTTTTATAGACGTTTATGTAAACTTAAGTGTGACTTTTGTGTAACAGAGGTCAGCATGAGGGTGGGAAAAAGTCAGTGACAAATTCTTAGAGACAAGAAGAGAGCTTGGTGTTGAGGGACCAATCTGAAAAATCTGTGTTCAAGTGTCTGTTTGATCCCTTGTTAGCCATGTGACTTTAGGCAAGTTAATTAACTCTTTTCAGCCTTGTTTCCCAGTCTGTTAAATGAGCCTAACTTACAAGGTTATTGCGGAGATCACAGGAGATAATTAATATGAACTGTTTAGCACAAAGCATGTGCTCTTTTATTATAGTAAGTGCTGAATAAATGGGTAGATAAGACTTATATAAATTAATTAAAATATAAAGCAGGGACTGTATTTTAGTGACTGCAGAACCCCAGTGCCTATTTCAGGATTTGGCACAAAGTCAAGGATCTAGGTCTATAGCTGTGGGTGCCATCTATTGAATGCGTTTCTGGCTCCAGGCATGTGCTCAGAGTTTAGTGTACATTCTGTCATTTAATCCTTCCAGCAACCTTGGGGGAGGGTAGGCTGGCTCTCTTACAGGTGTTATAGATGAAGTTGTGGCTTGGAGAGTTTAAGTGACACACCCACTCTCATGTGGGTCTAACGTCCAGGTCCCTTATGTTTGTCTCCCAAGCCTGTGTTCACTTGTTTATTCCATGAGTGGCTTATTCATTCAGGCAGCATTCTTTGAGTATCTCCCCTGGGGGGAGGTCCTGGATCTAGTGCTGGTAATGCAGTGGGGACCACAGTGTAGTTCATGCCCACAAAGAACTCATCAGCTGGGAAACAGACCCCTCTAACATGGGGGAGGGGAGGACAAGCGTCATGAGGAGGGCACTCATGTGGGGACTGTGGACACACTCCAGAGAGACTTGTTTCCTCCTGAAGGAGGTGGACTTCAAACTATGAGAAGGGCCAATGGTAGATCAATAAGAGGAGAGTATTCTAGCGCGTAAGCTTAGCGGGAGCCAAGGCTTGGGAGAACTTCCTTGGAAGTTGGCGTATGGGTCTTGGCCAAGGATATGGAGGAGACCAGTGGGGGAATAAAGCTGGCAGGAAACATGAAGTCCAAACTGTGAAAGTGCTGAAGAGCAGTTTAAGGATGGTGAAGGTAAGGTAGGCTAAGTTAGATTAGAAATGAACCCAGACTTGGGTCCGTGGGAGCTCACACAGGCAGGAAGTGTTTGCCAGAACATGAGAAGCCCATGATGAATTTGTAGTGTTTTTGTTTTTCATGAGACAATCTTCCAGGCCAGAGTTGGAGGCTATGAATTTCAGGTAGGTGGGCAGGGTCCAAAAGGTCATTTAAGGCAATGGAAGTTTGGTGATCGTCTCACAGGACGATCAGATGTTCTACTTCTCTTTCAGGAAATTGCGAGCGTGGGATGAAATAAGGTGAGCTTTTTGCAAGCCCCAAAGGCCTGTGTTTACTGGGGGTTGCCTGTCACTCAGGAGGTGCGAGCGTGGGCCTTGTTTCTGTGCTGACTGTGCTGGGGCCAGTCCTGTGGCTTCCGTGCAGCTCCTTGGAGAGGCCCTGCTGGGCATTTTCTCCAGCAGCCTTGCAGCCACGTGGCCTTACGCTGCTATCCCACCGGCTGCTGGCGAGGTGATCCAGTTATCCAATACCCTGGGAGCACCACAGGTGGGAAACGGCTCCCACAAACTACATTTGCTTCTCAGTGATTACATCGCAGTCTATAAAGGAAGAACAGTTCCCATATTTATGTATGGGTTTCCAGAGGAACGCGAAAGCAAGCCAATGAACATATGATGCTCTGTTTTCTTCCCCTGTTTCTTTGTTTCTTTCTATTTATTAAATGTTTAAAAAATTGAAGTATAGTTGACATACAAGCTTCTATTAGTTTCAGGTATACAAACAGGGATTTAACAATCCTATACATGAAGCCATGCTCACCATGGTAAGTGGAGTTTCCATCTGTCAGCCTACAAAGTTATTACAGTATTACAGATGACATTCCCTATGTTGTACTTTTCATCCCCATGACATTCGTACTTCTTCTTCTTTTTTTAAGATTTACTTATTGATTTATTTTAGAGAACGAGCAAATGGATAGGGGGAGGGGCACAGGGTGAGGGAGGGAGAGAGAGAATCCCCAGCACACACCCTGCTGAGCCGGAAGCCCGACCTGGGGCTCCATTCTAGGACCCTGCGATCATGACTTGAGCTGAAATGAAGAGTCAGATGCTCAACCAACTGAGCCACCCAAGCACCCCTGGATGTTTACACCGCTTAATCTCCTTCATCTACTTTACCCATTCCCCCACTCCCCTCCCCTCTGACAACAATGACTTTGTTCTCTGTATTCATGAAACTATTTGTGTGTGTGTACGTGTGTGTGTTTGTTTTGGTTTTCAGATTCCACATATAAGTGAAATCATAAAGTAGTTTTCTTTCTCTGACTCAATTCACTTAGTATAATACCCTCTAGGTCCATCTGTGTCGTTGTGTGTTGTGAATGGCAAGATTCATTCTTTTCTTTTTCTAAGATTTTGTTTACTTATTTGAAAGAGAGAGAGAGCATGAACTGCGGGGAGGGGCAAAGGGGGAAGCAGACTTCTTATTGAACAGGGAGCCCGACATGGGGCTCAATCCCAGGACCCTAAGATCACGACCTGAGCCAAGCAGACACTTAACCAACTGAGCCATCCAGGAGCCCCAAGATTCATTCTTTTTTATGGCTATGTAATGTTCCTGTGTGTGTGTGTATAACATAATCTTCTTTACCCTTTTGTCAATTGATGCACACTTAGCATTTCTTTTAAAAAAATTACCATCAAGGCTGTTTCATTTCCTCCTCTATTAGCAGTTCTGTGTGATGCAGTGTAATTGGTGGGCCTGCATTCGTATTTTGTGCATGGCCTCAGAGCAGGGCAGTGGGGTTCAGTGTTGAAAGCACTGGATTTGGAGCAAGCTGGATTTCTCACTACAGTCACCTGGTGAGACCATCCCAGTTACTCTCCTGTCGGAGCTCCTCCTTCATTTTGGCTGGAGTTAGAGCAATTCAGTGCGCCAATACCAGTCTGTCATGACAACTAGGGAGAATTGGTTAAGAAAACAGAGGACAATGATCAGAACTTAGATCATGTGGTTTCAGGAGATCCAAGTATTTTGAAACCAGATAGCACAGAGGGGAACATGAAATGGGTCCTCTGCGGTACAGAAGTCAAGAGCCACCAGTCCTAATTAATCTCTTTATGTGTGTGAGCCTCCTCTAGGGAACCTGGTCAGCATCCCTTTGTCTCCCCCACGTAGAAGAGCCTACACATATAACCTTGAGCATCTGTCGACTTGCGGAACATGTGAGGAAATGGGGGAGGTTGTATCTAAAGCGTGTAGCATACTTTTTCCAGCCCACTCACCATTTAGCAACCACAACTCATCTGAGTGTCCTCTCCCTTCACTCCTTTATTCCATGAGTCTGGATTGCTCTTCCTGAATTTGGATCTAATGAAATCCCAGGCATTATTCAAAGTCCATTTCCTCTTGATAGTTTTTCCTGTGTTCCATTTGGATGTTTATCTTCTGTTTGTACAAACCTGCAACACTTTGCTCGTGTTACAGTGATTCCCAGAATGTGGGCGTCATGAGCCTTGTGGCCAAGAGGGTGTTTCACACAGACAGAGACATAGGTTGAAGCGCGTGGCACAGAAGTGACTCCCTCTTTGGTATTTCTGGTTATATAAGAAGGTCTCATGGTGGTGATACCATGTCTTTAACACCTTTTTGCCCCTTTCCAGTTTCTTTCAAATGAAGGCAGAGGGCAAGGCAGGCCTCAGGCCCAGAGTCTTTGACAGTGGTTCTAAGTAGCTACAATTAATAGTGCTTATTTAATAGTATTGTTTTTATTTATTTTCATTTTCTATTTTTGGTAAGTAATACGGGTTTTCCATTTTTAAAAAGTTTTATAACATAAAAAATTAAACTTATTTAGGTCAAAAAGTGAGTAGATGATGGAAAAAAGGATTCAATAATAGAAGTTTCCCCACAGATATGGCCGGCATTGTTGAAGTTGTACTGTAGTGATTGAAATGGAACTGAAGCTAATTCTCTAGGAATAGAATTGGTTATGCCTCTTTCTCTCAAGTCTGTGAGGGCAGGGGCTATGCTTCCTTCCTCTTTGAGATATTCTGGAATAGGAGTTGGCAAAACTACCATCCATAGGCACATCTGGGCCACCCCTACTTTTCGTGTGGCCCCCCCCCAGGAATGGGTCTTACATTTTTAAAAGTTTGAAAAAAATTAAAAGAATAATATTTCATGAAACAAGGCAGAGGATCATAGGGGAAGAAAAACTGAAACAAGATGAAATCAGAGAGGGGGACAAACCTAAGAGACTCTTAATCTCAGGAAACAAATGAGAGTTGCTGGAGCGGAGGCAGTAGGGGAATGGGGTAACGGGGTGATGGACATTGGGGAGGGTATGTGTTGTAAAGGGCACTGGGTATTACATAAGACTGATGAATCACAGTCCTGTACACCTGAAACAAATAATACATTATATGTTAATTAATTGAATTTAAATTAAATAATTCATGAACATGAAAATTACATGAAATTCAAATTTCACTGCCAATAACAGTCTCTTGTAAATACCACCATGCCCGTTTGTTTACCTATCATCCGTGGCTCCTTTCACCCCACAACAGCAAATTGAAATGCTTGTGACAGAGACACACAAAGAGCGTTTACTATTTAGCCCTTTGCAGAAAAAGCTTGCTGACCTCTGTCCTGGAGGGTCATCGGGTGTGGAGTCAGGAGGCCTGAGGTTGACGCCCCGCACACTGACTGTCACGGGGTGACCTTGGACAAATCAAGTCTTCTCTTCAAGCTTCAGTTTTCCATTTATAAAATGGAGCTAATAATAGTAGCTACCATAGGGCCGTTGTGAGGATTGGCTGCACGTGCACCCATTTCATAGATGTGAAAGCATTAGAAAATCTGGATATTTTTATTTCCCTCAATAATTGTGGCCTTTGTCTTGTGGGAGGTGGTGTATGCTCACAAATGCCAGCTCTCCCCAGTCCCTAATATTTTCTAGTAGAATCTGGAAGCCTCTTGTATTTTTAAGGTAAGGAGAGATTATTTTCTCCTTGTTTTCCTGCTTCGGACATTCATTACCTTGCTGTTTTCTACATTTTTCTTCCTGCCCCTTCCTCCCCTCCCCCCACTGGTGACTAAGAGGCTTTGCCTCCACACCTTTCCCTTTGACCATCACCATCTTGGCCATGGTAGTCAAGTCCACTCCAACCCCAGGATTCTTCCTCCAGAACGAACTGTACTTAAGGAAATACCATCAGACCGGAAGCAAGAACCTATTTCTCTTCAGTATTTTCTAGATCTGCTGTGTGCTGTAAGAACATACTGACTTCTCTTTGGCTTTTCAAATAAAATTTGCTCTGGTCAGGGAGGGATATCTGAATGGAATTTCAAGTGTGTATGTCTGTATAAGAGGCCTTGAGGGAAAGATGCTGAAGGAAATTATTGGGCGTGTATTGAGCATTTACTATGTTCTGGGCGCTGTGGGGAAACATACCCTTATTGTCTCATTTAGTCCTCTCCATAATAGAAAGAGGGAGATAAAGTTATTATCCCTACTTCATAGAGTAGGAAACTGAGGTTGAGGATTGAAGTCCCTTGCCTGGGGTCTCCCAGCAGGAAAGAGATGGGATGTCTCTGCATCTGACGATGCTGACATGCTACGCTTGCCCGGCAAGCTCTCCCTGTGCCCCGACTTGTGCTCCCAGTGTCCTGTGGTCCTGGCTCCGGTCCTCGGGACACTCTGCTGCGGTTCCTATGTAGCCCTCTGCCTCCCCATCTAGCCTCTAAGCCTAAGAGACCTCTTCGTTGCTGTGTCATGGCACCTGGCCGAGGACTGGTACAGGACAGGTGCCCACGACTGTTTACTAAACGGGGGATGAATGCCTGAGTATAATGAGCATTTCTATAGCTCAAAGCATTCACCTGGAACTTAAGGGGAAGGAAAATGATAGACTCCTGGGGCTCACCAGCCACCAGTGCTGCTGCTGCTGCTAGGGAAGCCTTGGGAACAGACAGGAGAAAGGAAGCGGGAGAGCCCAAGTGTTCATTTCAGTTGGAAAAATGAGGCAATGGGATGTATTATTTAGTTATTATTTAATTTGACAAAGAAGGAAAAAAGTTGCATGTCACCTGCTCCTTTCCAGCTAATCTAGTGCTTTGCCAATTTTAATCTGTGTGCCATCTTTGTGATTTTTGCTATGCTTATATGCCAGCCATATTATTTACTTAATATTAAAATAAGTCAGCCCACTTTAAAAATCATACATATATTTATTTTAAAAAGGATTTTTAACACTCCAGTAAATGGGGAGCTATTTCCACTTGCTTTTAAAAGTGGATGGTGTGGGGGCACCTGGGTGTCTCAGTCAGTTAAGCATCTGCCTATGGCTCAGGTCATGATCCCAGGGTCCTAGGATCGAGCCCCGCATTGGGCTCCATGCTGGGCAGGAAGCCTGCTTCCCCCTCTCCCTCTGCCTGCCGCTCTGCCTGCTTCTCCGCCTGCTTGTGCTCTCTCTTGCTTTCTCTCTGCCAAATAAATAAATAAAATCTTTATTTAAAAAAGTAGATGATGTGAAAATACATAAAATAAATACAACAAACAAAGAGTAATCACATTCCAGTAGGCATTGTACCCTGCGGAAGGACCCGGGCCGGGACACTTTTTGTTGGAAAGGATGATTCAGAAGCTTGTTAGACTTGAAATTCACTGGTCAGTTCAGCACCCCTTAACAGGGTCAAAGACAGACTGGTACCAAAGGGAGGCTTTCTTCTTCATAACGAGAAGAATTTAAGGAGCGTTGGGGAAGAGATAATTTCCTTACGGAATGCGTCACTGTGATTTTAGCGTGTGTCCGCGTCTTTCCTGGAGCCCGTCTGCACCGGGCAAAGGCCGTGTCACACTGGTTGGCAAATGCCGAATCAGTGGAAGCCGCCCTCTCTTCTTGGGTGTGAGATCGTAGACAATTCTGCTAAACTCTGCGCTCTTCCCGCTGCCTGAAATAAATGGAAACGGTGGTTTGTTTCTTCCTGTCTCAAGGCAGGGAAGAGGGTAGAGGGCAGGCTGCTAAGGGTCAGGGCCCTTCTGTCCAGGCCTTCAGAGGCTGAGCCCAGGGTACACAGGAGGGCCGGGAGGCCGGCTGCGGTCCCAGGCTGGAGCCTGCAAACCAAGGGGGTCCGGGGGCCTCTGCCAACCAAGCAGATCTACTTCCACTCACCTCTTCGGCCCAGAACATTTTATTCTAGTGAAATCTCTCTCCTGCCCCGATTCACTCACTGCAAAAACAAACATAATTTATCTTCTGGAGGGAAGGGTGCAGACTTCAGCTTGGTGGTTCTTTTTTTTTTTTTTTTTTTTTTTTTTGACTCAAGCAACAGCTCAGCCAAAGTCCCTTGAAAAAAGAGGTGGGTAAAGGCTAGAGCAAGTAACCAAATTGCAGGTTTGGAAATAAAAACCCAAGTGGATATCATCTCAAAGTTGGACAGAAGATCGCCTTAGTGTTCTGGAGAGGCGGGAATGGAGGTTTCCAAATCCACATTTTGTTTGACCTATTTCTGCTGGAATCACCTACTTTTAACAATTTTATGAATCGTAGGATCAGGGCATCTTGGAATTCTGTATATTCCCGTAGAAGGAGAGCGGGAGGGAACTAAGGCTCACTGAGTCCCCGAGTGCCTGGCAGGGGGCACCCCATGAGATCGAGATAGAGGAAGGGTCAGTTACATTCTACAGATCAGGAATGCTTTGCCCAAGGTCATCCAGCCTCTAAATAGCAAAGCCAGGACTGAACTGCATTATCCTTATCCTAAAATCTATGCTGTTTGTACTGCTGTCCTCCACGAATCATGGGAATAGAACCTGAGATTTGGAAGGAACTTCAAGACTTCTATTTAATGTTTTACCCACATAGGCTCTGCTACAGGGCCCCCTACAGATTCAGCCTCCACCTGACTCCTTTTCCCGTAGGGCCTAACCATTCCATCAACAAAGGACATTAGTTGTTAATGGGCTTTTGCGGAAGTCAGAATCCCCTCTTCTCTGCTTGCCCCAAAGACCTCCTTATTCTTCATGGACTTCTCATCAGAGAACTTGGGAGTGGGGTTACCATCCCTAACTTCCATAAAAGAGAGATCCCAAGAGACTGGGCAAATATTTTAGAATCTCCTTTTGTATAAAGACAGACCAAGCTATGATTGTTTTCTTTTCAAACCTATAAACCCTATAAGATTTATTTCCTCCTTTTCTTGCTGTCAGGATTTTTTAAAAAAGTATTTTCCTGACCAAGGAAGCCATTCATTACAAAGTAGATGAGAGGAGTCCAAGGTGATTTATTTAGGCCGTGTAGGGGCTAAAGGCCTATGTTAGGTTAGGTCAAAGGGACTCACTTGCTGGGACTGGCACACAGCTTGGCCAAGACCCCAAGAAATCACAGGCCTCTCATCCGGGCTCTGTGCACATGGCGGCACCCAACCTTCTTGCACATGCTGTGTTTGTCTGCAGAGGCTGGGGACACACGGCAGCAGAGGTCAGATGGCTGGGGTTTCCCAGGCCGCCTGTCCAGTGGGTGACTGTCTCCTGCCCAGGGCTGCTGGGTGCTGCAGACAGTGTTTCTGGTGAAGAAGGGCTAACGGGAGGATCTCAGGGTTTGTTCTTTGTGCTCATTTACTCTGTTGTCAACACCTTCTCCTCTCTGGGCCTTGGTTTATTTTCTCTAGGAAGAGGATGACTGTGTTGACTCTTTGGGATCACAGAGGCCCTGCAAGGAGAAGCACACACACTAAGTCTGTCCTTTGTGGGAGACTTAGGATAGGTAGCCCCGAGCTAAGCACAGAGCCTCCCGCCTTCTAATGGGGTGAATGGAGTTGTCAGCATTTGCTGTTCTGGGACCTGCCACTTCCTCTTCTCTGGACCCTGACTTTGGGCTCTCGTTTCCTGGCCACACTCTGGTCTCCTGGTCCCTGACCGTGGCCCCTAACTACGGTTCTCCGGTGCTGTTGTAAGACTGTCTGACGAGCCCGGTTGGGGGTCTGTCATGCTGGAATCCTGGAGCCATCATCTTCTGTGCGTCTTCTCCGGTGATTCCCCCGACTGACAGCTTTGTTGCTCTCTCTTAAGATTCCTCCCTTTTCACATTTGTGGGTCGTGATGAGTCTGAGTATGAGCGGGAAAGCGAGGAACCATTTGTAAAGCTGCGTGGAAGCAGGAGGCAGGACAGTGGGGTGCTAGAGAGGGAGCGCCCGCTGGGACTGACCCCCCGAGTCTGGGTCCTATTCCCGCGGCATTGAGAACCGAACCTGGCACTTCAATAAAATCTATTGTTGCTGCAACTGTCTTCGTAGTTTTATTGTTAGTGTGCTCTGCAAACTGTTGAGGGAGAGAACTTCAAGTGGGGACGGAGAGGGATGAATCAGCAAGACTTCCTGGAGGAGGGAAGCTCTAATTCCTGCGTAGAGGAAGATTCTAGACGAAGACAAGGGTGAAGTCAAATGCCAAAAAAATGGAAGTGGTGGTGGTGGTGGAGAGAGGAAGATGCCCCAGAGGGAGGTCTGGCTCTGAAATGCTGAGCTGTTGAGCCCGTCTGTTCTCCTGGAGACCGATGTGCGGCATGTGCACATGTTTGTGTGTTGAAGGGGGTGCCTTCTTGTTTTGCTCCATCAGGGCCAGGCTGACCCCACGGGGGGAGATGTGGAGGAGGAAGAGGGCAAGGGCTTCTCATTCGCACAGGCCTGGGTTGGAATCCTGGCTCTGCTCCTCGTTGGAAGAGAGAGGTTGAGCAGAATTATTTCACCTCCTTGAGTCTCTGTTTTCTCACTTGTAGGGCTATTGGGAAAAGACTTAACTAAAGAGATCTCTTTTTCCCCTGAACCCCATCCACACTTTGGGGGAAGGGAATCTCTTGGACCGCTCCTACAGCTGCTTCCCACGAGCACGCCTGGTTGCCAACGTGGCAGGGTGCCACGGGGATGGTGCCGTGGGAGAAAGTGGTGGGTACCCCTGAAACAAGCAGCAGGAGAATTCCATAGAATTAGAGAGGTCCTAAGTGGCTCTTTAGTGTGGATCACACACAAGGAGACACATGAGAGTTTTGCTTTGCTGTGTTTTTGTTCTACCCTTCCAGAGTTTCAGTCAGGTGACAGGCTAAGCAGCTTAGTGCCATTGCCATCTGCCCACTCATTCTACGTATGGCTGTGAGCTGCCCCCCTTGCACCAAAGCACAGAAATATGTGCACCCTGATCTTGTCCTCATTTTATATTTGGAGATGAGGAAACTGAGGTCAAGAGGGCAGAAGCCACTTGCCCAAGGTCGCACACTGGTTGGGCTAGACCACTGGGGTCTTAACGCTTGAGTTTCTTTCCCTTGCACGGACAATGGTGTCCAAAGCTCTTGGTATGAGGAGTTGCTTCATAGGAAAAAGGGAAGTTGGCATATAGGTGAGGTCCATTTTTCCTAGATGATTTTGACTGTTCAGACTAGAATGGGTGTTCCTTTTGGATCATGCTTATAGAAGCTTGCGGATTGGATGCTTCTCACCGTCCTTTTAGGCTTGGTGCAAAAAGAAAAAAAAAATGATCACAAGCCCTGAATTTCTCTGAGAACCTGCGGCTTTGGCTCTCCTGCTTCCTTCCAGGGCCCCTCCCTTGGGCAGGTTTTTAAACATGATGAATTGCCGTGGTCAGCCACGGCAGTGCGCTGTGCCCAGGGGAGCCAGCCCTCGGCTCCTTGGCCAGCCTGCATCTCTCCAGCAAGCCAGCCTGCTGCATGCGTCCCCGCGTAGACAATGTCGCTGCTGCTGTGTTCCCTCTGTCCCAGCGGAGGCGTCACAAATCACCGAGAGGGACGTGTCCACTCCCTGACCCAGCAGAGCAGAGAGAAGAGGTGGGTGTTGCAGAGTCGGGAGAAATAGCTTCGGGTCATTTGGGGTTGAAATGACCCCCCCCCCCCGAATCAGGTTTTGCTGTGTTCCTTGTAGGAGTGAACTCAGCTGGAGGCTGGGTTATGAACATGCCTGGGGCCCTGGATGCTCTGTCCCATACACAGCCAACACCCCTCTGCTCATTTAGCTATTTCAGCAAGCATTCCTTGAGCCTCTAATCTCGTACTGCATGAAATGGGGGATACAGAATTGAAAGACAACTTCTGACCTTCCGTTTACATTCTAGTTGAGAAGCGTGTATAAAAGTTAATGTTATAAGCCTGTGGGAGAGACACTGTAGCCTACTGATACATAGTGTAAATGTTTATTGACTGCTCACTGTATGCTAGCATTGGCTTATTAGAGTTGAAATTCACTGGTCAGTGAACTCAAGGGGTCTGGAAGAAGGAAACATCTCAGCAGGGTAAATGTCCTCATCTAATAGCAACTAAAATTTTTTTATCACCTGCATGGTGCTAAACATATTATGTAAAAACTATCATCCCATTTTATAGAGGGATCCAGGGCAAAAGAGAGTCTGAGAGCCCCCCTACCCCCCAACTCCGTCCTTTCCCAGAGGCCACTAGCTGTTAAGTGGTGGGCTAGGATTGAACCCCATGTGTGCTTGACTCCAAGGCTTCTATCCCTAAAGATGTGGCTCTCTACAAATCGAAGACTAGGCAGCACCAGGGAGGAAGGGGTCTCATGGGTTAAGCATTTTCAGAGGTTTGTAATTTTCTGAATGTTTCAAGCTTCCTGTTCCAAAGATAAAACCGGTACTGGTATAATCTTCTCAATGGCCCCTGCACCTTCCAGGCTGCCCATTTGTTCAAAGCAATGACATGAACTTGTTCATCATTAAGCTTATCCCTGTAGAGGAACAATCAAGGCATGATTCGATTTTCCGGGGCGCATTTTCTCCCTATGTCCTACGATGGCCCTGGGGTCGCCTGGCTTTCCACCTTGCTACCTGCATGACTTTAGCCGAGTGACTTGACTTTATTGAGCCTCAGTTTCTTTATAAATGGGGACAATAGCAGCTATCTTTAAAGGTTGTGAGGATTCAATTAGGTAGTATTAAGTGAATAGTTTCTAGAGTAAGGGCTCAAACAATTTAGCTAGGGTTTTTTTGTTTGTTTGTTTTTTGAGAGAGGGAGGTGGGTCGGGGCAGAGGGAGGGAGAGAGAGAAACATTTTGTTTCTTTTTTAAAAGATTTTATTTATTTATTTGAGAGAGAGAGAGACGGTGCTCAGAAGCAGGGGGAGGGGCACAGAGAGAAGCAAACTGTGGCTGAGATGGAGCCCAATGCCAGGCCTGATCCCAGGGTCCTGGGATCAGGACCTGAGCTGAAGGCAGACGCTTAACCAACTGAGCCATCCAGGCAGTGTAGAGAGAGACAGAGAATCTTTTTTGTTTCTTTTTTAAGTTTTTATTTATTTAGTTGACAAAGAGAGACACAGTGAGACAGGAAACACAAGGGGAGTGGGAGAGGGAGAAGCAGGCTTCCCATGGAGCAGGGAGTCCAACTCGGGTCTCGATCCCAGGACTCTGGGATCATGACCTGAGCCAAAGGCAGACGCTTGATGACGGAGCCAGCCAGGGGCCCCTGGAGAGAGAGAATCTTAAGCAGATTCCACACCCAGCCTGCCACAGGGCTTAATCTCATGACCCTGAGATCATGACTTGGGCTGATATCGAGTTAGATGCCCAACCGACTGAGCCACCCAGGTGCCCCACGAATTAGCTTCTCTTAATTCTTATTCTATGCATTCCATTTTGCTTTAAGTTTGGTTGCCTTACTAGACTCTCATCTTCACAAGGTACTCCTTGCCTCACAGAACGTAACATCCAGCCTGAAATACAGCATGAACCAAAAATGAATGAACATCTAAAGGGATGTTTTCATATTTATATCTGGTGATGCTGGGCAGCAGCTCAGTTAGCCATTCGCCTCCCTTGCTTTCATCACTTATGGTTTTAATTTGCTTGTTCACTTTTTCAATCTTACCTGCCCACTCACCAACCATGGGCTTTCCTCCTAGGGACACACAGTAAGTGCCAGGAATTAATTTTTTTTTCCCGTAATGGAAATGGAGCGAGTGATCTACTAAACTCATCATCTGGTTCTGAAATTATTGATATTTTGGTAATCTCACTTTAACTATCCCTCCACTTTTTATTTATTTTTTTTACACTGGAATATTTTATTTTATTTTTAAAGATTATTTATTTATTTATTTGACAGATGGAGATCACAAGCAGGCAGAGGGGCAGGCACAAAGAGAGGAAAGGAAGCAGGTTCCCCGCTGAGCAGAGAGCCCAACAGGGGGCTTGATCCCAGGACCCTGGGACCATGACTTGAGCCGAAGGCAGAGGCTTTAACCCACTCAGCCACCCAGCCCCTACACTGGAATATTTTAAAGTAAACACCAGAATCCTGTCTTTTTTGTGGTAAATACTTCATACCTAGCTTTAACTGAGAAGGACTTAATGATTGTGCCTAGCAACATTTATAATAACCCCTTAATATCATCTATAGCAAATCATATTTAAATTTCCCAGATGGCCTCAAAAATTGTCTTATAATAGTTGATTTAAATAGGTTTCACACCTTGTATTTGGTAATTCTGTCTCTTTTCTAATAGCATCCTCTTCTCCCCAGCTTTTAATACCACTAATATAGCTAGAGAACTTGGGTCTTTTGTTGATTACCCCACATTACAGATGTAGTTGGTTACTTCTTCCTGGTGGTGTTCAAGTTGATCTTCTATCCTCAGTATTTCCTATAAAGTGGTATTAATTCTTCAGTATAATTATACTCGGGCTCAGTTTTTTAGGCTAGCTGACCTTGTGGGCATGGTGGCAATGTTCTTGCTTTTCTGCCACATCTTGGGCATCTTGTTGTGTCAGGCTGACCTAGTCCCCAGAGTGTCAGCCTGGTCCTGCCATAACAACGTTCTCCACCAACTTTGCACCTATGGGGTTTAGCATCCACCAATCAGCTTATCTAGATCCGTCTTTTCATTAGTGGTTGCAAAGGGTGCTTTGTAATCCTTTCATTCATTCTAGGCCCTCTTTTGTATACTTTTCCTACCCTAATATTTGCAATAGCATCCAGCAGCCTTCTCGTGTGGACATGGTTGGGGGTTCCCAAATTTAGTTAATAGATTGGAGTTGGGCTGGTGCATGAAAGTCAACAGGGATCTTTATAAACATGTAGATGCCTTTGTTCCACGACTGTAGTTTCTAACTCCAAAGGTCTGGACAGAGATCAGGAAGTGTTCTTTGTTTCTAAACCAAGTTGCTAAAATGTAGCCGGTCTAGGGAAGGGGAGCTTTCAGTTCATCACCGCTGAACATTACAAGGGATGAAATCTGCCACCATGTGTGCATGCCCTTGTTTGCTGCGGCACAAAGCTGGGCAAGAGCAGCTGAAGTGAACCAGGAAAGTTCAGCGGTAACGTGGCTCTCCCGTGCTGCCCCTCCCTGGGAATTTGTGGCTAATCTTTCCTTTGCTCATCCTAGTCTCCCTCATTGCGTGAACCTCAGAAACTTCAAATTGCATTAAAATCTGATTCCTTTGTGCCTCTCTCCAGTCTAGATCTAATTACTTGGAGCTATTGGGACTTGAGCATGATGACAGAGGATTTTCTAGGATTATGCTCAACATGTGACATTCAATTACTACTCCCCAGGAAGACAGGGGTTAGCCAGACGGGGAGCTCGTAGGGATGGATAGGATTTCCAGATAAGGATAGTAAGGGATTCAATTTCTGGAGGGAGTCTAGAGTAGTGCTGCCTAAAGTTTAGAGCAAGCTTGTTAAAAATCGCATTCTGGGCTCTCATACCTGACAACAGATTTTGGTAGGTCTGGGGTGGAGTCCAGGAGTTAGCATTTTTCATAAGCTACCAGGTGATTTTGATGTTTGAGGCTCAGGAACCTTGAAACCTCACTGCAGTGGGCCCTCAAAAACCTTTGGAGACTGGAGGCTGAAAGACATCCAGAAAAGCAGAGAGAAGTTTGGAGCATGTATCGACCTGGACTTTAGGAGGCCAAGTCCTGACCTAGCTCTGTCAGTGACACTGAGCAAGCCCTCTTCCTCCCCAGGCTGAACTTGCCCTTGTGTAAGATAAGGGAATTGATTGGATCTGCGATTTAATTTTTTTTTAAAGGACTGAACTGTTTTTGCACTCACGGTATTTTGATGGGTTCAGTGGAGGCTGCTCTGGTGGAAACAGGGGCAGGGAGTTAGTTCACTCAGCATAAGCACCTGACTCTCTCATTAAACTCTGAGACTCTTGCTGGCCAATGTCCACAGGCAGCGCTAGGCTTTGTAGGTCCAGTTTGAAAACCGCTGGACTGGGTGATGGCGGAAGTTTCTTCCCACTCTAATATTTGATCCTTCCATACACGAACATGGACCTAAATCTCAGATAGTGCTCTTTGAACTTCATGAGAGAGTGAGAATGCTCTCCATGCTTGCTTCTCTGCTAGGGAAGGGTGGGAGGGGAGGGGCGGGACTTTCTGAATTCCTCCTCCTTTTTTTTTTTTTTTTAAAGATTTTATTTATTTATTTGACAGAGAGAGAGAGAGAGAGATCACAAGTAGGCAGGGAGGCAGGCAGAGAGAGGAGGAAGCAGGCTCTCCACGGAGCAGAGAGCCCGATGTGGGGCTCGATCCCAGAACCCTGGGATCATGACCTGAGCCGAAGGCAGAGGCTTTAACCCACTGAGCCACACAGGCGCCCCTGAATTCCTCCTTCTAACAAGGCATGCAGTTCTCAGGATCATGGAATGAGGTAGACCTAGCTCCTTCTTTCAAGGAACTTTTATTTGGGAGGTTCTTTTATTTTTTTGATTGAAGTATATTAGGCATATAACATAGTGAAGAATTAAGGTGTGTGACATCTTGATTTGATACACTTATATATTTTAATATGATTGACATTTAGAGATAATAAGCACCTCTATCCTGTCACATAATTATAATTTCTTTCTGTGGTTGGAATAATTAGGATCTGGTCTTTTAGCAAGTTTGATGCTTATAATACAATATTGTTGTCTGTATTTGCTCTACAGTGCATTAGATCTCTGGGATTCATTTATTACTCATTGCAAGTTTGCACCCTTAAACACCTCCTTAATCTCCCTGCTGTTCCCCATCCCCCAGTTCATGGTAACCACCATTTTGCTTCCTGTTATAAGTCTGGTTTTTTTAGATTACACATAGAAGTGATACAGCATTTGTCTTCCTCTGACTTACCACACTTAGCATAATACCCACACAGTCCATCCATGTTATTACAAATGGCAGGATGTCCATCTTTCTCATGGCTAAATCATATTCCATTTATATGTATTTATCTTTATCATTGTTATTCATTCACCTGTTTATAGACATTTAACTTTTTTCCATATCTTAGCTATAGGGAATAGTGTTTCAATAAACATGGAAGAGCACAGGATCTCTTCCATATTGTGTTTCCATTTCCTTTGGGTGTATCTCCACAAGTGGAGTTGCTGGATCAGATGGTAGTTCTATTTTTAATTTTTGGAGGAGCCTCCACATTGTTTTCCATAGCGGCTGGATTAATATACATTTCTACCAGTGTGTACAAGTTTTCCCTTTTCTCCACATTCTCACCAAAATTTCTCCTTTGTCTTCTTGATGATAACCATTTGAACGGTATGAGGTGACATCTCATTGTGGCTTTGATTTGCACTTCCCTGATAATTAGTAATGTTGAGCATCTTTTTGTGTACCTGTTGGCCATTTGGATGTATTCTTTGGAGAAACGTGTATTTAGTTCCTCTGCCCACTTTTTATTTCGAATAACCTATGAAAAATGAACTACTAATATGTGGGAATATGGAGTGCAAAATTGGTGCTGTAAAGTGAGAGAAGAGAGCTTTGAGGAATACATTGATAGCTTGGGTTCACTTTTCACTGTTCGTGGGAATGCAGACTGGTACAGTCACTCTGGATAACAGTACTGAGGTTCCTCAAGAAGTTAAAAATAGAGCTACCCTACAACCCAGCAATTGCACAACTAGTTGTTTACCCCAAAGATACAAATGTAGTGACCGGAAGGGGCACCTGCACCCCAGTGTCTATGGCAGCAATGTCCACAATAGCCAAACTATGGAAAGAGTCCAGATGTCCACCAACAGATGAATGGGTAAAGAAGATGTGGTATATATATATATACAATGGAATATTACTCAGCCAGGGAAAGGATGAAATCTTACCATTTATGTAGACGTGGATGGAACTGAAGGGTATTATACTGTGTGAAGTAAGTCAATCAGAGAAAGACAATTATCATATGATTTCACTCATATGTGGAATATAAGAAATCATGCAGAGGATCAGGGACGGAGGGAAAACTGAATGGGAAGAAATCAGAGAGAGAGATAAACCATGAGGGACTCTTAACTATGGGAAAGAAACAGGGTCGCTGGGAGGTGGTTGGGGGGATGGGATAACTGGGTGATGGGCTTTAAGGAGAGCACGTGATGTGATGAGCACTGGGTGTTATAGGCAACTGATAAATTACTGAGCTCTACATCTGAAATTAATGATGTACTATATGTTGGCTAATTGAATTTAAATTAAAAAAGAATGATTGGGTATTTACTGTTGCTCATAAAAAGTAATATACACACATATGGTTGTTTATTAAAGAACATACATATTAGGTCTATTATGGAAATCCTAAGACGGGATCCATTGGATGACATGGTTAGGAATTTCAGGCATTAGGCCTGATTGGATCCAGAAGCTCAAAACATGTCATTAGGGCTCTTTCTCCACTTTTTGGCTCTACTTTCTGCTCTGTCTTGCCTTCATTTTAAGATATGGTTTCTGTCTTAAATATCACGAAAGCAGAAAAAAAATTCTCCCAACAATATTTGGCTTATTATGATCTTTTCACCTTGAAATTCCAGAGGAAAAGCAAGGCTCTTTCTCTTACAATGTTCAGATATTAATTCTTAGAGGCTCATATTGGGCCATGAACTCTCTCTGAACCATCCACTATGCTCAGGGAGGCAGAGAACTTCGCTTGGTGAGCCTGAGTCATGTGACAGTCTCAGGGGTAGGGTTGTGATGATGGGGGTGGGAACAAGAGCACTATGATTGCCTTACCACCACTGTTTGGGCAGGTTGGTAGTTCCCCAAAGGAGAAGGAGAGTGTGGGTGTGCTAAATCAAGAACTATCCATAAAAACTATGGAACTAAGAAAGAGCGAAGTCATTGTTTAATTAACACTGAGGTAGTTCATGCACGCAGACATGTGTGCACGAGCAGAAAGATGTTTATGCTACTTTAAGGGGAAAAAATCACAATAGAAAAGAGTTCATACAATAACATCCCATTTTTAATTTTTTAAGGTGTGTATATTTATTTGCATATGCACAAATATGTATACTTTGACAGTATGATAATGAAATGTGTTATTTTTTGTTTTGTTTTTTAAGGATTTATTTATTTGACAGAGGGATAGAGAGAATGAGTGGGAGGGGCAGAGGGAGAGAATCCTCATGCAGACTCTGTGCTGAATGCAGAGCCTGACATGGGGCTCAAACCCAGGACCCTGAGATCGTGACTTGGGCTAAAATCAAGAGTCAGCCCCTTAATCAAGTGAGCCACTCAAGTGCCCCTGTTATGTTATGTTATATATTTTTAATCATGGACATTTTTCCTTGTCATTAAGTATCACCCTTATACTATCTTTTCTGCAGGCATATTTTGTAATATGGTTGTAGAACGATCCAGCTGATACCTGAGTTCCTTTCGGAGAGCTGGACAGCACGGATAGAGCTGGTGTTGGGATCTGCTGTCCCAGCTGTCCCTGCTAACTTGTGTTTCAGTCACAGGGTGTCTACCTTGCTTCTCCTTTTTGGGTCCTTTCCAGTGGGATCCAGTCACTCAGGTCCTAAGCAGGTTTGGTGAGTTGAGTGGGACCTTTAAGCAGGAGGGTATCGACTACTTCTGAAATAGGAATGTCAGGGCCTGGACATTTATATATAGCCTTTGTCTCAGCAGCCTTGTGCAGAGCTGGCACTTTTTGGGTCAAGGCAGGAAAGATCAGGGACAAGTAAAAGCTGTAGGAGTTGGTTGGTGAAAAGTAGTTGTTTCAAAGCTGAGGTTTGGGTTTGGGCTTGACAGTCACTTAGTGTGACCCCAGAGAAGTCACGTGCACATCTCATGTGCCTTGTAGAACCATCAAAGTTGAGACAGCTAGCTGCAGATGAAGTGGCGGTGGCGGGGGGTCGGGAAGGGAAGGGAAGCAGGGAGCAGGCTGTGTAACCACCATTTGCTTTGGACTCTCAGGAGCCCTGACTGGACTTGGCAGGGCTTCGGTGGCCATAGAAGACCCATCAGGCAACTAGCATGTTTCTGGCTGGTGTAGGGAACCATGTTGGTGGGACCCTCCCCTGGGGGCCCTGGGAAAGGCCCCTCACTTCACTTCTGGGAAGAGGTGGACCTGTTATCTGACTGACTCACCCAAGACATAGGTGAGAAGCTTGGAGAGAGGAGAAGTCAACCACTCCTCCATCTCAGGGCAGGACCTTTCAAACTGTGGGCCCCTTTCTTCAAAGGAAGTTGCACTTGGGAGGAGAGCCTGGGGGTTGTCACTATAGGCCCTGTGGATTTGACTTCTGCTCTGCTTCTTGCTGACTGTATGGCCTTGAACAAGTTACTTAATTTTCCTAACCCCCAGTTTCCTGGGAATGAAAACAACAGCTATCTTATAGGCTCATTAGAAGTATTAAATGAGATAATGTATATAAAAATGCTTCATAGGACCTGGTGTGTAGTCAGTGCTCAGTAAATATTAGCTGATTCTATTAACAGGTAGTAGAAATAAAGGTGGACTTGCTTTGATTGTAGTAGAGGTGAGAGATGTCACTTTCTAAACATTGTATTTAGTATACACATATAGTTACACAGAAGCAAAAGATTGAGCATCCCAACACATTGTAGAAAGTGCACTCAAATGGAACTCTCGTGAGTCCTGCATCCTAGCTGGGAGTTTGGCCCAGGCTCATGTTAAGACTTGGAGTTAATTCACTGCTCTGGGCCTCAGTCTCCCTATTTATAAAATGGGCTTTTAGACGGCTGGTCTTCAGCGTGTCCTCTGGTGAGTTCACGTTTCAGAGAGGTGCTGGTGATTGCTGGGGTGGGAGTGGGGAGCTCCAAGCCGCCAACTCTGTACCAACCAGAGCAGTAGTCCAAATTTTACCAATTTGGCAAATTGGGGTTCTACATAAGATTCCTTTGGAGAATAGGGTTCCACCACTTATAATCTGCATTGCCGGTTGTTTTCTGAGAGTTTTGGGGCTCCAGCCCTGTGCAGCATGAGACTAGAAATCTAAGGGCAATTCCATCTTCTTACAGCATTGCTGTGACCATGGCTCATATAACTCCTTATTTTAAAGATGAGCAAAGTAAAACTCAAGGGGTTCAAGCAATGGGTCCAAAGATAGCAGCTGACGCCAAGGCTCCGTATGTGTTCTGGGCTCTCCGCTCCTATTCCAGTGTTCATTTCAGTCCCTGGCTCTGCCTTTTGTAACTCTAGATGCTGCATTTTATAAAATGCAACTGCCACAGGCTGGGTAAATTCAGCGCTCCCGATAAGCTACCAATCTTAAAATATCGCCATCTCACTGTGCTCACATCTCAGACACATTCGTCATGAAAGAAGGCCAGATAGACATCCAGCCTTCGTTTGACCTTTAAATTACCTCTGTCTTATCAGCTGTGGCTGATCAGCTGCTGTTTTTGAGAGCAGGTGGGTTGACATGAGATTGATTGGTTTTTCTCTGCGGGGGGATGTGACTTGGCCCTCTCCAACCCCCTGACCTGCAGAGGTCCTCTGAGCTCTGAGAGCCCGAGCCAGAAACAAGAGCATGGATTAAGAAGGCAGGATGGTGGGGGTCCTCTATACCTGGATCTGGGACAAGCAGGATGGTGGGGGTCCTCTATACCTGGATCTGGGACAAGGAGCGGCTAGCCAATGAAAGACGAAAGAAGAACGAAGACCCATCTTTGGGACCTTGGACAAGTCCCTTGGTCTCTGCCTTCCCAGGATTTAGGATCCTTAGGATCCTGTGACCATTAACTGAGAAGTTAGACAAGTGGGGAAACTCAGCTGCGTAGGATGGACCAATGCAGGAAGTTGGAACTCGGAAGCCATTGTGCCGTGGTGGGAAAAGTGGGAGCATTGGACCCAGCAGATCTGGATTTAAATCCCAGACCTGGTGCTTAGAAGAGAGAAAGTGGCAGCTTACTAAACTCTGTGGTTCAGTTTCTTCATCTGGATAAAGGAAAGAATCATTTATTTACTTAAGAGAGACGGAGCAAGTGAAAGATGAGCAGGGTGCTGGCAGAGGGAGAAGCAGACTCCCCACTGAGCAGGGAGCCCGATGCAGGACTCCATCCCAGGACCTTGGGGTTATGACCTGAGCCAAAGGCAGATGCTTAACAACTGAGCCACCCAGGTGCCCCTCTTCATCTGGATAAAGGAAAGAATCATTCCAAACTTTCAGGATTATCCTAGGCATTTGGATAATCAACTTGCCTGGTACCTGCCTCATAGTAAGTACTCAAAATGGTTGTTTTGTTGTTGTTGTGAAATGCTTTATAAAATAAAGCTCGAGGGGCTTATGAGGGTGGTGATTATTTTGTTGGTTAATAGGATAATCGGTTCCTATTGGACCAGTTGATAGCAATTAGTCATCTCACGAAGAGGAAAGATTTTGAGTGGCCAGAACACATTAGCTTCCTTGGCACTTTTGTCTGGTGGGATGTTTGGCTTCCTTCTGCTATGAACCAACTAGTTGTTTGAACTGTGGAACTGAATCCTGCGCTGACTAAAGAAGGCCACATGGGGAAAGACTTATAGACATCATAGCCCTTTGGGAGCAAGCCCATCATGAGCCAGGATGTGATCTGCCTGCCAATACAGATAATAGGCTCTTGGAGTACATTAACAGAAGTAGCACCCCTAGAATGAGGGAGGAGATGGTCCTTCTTCATTCTCTTCTGGCTGGGATACACTTAGAAATCTGGGTTCAGTTCTCTAAGAGTCTCACTGTCAAACTTGAGTGTGTCTTGAAGAAGGTGGTTGAGGTCAGAAGGGTCTGGAAACCTTGCCAAATGGGGAACAAAGGAAAGAGCTGAAGATATTTATCCTGGAGAAGAGAAATAGCAGGGTCATCAGTGACTTTAAATCTCTGGAGGGTTACTGTGAGGAAAAGGGATCTCTTTGGTCCTGTGGGACACCAGGGTCATAGGGTTGGGGGTGAGGAGATAGCGGAGTCAGTGTCTTTTGGACAAAGTCACAAGAAGGTATGTTCAGCTCAATTTAAGAAAAGGCCTTGTAGAGAGACCTCTTGCATGGAATTGGGGCACCTCATGAGGCGATGTGCAGCCTGTCCGTAGAAACATTCAAACAGAGGCCAGCCAGAGGGAAGCAGCACATGTAGAGTTTTGAGAACAAGAGTTGGCATCAGATCTGGGTTCGAATCCAGGCTCTGCAATTGCTTAGCTGGGCAAGGAAATAAGCCCTCCCTAGACAGTTTCCTTAGCCAAAAGAGGGAGATAGTGCTTATATTTCTGGATTGGGAGGATTAAATGAGATAATAGATGTAAAGCCTTTAATCATCCCTGTTACTATTATTTAGTTACTTGTGAAGAACATTGTGCTCACCTGGGTTTCCTTCCCATTCCACAATTATGGGATTCTATGAATAAATAGGCCACTGCCTCCTCTTTGGTGGTTCTTCTCCACTTTGAACCAATTGCTGTTTCATCGCATTTTGTTAATAATATAATTCTAGTGAAAGCTGGCCTGACGTGATTGTTTTTTTAGCGTTTCTTCCTCATTAATTTAGATCTTCTTCCCCAGCTGATGAATATTTTTGCTTAGCAGAAGTTCATTACCACTCCCCTCCCCCACCCATTCCAGCGGCACAATTGGAACAACATTAATCCGGTGTTTAGCACGAAAATGGAGTTTTATAATGGGAAACACTCACTTTGAGAGTTAATCTTTTTTTTTTTTCCTCAAACAACATTTTTTCTTAATCCTAACTTAATGACAAATTACCATCGCTTGTCTTGGAGGAAGGTTTGGGAAGGGATACGAGATGAGTGTTCTGGAATTTTGGAGCCAGACGGACTCTCCATCCAGCCCCTCGTCTTCTAGAGGAGGAAACTGGGCCTCAGGGAGGTTGAGCTACAGACTCTAGACCACCACAGAGTAAATGGCGGAGCCACTGGGACCTGAACCTCTTCATGCTGTACTGAGCTGTTTGTTTGCTGGGGTGCAGCTGGCTTGGACCCTGTTTCTCCACAGTCTAGCCTGCACCTGATGGGCTGTTAAACTGCACTGAAGCTCAGAGATTTGATCCATAACCTGCTGGTGTGGTGATAGTGCCTTCCCTGTAAGTATTAGGGGTAGGATCATACCTGGGTGGCTCAGTCGGTTAAGCGTCTTCCTTCAGCTCAGGTCATGATATCAGGGTCCTGGGATGGAGTCCCGTGTCAGGTTTCCTGCTTAGTGGGGAACCTGCTTCTCCCTCTCCTCCCTACTTGTGCTCTCTCTCTCGCTATCTCTCTCTCAAGCAAATAAGTAAAATCTTTTTTTAAAAAGCTGGTACAAAATTGCTGGTGCTTTCTATGCACGAAAGAGTATTTGTGGAATGAAGGGGTAATAATTTAGGGTGGTTACTACTCGTGCTTATTATTTACCTGAGTGGTTCCAAGTCTTGCTGAGTGCCCTCAAACAACCCTGTGAGGTTGGTTTTACGATCTGTCTCTGCTGTTGGGAGAACTCTGGAACTTCTGTTATTCCCCGTTCTTGTCTTGTTCGTTACTCCTCAGACTTCCTCTGTTTTCACTGCAGGAATTAACAGTGAAACCCTTAACACATGAGCAGCTTCTTGGGGACTTGTTTCTGAATGGCAGAGAGGTGGCTCCTGAAGATCTGTCTTTTATTCCACAGTCTGGGTGGAAACCACTCACAGGGTAGGGTGGGGCTTGCAGTGCTGAGAGACAGCGGGGAAGAGGGTGAATCACCCTCCATCCATGAGGAGGAATTGGACTAATTAGACCTTACACACATGGAGCTCCACCAGGGACAGTTTTGTCCCCCAGGGGACACCTGGCAATGTCTGAAGACATTTTTTGTTGTCGCAGTTGGCAAGAGGGGGACGGGTGAGTGTGCTACTGGTGTCTAGCAGGGAGAGATCAGGGATGCTGCTAGCCATTCTGCAGTGCCCAGGACAGCTCCCCACACCAACATTCAGCATTCTCTGACCCCAAATGTCAGTAGTGCTGAGGTTGCGATACCTTTCCTTATATGCAACCTATGATTGGTGCAAAGTCTGTGAGAGAGAAGGTAATGTTTAATAAAGGTAATGGGACCTCTTTGGTGGAGGCCCCAAGTTAGGCTAATGTGGGGAAAGTAGATTTTCTTTTTTTAAAGATTATTTATTTATTTATCTGACAGACAGAGATCACAAGTAGGCAGAGAGAGAGGAGGAAGCAGGCTCCCTGCTGAGCAGAGAGCCCGATGCGGGTCTCGATCCCAGGATCATGACCCGAGCCGAAGGTAGAGGCTTCAACCCACTGAGCCACCCAGGCGCCCCGGGAAAGTAGATTTTAATCTGCATGCCAGCTTGGTCCCTTAGAAGGCTTCCTTGGATCAGTCCACTGATATGGATTCTGAGGCTCAGCAGGAGGGAAGGTTGTAATCAGTGGGCTCTCCTTTCTGCCATGTAGCTGTGCACCCCTGGGCAATTATGTAGCCTTTCTGTGCCTTAGTTTTCAGATTTACAAAATGTTAACGGTAATAGTATCTACCTCATTGGATTGCCATGAGGATTAAATTAGTTAATATACCTAATATCCAACAGTGCCTGGCATGCTGTTTGATACCATCAGCATCATCTTCATTGTTGGGGACCAAACAATCTTGCTGTATACTTACTTGTTTTATTCAAATTATATGCAATATCTTATTTAGGTAGGCAGGACATGTATAATTGGTTCCATGTTTTGGACGAGGAAGTTGTGTCTCGAGTTGGTTGGAGAGTTCAGAGAAATGATTCAGAGCATTAGAGAGGAGAGCCTTTACAGAGACTGATATCCTAATTCATGAAGTGTTTTCTTAGCCAGCTTTATCTCTTGGACAATTCTGAAATGTGTGTACAGATCCTCAGGGGCTAGTCTTGGCTGCGCCTTTGTATTGTTTAGGTTTGTCGTGAGCTGTGTTCTTGTCATCAGGCTATAAAGGACGCTCTGTCACTCACTGATACGACCTTTCAGTAGGGCTTCCAGAAAAGGGGAGATGTGGAATCCTTGAGACCAGAGTTTGACATGTAAGTAGCCCACACAAAACATTATTTTGTTTGTCTCTCACAGCTATTCAAGTTTGAATTTGTGGTCAACATTTAAAAATCAAAAGATAGTGCCTAGAAATTTAAGTCCCAGTGCCCTTGAGAATGAGAATGTCTGGTTAAACTAAGCTTATATTACTGCACAGCAATAATTACCTGGGGAAGCCACTCCCTTCCCTTCAGATGCCAAATTTGCTGATTTTCCCCACTCCCCACCACACCTCATTGCATTCTCAACACTAAGGCGGAGTGGCCACTTGTTCATTCAAACTTGGCCTCCTTCCCTTGTTTCCACTGCCTGCCCCGCTGTGGGCACTGGAGTTTGTAGCTGTTTGTACAGAGCTGGTGGTAATAACCCCTTACATCCAAAATACTTTCACATATGTTGACCTCTACCACCTGTGGAGAAGTTGGGGCAGTAAATTATTGTGCCCATTTTCAGGATGGGGAAATAGAGGCCCAAAGTTAAACAACCTGCCCAGGTTCACATAGCAACTCTAGTGCTGAGGTGGGAATAGTTTTATGGATGCTCAAGATTGGATTTTGTTTGTGGTAGACTGTGAAAATTGTTGACCAAGAGAAAACAAAAATAAATGTATGTGTTTATTTGGGGTCTTGGGGACTGCAAACCAGGAGACACAGGGCCGACTGAAATCAAAAGTGTACTCAGAAGAGACGAAGGAGGTTAAGGTCTTAAAGAGAAAAGAGGAAATTTACAAGGGTTGTTTTGAACAAAATGCGACTGGCGCTAGTTATAATAATGCTGAGCTGTTAGGATGTGAGTGAGTAGTCAAATGTAATGGTTAGAAAAGAGTTTTTCTGGCCTTGTGGCCAAAGTGCATGGATGTTTTCCAGGATGTTGTTCCCATAGTCCTTGGATTTAGGTTCCATCTGAGGAAGGATGTGCTTAAGGCTCACTTCCCAATGGCTCCTCGCTTGATTCTATGGCCCCTTAACATACCTGACTCCATTTTAGGAATTTTCTTTCACAGAACACAAAACACTTTATTTTTCTAGGGCTCTCTGGTCCACAACTGTAAGAAGGGAAGGCTGGTGCAGAACAGTGGTTTCCAGACTTCTTGGATTTCTAAAATTTCCCCCAAATTGGGGTATCCCAACACAGGGCTGTCAGCTTTGTTGTCAATTTTCATTTTGCTGGTAAGAATATTAAAAACAAAATCCAAAACCAAGTACCATCTACTGTCACCACCATTTTATAAAAGCACTGATATATGGTGACTATAAAGGAAAGAAAAGCGTAGTGTCAGGATAAAGGATGGTCTTTCTCAGGAAAGACGTCTGTGCATACATACAAACACCATTAAACATTTCCTTATTTTTTTTCTACTTCCCCATGGCAGGCTCAGGGACTAGTTTTACGAGAATCGAGAATCGCAGGCTCAGGAGATCTTTAAGGTTATTTGCAGCTCCCTCATTCCAAGCTGCCTTTTCCCCAGTGTTGGAGGGAGGGCCGGTTTACCGACCCAGCCTCCAAACATACATCACGATGTCAGAGAGCATCACGGGTAGGTCATTTCGGCATAAGCCCTTCTGGTCTCTGTACTGCTCTTGTTTCCAATCTCTGGTTTGAACGATGGCAAGAAATCACCTGGTCCTTGTGAAAAGGTTTTTAAGGGTTGAAAGTTAATTTCTAGTCACAAGTCGAGTTTCCACCATGCTAAAGCCTCTCTCCATGGGAGTGACATGAGAAGCTGGACACACAGGGCCTGTCTGAACTCAGAGAACACCAACTCTGAGAAAGCAGTCTTGGAGACTTTTCGAAAAATAAAGTTTAAGTAAGAGGTCATGAGGCAGTGGATTGAGTTCCAATTTGGAACTGAACTTACTGTGAATTTACTCTGAATTTACTGTGCAACCTTGGACAAGCTACTACCACTCTCTGTGCTTGAGTTTCCTTCCCTGTAAAGCAAAGGGATCAGATGGAATAATATTTAAGTTCCCTCCTAGTTCCAACATGCAATGATTCAATCCAATTCACTTCATAAAATCAAAATATAAATGGAGAAGGCTCTCAAAGGGCACCTAGTAAATGTATCCTTCTGTCTATTCAGTTAAATGCAAAAACAAAAACAAAAACAAAAAAAAAAAACCACTGCTCTAGCCCTTGGAGGAACCCCCAGTGTCCCTTCTGTCCCTCAGAGCAGGACTTGTTCTGGGAAGGGCTAGGCGGCAGGAGCAGAGGGCTTGCCCTGGGTGCCAGAGGGGGCTGAGGAGGAGGTGGGGGGAGGTGAGGAGAGGACCTCATTGTTTCATCAGCTTTCCTCCCTCACTGGGCTGCCAGGCTCTCGTTGTCACGGCACAGCAGGGAATGGGGTCATCTCCCTTTTGGATTGTGGATTGTATTTGTTAAAACTCCAGTCCATTTTTTATTCTGAGGAGCAAATGATGACAACCATCGTGGGATTACTTTGCTGCTGAAATGCTCTCTTTGGAGCCTCTGGGAATGAGTGGTAGGAAGGGGTGGATGGGTCCTTAGAATATCGGGGCTGGGGGTACACAGAGGGACCATCCGGTTTGGATCCCCATCTGGAGCACCAGTCTCTGCAGGTACCATCCTATCAAATGCTTATCCAGCTTTTGCTTGACTACCTAAAGGAAGCCCTCTCTATTTTGGCATAGCACTGAGTGATGGTCTTTTTACTGAGCTGGAATCTTCTTTCTGTGATTGATTGATTGATTGATTGATTTTTACCAATTGTTTCTGGCTCTGTCTTCTGTAGCGCTCAGAATAATTTTTCCTGTGTTATAATTGATATAATTTGTAGACTTCTCGTCATTCCTTGGGCCCCGCCCTAATCTTCTCACTCAGTTACTCATTTGATACATATTAACTAACTGCCTGCCACATGCCAGGCATTGTGCTGGGTGCTGGTGATGGAGGGGTGCATAGGACCTGCTTCCTGGTTTTTGGAGTATAGTGGGAAAAACCATATATTGAGCAAAGAATTCTGGAGTTAGATTGCGTCGGTATGGACTTGAGCTCCCCTACTCACTATTTGGTGACACTGGGCAAGTTGTTTGGACTTTCTGGTCCACAGTTTCCCCCATCTACAGAATGGGAGGAAATAATAATGGTAACTACCTCACTAGGGGTATTATTAGGCATTAATAAACAGAAAGTGTGCACATTTTAAGTGCTGAGAAAATGTTAGCTGTTGTTACTGGTACTACAGTGGAGCAGAAGATGACAAGCAGGTGTGTGGCCTGAGGAACTGTGGAGCCATGGAAAAGTTTGGTAAGGAAGTAGCATTTGCTTGAGGCTTGCTGGGTGAGCCAGGGCTGGCTAGGTGAACAGGGAGAGGAGAGGAACAGTACATGCAAAGGTCCTGAGGAAGACAAGGTGTTGGGTATATGGTAGGAGCTGAAAGCAAGACAGCATGGATGGAGCTTAGTGAGGGGGAGAACGGGGGGTCTAGGTGTTTGTGGAGGGGTGCTGGGGCTGTGTTGTACAGGACTTCTCAGGTCACTGGAAGGATTTGGGTCTTTTAACAGTGATGAAAATCACTCTGGTCACTCTGTGGGCTCTGAATATTTGGAAATCTTTGGGGTCATCCTCTCTGAATTTGTGCCCTCTACTCTAAAGGTCACCTTTGCTCTTTGGGTGGTTTTATAAAACCAGTGGCTCACATCCAAGTCTCATTCCAGAGGCCTTGCTTTCACTTACTGGTCTTCAAACTCCCCAAAGAATTACATGATAAAAGCTTAAAGTATTATCCCATAGAGAAGACTGAAAATCCTTTAGGCTGGAAATCGCTAGATTACAAGGGCACATTAGATTCCAACAGTGTGGGTTCAGGCCTTGCAGCAGGTGGTGGGGGCAATAGCTTTGGGCAGGGGGGCTCTTTACATTGTCCTGAAATCCCAAGGCAATCCCAGAGAGCCCTCTGCTCTCCAGTCACGGACACCTACAATTATGTGCCGCTTGGGCGGTAATGTGCCCAATGTGACATTGGGCACAGTGAGGCCTCCAACCAAAGCTCTTGTGGGGAGACAATTCTTTGACCTCATTCCTTCCCAAGAAGCCAAAGCCCCACTCCAAGGATCTCTTCCTCTCTTTTGTTCCTGGCAGTAAAAAAAAAACAGGGCAAGACTTGGGTGGATTGTCAGTGACCTGCTGACATCAGTGACAGATCAAATAATTTATTTTCTTCTAAATCCGGATTATGCTGCTGTAACTCCCAGGAGCTATTTTTAGTGTCCATCAGTCTGGTTGTGGGTATTTATTGAGGTGTGCACACACACACACACACACACTGCTTAAAGACGCCCACACTCAGATGGAAGTAGGTGTGAGTGTGTGTACGTGGACTACCTCAGTCCCAGCGGCACATGCAGGCCCCCAGCTCACGATGGCTCAGCTTTGCCTACAGTCCCATCCCATGCACCGATCAACGCACCCCGCTCAGGCCTGCCTTTAGTTCTGGAGAGGTCGTCTGGCCCTCCGTGAGTTCTCTCGGTCTGGTTAACTGCCTGATAAGTGGTTAGGATCTTGCTGCTTGTGGCAATGTTGGTGGACCAGCCGCGTTCGCATCACCTGGGGGCTGGTACACATGCAGAATGTCGGGCCCCACACCAGGCCTCCCGAGTCAGAATCTGCCTTTTAACGAGATCCCTGGGTGACCTGTGTGCATGCTGAAGCTGAGGAGCCCTGGGCTAAAATATTTGCCTTCCTTGGCAGACACAGCAGTGGCGCCAACCGGAGTAGCTCTCCTTTTATGTTTTACGTTAATGGCTTCCACCGAGGATTTTACTGAAAGAAAGAGCTCCCCGACTAGGGTGTGTGAAAATGGTTACACCACACTGAGCTCATTGGCTTTCAGGCTTGGAAAATCTATCCTCTGTGGCTGCGTTTTTACATCTGGGGCCTTCTAGTGTACTTGTCCTGTTTCCTTGAACTTGCTGTCCCACATCCCATTCCTTTGCATGACTAAACCCCATCCAGCTTTCTGACCTCTCAGCTTTAACTCATCCCTCTAGGAGGTTTCCAGTCCACGGTGAAAGTCTCTTTCCTCTTAGCACACTGGAATTATGTGCTCAGTGTCTGCCTTTTCCAAGAGATTGCAAAGTCCATCAGGTGAGGAATCACTTACCTTTTTCTTTTTAAAGATTTTATTTATTTTTGTGAGAGAAAGCGAGCGCATAAGCGGAGGGGAGGGGCAAAGGGAAAAGCAGACTCCCGGCCAAGCAGGGGGTCCAATATGGGACTCGATCCCAGGACCCTGGGATCATGACCTGAACCGAAGGCAGATGCTTAACCAACTGAGCCACCCAGGCGCCCAGGAATCACTTGTCTTGTTACCTGTATAGGGACAGTGAATATGCACTGAAAGAATGAATGATTTAGGTGGCTTACTCAAAGAAGAGTGGGAGTAAGTCATTCATTCATTCATGCAGAAGACATTTTTAAAGATTTTTTAATTAATTAATTAATTTGAGAGAGAGAGAGAGAGAATAGGGGAGGGGCAGAAGGAGAGGGAGAGGGAGCTGAGCACATTGTGGGGCTCGATCTCACGACCCTGAGATCATGACCTGAGCCAAAACCAAGAGCCAAGAGCTGGGTGCTCAACTGACTGAGCCACGCAGGCACCCCATGCAGAAAACATTTCCTGGGCATCTACTATGTCTCAGGCAGTGTACCGAGACTTGGGGACACATACAGTTCAGGCCTGGGTCCTGAGTTTAGTTGCTTATGGTCTAGCAGGTGGAGATGAACTTGAAGACTCCTAACTGTGGGCGGGAATCCCTATTGGTTGCCATGACACAAAGGAAGAAGGGGGTTTTTATACTTCCTCCCTGAGATGATTTGTTAGTATCTCAGCCAGGTCTTGGGCTCTTCTGTTTCTCTCTGTGAGGAAGTGGCTGTTGCAGGGATCTTTCTCAGAAGCAACCCTTGGCTCAGAGGACATTCTGAATCTTGATTCTGAATTTTTCTTAATTTCCATGGGTAAATTTCTGATTTTTTAAAGAATAAAGAATAAAGAATAAATCTTTGATTTAACCTCTCTTTTTAACCATGCTCCTCTATTTCTATATATTTGTTGGGATGGTCCCCTATCCTTTGTTTCTTCCCAGAGGTCGGATGAAGAATAAAGACAAAGCACGAGCCTGAATAAGGAAAGCCTAGGAAGGGAAGACAGTTTCTTTTTTCTTTCCTGCCTTTTCTCCTTCTGTCCCTCCTTCCTTCCCTCTCTTTTCTTAGGTTCCTGGGATTCAGAATTATCTGTCTCCCCACATGACTTAATTATTTTAGTGGAGCAAACAGATAAGCCATTGCAGCAAAGCGTGGCATATGCTCTGGAGGGAGAGAGAAGTTGCTCTGGGAGCACGGAGCAGAAGTTTCTGTCCTAGTCTACAGTCAGGAAAGGCTCCTGGAGGATGTGACAAGTCAGCTGAGAGCTGGGGAGCAAATAAGTGTTAAGGGAAGAGTCAAAGGTTGAGGTTAGTGTGTGTGTGGGGGTCAGTCAGGGTGGCGGGAGTGTGCTAAGTAGGGCACAGCACGTGCAAAGGCCCTGAAGCCGGGGGCTCAGCCTGCTGGGAGAGCTGAAAGGAAAGCTGTCATGGCTGGGCCAGAGAGAGTTTGTTGAGAAGGTTTTGGGGCTGAGGGAGAGAGAGAGTGGCCTTACCACCAGCACTCAGTAAAGCCACTTTAAGTTGTTTGGACCTAATTATGGGCAAATAAGGGGTTAATAAAGTGCTTAAAGCTGAGGAGTGGTGTGATCAACCTGGAGTAATATTATTGGTGTGAAGGACTATCACAGGATGTTTGAAGTCAGGGCAAGGGGTTAGGGGGCAGTTATAGCTGCTCAGGTAAAGAGCATGGTAGAATGTGGGTTCCAGGAGGTTGGGTGTAATGGTCACCAGACCCCGACTGCTGCTCGGGGAGCCCTGATCTGGCATCATGCCTCCGCAAAGCATTTTGTAATTTGACCTCATTCAACGCTTGCATTATCCTGCCAAGCATTTTCACCTTCACCTGTCAAAGGGGACAAGGATCCATGCCTTGTGTTTCCCTGGGTGGGAGGGGGGAGTCTGGCAACTACCAAAATAAGATACTCTTATCTTACTTTGGTAGTTTTATCTTATTTTGGAGAAGGCTTTGAAAAATGTAAGCTGCAGTCACACGGAGGATAGCTGGGAATTGAATTAGTGACGTGTTACAACTCCTGTCCCGACATGAGCAAACTGGGGGTGAGCGATGTGTAGGGATTTCAGAGACCTCCAAAGGCCCTCAGCCCCGACACCTGCTTTCTCTGAAACCTGCAGATATCCCAGTTCGACCATGAAAACACAAGGCCAAAGGAGTCTGCTGTTCCGGGGCCATGAATGTGTCCATGTTGCAGATGAGCATGGTGCCTGCATGGCCTTGACACTGATGTCTTTCTCTGGCCTCAGTTTCTTTGTCCTGAAATACAAAATTTCACACATTTTTTTCCATCCACCTGCCATGTTTCTAAAACCCACAAGAGGTGGGTGGAGAGTTCTGGGATTATTGTTCCCACTTAACAGATGGGGAAACAGAGGAGGGCATTGGAAAGGAAGGGAGTTGCCCGAGGTCAACAGCAGTGCTGGCTATAGAGCCTGGGTTCTTCCCAGCACTGGCAGTCCAAGGTACCAGTCCACCTTAGCTGAGCCAACCTGATGTGGGAGGTAGAAGTGAGCCAAGGGCTGGGGAGAGGATGAAGGCAGGGAGGGCCTAGGTGTCCTCCTGGTGGGAGCCTACCTGCCTGAGACTTCCTGACACTGCCTTCAACTGCAATCTGTTTGGGTGATGGGCTCTCCCTCTTCCAGTCCCGGGGCTGTCCTCTGTGCTCAGTCATCATATTGGCCTTCTGCTTTGCCTTGGGGACAGCGAAGTCAAGAAGCATTTGCTTTAATCTGCATATTTACTTTTTAGAGTGAGAAATGGAAGTGGATCAAGGGGATGTGTCAGGCCAGAAGAGGGGAGGCAGGGAACGTCACTGATGGAATATTAGCAACCCTCTTCACCAGGTCTGTTAAGGGAGGCCAGTGATGAGGACGTTCAAGATATTTTGTGTCTGTTGAGTTCTCTGTGGCTCAGAAAACGCTTCTGTCTCCATCATCTCACTTTGCCGCTTTCTGGTACTTTCCTGGTAGGTTTGTCGTAGGGACAAAATGTTATAAAGTACATAGAAGTGCCCAACATCGTGAGCGACTCCTGGCCTCTCCCTCCTTTATCCCTGCATTGTACCGGGTTACCATTTTAGTAACAACGCTCATCACTGTTTGCGTTTGTGGCGTACGCACTATGAGCCAGACACTAGGCTGAACCCGCACAGGCGAGTCATCCGATGTAACCTTCAGAACACCCTCTAAGGAAGGGAATAGGACTCTCCTTTTGTAGACGAAAACACAGAGGCCCAGAGAAATGAACTTGCAAGTTAAGATAGGATGTGGAAGAGCTAGCTTTTGAATCCAAGGTGTCTCCAAACTCCTTGCTACCTACCGCTCAACACCCACTCCTAAGTACCATCTCCTTTCTTACCCTCAAATGTGTCTGAGTTTCCTCTACTAGGTCCCTTACCCCTAACACAGTGGTTCTCAACCTTGGCCACACGTTGGAATCACCAGGGGAGTTCTAAACATGGGTGCCCAGGTCCTCCCCCAGAAGTGCTGATGTAATTGTCTGGGCTTTGGGATTCAGAAAAGCCCCCAGGTGATTACGGAGTGCAGCCAGGGTTGGACTCGGAGCTGGGAAGTGCTGGTTCTCCTCCCCACCCCCCACCCCAAGGTCAGCTAGGTGTTTGCTTAGTCACAGGATCTCAGACTCAAATACCTGAAGGGACCAGGCAGGGAAGGTAAAAACAGTATGGGTCAAAATGTAAAAAAAAGCGACAGTGATAGGGTCCTTGCCCATCTAAGGGGCCACTCGACTATCCTCAGTTACTGCCATCTGGGCCCAGTGCGGCCAAGTCTTATTTTTCTCAAGAAAAGATGGAAGTCAGTATTTATTATGGGAAATTTCCCAATTTTTAAATGTTGACAATCACTTTTAAAATATTAAAACACCCATCTGGATTAACGTGGCCTAGGATTCGGATGTATGTTGTGGCTGGGCTACCAGTTCATGTTCTCTGCCTTAATTTCTTTTTTTCCCTACAAACTCCCAGGACCATGGTCCCTAGGGCTTCTTTATCTGACCACAAACCACCTTGTGTGGTTGATTTACATTAAACTTAGAAGTTTTGGATTGATTTAAAAAAAAAAGAATTTTTGGATTGATAAATGTAATATGTGTGTTTATTACAGAAAATACAAAACATGCACATCGAGGACAAATACAAATTATCTATATTCTTTCTACCCAGAAATAAATATGTTCTGCGTACTTTTATTCTTCATTTCTCTATCATGTACAGATCT
Source organism: Martes martes (assembly GCF_963455335.1). NCBI lineage: Eukaryota > Metazoa > Chordata > Mammalia > Carnivora > Mustelidae > Martes > Martes martes. The sequence continues at coordinate 122,925,613 of NC_137892.1, read as the reverse complement.
TTATGTGTGGAACATTGTTGAAAATACAGATTCTTGGGTCCACACTCGGACTGATTAAGTAGGCCTGAGCGAGGCCTGGGAATCTGAATGTGTAACACATTTGAGGATGATTAGAATGTACACCTGGAATTGTGATGCTCTTTTCTTAAAAAAAAAAAAAAAGCTAAAAAAAAAAAAAAAAAAAAAAAAAAGCTTCAAAAACTTAAGCTGTGGGGTTCCTGAGTGGCTCAGTCAGTTAAACGTCTGACTCTTGACCTTAGCTCTGGTCTTGATCTCAGGGTTGTGAGTTCAAGCCCCACGTTCGGGTCTACACTGGGCGTGGAGCCTACTTAAAAGCAGCAACAACAACAAAAGGGGCTCCTGGGCGGCTTAGTTGGTTAAGCATCTGCCTTTGGCTCATGTCATGATCCTGGGGTCCTGGAATCCAAGTCCTGTGTTGGCTTCCCTGCTTGGCGGGTAGCCTGCTTCCGCCTCTCCCTAACCCCGGAATGGTACTTGTTCTTGCTCTCTCTCTCAAATAAGTAAAAGAAATCTGTAAAAAAAATAAAAACCAAAAATTTAAGCTGTAATAAAACTTTTAAAATGACATTTAAGGGCACCTAGGTGGCTCAGTGGGTTAAGCCGCTGCCTTCAGCTCAGGTCATGATCTCAGGGTCCTGGGATCGAGTCCCGCATCTGGCTCTCTGCTCAGCAGTGAGCCTGCTTCCCTCTCTCTCTCTCTCTCTCTGCTTACTTGTCATCTCTCTCTGTCAAATAAATAAAATCTTTTAAAAAATGGCATTTAATATTCTATATAATTTGTGCTTGTATAATATTCCATCATCTAGATATATCACGTTATTCTTTGTTATTGGACATTTACAGGGTAAACAATGTTTTATGTAATAAATAGTAGTAACATGAACATTTCTCTAAATAAGTTCTCCTGTATACCCATTTCATTAGGATGAATTCCTACAAGTAGAATCATTGGATCAAAGGATATGTATATTTTCAGACTTTTCTTAAAAAAGGGTTTATTTATTTATTTGAGGGAGAGGGGAACACAGAGGGAGAGTGAGAGGGAGAAGCAGACTCCCCACTGTGTAGGGATCCCAATATGGATCCCAGGACTCAGGGATCATGACCTGAGCTCAAGGCAGACACTTAACCGACTGAGACAGCTAGGCACTCCTATCTTCAGGCTTTTGATATAAATGGCCAAATTGCTTTCTAGAAAGGACTTAAAAAGTTAAATATACATTTTAAATCTGAAGGGGGAGACATCAGAAGGGGAGAGGGGGAGAGGAACCATAAGAGACTATGGGCCCCGGGAAACAAACGGGAGATTTCTGGGGGGGAGGGGGTAGCCAGGTGATGGGTATTAAGGAGGTCACGTGTTGTGATGAGCACTGAGTGTTACACGCAGCTAATGCATCTTGACACTACATTGAAAACTAATAATGTACTATACAGTGGCTAACTGAACATAATAATGAAAAAAATCCATTTTTTTTTGTAGAGAACATTGGTCTCCACCTCTATTAAACCTGGGAATGATCATTTAAAAGATTGGTAGAAGCAAATAAATTTATTTATTTATCTTTAAAATAGATCTTATTTTTATTTGAATTTGCTTGCTGCATGCCAGAGAGATTGAGTATTTTTTCTTTTTTTGCCTTTTCTATGTGTTAATGATTGTCCCTTTCTTATTCTGGATTATATTAAGGGTATCATCTCTTTTTTTGGTCATGTGTTGAAGGTACTTTTTCCAGGTTTTAAATTTACCTCTTAATGTTAAAGATGCTTTTCAGGGATATCTGGATGGCTCAGATGGTTAAGTGTCTACCTTTGGCTCAGGTCATGATCCCGGGGTCCTGGGGTCAAGTCCTGAATCCAGCTTCCTGCTTTGCGGAGAGCCTGTTTCTTCCTCTCACTCTGCCTGCCGCTGTCCCGCTTGTGCGCGCGCTCGCTCTCTCTCTCTCTCTCTCTCTCTCGGTCAAATAAATAAATAAAATCTTTTAAAAAAAAAAGATGTCATTCATACTGAAATTCTAATTCGGTGTAGTCGAATCTGCAGATTTTTTCTTATGTAGATGTTTATTCCTCTATGTAGATTTTTTTTTTTTATGTGTATGAGTGTTGATACAATTTCAAGTTAAGGAACATTTTCTTCTACTTAAGAATTATATTTTAAATTTCATTCTTTAAACTCATCGCAAATTATTTCTGGCATATAATGCAAGATGAAGTTCAAATTTTTATTTTAGTTTCTTCCTTTGCTACTGGAACAGTCAAATTTTAAAATAGTCACTCTTTATGAGTGAATTTTGTTGATTTATTTTTTTCTAGAAAATAGTTTATTTTAATGAGATTTTAAAAATTTATTAGCCTGAGGGCACCTGGGTGGCTCAATGGGTTAAGCCGCTGCCTTCGGCTCAGGTTGTGGTCCCGGGGTCCTGGAATCAAGTCCTGCATCGGGCTCTCTGCTTCAGCGGGGAGCCTGCTTCCCCCTTTCTCTCTCTGCCTGCCTCTCTGCCTACTGGGGCTGTCTGTCAAATAAATAAAAAAATCTTTTAAAAAAAAATTTGTTAGCCTGAGTTACACAAAGTGTTGTTTATAGTGAAAAAGAAAATCTTTCTCATTTCTAATATTTTATATTTAAAATGTTTAGCTTTTGTCTCAGATTTTCTAGAGCTATTTTTATTTTTTTATTAAAAATTTTAAGTTTTTTGAAAAAAGATTTTATTTATTTATTTGACAGAGAGAGAGCACAAGTAGGGGGAGCAATAGAGGGAGAGGGAGAAGCAGCTCCCCAATGAAGGACTTGATCTCAGGACCCTGGGATCATGACCTGAGTCAAAGGCAGGCCCTTAACCAACTGAGTCAACCACGTGCCCCTTTGCCCAAGTTTTTATTTAAATTTCAGTTAGTTAACATACAGTGTAATATTAGTTTCAGGTGTACAATATAGTGATTCAACACTGCCATACAACATCTGGTGCTCATCACAACCAGTGCACTCCTTAATCCCCATCACCTGTTTCACCCATCCCCCCCCCCCTTCCCATCTTCCCTCTGGTAACCCTCAGTTTGTTCTCTATAGTTAAGAGTCTGTTTCATGGTTTGCCTCTCTTTTCCCCTATGCTCATTGTTTCTTAAATTCCACATATGAGTGAAATCATACAGTATTTGTCTTTCTTTGACTGACTTTTTTCACTTAGCATATACTCCCTACCTCCATCCATGTCATTGCAATCCAATTAAAAAGTGGGCAGAAGACATGAACAGGCATTTCTCCAAAGAATACATCCAGATGGCCAACAGACACTCAACATCACTCATCATCAGGGAAACACAAAAGTACAATGAGATATCACTTCTAGAAGTATTTTTTAAAAAACTTAATTGTCCCTTGGGTAATTTATCGAGTCAGTTTATCAGCAATTAAATTCATTAGTTTTTGCTTTTATATTTATTCTTCTTACCTTAGTTCATTCTTTTTCTAACATCTCATCTTCAGTGCTTAATCTATTCATTTCTACCTTTTCGTATTGAATAATGACACATGTGAAATGATACATTTTAATGTGTGAATGGTTTGGCCATTGCATCTCCTATATTTCAATATGTAGAAGTATCACATTTTATTATTTTTGAAATAATTTGTAATAATGATCTTGACTTTTACTTCAATTAATGTTATGCAAGAGAATGTTAATTTCTGAGAAGTTGGTATTTTAAAAACTGAAAACTCCAGTTTCTAGTTGTATTGTTTTGTAATTAGAATGTGTTCTATGCATTTATTTTTGCAGCTTATTGAGCTATCCATCGTGGCATAATAAATGATCAATTTTTATGACTTTCTTGAGTGCTAGAAGGAAGCCTACTCCCATTATTGTACCATACCCAGTTTGTTAAATCAATGTAATTAATTGATATTATTCACATCCTTCTTGTCCTAATTTTTGTTCATTTTCCCATCAAAGATTTAAGTGTATTTAATTATCTCACTACTAATTTTTCTCCTCAATATTTATATAACAATGTACTTCAAAGAAATTGCTTGGCACATAGAAATCTAATATTTTTCATTATGTGTTTTATCCTTTATGATTTTCTTTATCTTATTAAAGGCTTCTTTTTTGAACTTTAAGCTCTACTTTTCTGGTAACAATATTGGGATCCTAATTTTTTCTTAAGTGGCCCATCCTGTATTTCTCCATTTCTTTCATTTTTAATCTTTTTTGGGGTGTGTGTTTCTTGGTTTTGGAGAAATCTCTTTTCAGTACCATGGAATTTAGTTGTGTATAGGGGAGAGTTTACTCATATTTGAGAACTTTTGTCATTAAGAGAATTGTTAAACTCATTTGAATTTATTTTGTAATGCCTAGCATGATATTTTCTGCTATTTTATACTTTCTTGCTGTGTTATTATTTTCTGTGATTTAGGGAGTTTATGTTATTATTTGTACTTGGTGTTTTTGAATAGCAATATTAATTATATTCTTTTTTTTTGAGAGAGAGAGAGAGAGAGAGAGAGAGAGATGGCACATATGTGAGCAGCACGGGGAGGACCAGACGGAGGGAGAGAATCTGAAGCAGGCTCCACACCTGGTATGGAGCCAGACCCACCGCCTGTGTTCATGACCCTGAGGTCACAACCTGAACTGCAATTAAGAGTCAGATGCTTAAATGACTGAGCCACCCAGGTGTCCTGCTTTAAGTAATTTTTTAAAAGAAGTGAACATGGGGGACATCGGTGGGGGGTGGGGATGCCTGGCTGACTCAGCTGGTAGAGTGTGTAACACCTGATCTCATGGTTGTGAGTTCAAGTTCCAGGTTGGGGGCTGAGATGACTTAAAAATAAAATATTTAAAAATAAAAATGAAAAATAAGAAAAGTGAACTTGGATAGCATTTTTCCCCCCCTGAGCCCTTGCCTACTAAGTATAAATTGGCTGAGTGTAATATTTTGGTTTTAACTCATATCAGAGCAGAAGTACAAGAACTGGCTGATTTTTGTTCCTTTGTCCTTTGTAAGAACCCCATTTTTTCTTTTTAAAATCACTGCATACATGTAGTGTTGCTCTCTGTATTCATGCTATATATATATATATTTTAAAAATTTTTATTTATTTTCAGCGTAACAGTATTCATTGTTTTTTCACCACACCCAGTGCTCCATATATATATATATATATATATATATATATTTTAATATGAGGATGCTTTTGAGTTGATCTGCAAACCAGTGGACGTTTTCAGTGTGTATGTATTCATGAGTCTTTTCCATCTGAGAACATTTACTTTTTATTTTATCTTTGGTTATTGCTTCTGTTTCTTTTGCTCTAATGCCATTTTCAGAAATGCTTACTATCTTCATATTCCCCTTTTATATTCTTCCTCCCAATTTTCTCATGGTTTTGTTTTTTCCCTTTCTCCAGGCAGTCTAGGATAGCATCACATATTAGTGTTGTAACTTCCTGCTTTATCAGTTCTGTTTACGGACTGCCTCACCTGTATATTTTAATTCTGTGATGACGTTTTCAGTTTTTGTTAAATCTTAAAACCCACACATTGAAATTTCACTCGATCCTTTTATCTCATTGGACCATATCATATTTGTTATCTTTCTATATTATCTGACTGTCCTAACAGCATCCTGCTTATTTCATGGGCGACAGATCTTTGTGCTCTCTGTCAAGGACACAAAATAGTTCTCTGGAATTTTCTTCTGTACCTTGCAGTGGATCATTTCTGAGGTCTTTTGCATAATCTTCCTTTGTTGTTGTTGTCCTGCATTATTTTTTTCCCCTAAGGCTTGTAACTCTTTTCCACACTAGTTTCCCACACTTAGTTATCCTTCCAGGTATCTCCGAACCTTCAGTTGGTCAGTATTCAAGGGTGCGCGGTATTCTACTGGCTCTCATCCAGGTGTATGGATGTGGAGACTGATCAGCTTTACAACTTGCGACCAACGTAATGTGAATAGCTCAACATACAATTTGTGGTTTTAAACATTCATCGGGTGCCTGGGTGGCTCAGTTGGTTAAGTGTCAGCCTTCGGCTCAGGTCATGATCCCAGGGTCCTGGGATCGAGTCCCACATCGGGCTCCTTGCTCAGCGGGGAGTCTGCTTCTCCCTCTCCCTCTGCCTGCCACTCTGTCTACTTGTGATCTCTCTCTCTGTGTCAAATAAATAAATCTTTAAAAGAGGAAAAAAAAATAAACATTCATTTACGACAGTGCTTCTCAATGGATGGTGACTTTGCCTCCCAAGGGACAGATGATAATGTCTGGAGACATTTTTGGTTGCTGCAAATTGAGGAGGAGTGTGTGCGCTACTGGTATCTAGTGGACAGAGGCCAGGGATGCTGCTAAATATACTGCAGTGCACAAAGAACTCTCTGAAAAGAATGATGTGGCCCCCGGTGTTAACAGTGTCCAAACTGAGAAATTCCGAGTTAAGACACTTGTTCTGCTAAGGTGGCATTTCACCCTAGTCCCTCTACCTTTGTTCACCTGAGTCTCTGAATCAATGGAACACATGTAAAATCCAATTTCCAGCACACATTGCTACTAGAAATATTTTTTTCCTTTTCTGGATTGAATTACTTTATGTGTAAGAAAGACATGTTCCAGGACGCAGTTTACCATTTCCGGCTTTCCCTGCTTCAAGCCCATGGAACTGCTGTCTCTTAAAGGACAGAGGACTCAGGGCATTGGAGTAGCAGTGTGAGAATGGGCAGGTTGGGCAAGGTCTTGTTCATTCACTCAGGCATAGTGCAGATAGTTAATTACCGCGCGCTATGTCCTAAGCCCTGCGCACCAGCCTCCTCAGAAGGCAGCATCCGTGTAATGGCAAGGTGACTGTTTGGTGGTTGGCTTGAGTCTCTGACTGGGGCAGACAGTGGGCAGATCCTTTTTAGGGTTTCTTGAGAAGAAACCTGAGTATCTTGAGGCAAGGCTCTGGTCTATTTTTTTCTAGCAACATCAGCGGCCTCACAATTAGTAAACCTTTCTGTCAGATTCTGTTTTTTTCTGTCCTTTCTCATGATGAATATTTCTGTGTTTTCCTCTGTCTTCTGGACATTTTCATGGAAAGCTGACAAAGGCTGCATCAGGGGCTAATAAGCAGATGCATTTTAGAGTTTTGTTTGATTTTCAGTAAGTACCTCTTACGTGTCCCCAAACTCTAAGATCCTTAGAAGAAGAAACTACATTTTATTTGTCTTTGCAACCCTTATGGAATCCTGTAGTGATGCTTGGCAATGACTTGTTCAATGATTAGATTTTATCTGCATTCATAACACAAGGGCCAGAGAGAATTTACTGCATATCTCTTTGGAATTTATAATGTGCTGAAGTGAAGGGTAGTGGTTTGACTCTAAAGATGGGGCTTGTAGAGAATCTGGGTGGTGTTGCCTGGAGCTCTAGGGTGGGCATTTTGACAGTCACGGCTGCAGAACATTTTGACCTGCTTTCCCCAACATCATCTGCAGAAAAGCCTATATGAGCGCCAACAGCAGCAGCAGTGAGAGCTGCTTTCTTTTTGTATTTTATTGGATAGAAATAGATTAACTCCAGGACCATCTGGCCAATAAGAAGAAACCAAAGCAGGTGTCATAAATATGGGGATCGATCATCTTTTGATAGCCACAGAGTTAGCCTTGTTCTTTCCCTCGTAGCTGTGTCAGCAGCACCCCTCCCCCGCAGCAATTATACCAAAGGTGTGGACATCTGGAGCCCCTCGGGGAAGCATGGCATGGAGACATTCTACAATTCAATGGGCTAGACAATCTTTAGGGCATGTCTGCAAAGCACTGGGGCACAGAAGCTGAGGAACAACGGCAGGGAGGGTGGAGGGCAGATGAACCTCTCTTGCCCAGAGGGAGGGGACAGAGCACGCCTGGTTATTCCAAATACCACTCTCCTGGGCGTTTCCCTGTAAGAAGAACTGTTTTAGAGGCTCTGGGTCACTTCCCTCTGTCATCATTTCCATCTCCAAGCAACTGGCCTAGTGGTTATCATCCCTGGATTTGAGCTTAGAAATCCTGATTCTAGTCCTGACGGCCACTCATCAGCTGTGTGACTTGGGGTAAGCCCCCTTCCCTCTCTGGGTCTCAAGCGCCTCATGTGTAAGTAAGGAGATTGGATAGAGAATGCACGAAATTCTGATTCTGTGACATGGAGAGGCGTTTCTGATCATTGTGTAGAAGTGAGTATTTTGGTCAACAACTCTGGCTGGTTGTTGGGAGCTTTGCCACACCGTAAATCGATGTAAGCAGGGGGTCAGTCCAGCTGCAGAATTCAGGTAGGAGAGTGAAGCTGCTTCTCTTGTGCTCTCTTTTTTTGCAACTTCCTGCCTTATTTCTACCCCCAGTATATTGTGCATGTGACTGATTCTACCCACTGTTCCTTAAGGACTCCCTGCAAGTCACTGAAAGTATTTTTTTTAAAGATTTTATTTGTTTATTAGAGAGAGAGAGAGCACAAGCAGGGGGAGTGGCAGGCTGAGGGAGAGAGATAAGCAGGCTCCCTGCTCAGTGACGGGGGGCTCGATCCCAGGACCCTGGGATCATGACCTGAGCTGAAGGCAGATGCTTAACTGACTGAGCCACCCAGGTGCCCATAAAAGTCTTAAGTATGTCTCACTCCCACTCTGTCCCTTTGATTTTTAGAGACCAGAGTCCTTCTCACATGGTAGGGTGGCAGGGGCAGATAGATAATGCAAAAAGGTTTAAATTGTTTTGTATTTGGAATTACAGTAATGATCATCATTTATTAAGCACTTATCATATATACATATAAATATATAAAATATGTGTGTTTGTGTATATATGTGTGTGTGTGTGTGTGTGTGTGTGTGTGTGAGAATGGTACCAAGGGCTTACTTAAATAACAATAATAATAATAGCTAATACTTATTCTTATATGCCAGTGCCAGGTACTATTGTAAATACATTACATATATATTTAGTCATTGAATTCTCATAACTGTCCATTGCAGTACATGCTGTAGCATTTTATAGATGATAAAGGGAAGCACAGAGACGGTAAGGGACTTTTCCAAGGTCATGCAGCTAGTGAATAGCAGAGCTGGCCTTAAAACCCACATAATCTGAATATAGAACCCATGCTTTTAACTACCACATTATACAGGCTCCATTACCTTTTTTTAGTTCTCTCAACCCTGTGAAGCATCTAAAATTTAATTGCCCTAGAATGACAGATGGACAAGCTGGGCCTTAGAGAAAGGAGGTAATTTGCTTTAGATCACACAACTAGAGCTAGTATTTAAACTCGGGTATGAGTGACTCAAGCCCAGGTTTCTAATCACTGGATCTTGTTAAAAAATTCTCCTTGGATGAAACACCCTGCGAGATAGCTCTGTCTGATCTTATCATGCCCATTGGCCAGATGAGAGTGTCCAGGCTCAGAAGTGAAGTATTTCAAGTCGCCCAGGACTCCATAATTCTCCGGTCCCTACTCATTGACCCACACCTCATCGTATGCCTTCACACACCCGCCCTCCCCCACCAAGTGACCACCTTCCATTCTACATTGAGAGATGAGGCAAGACGTGGAAATATCCAGAGCAGAGAAAATACAGTGACTGACATTCTCGCTCTGCCAGAAAGGACAGCTAGGAGATGTCTTTTCTGAAAGCAGTCTTTGATAAAGGGAGAGGAGGAAAACATGAAGATATCGCGTCCCTGGGTAGGAGGAGAGGGCATGATGGATTGCGGAGGGTTTGTACGGAAGGGAAGGCGGGGGCCGAAGTGGTTGACGTCAAACCCGCAGCTACGCAGTTTTAACTGGAACCGGCTTCATTTAATGCACACCTTTTCTGCATTGAATCAATTTTCTCCTGTAAATTTGGGTTTCTTGCGGCATAGATACATTTCCAACCCAGCCTCATTGCCAGGAGTCCAGTTTCCATCCAGGAAGGGGGAGGGGTCCGGTTTCCACGCGGTGGCGGGTGTGCAGCCCCACCGCAGTGCCAAGACGGCCACGCTCGTGCGCAGGAGGGGATGCGTGGGTTGGGTGGCTGCGGGGGCGCCGCGAATGGGGAGGTTGCTGGGCTGTCGCTGGGGCTGAGAGGCAAGCTGAGTCCCCCTCCAACCCGCATCAGGCGCCTTCAGCCTTGCCTGGCAACACTGGAGCCCCGGGTCTGGGCAGCCAGGAGGGCTCGGCACCGCTGCTCCCAGTGATGCGTGGACTGGGAAAGGCGAGAGAGGACCGACGCATTGCGGAGGCAGCCGAAGCAGTCCTCAGGACTCTCCTGCTGGGGCAGAGGGAGGTGGAACAGAGAGGGTGGGTGACCTTTCAGGAACCGCACAACTGGTCAGCAAAGGCGATCGTTCAACTCGTTTTCTTTTACGAAGTAGAAGGCAGGTGTGTGTGTGTGTGTGTGTGTGTGTGTGTGTGTATAGAGCATTATTCGCGGAGATCTGGGGTTATTCAGAATGAGGCAGAGGTCAGGGACCAGGCAAGAGCTGAGGATGTCAAGAATGGGTGACTCCATGACTTGGGTTATGAGGGCATTTTTCCAGTCACCATAGAGACCCTAAGGTATTTTGGACTGAGGGCTGGGGGTCGGGGGAGGACCCTTTATGTTTGGTGGCTGGGAAAACAAAGAAGAGCTGAATTTAGAATGAGGAGAATGGGGTTTGTCTTTTTGCCACTGCACTCATTTGCTCTGTGACCTGTGTGATCACATCCCTGGGCCATCTGTGATGGGGATACTAGTTGCTCTCCTTCCTTTGCAGGGTTGACCGAGGATCTGGCAAAGGACATCACAGAGATTTGTGATAACTTCACGAACAGGGCAAATCCCATACCTTGCTCCCCGTGGAGAGCTTTAAAGTGGGCTGGGATCAGAGAAATCTCTCTAATAAAGAGCTGGGGTCAGAGGACTCTCACATCTCCCCCGCTGGGGATCCATCTGTGGATCATTGCGTGGGAGTTCTCACAGGTGATGACAGAGCCAGAGCCACTTGTCCAGGTCACACTTTGTGATGGACAGTGACCAGAATCCCAGCTTCTAGTTCTCGGTGGTGGGGCTGCACCCATTCGATGATGCTGCCATCGTAAACTTTTGAATGGGGTATTCTACCACACGGCAAAAGTTCCCTTGCTGCCCCCAACACAAGCAGCAATTTCCCTTAGATAGTAAGTAATCTGAGCATGACACCTGATGCCGATCTACGATGGACAAACACGATTGACCAGAAAATGGGCAGTAGACCCAGGGAAGAGTGGAACTGGAGGCTTAGGGGTGTCAGCCGGCCCAACTCTCTCATTTTTATCCTAACACTGGCTTCTGTAACTCACTTTGTTCATGTGCTGCTTGTGTTCTTTCCAGGGATTACTCTTGTAGAATTCAGGGAAGTCAGACTTTTATTCTGTCTCCTCTCCCTTGGAGGAATTTGAGTCATAGAAGAGGTTAAATAGGGCCGGATGTCACATCGCAAGAAGAGGAAGAGCCAGAGTTTGAGCCCAGGTAAGGGAAACTGGTGGCCATGGTTATCCAACCAGTGGCCAAGCTGGGCCAGAAGCACAGAATTTCAGAGCTGGAAAGAAAAGCGGGCTCCTCAGCATCGAGCTCCTCCTCATGTGGATAGAGATGCTGTGTGTAGAGAGGGTGAGGCTGCCCCACACGTCCCCTGGGAGTTGCAGCAGAACTGGGATGTGACCTCAAGCCTCCTATCTTCCAACACCCTTTCTTTTCCTTAGGCTCTTCAAGTCCAGATACTTCTAGCATCAGTGACTTCTCCAAGAAACTAGGGAGTAAAAGAGAACTGGCAAATTCTTTCCTCTAGAGACCATCGAGGCAGTTTATGAAGGTGATTTAAAAACAAGCAAGTCCTGTGTGCACAAACCCATACCCCACTCTCTCAGTGTGGGATTGTAGCAGGGACACATCTTAGCCAGAACTGTGCCTCTCCATTAACAGAACAACCCAAGCAGTAACAACAGACGCATGCACAAGAAAGCTATTTAAATTGTGAAGGCCTTTCTGCCTACCATTCCCTCCCAGGATGGAAAGCTCCGGAGTACACACAAGACGGGAGACCTGAAAGACAGGGGCTCCGTTGGTCTAGATTTCTGCGGTGTCTTTTATTGGGAACATTTTTGTCACACCGAGTGATATGCCAGTGTTTCAAGGTTTGAATTTTTACATATAGCATAGCTGCTGTCTATACATATTGCCATCCAGGGTTGATACAAAAGATCATGTTTACTATATTCTACTTGTGAGAGACTTATGGGCTTTTCAAAGATAGTTTTGATTAGGTATTATTTTCACTCTTTGCTCTGACATCAGAAGTTGATTCCATCTGTGAGCATCCCTGAAAGGCTTTTTCTGCTGCCCAAATTGCTTCTAAGCCAGACCGCTGTGGTGTTGAATATTATTCACTTGTTTAAGGCAGTGAAGACTCATGTGAAGAAAAACCTCAGTAGGTCATTAATACTTTAGTGTGGACAAATTTTCAAAAGAACTCGAAGCCAGAGAGTATGGGATATGGTACAGATACATTTTGATTATGGGGATTGAATGAAAAAAAAGGAGCTACTCTACAACCCAGCAATTGCACTACTAGGTACTTACCCAAAGGATAAAAACTTAGTGATCCAAAGGGGGGCACCTGCACCCATGTTTCTAGTAGCAATGTCCACAGTAGTCCACAGACTATGGAAAGAGCCCAGAGGTCCGTCAACAAATGAATGGATAAAGATGTGGTGTGTAATGGAATATTACTCAGCCATCAGAAAGGATGAATACTTAAACATTTACACTGACATGGATGGAGCTGGAGGGTATTATGCTGAGCAAAATAAGTCAATTAGAGAAAGACAATTATGATTTCACTCCTATGTGGAATTTAAGAAATGTAACAGAGGATCATATGGGAAGGAAGGGAAAAATAAAATAAGATGAAATCTTATTTTCAAACCATAAGAGACTCTTAACTCTAGGAAATAAACCAAGGGTTGCTGGAGGGGAGATGGGGGGGATGAGATAACTGGGTGATAGGCATTAAGGAGGACATGTGATGTAATGAGCACTGGGTATTATGTGCAACTGACGAATCATTAAACTCTACTTCTGAAATCGATGATATACTATATGTTAATTAATTGAATATAAATAAAAGATAATTAAAGAGAAAAAAGGGATGAGGAATATGGGAGACTAGACTAAGGACAGCAAGCTAAAAGATTAGATGTGAGAATACAAAACCAGTATCCCCCATCTCCTAGTTTCCCTCAGGGCAGCCCTCCCATTGCCCCTTCCCCCAAATGCTTCATTTATTTGTTTTTCCTTCTGCCTCTAAAACTAGTAGCTGCTATTTGAGTCCAACTTCTTTCCGCCATTCCTTCTGCTTTGGGAACTGAATTACTCCCTGTTGTAGGCAATGATTTTTAATATTCATTATCTCTTCCCTTGAGTATGTAATGAAAACTGTGGAGCCACTTCTGGGAAGTATGCATGTCTTTCTGAAGTTTTACCTAGAAATTCAGAGGGTCCTCTGGTCCTAAGATTACATGCCTCTAGTCCATCTAGTGCAATGTATGATATGAAGTGAGGAGGGTTAGGTATTAGGAGAAGTTACTTCTGTAAGCATGAATTTTGTCATTTACGGGACAGGGGTGAGGTGACCCCCACGGTGATGTGGACAGTGCAGTTCAAATTATAAACTTCAGAGAAGCCCCGGGAGAAGGAATTGGGGCAGAGGTAGAGTCCTGGTGGTGATGCTCACTCTCCATTCTTGGATCTGAGCAACCTCTGGTCAGAGTTCTGTCTGATTCATACTGGAAATCCAAAAGTCTCAGTGTCATCTGGCTGGTCCTCTTAGCTCCTTATGGAGTGGGAGTGGCTATTTAGGCTTCCCTTCGGGGTAACTGACTCTCTGTGCCCCTGAACGTGTTTGAATATTCATGTGCTTGCTTCTGCTCACCATATTGTTCACTCTTCCCAGCTGGCTTGTCTCCTGCGTCTGAGCCCCTGGCTCTTTTAGAAGAAGGTCAGGCTCTATTACTGCTGGGTGGAACAGCTTGGTTTTGTTTGACGTCTAGAGAAGAATGGTGCCCAGGTTACAGAGGCAGGAGGCGGGGAGAGCCTGGGGGAGGGGTGATCTAGCTCAGCTGTAGCTCTTTCGAGAGGTGAAAGGAAGATTTATGATGCTGTTTGTCAACCGAAAGATGGATGGAGGTACCCAGACTGTGAACTCCATGTTTGAAGTGGGAGGTTATGGTAATAAATGGGGCCCCTGGAGATGAAGCTGTTGGTGGTGGAGATCGTTTCTCTTAACAGAGATGGTTCCCAAGCCCCTCCTTTCTCTTGCTCCCCTAATGGGCATTCTTTGTTCTTCTGCTGAGTCTGTCACTCTGTTTTGAGCATAGTCAACTACTGATTGATTATCTGTGTTCATGAAGGGGAGTGTCATCACGCTGAGAAGAAATCTTTCATGTTGGTGTCCTGGAAAAATGGAACAATGGAAAATGCAAAAGCAGCTTATTTTTGGCTTCAGAATTCTCAGGCTTTGCTTGAACTGTTGGGAACAACCTATATGCATATGATTCCCCCGTATTTTATGTCTACTTTTGATCTCCCCTCATTTAGCACCATCTAGGGAGCTGGAGGACAGGGAGGAGCTGGAAATGCTCTCAAAGAATGCCCCTGGAATGCAACATGCAATATTTCTCCTGGGAAAAGGTCTTTGAAAACCAGGACTCTGTGATCAAATACTTTTGGAAAATGCTGTATACATATCATGGCCTTACAGAGTTAAAATTAAAATGCACACTGGCATATGAAAAGGTTGGGAAAGTTCTGTAGTAAAGAATACAGTTTCTGTTTAAAGTTTTCCATTATTTTTGATCACAGAACTTTTTTTTTTTTTTCCATAACACTTACTAAACCTCTCCAGACTTAGTGTTATTCAGAGCTTCCTTTGGGAAGACTTGATAGTAAAAAGAGGAATAGGCAATAACTAATGTCCAACACAGCTGTGGAGCAGAGATTGGATGTTTTTTAAGCCCAGCATTGGTGCAGACTTGATGCATGACTTTGGCAAACTTTCCATATCTTGTTTTCGAAATAATCTTCATATGTAGAGTTGATACTGCTTAAAATGGACCTTTAGCGGAGTGTGGTTATAAACAGATTTGTTGCAGTAAAACTTTTGTTTAAAGTCTCTTTATTGAGGTACAATTGACATTGAATAGGCTGCACATATTTAAAGTGTACAATTGGATACATTTTGGGATGTGTGCACATCTATGAAAGGGTACTGAAATCTGACCGTAATCGTGAATTTCTCTTTTTCTCCTTGAAGTTCTGTTTTTGTTTCATGCACTTTGAAGTTCTATTACTAAATGCATAAACATTTAGGATTGTTACGATCTCTTAATGAATCTATCCCTCTATCATTTTGAAGTGATCCTCTTTATCTCTGCAAATATTCTTTGCTCTAGAGTATATTTTGCCTGATGTTAGTAACCATTCCAAGTTTCTTTTGATTCATATTGGTGGAATATATCTTTATCCATCTTTTCACTTTTAACCCATTTATGTCTTTATATTTAAAAATGTTTCTGGTAGGCAGCACATAGTGGGTCACTTTATTTTTTTAATCCAACCTGATAATTGCTGCCTTTTAATTAGGAACTTAGACTGTTTACACTTAATATGAATATTGATCTGGTCAGGTTTAAATCCACTTTGTTACTGTTTGTTGTTTGATTTGTCCCACCTGTTACTTGTTTTCTTTTCCCTGTTTTTTTTTTTTTAATCTTCTTTTGGGTTAATTATTTTTTATATCTTCATTGGGTTGTAAGCCATACCTCCTCATTATTTTAGAGGTTGCTTAGGAATTATAGTATACATCTTAAACTTACCATAGTCTACCTTCCAGTGATATTGTGTTACTTCATATATGATATAAGAGCCTTACCATAGTGTACTTCTGTTTCTCCCTTCTTAGGCTTTGTGCTAATGTTGTCATATTTGACTTTCCCTTATTATAAGCTCCACAATTATTTTTGTTTACAAAGTCAATTATCTTTTAGAGAGATTTAAATAATAATACGATCTCCTATATTTATCTACATAATCACTATTTCCAATGCTCTCTATTGTTTAGTATTGACCCATTTTCCCATTTGCTATTACTGTCCTCTTGTGTGAAAGACTTTTTTTTAACATGTCTTGTAGGACAGGTCTGTTGATAATAAATTCCTTCAGGTTTTATTTGTCTGGAAAAGTTTTTATTTTATCTCCACTTTTTAAAAAGATCTTTTTGCTGAGATTAAAATTCCAGATTGGCCATCTCCCCTCCACCCCCCCGCCCCATCACTTTAAACTTGCTGGTATTGTTTCTGCGGGAGAAACCTGCTGTTGTCCTTATTTCTGTCTCTGTGTATGTGATGTTTCTTTTTTCCTTTGGCTGCTTTTAAGACTTTTCTTTTTATCATTGTTTTGGGCAATTTGATTCTCATATTCCTCAGTGTAGTTTTCTTCGTGGCTTCTAAGCTGTTTGTTCCAGGCTTCCTCCTGATCCTTTCTCTCTATTTGTTTGTCCTCCAGATCACTAATTCTATCTTCTGTCTCAGTTACCCTAGCTTTTAGAGAATTTAGATTAGATTGGAACTCATTGAGAGCGTTGTGAACCTCATCCCTGGTGGCCTTCAGCTCTGCCCTAACATTATGAACCTCCTCTCTGGTCGCTTTCAATTCTGCCCTAATCAATTCTGTTTGGTCATCCATGGCTTTCTCCAACCTAGCTATTGCCTGGATAATTGTTAGCCTGAATTCTCTTTCTGACATATTGTCTATGTTGATAGCCGTTAGCTCTGTTGCAGAAGGCCCATCCTCTGTATTTTTCTTCTGTTGGGGATTCCTCCTCCTAGTCATTTTGGTGAGAGATGACTGGACAGATGTAGCTGGATGTATTGACCGTGGTGCAGTCAAGGTGCACCCTGGAACGCTTCTGCCCACTGGCGTCTTCTGGCCCCCGTAGAGATCCAGACGTGTATAATTCTGATCTCAGGCTGATTTCATGGGTGATCGGAGTTCTTTGGTAGGTAATCAGCTCACTTTAGGGTGCAGGTTGAAAAGGCGCCTCCTCCTACTTCCCCGCCATCTTGTCTCCCCCGGCGGTTCTGAGTGTGGAAACACGGCTCCGCCTCGCCTGCGACCGCAAGAGGGAGAAGCAGCTCCAGAACAGCCGAGTAAGGCCCAGAGCCCGTCCCACGGGCCCGGCCCCCGCGCTGGCTACACGGTGCCAAGCATCCGCCGCTCGCGCCCCGACACTGAGCGGCAACGCGGCGCCCTCAGTGTAGTTTTCTTAAATTTTTTTTTTTTTTTTTTGTACTTGGGGTTTGTTGAGCTTTCTGGGGCTGTGGGTGTTATGGAGTGAATTGAATACTTCCAAAACTAATAGCTTAAGCTTAATTACATTTATGTTAATTTGTTAAGTCCTAATTCCCAATACATCAGAATATGACTTTCTTTGCAAATAAGGCTGTTGTAAATGTTATTTGCAGTTGATGTTTTGAAGGTGGGCCCTAAATAATATTACTAGTATCCTACAAATGGAAGAAATTTGGACACAGACATACATACACAGGTAAAGTTTCATGTGACAATGAAGGCAGAAATTGAGGTAATGCTTCTATAAGCCAAGGAATGGCAAAGATTGCCAACAAATACTAGAAACTAGGAGAGAGGCATGGAACAGACTCTTCCTCACAGTCCTCAGAAAGAATTAATCCTGCCAACAACTGGACTTCAGACATCTAGACTTCAAATCTATGAGATAATAAATTTGGTTTTTTAAAAATTTATTTATTCATTTTAGAGCAAGAGAGCATGGCAGGGTGGGGCAGAGGGAGAGGGACAGAGAGTCTTAAGCAGACTTGGTGCTGAGTGTGGAGCCTGACTCAGGGCTCAGTCTCACAACCCTAAGATCACAACCTGAGCCAAAACCAAGAGTTGGATGCTTAACTAACTGAGTCTCCCAGGCACCCCTAAATTTCTTTTTTTTTTTAAATTTAAATTCATTTAGCCAACATTTAGTATATCAATTAGTTTTAGATGCAGAGCTCAGTAATTCATTAGTTGTGCCTATAACACCCAGTGCTCATCACATCATATGCCCTCCTTAATGCCCATCACCCAGTTACCCTATCCTCCTACCCACCTCTCCTCCAGCAACCTTAATTTGTTTCCTGTAGTTTCTCATAGTTTGTCTCCCTCTCTGATGACTTCCTATTCAGTTTTCTCTCCTTTCCTCTATGATCCTCTGCCCTGTTTGTTAAATTCCACAATGAGTGAACTATATAATTGTCTTTCTCTCATTGACTTCACTCAGCAAAATGCCCTCCAATTCTATCTATGTTGATGCAAGTGGTAAGATTTCATCCTGTCTGAAGATAGAGTAGTATTCCATTATACACACACATACACACACACACACACACACACACACACCCACATACCCCACATCTTCTTTACCCATTCATCTGTTGATGGACATCTTGGCTGTTTCTGTAGTTTAGCTATTGTGGACATTGCTGCTGTAAACATTGTGGTACAGGTGCCCCTTCAGATCATTATATTTCTATCTTTGGGGTAAAAAAATTACCCAGTAATGCAATTGCTGGGTCCTAGGGTAGCTCAATTTTAACTTCTTGAGGAACCACCATGTTGTTTTCCAGAGTGGCTGCACCAGCTTGCATTCCCACCAACAGTGTAGGAGGGTTCCCCTTTCTCCACATCCTCCCCAACATTTATTGCTTCCTGCCTTGTTAATTTTAGCCATTCCAATTGGTGTGAGATGGTATCTCATTATGGTTTTGATTTGTATTTCCCTGATGCCAAGGGATGTGGAGAATTTTTTTATGTGACTGTTGGCCATTTATATGTCTTCTTTGCCAAAATGTCTGTTTATGTCTTCTGCCCATTTCTTTTTCTTTCTTTCTTTTCTTTTTTAAAAGATTTTCCTTATTTGACAGACAGAAATCACAAATAGGCAGAGAGGTGGGGGGGTGGGGAGCAGGCTTTCCACTGAGCAGAGAACCTGAGGTGGGGTTCGGTCCCAGGACCCCGGGATCATGACCTGAGCTGAAGGCAGAGGCTTTAACCCACTGAGCCACCCAGGCACCCCTCTTCTGCCCATTTCTTGACTGGGTTATTTGTTTTCAGGGTGTTGAATTTAGTAAGTTCTTTATAGATCTTGGGTACAAGCCCTTTATCTGATAAGTCATTTTCAAATATCTTTTCCCATTCCATAGGTTTCCTTTTAATTTTGTCAACTGTTTGTTTTGCTCTGTAGAAACTTTTTATCTTGATGAGGTCCAAACTGTTCATTTTTGCTTTTGTCTTCCTTGTTCTTGGAGACCTGTCTAGCAAGCAGTTGCTGTGGCTGAGGTCGAGGTTGCTGCTTGTATTCTCCTCTAGGATTTTGATAGATTCCTGTTTCACATTTAGGTCTTTCATCAGTTTTGAGTTTATCTTTGCATATGGTGTAAGAAAATGACCCAGTTTCATTCATTTGCATGTGGCCATCCAATTTTCCCAGCACCATTGTTGAAGAGACTGTCCTTTTTCATTGGCTATTCTTTCCTGCTTTGTTGAAGATTAGTTGACCATAGAGTTGAGGGTCCATTCCTGGGCTCTCTATTCTCTTCCATTAATCTATGTGTCTGTGAATCATCAGGCTTACACATTTCATAGCACTCACCATAGCACATACCCTATCCAATGTCCATAACCCAGCCACCCTATCCCTACCCTCCATCCCCCAGCAACCCTCAGTTTGTTTCATGAGATTAAGAGTCTCTTATGGTTTGTCTCCCTCCCAATCACATCTTGTTTCATTTTTTCCTTTCCTATCCCCCAAGCCCCTCATGCTGCCTCTCAAATTCCTCATATCAGGGAGATCATACAATAATTGTCTTTCTCTGATTGACTTATTTCACTCAGCACAATACCCTCTAGTTCCATCCATGTCATTGCAAATGGCAAGATTTCATTTCTTTTGATGGCTGCATAGTATTGCATTGTACATATATATACCACATCTTCTTTATCCATTCATCTGTTGATGGCCATCTAGGTTCTTTCCATAGTTTGGCCATTATGGACATTGTTGCTATAAAGATTTGGGTTTATAACATTTGGGTTTAGTTGACCACAGAGTTGAAGGTCCATTTCTGGGCTTGCTTTTCTGTTCCACTGATCTATGTGTCTCTTTTTGTGCCAGTACCATACTGCCTTGATGATTACAGCTTTGTAATAAAGCTTGAAGTCTGGCAGTGTGATGCCACCAACTTTGGTTTTCTTTTTCAACATTCCTCTGGCTATTTGGGGTCTTTTCTGGTTCCATATAAATTTTAAGGTTTTTTTTTCCCATTTCTTTGAAAAAAATTGATGGCATTTTGATAGAGACTGCATTAAATGTGTAGATTGCTTTAGGTATCATAGACATTTTCACAATATTTGTTCTTCCAATCCATGAGCATGAAACATTTTTGCATTTCTTTGTGTCTTCCTCCATTTCTTTCATGAGTACTTTATAATTCTCTGAGTACAGATTCTTTGCCTCTTTGGTTAGGCTTATTCCTAGGTATCTTATGCTTTTGGGTGCAATTGTAAATAGGATTGACTCCTTAATTTCTCTTTCTTCTGTCTTGTTGATGGTGTATAGAAATACAACTGATTTCTGTGCATTGGTTTTATATCCTGACACTTTACTGAATTCCTGTACAAGTTCTAGCAGTTTTGGAGTGGAGTCTTTGGGTTTTCCATGTAAAGTATCATATCATCTGCAAAGAGTGAGAGTTTGACTTCTTCTTTGCCAATTTGAATGCCTTTTAGTTCTTTTTGTTGTCTGATTGCTGAGGCTAGGACTTCTAGTACTGTGTTGAATAGCAGTGGTGATAGTGGACATCCCTGCCGTATTCCTGACCTTAGGGGAAAGGTCTCAGGTTTTCCCCATAAAGAATGACATTCACTGTGGGTTTTTCATAGATGGCTTTGATGATATTGAAGAATGTACCCTCTATCCCTACACTCTGAAGAGTTGTGATCAAGAAAGGATGGTGTACTTTGTCAAATGCTTTTTCGGCATCTATTGAGAGTATCATATGGTTCTTGTTCTTTTTTTGATTCATGTATTGTATCACATTGATTGAGTTGCAGATGTTGAACCATCCTCGCAGCCCAGGAATAAATCCCACTTGGTTGTGGTGAATAATCCTTTTAATGTACTGTTGGATCCTATTGGCTAGTATTTTGGTGAGAATTTTTGCATCTGTGTTCATCAAGGATATTGGTCTGTAATTTTCCTTTTTGATGGGATCTTTGTCTGGTTTTGGGATCAAGGTAATGCTGGTCTCATAAAATGAGTTTGGAAGTTTTCCTTCCATTTCTGTTTTTAAGAACAGCTTCAGGAGAATAGGTATTAATTCTTCTTTAAATGTTTGGTAGAGTTCCCCTGGGAAGCCGTCAGGTCCTGGGCTCTTGTTTGTGGGGAGATGTTTGATGACTGCTTCAATCTCCTTACCGGTTATGGGTCTGTTCAGGTTATCTATTTCTTCCTGGTTCAGTTTTGGTAGTTTATATGTCTCTAGGAATGCATCCATTTCTCCCAGATTGTCAAATTTGCTGGCATATAGTTGCTCATAATATGTTCTTATAATTGTTTGTATTTCTTTGGTGTTGGTTGTGATCTCTCCTCTTTCATTCATGATTTGATTTATTTGGGTCCTTTCTCTTTTCTTTTTGATGAGTCTGGCCTGGGGGTTATCAATCTTATTAATTCTTTCAAAGAACCAACTCCCAGTTTCGTTGTTCTGTCCTACTGTTCTTTTGGTTTCTATTTCATTGATTTCTGCTCTGATCTTTATGATTTCTCTTCTCCTGCTGGGTTTAGGCTTTCTTTGGCTGTTCTTTCTCCAGCTCCTTTAGGTGTAGGGTTAGGTTGTGTACTTGGGATGTTTCTTGTTTCTTGAGAAAGGCTTGTATTGCTAATACTTTCCTCTGAGGACTGCCCTTGCTGTGTCCCAAAGATTTTGAACAGTTGTATTTTCATTATCATTTGTTTCCATGAATTTTTTTCAATTTTTCTTTAATTTCCTGGTTGACCTGTTCATTCTTTAGTAGAATGCTCTTTAGTCTCCATGTATGTGAGTTCTTTCCAACTTTCCTCTTGTGACTGAGTTCTAGCTTTAGAGCATTGTGGTCTAAAAATTTGCAGGAAATGATCCCAATCTTTTGGTACCTGTTGAGATTTGATTTGTGACCCAGGATGTGATCTATTCTGGAGAATGTTCCATGTGCACTAGAGAAGAATGTGTATTCCGTTGGTTTGGGATGGAATGTTCTAAATATATCTGTGATGTCCATCTCATTCAGTGTGTGTCATTTAAAGCCTTTGTTTCCTTGTTGATCTTTTGCTTAGGTGATCTGTCCATTTTAATGAGGAGTGGTGTTACCTTCCCCTCCTATTATTGTATTATTATACAATTATATATACAATTACTACAATTATTATACAATTATATATACAATAATACACTATTATATATACAGTAATACACTATTATTGTATTATTGTATTGCTGATGTGTTTCTTTGATGTTGTTATTACTTGGTTTATATAATTAGTTGCTCCCATGTTAGAGGAGTAGATATTTAAATGTGTTGGATCTTCTTGTTGGACAGACCCTTTAAGTATGATATAGTGTCCTTCCTCATCTCTTATTATAGTCTTTGGCTTAAAATCTAATTTATCTGATATAAGGATTGCCACCCCAGCTTTCTTTTGATGTCCATTAGCATGGTACATCGTTTCCCACCCCCTCACTTTAAATCTGGAGGTGTCCTTCGGTCTAAAATGAGTTTCTTGTAGAAGCATATCAGTAAGTCTTGTTGTTGTTGTTGTTGTTGTTGTTGTTTTAATCCATCCTGATACCCTGTGTCTTTTGATTGGGGGTATTTAGCTCATTTACATTTAGGGAAACTATTGAAAGCTATGAATTTAGTGCCATTGTATTGCCTGTAAGGTGACTTACTGTATATTGTCTCTGTTCCTTTCAGGTCTACTACTTTTAGGCTCTCCTTTGCTTAGAGGACCCCCTTTAACATTTCCTGTGGGGCTGGTTTGGTGTTTGCAAGTTCTTTTAATTTTTGTTTAATTTTGTCCTGGGAGCTTTTTAGCTCCCTTCTATTTTCAACAAAAGCCTAGCTGGATATAGTATTCTTGGCTGCATATTTTTCCCATTTAGTGCTCTGAATACATCATGTCAGTCCTTTATGGCCTGCCAGGTGTCTGTGGAGTGGTCTTTTGCCAATAATATTTCTACCATTGTATGTTACACAGACTTCTTGTCCCAGGCTGCCTTCAGGATTTTCTCTTTGTCACTGAGTCTTGTAAGTTTTATTATTAGATGATGGGATGTGGACTTATTTTTATTGATTTTTGGTGGGTTCTCTGTGCCTCTTGGATTTTGATGCTTGTTCTGTTTGCTAAATTAGGGAAATTCTCTACTATAATTTGCTCCAATATACCTTCTGCCACCTCTCTTTCTTCTTCTTCTGGAATCCCAATTATTCTAATATTGTTTCATCTTATGGTATCACTTATCTCTCACATTCTCCCCTCGTGATCCAGTAGTTGTTTGTCTCTCTTTTTCTCAGCTTCTTTATTCTCCATCATTTGCTCTTTTATATCACTGATTCTGTCCTCTGCGTCATTTATCCTAGTGGTAAGAGCCTCCATTTTTTATTGCACCTCATTAATAGCTTTTTTTATTTCAACTTGTTTAGATTTTAGTTCCTTTTTTCTCTAGAAAGGGATTTTATTTCTCCAGAAAGGGATTCTCTAGTATCTTCCACGTTTATTTTGAGACCAGATGGTGCCTAGATAATCGTCATTTTGAACTCTAGTTCTGACATCCTACTGATGTCCGTATTGTTTAGGTCCCTAGCCATCGGTTTTACCTCTTGTTCGTCTTCTTGAGGTACATTTTTCCACCTTGGCATTTTATCCACATAAGAATAGATGGATTAGAGAACAAAATACTATAAGGGTACTGGGTGTGGTACATAAACAATGAATCTTGGAAAACTGAAAAAATAAAAAAAGAATACAAAGAGTGTAGCCATGACCCCAGAGAAGTGTACACTAAGAAATCAGAAGAGACATGAAACTGGGGGGAGATGAAAGGGGAAAGGGAATAAAAATTACATATATATATTAGACTGCTTAATAGAATAGAGGCACACATTTGATTTTGGATGTGTTTTGGTTTGGTAGAAGAAATTGTCTCCCAAAATTTTAAGGAAAGAAAGTCATATATATATATATATATATATATACACACACACACACACACACACACACATACACACACACATATATGTATATGTATGTATATGTGTGTGTATATATATGCACACACAAAAATAAGGGTAAACATGATGAAGGGATTAGAATATGACTGTAAAGATGAAAATTTAAAAAGATTCTAAAAAATGAATTGATAAGAAGTTGGTTGGAAAAAAGAGGAAAGAATGTGATCAGGTTGGAGACTAGAACAAAGCCATGTGCTAGATTTAGGGTGTATTTTAATCTGTTAGAAGAAACTATCCAAAATTTTTAAAGATAGAAAAACTCATATGTATGCAAAAAAATAAGGTTAAAAACAATGAAGGGGTAGAATATGACTATAACAATGAAAAATTAAAAATATTTTTTAAAAAGTTATTGATAAAATAGTTTAAAAAGGTTAAAAATAGGAAAGAGGAAAAATTAAAAAATAGAATAACAAAAAATAAAATTAAAAAATTTAACTTTGAAAAACTAAAGAATTATAGGGAAAACCCCATGAATTCTATGTGCTGCAACCCCTAGCTCTGGAGTTCTGCAGTCCTCATTGATTGGTGAACGTGGTCTTGGCTGGATGTTCTTGCTAATATTCTGGGGGAGGAACCTGTTGATGTCTTTGCCTGAGGCAGAATTGCACTGCCCTTGCCAAGGCCAGGCTAAGAAATCTGCTCAGGTTCTCTCTCGGGAGCTTTTGTTCCCTGAATGCTTTCCATAGAGCTTTGAAGGACAGGAATGAAAATGACAGCCTCCAAAACTCTGGCCCCATAGGAGCCAAGAACTCAGGGCCCCAATCCTCAGTGCACCCTCAGAGAAAAGCTGTCAATCCCTCCTGTCTCCCCGGTCATTGGCCATGCTCTGTGCTCATCTGGCCTGTGACCAAGCTTTTCTATCTCTGGCACATGGCCCTGTTTGGAGTCTCCAAACCTAGCAGATTCCTGCAGCACACTCTTGCGCCACTCCTCCTGGAGGTGGAAGGTGAGTCCCCCTACCCCCATCTGCCACTTGTGGGGTCCCTGCTCAAAGAACAGTGGCCTGAGTGTGCCTTGGATCACAGTTTAAGGTAACCCCAAGCTGAGAGCCCACTGCTTGGCTATATCTCTCCCTCTGGCTTCCCCACTTTGACTCCTAGGAGCTCTGCCACATTCAGACATCTCCGGTCTTTCTGTGACCCTGCGGGTCCTGAGACCACACTGTCCCTGTGAGGACACCACCCCTCGCTTATCCTCTGGAGCAAAAAGACTCAGAGAAGCAGACTTCTAAATGTTCTGATTTCCTGCTCCACTGCTCTACTATTTGCCAGGAGCTGGCCCCTCCCCCGCTAACTCTCTTCCTATGTATTGCCTTGGATTTACTTCTCTGCACATCCTACCTTCCAGAAAGTGGTTGCTTTTCTGTTCTTAGAATGCTGTTTTTCTTCTTCTTCAATCTCCTGTTGAGGTGTAAGTGATCAGAGTGGTTTGATAACTATCTGGCTGAATTCCTGGTATCCCACGATAGGGAGTCTCCTACTCCTCTGCCATCTTGCTCCTCCCTCCTCTCTTGTTCTTTTATCTGGGGTATCTGGGAATTTTTACTTCTGGTTATTTTGTACAGAGAAGCATAGAAGAATGAGAGAACAGAACAAACTAATAAATAAATAATATAAAATGAAAATATCAACCGTGACCCCAGTAAAATATACACTAGGCAAATCAGAAGAGAACAGAAAAACAAAAAAGAACAAAAAAGGTGGTGGTGGGGAAGGGAGAGTATAATCAAACAGGTAGACAAAAGAGGGTGATACACAGTCCTGGGTGTATTTTGGTCTGTTTGTTAAAAGACACTTGATCTCAAGATTGTAGAGAGAAAAACTTATGTGTATACACAAATAAAGTTGAGGGGTGCCTCGCTGGCTCAGTTGGTTGGGCATCTCCCTTTGGCTCAGGTCATGATCCCAGGGTTCTGGGATCAAGTCCCACATCAGGCTCCTCATTCGGTGGGGAGCCTGTTTCTACCTCTGCCTGCTGCTTCCCCCTGCTTGTGTGCTGTCTCTCTCACTCTGACAAATAAATGAATAAATAAAATCTTTAAAAAAATTTAGTACAGTGAAATGAAGCCAAAAATGAAGAATATATCTACAAAATGTAAAAGTAAAATGAAAATTGAAAAAAAAAAGACAAATATTTGATAAAATAAGAAGCTATTTACAAAAGGTAAAAAGAAAAAATGAAAATTTTAAACTGAAAGACTAAAGACCCATGAGGAAAAAGAAACTCAAATTCTATATACTATTTTCCCCTAGTTCAGGAGTTTTTCAGTTCTGTGTGATCCTTAAACTTGGTATTAGCCTGATGTTCCTCTGGGTCTTCTGGGAGAGGGGCCTTTTGTGCTGATTCTCAGGTGTCTGTGCCCGGGTGGAGTTATACTGCCCCTTGCTGAGGTGCTGGGGTCCATGTAAGTTGCTTTGGGTTGCTCTGGGTGGCTTTTGTTCTCTGGAGGTTTTTCAAGCCACTTTAGAGGATGAATAAAAAAATAAAAATGATGGCACCCAATCTCCAGCCCCATAGCCTAAGGATCATGGCCTCCACTCTTTGGTGCACCCTCAAGGAAAAAGAGTCAATCAGTTTTGCCTGCGCCAAACTCTGCAGACTCCTGTGGTTCACACCTGCACCAATCCTCCCAGGGGAGGGATGGAGGTCTCAGGGTGGCCCTGCTGCTTTCTGGGCCTCTGCTCCAGGGAGGCTGCCCTGATCATGCGCACAATAGGCTGCTTCTGGGAGAAGAGGCAGGTTCTCACAGCAGTCTTGCTGCTTCCCAGGCCCCTGCTTGGAGAGTGGTTGCCTGATCCTACTACGGTTTGTGGTTTACGGCAACACCGAGTGGAGAGTCCTCTCCTGGGTTCATTGTTTGCAGCCAGCTTCCCTACTCCAATGCTTAGGATCTCTGCCACATTCAGGCACCCCTGTTCCTTTTGTGACCCCGGGCATCCTGAGGCCACACTGTCCCACCTAGGATTCTGCCCCGTTTCACCACTTGAGCACCTTTCAGGCAGGGATGTCTCTCATAGGAGCAGACTTCTAAACGTTCCAGTTTTACTCTCTGCTACTATATCACTTTCTGGTAGCTGACTTAATGGAGGCTCCCTCTCCCTGTAGTTTATCTTCTGATATATTCCCTCATCTCCATGTCTCTGTACCTCCTACCTTGCAAAAAGTGGTCAATTTTCTATTTGTAGAATTGCAGCAATTCTTTTCTTAGATCTCCGGTTGAATTCACAGGTGTTCAGAATGATTAGATAGATATCTTACTGAATCCAAGGGACCAGATGAAAACGAGGGTCCCCTACTCTTCTGCCATCTTCCCCTGAGCCCTAAATTTCTGTTGTTTAAGCCACCTAATTTGTGGTCTTTGTTATGGCAACCTTTGCAAACTAATATAGTGGTTTTATAGTTTTAATAAAATGTTAGATATATTTTGGCCATTTTTCAAAATTATTTTCTGTCTCCTCCATCCCATCCCCCTTCCAGGGACCATCAGCACAGGGATTTTAGGCCATCTCAAATTTTGTTTTGCTTTTGAGTCTTTTTTTCTGTGCTTCATTTTGAATTGTTGCTATCAATATACAAGTTTACTAATATTTTCTTCTGCAATACCTAATCTGCCATTAATCCCAGTTTATTTTATATCTCAGATATTGTAATTTTCATTTCAAGAAGTGTGATTTTAGTCTTTTAAGGATTTTTTTCCACATGACTAATTGACATCTTCAATTTTTCCTCTACTTTTGTGCACATATAGAATATTATTATTCTATGTGGTTCAACATTCTGGTCTGCTAATTCTAACACCTGTATCAATACTGGGTTGGTTTGGATTGATTGATTTTTCTCCTCATTATGGGTCATGCTCTGCTTATTTCCATGTCTGGTAATTTTTGATTGGATGATAGACACCGTGAGTTTAAGTGCTGAATATTTTTGTATTCCTATAAATGTTCTTGAGCTTTGTTTTGGGAGACTGTTTCTTGGAAATAGTTTGATACTTTCAAGTATTACTGTTAAGATTTGTCAGGTGAGACCAGAGCAACTTTTAATCTAGGGTTTATTATTCCCACTATAGAAGAGTAACTCTTCTGATTTATCTACTCAATGCCCCATAAATTATGGGCTTTTCCATAAATTATGAGTTCTTTTCCAGAATGGCTCATTCCCAGCCCTTGGTGAATGCTTTTCAGGCGGTTCCCTGGCCTTCCACAGTTTCACCACACACATGTGCTAATCAGTACTCTGCTGAATAATTGAGGAGGGCCATCTGCCTATTTCTGAAATTCCCTCTCTCTAGCTTTTTCCTTTCCAATTCTCTGACCTATGAACTCTAGGCACCTTGGTCTGTGAATTTCTCCATTAAGTTTCCTAAATCAGGAAGCATCTTGGATTCTGCCTGCATTGCCTATGACATGGTCTAGAAACTCTTCAAGGCAATAAGCAGGGTTAATTATAGGACTAATGTTGTTTATTTTCAATTTCTTAAGAATCATTTTTCTTCATTGCTTAATGTTCAGTGACTTGAAAACCATTCTTTTCATGTATTTTGTCAAGTGTTTTAGTTAAGGTGGAAGAGTAAATCCAGGCTTTGTTACTCTATTCTGGTTAAAAGCAGAAGCTGGTAACACTTTTCAATCAATAATCATATCTTGAGAGATTATCGTGGTCTAGGACCTGGTCACTGTACTCAGACTCATAAGAAAGATGATTTCTTTAAAAAAAAGAGAGAGAGAGAGAGAGATTGTAGTAATTCTGGACTAAAGACTTACTGATGTCATAAAGATGTTGAAAAAGTTGCCATAGATCTTAGATTTATAACTCTAATATGAAAGGCCAATATCCTTGGGCATGAGATATAAGAGAATAAGGTTATGAACTGAAGTCCCATCTGGCATATTCACTTTTCTCTTGCCATGGAAGTAGACTGTAGCCCTGATTCCAGCTTCCTATCACAACTGAGTGGCTTAGGGTGAACCAATATGGTGTATTAGAAAAAGAGCTGGAGCAAATAATACTAAAATTTGTATGGAATCAGAAGAGACCCCGAATTGCTAAGGAAATGTTGAAAAACAAAAATAAAACTGGTGGCAACATGTTACCTGATTTCAAGCTTTACTACAAAGCTGTGATCACCAAGATAGCATGGTACTGGCATAAAAACAGACACATGGACCAGTGGAACAGAGTAGAGAGCCCAGATATGGACCTTCAACTCTATGGTCAAATAATCTTTGACAAAACAGGAAAAAATATCCAGTGGAAAAAAGACAGTCTCTTCAATAAATGGTGCTGGGAAAACTGGACAGCTATATGTAGAAGAATGAAACTTGACCATTCTCTTACACCGTACACAAAGATAAACTTGAAATGGATAAAAGACCTCAACGTGAGACAGGAATCCATCAGAATCCTCAAGGAGAACATAGGCAGTAACCTCTTTGATATCAGCCACAGCAACTTCTTTCAAGATATGTCTCCAAAGGCAAAGGAAACAAAGGCAAAGATGAACTTTTGGGACTTCATCAAGATCAAAAGCTTCTGCATAGCAAAAGAAACAGTCATCAAAACAAAGAGGCAACCCACGGAATGGGAGAAGATATTTGCAAATGACAGTACAGATAAAAGGTTGATATCCAGGATCTATAAAGAACTCCTCAAACTCAACACACACAAAACAGATAATCATATTAAAAAATGGGCAGAAGATATGAACAGACACTTCTCCAATGAAGACATACAAATGGCTACCAGACACATGAAAAAATGTTCATCATCACTAGCCATCAGGGAGATTCAAATCAAAACCACATTGAGATACCACCTTACACCAGTTAGAATGGCCAAAATTAGCAAGACAGGAAACAACATGTGTTGGAGAGGATGTGGAGAAAGGGGAACCCTCTTACACTGTTGGTGGGAATGCAAGTTGGTGCAGCCACTTTGGAGAACAGTGTGGAGATTCCTCAGGAAATTAAAAATAGATCTTCCCTATGACCCTGCAATTGCACAGCTGGGTATTTACCCCAAAGATACAGATGTAGTGAAAAGAAGGGCCATCTGTACCCCAATGTTTATAGCAGCAATGGCCACGGTCGCCAAACTGTGGAAAGAACCAAGATGCCCTTCAACGGATGAATGGATAAGGAAGATGTGGTCCATATACACTATGGAGTATTATGCCTCCATCAGAAAGGATGAATACCCAACTTTTGTAGCAACATGGACAGGACTGGAAGAGATTATGCTGAGTGAAATAAGTCAAACAGAGAAAGTCAAGTATCATATGGTTTCACTTATTGGTGGAGCATAACAAATAATATAGAGGACAAGGGTAGATGGAGAGGAGAAGGGAGTTGAGGGAAATTGGAAGGGGAGGTGAACCATGAGAGACTATGGACTCTGAAAAACAAGTGAGGATTTTGAAGGGGTGGGGGTGGGAGTGTGGGGGAACCAGGTGGTGGGTATTAGGGAGGGTACAGATTGCATGGAGCACTGGGTGTGGTGAAAAAACAATGAATACTGTTACGCTGAAAATAAATAAAAAATTTAATTAAAAAAAAAAAGAAAAGAAAAAGAACAAATCAAAGGGCATCTGGGTGGCTCAGTCATTAAGTGTCTGTCTTTGGCTCGGGTCATGATCCCACAGTCCTGGGATTGAGCCCTGTGTTGGGCTCCCTGCTCAGCAGGAGGCCTGCTTCTCCCTCTCCCAGTCCCCCTGCTTATGTTCCCCCTCTCACTGTTTCTCTCTTGGTCAAATAAATAAATAAAACCTTAAAAAAAAAAACAACAAAAAGAACAAATTAAAAAACTGTGAGTCAGAAGGCATGATTTTGAGTCCCAACTCTCTTACTTACTAGCTCTTTGACCTTAGGTGAGTACCTGATAATTTGCTGAACTGTTTGCCGATCTGTGCAATGGGAATACTCATTTCAGCTTCTTTAATTCTCAGTTGATATGAGCATCCTGTGAGATAAGGGATGTAAAAATTATTTGTTTGCAATAAGCCACTAGGGCATATGTTATCATTAAAAATCAAAAATCTGACTGCATCCTACTTGCATAATAAAGCTCAAAGGCACAATCTTCGGAGAGGAGTACAAAGCAATGAGTCATCTTTGAATACTTCCACTGCATCCAGCATGATGCTTTGCACACAGCACATTTCTTCAGTGAGGGCTCAGTCTCCTTTGTGTAGTACCATGCTATACAAGGATGAAAATTTGAGAAGAACTCCGGATGGTACTCCTGCTCTGCCTCAACCTTGAGTAAAGAAATTCACTGCATGTCAGATTGGAGAAATTTTAGAAAAGAAATTACAAACTTGCAGTCTATAGGTTACATATTCATAGACATTTTTCGTTTGGTTTGTATGGTTATTTTCTTCCAGTTTGAGATATACAGTGTTGTATGTCAATTATAAGTTTAAGGTATATGGCATATAATGTTTGGATGTAAATGTATCTCAAGATGATTACCACAATAAGTTTAGTTAATATCCACCACCTCATATAGTTGCAAAAATGTTTTCCTCTTTGTGATGAGAACTTTCAGGATCTATTTTCTTAGCAATTTTCAAATATTTACCACTGTTGGTATATGGTACCATACTGCAGTCATCTTGTTATACCTTACACCCCTAGTAATTATCTTATAACTGGAAATTTGTTCCTTTTGATGACCTTTATCCAGTGTACAATATCTTAGTATATTTGAAGGATTTGATAATGTTTTAAAATGGGAGACTCTATACAAAAATACAGATTTCTAGCCTCTCTTGCAAAAACAAATTAGAGCAGGAAACATTTCTCTAGAGGTAAAGAGCAGCTGCTCCTTTTGAATGCATTAGGGAGGGACTCGTTTGCCTCCATCTTCAGTTTGATCTTGCCAGTATTGAGGCTGAGTGGCCATTACTTTTATTATTTTGCATGTGCTTTTTTTTTTCCATTACAGTTAAAAAGAAAATAGCATGTTTCTTACATACATTTCTTTACCAAAGGGGGAAAATGAGTGATGAATATGGGGGTGTCCTTAATTTTCAAGAAAAATGGAAGAACATACATTATTTATGAGAACACAGAGAAAATATTTAATTTGTATTGGAAAAAATAGAACTTACTATATCCTTGCAATAAAACTTGGCTATTTCATTCATGTTTACTACCTAGGTATTTGAGTTTGAATCACGCACTTTAGAGATTATCTACTGTCCTATCTCCTTATTCTTCAAGGAGAGAAACTAGACTCCAAGGTCCATGAATAGTTCAGACTAGTGTTCAGTTATGGATCTTTAAAACTTATAAAATATATTTAATTTTCGGTGACTATTATGTTTCTAATATTTGCAATCTAAATATTCATTAGTAGTAATGAGCCTCCACCTTGTAAAAGGGAATTGAACCAGAGTGGTATAACAGTTGATAATAAAGACAGGAATAGGAACTATGTTTACTCACCAAGGACTGATACACTGATGTTCTCTGCTGGTCTATACTTCTATGTGGGTAGTGTTTCTAGGAATTCAATTTGTATTTCATTGAAAGTGCTGGACAATATGCTTGGCATTATGGAGGATTTAAAACATAAGGCCTGATCTCTTCTTTTGGGAACTTATGTCTAGTTGAGAAGAAACAGTACATGATAAGTGCATGCATGATGAATGGAACTGACATCACATATTGTCCTGCATGGAGAGCTGTCAATGAACTTAAGTGGCTGGCAAGGCTTGCTGTAGAAAGAGGTGAGTATATAGGCAGAAGACAGAGAATCACATGAATAAGTTATGGGAGGAAATTTTGGGGATAGTGAAATGATTTCTGATGTAACCCACTTTAATATGTTCAATGTAGTGATAAACCAAGGCCTGGAGAAAGTGTTCTTCCATGGATGAACTTTAAGTTAATGTTAGAAATCAGACCTCCTAATTCCTGCTTCAGACAAAGCCATGCATTCCTCCAACCATAGAACCTGCTAGTCTATGCTTTGTTTTTATTTTTGTCCTTTTCATTTTCTTATTCACCATGGATATACTCTGACAAGAGGGACCTTGTTTCTCAGTTACTAGTATATTCTCAGACCCTAAAATACCCTCCTTCCCTGACCCCAACACAAACACACTGCTTAAGCCTCAAAGGCAGAATCCAGAGAACTAAACTCATTTGATAAATTCTGAAATTAATATGTGAAAAGGCTTAGCTGTGAATAAAAGTTTTAGAGAGAGGAGAATAAGATATATTTTAGGTCACAGTAGTGCAACTCAGTTAAGGCAAATTAATAGCCAGTCAAGTTGTTCTTTGAGTATACACTCAATTTCATTTTCTCAAGTGTATGAGTGCAAGGAGTCAAGATTTGTGAGTGCTTGTTGGAAAAAATTGTAGCCCATGAAATGATGAATCAAAATGATGAAATTGTGTAGAGAGGAGTCCCAGTTAAAGGACAAGTGGTGAATGTAGATGTAGAATGAAGACTAAGTAACTGAAAATTGTGATTACAAAATAGAACAGAAATGTTGTACTCCTTGACAATATAGGGATAACACTAACAAAATACTTGAAAGTGCAGGGGAAAATAAAATATTAAGGTTATGCATTTTAACTTTTTTAAATTAATTATTTTTATTAACATATAATGTATTATTTGCCACAGGGGTATCATCAGGCTTACACATTTCACAGCACTCACGATATCATATAACCAATCACATATCCACATATCCATAACCTAACCATCCTCTCCACACCCACCGCCCCTAGCAACCCTCAGTTTGTTTTGTGAGATTAAGAGTCTCTTATGGTTTGTCTCCCTCCTGATCCCATTTTGTTTCATTTTATCCTTCCCTACTCCCCAACACCCCACCCCCGCACTCTGCCTCTTAAATTCCTCATATTAGGGAAATCATATGATAATTGTCTTTCTCTGATTGACTTATTTCACTTAGTGTAATACCTTCTAGTTCCATCCATGTCATTGCAAATGGCAAGATTTCATTTCTTTTGATGGCTGCATAGTGTTTCATTGTATATATATACACCACATCTTCTTTATCCATTCATTTGTTGATGGACATATAGGTTCTTTCCATAGTTCAGCTATTGTGGACATTGCTGTATAAACATTCAGGTACACGTGCCCCTTCAGATAACTACATTTATATCTTTAGGGTAAATACCCAGTAGCGCGATTGCTGGGTTGCAGGGTAGCTCTATTTTCAACATTTTGAGGAACCTCCATGCTGTTTTCCAGAGTGGCTGCACCAGCTTGCATTCCTATCAACAGTGTAGGAGGGTTCCCCACTCTCCACATCCTCTCCAACATCTGTTGTTTCCTGACTTGTTAATTTTAGCCATTGTGACTGGTGTGAGGTGGTATCTCACTGTGGTTTTGATTTGTATTTCCCTGATGGCGAGTGATGTTGAGCACTTTTTCATGTGTCTATTGGCTACTTGAATGTCTTCTTTCCAGAAATGTCTGTTTATGTCCTCTACCCATTTCTTGATTGGATTATTTGTTCTTTGGGTGTTGAATTTGATAAGTTCTTTATAGATTTTGGATACTAGCCCTTAATCTGATATGTCATTTGTGAATATGTTCTCCCATTCTGTCAGTTGTCTTTTGGTTTTGTTGACTGATTCCTTTGCTGTGCCAAAGCTTTTGATCTTGATGAAGTCCCAATAGTTCATTTTTGCCCTTCCTTTGGAGATGTTTCTAGGAGGAGTTGCTGTGGCTGAGGTCAAAGAGGTTGCTGCCTGTGTTCTTCTTGTGTTTTGATGGATTCCTGTCTCAGATGGAGGCCTTTCATCCATTTTGAGTCTATTTTTGTGTGTGCTGTAAGGAAATGGTCCAGTTTCATTCTTCTGAATGTGGCTGTCCAATTTTCCCAACACCATTTGTTGAAGAGACTGTCTTTTTTCCATTGGACATTCTTTTCTGCTTTGTTGAAAATTAGTTGACCATAGAGTTGAAGGTCGATTTCTGAGCTCTCTATTCTGTTCCATTGATCTATGTGTCTGTTTCTGTGCCAGTACCATACTGTCCTGATGATTACAGTGTTGTAATAGAGCTTGAAGTCTGGAATTGTGATGCCACCAACTTTGGTTTTATTTTTCCAACATTCCTCTGGCTACTCGGGGTCTTTTCTGGTTCCATATAAATTTTAAGATTATTTGTTCCATTTCTTTGAAAAAAAATTAATGGCTTTTTAAAAAAACATTTTATTTATTTATTTGATAGAAAGAGACAGTGAGAGAGGGAACACAAGTAAGGGGAGTGGGAGAGGGAGAAGCAGGCTCCCTGCTGAGCAGGGAGCCCAATGCGGAGCTCGATCCCAGGACCCTGGGATCATGACCTGAGCCAAAGGCAGACGCCTAATGACTGAGCCACCCAGGTGCCCCAATTAATGGCATTTTGATAAGGATTGCATTAAATGCGTAGATTGCTTTAGGTATCATAGACATTTTCACAATATTTGTTCTTCCAATCCATGAGCATGGAACCTTTTTGCATTTCTTTGTGTCTTCCTCCATTTCTTTCATGAGTACTTTATAATTTTCTGAGTACAGATTCTTTGCCTCTTTGATTAGGCTTGTTCCTAGGTATCTTATGGTTTGGGGTGCAATTGTAAATGGGATTGACTCCTTAATTTCTCTTTCTTCTGTATTGTTGTTGGTGTAAAGAAATGCAACTGATTTCTGTGCATTGATTTTATATCCTGACACTTTACTGGATTCCTGTATGAATTCTAGCAGTTTTGGAGTGGAGTCTTTGGGTTTTCCATGTAAAGTATCATATCATCTGCAAAGAGTGAGAGTTTGACTTCTTCTTTGCCAATTTGGATGCCTTTTAGTTCTTTTTGTTGTCTGATTGCTGAGGCTAGGATTTCTAGTACTGTGTTGAATAGCAGTGGTGATAGTGGACATCCCTGCCGTATTCCTGACCTTAGGGGAAAGGTTTCAGGTTTTCCCCATAAAGAATGACATTCACTGTGGGTTTTTCATAGATGACTTTGATGATATTGAGGTATGTAACCTCTATGCCTACACTTTGGAGAGTTTTGATCAAGAAAGTATGGTGCACTTTGTCAAATGCTTTTTCGGCATCTATTGAGAGTATCATATGGTTCTTGTTCTTTTTTT
Organism: Martes martes; assembly: GCF_963455335.1. Taxonomy (NCBI): domain Eukaryota; kingdom Metazoa; phylum Chordata; class Mammalia; order Carnivora; family Mustelidae; genus Martes; species Martes martes. Next base: position 122,889,078 of record NC_137892.1, on the reverse strand, counting down.
GATTCATGTATTGTATCACATTGATTGATTTGCGGATGTTGAACCAACCTTGCAGCCCAGGAATAAATCCCACTTGGTCGTGGTGAATAATCCTTTTAAATATATGGTTGGATCCTATTGGCTAGTATTTTGGTGAGAATTTTTGCATCTGTGTTCATCAAGGATATTGGTCCATAATTTTCCTTTTTGGTGGGGTCTTTGTCTGGTTTTGGGATCAAGGTAATGCTGGCCTCATAAAATGAGTTTGGAAGTTTTCCTTCCATTTCTGTTTTTAAGAACAGTTTCAGGAGAAGAGGAATTAATCCTTCTTTAAATGTTTGGTAGAGTTCCCCTGGGAAGCCGTCTGGTCCTGGGCTCTTGTTTGTGGGGAGATGTTTGATGACTGCTTCAATCTCCTTACCGGTTATAGGTCTGTTCAGGTTTTCTATTTCTTCCTGGTTCAGTTTTGGTAGTTTATATGTCTCTAGGAATGCATCCATTTCTTCCAGATTGTCAAATTTGCTGGCATATAGTTGCTCATAATATGTTCTTATAATTGTTTGTATTTCTTTGGTGTTGGTTGTGATCTCTCCTCTTTCATTCATGATTTGATTTATTTGGGTCCTTTCTCTTTTCTTTTTGATAAGCCTGGCCTGGGGGTTATCAATCTTATTAATTCTTTCAACGAACCAGCTCCCAGTTTTGTTGTTCCGTCCTACTGTTTTTTTGGTTTCTATTTCATTGATTTCTGCTCTGATCTTTATGATTTCTCTTCTCCTGCTGGGTTTAGGCTTTCTTTGGCTGTTCTTTCTCCAGCTCCTTTAGGTGTAGGGTTAGGTTGTGTACTTGGGATGTTTCTTGTTTCTTGAGAAAGGCTTGTATCGCTATATACTTTCCTCTGAGGACTGCCCTTGCTGTGTCCCAAAGATTTTGAATAGTTGTGTTTTCATTATCATTTGTTTCCATGAATTTTTTTCAATTTTTCTTTAATTTCCTGGTTGACCTGTTCATTCTTTAGTAGAATGCTCTTTAGTCTCCATGTATGTGAGTTCTTTCCAACTTTCCTCTTGTGATTGAGTTCTAGCTTTAGAGCATTGTGGTCTAAAAATTTGCAGGAAATGATCCCAATCTTTTGGTACCAGTTGAGACTTGATTTGTGACCCAGGATGTGATCTATTCTGGAGAATGTTCCATGTGCACTAGAGAAGAATGTGTATTTCATTGGTTTGGGATGGAATGTTCTAAATATATCTGTGATGTCCATCTCATTCAGTGTGTGTCATTTAAAGCCTTTGTTTCCTTGTTGATCTTTTGCTTAGGTGATCTGTCCATTTTAATGAGGAGTGGTGTTAACTTCCCCTCCTATTATTGTATTATTGTTGGTGTGTTTCTTTGATGTTGTTATTACTTGGTTTATATAATTGGTTGCTCCCATGTTAGAGGAGTAGATATTTAAACGTGTTGGATCTTCTTGTTGGACAGACCCTTTAAGTATGATATAGTGTCCTTCCTCATCTCTTATTATAGTCTTTGGCTTAAAATCTAATTTATCTGATATAAGGATTGCCACCCCAGCTTTCTTTTGATGTCCATTAGCATGGTACGTTGTTTCCCATCCCTTCCCTTTAAATCTGGAGGTGTCTTTGGGTCTAAAATGAGTTTCTGGTAGACTGTATATCAGTAAGTTTTTTTTTTTTTTTAATCCATTCTGACACCCTGTGTCTTTTGATTGGGGCATTTAGCCCATTTACATTCAGGGTAACTATTGAAAGCTATGAATTTAGTGCCATTGTATTGCCTGTAAGGTGACTTACTGTATATTGTCTCTGTTCCTTTCTGATCTACTACTTTTAGTCTCTCTCTTTGCTTAGAGGACCCCTTTTAATATTTCGTGTGGGGCTGGTTTGGTGTTTGCAAATTCTTTTAATTTTTTTTTGTCCTGGAAGTTTTTAGCTCTCCTTCTATTTTCAACAAAAACCTAACTGGCTATAGTATTCTCAGCTGCATATTTTTCTCGTTTAGTGCTCTGAATATATCATGCCAGTCCTTTCTGGCCTGCCAGGTCTCTGTGGCTAGGTCTGCTGCCAATCTAATATTTCTACCATTGCATGTTACAGATTTCTTGTCCTGAGCTGCTTTCTGGATTTTCTCTTTGTCACTAAGACTTGTAAGTTTTACTATCAGATGACAGGGTGTGGACCTATTTTTATTGATTTTGAGGGTGGTTCTCTAATCCTCCTGGATTTTGATGCTTGTTTTTTGCTAAATTAGGAAAATTCTCTACTATAATTCTCTCCAATATACCTCCTGCCCCCCTTCTTCTTCTGGGATCCCCATTATTCTAGTATTGTTTCATCTTATGGTATCACTTATCTCTTGAATTCTCTCTTCGTGGTCCAGTAGTTGTTTGTGTCTCTTTTTCTCAGCTTCTTTATTCTCCATCATTTGGTCTTCTATATCACTAATTCTGTCTTCTGTCTCATTTATCCTAGCAGTAAGAGCCTCCATTTTTTTATTGCACCTCACTAATAGCTTCTTTAAAAATTTCAACTTGATTAGATTTTAGTTCTTTTATTTCTCCAGAAATGGTTTCTCTTACACCTTGAGAATCATCATTCTGAACTCTAGTTCTGACATATTCCTATGTCCATATTGACTAGGTCCCCAGCCGTCGGTACTGCCTCTTGTTCTTTGTGTGTGTGTGTGTGTGTGTGTGTGTGTGTGGTGAGTTTTTCCTCCTTGTCTTTTTATCCAGGTAATAATGTATGAATGAGAGAATAAAATACTAAAACGGCGGCAAAGACCCCAGAAAAATGTTTGCTAGTGAAATCAGAAGAGATCCAAAACTGGGGGGAGGTGAAAGGGGGAAAAAAGAAATTTATATATTTACAAAAATAGGGGTAAACAAGATGAAGGGATGGAATATGATTGTAAAGATGAAAACTAAAAAAAAAATTCTAGAGGAATTGATAAGATAAGTTGGTTGGAAAAAGAAAAAAAAAAAAAGGAGGGAATGTGCTCAGGCTGGAGACTAGAACAAAACCATGTGTTAGATTAGGGTATGTTTTAATCTATAAGAAGAAATTGTATCCCAAAAATTTTTAGATAAAAACCCTATATGTATACAAAAAATAAGGTTAAATACAATGAAGGGATACAATATGACTATAACAACAAAGGTTTGAAAAAAATTTTTTAGAAAAGTATTTGTTTAGACCAACTAGCTAAAAAAAATGTTAAAAGAGGGAAGAGGAAAATTAAAAAAAATAGAATAAGAACAAAAATAAAATTAAAAAAATTAAATTTGTAAGACTTAAGGATCATGGAGAAAAAGCCATGAATTCTAAGCATTGCTTTCCCCTAGCTCTGGAGTTCGACTCTTCTCCTTGATCAGTGAGCTTGGTCATGGCTGGATGTTCTTGCTAATCTTCTGGGGGAGGGGCCTGTTTCAGGGATTCTCAAATGTCTTTGCCTGAAGCAGAATTGCAATGCCCTTGCCAGGGACTGGGCTAAGGAATCTTCTTGGGTTCATTCTCAGAGCTTTTGTTCCCTGAATGCTTTCCATACCACTTTAGAGGACAGGAATGAAAATGGTGGCCTCCCAGTTTCCGGCCCATAGGAGCTGAGAGCTCAGAGCCCCACTCCTCATTATGCCCTCAGAGAAAAGCAGTCAGTCCCTCCCATTTCCCTGGTCTCTGGCTGCACTCTGTGCTCACCTGTCTTGTGATCAAGCATTTCTATCTCTGGCACACGGCCCCATTTGGAGTCTCCAAACCCAGCAGATTCCTCCAGCACACTCCTATGCCACTCCTCCTGGAGGAGGAAGGTGAGTGTCCCCAGATCTGCCACTTGTGGAGTCCCTGCTCGAAGAGCAGTGGCCTGACTGTGCCTTGGATCACAGTTTAAGGTGACCCTGATCTGAAAGCTCACTTCTTGGCTCTGTCTCTGTAGTCAGTTTCCCCGCTCTGATACCTGGCAGCTCTGCCACACTTAGATACCCCCAATCCTTCTGTGACCCCGCAAGACCTGAGACCACACTGTCCCCATTAGGGCTCTACCCCCTCTTAGCCTCTGGAGTGATGTCCCTCAGTGGAGCAGACTTCTAAAAGTTCCGATTTTGTGCTCCACTGCTTAGCCACTTGCTGGGAGCCAGCCCCTCCTCCCACAGTCTATCTTCCCGTAGCTTCAGATTCATTTCTTGGCAGGTCCTACCTTTCAGAAAGTCATTGATTTTCTGTTCCTAGAATTGCTGCTCCTCTTCTCTTCTATCTCCTGTTGAGTTTGTAGGTGTTTGGAATGGTGTCATACCTATTTGGCAGAACTCCTGGGATTTGATGTCATTTCAGTCTGCTACTCCTTCTCCATCTTGCCTCCACCCCCTGAATTTTAACTTTTTAATCATAGAAACCCAGATGACACTATCAGATATTAAACATGGTAGGAAAACAAGACTGTAGCATCTTTTCCTTCTTCTTCTTTTTTTTTAGAGAGCAAAGGAGCTTTTGAGTGGAGATTAGGGTGGAGAGGGAAGGAGAGAATCTTAAGCAGGCTCCACAAGTGGAGCTTGAGGCAGGGCTTGATCTTACAACCCTGAAATCCTGACTTGAGCTGAAATGAAGAGTGAGCTGTTTAATTGGCTGAGTCACCCAGGTGCCCTGTCTGTAGCTTCTTAAAGATCTTTCATACTTTCCCTTTTTAGAGATACCATTTCTTAGAGTAAAAAACCTGTTTTCTATAGTTTAATAGTTCTAATTGCATATATTTTCCTGTTAAATTGAAGTATAAATATACTTATTACATTTAATTTTAAAGGTAAATCTATATTGTAGTCATTTTTGTTACATATATTTTGTACCCATACACAAAGTCTTATATACACGAAATATCTGGAATTATGTTCATCTAATGTTAATGGTAGTATATTGGAATAGTGGAGTTTAGGTGACTATTTTTTTTCTAATCTATGCTTATGATATACCTCAGATTTTTCATCATCGTAATTACTGTTTAAGTTAAAATAATGAAATTATTTTTTAAACTACAACCCAGAGAAAATTAGAGTATTTCTACCATTATCATTTGGTTCATGTACATATATTTATGCATTCAGAATCTTACCATATGTATGTATACCCTCATTTTTTGTACACTCATTTTTCCATGTATTATTCTATTGTACTCATATTCTGCTATTATGATTTTTAAAATATAAATATTCCTTTTATATACTGTAATTTAATTTTTTTATTTGGAGACATTCATGTTGCTTATAAAATTTTGGTATTGTAGATAGTATATCAAGCATATATATTTGCCTGTATCTTTATTTTTTAATACAAATTCCTGGAAGAAAATTTACTGTGTAAAAATGTATGAAGATATTTCAAGCTCTTGTAATATACTACTGAATTGTCTATAATGGTAGTAAAGAGGAAATGTATGGAAATATAGATAAGAGCTTTTTAGGCAGAAATGAATCAGGGCAAGCAATATCATGGGAGTTTAGAAAAGTTAGGGCTTTACACAAGAATTGATTCTGTATGTCTAGTTGTATTTTTGAGGAGATAAAATTTTGATATCAGAGAGACAGGTATTCATGAGGGTCAAATGATATCTTGGAAGTTACAAAGGTTAAGTCAAATGATTATATCTAAGATTGCTCGTTTGGTCTTCACCTGAGTGAAGTCAGTCAATCAATAAGTGTGTATTAAATTCACTTCCTCCAGAATTCTGTGTATCTTCTGACTTTGGGTGGTGCAGTAGTCTTACTGGTTCAGATTCTTCATTTATGTATTTATTGGTTGTATTTAATTTTGCACTAATTTTTTCCAAGAAGAACATTTAGGTTTTGTACTCCCTGAATTCTTTCTTGTTAAAGAAAATATCTCTATGCAGGAAGGATGATTTGATAGGATGTAGTATTGTTTGGTCATTTTGTTTCTCTTAGAACTTTGTACATATCCTTTTGTTACCTTCTGCCAATGGATGTTGCTGAGGAGCACTATTAGACCAGCTTGACTATTTGCCTTATACAAGAAAAAATACAGAAATTTATGTATTACACAATCTGTTATGTATTATATAATTTACATACATACATACACATATATACATTAACACCTGGGTTTTGATACTTGTAGATCAGTTTTTATTTTATTGTGGTGTACTTTTTTATTATATAGATATAGTTCTTCATTTTAAGTTTTTTTTTAAGATTTTATTTATTTATTTGGCAGACAGAGATCACAAGTAGGCAGAGAGGCAGGCAGAGAGAGAGAGGAAGCAGGCTCTCTGCTAAGCAGAGAGCCTGATGTGGGGCTTGATCCCAGGACCTGGGATCATGACCTGAGCCTAAGGCAGAGGCTTTAACCCACTGAGCCACCCAGGCGCCCCTAGTTCTTCATTTTAAGGATAGTTCCTGTTTTTGCTGTGTTTTTATAGTTGACTATTTTTGTAGGTGTTCCAATTATCTTTAAGTTAGGTCATCTTTGTCCTCCATATTGATTATCTTGTAATTGTTTTGATTTCGTTCTTTATTCTTTCACTACAATTATATTAAGCCTATTTCATATCAAGAATTCATTTCACAGCTGTGTCTGTCTGATTTCTTTTGTATGTAGTTCACTTAGTTTTCTAATAACGGCATCTTAGCTCTTAATTTGTTCTTTTATCACTTGGCATCTGAACTTTTGTTTTATTCTTATAAACTTTAAACTTTATAAACTTTAAACTTATAAACTTTAAACTTATAAACTTTAAACTTTAAGTAACGGGAGCACTGTGGGGGAATTTTCTTTTTTTTCATAAAGCATCTTTTCTTCCATATGGGGTTCTTCACCTCTTTTTTGCATTCCACTTTCCATTCTTTTGATATTTTACTAGAGCATGTTTGCATACTTGCCATACTCTACTTTATTTTTTAAATTTTGCTTACACTTAGTGTAAGAAGTGTGAAAAGTTCCAGTTATTCTTCTGGTTGTTTGATATAATATGAGTGAATTTTCCATGACTTCTTATAATCTATTTGTCTTATTTGAATAGTGGTAGAACCAATATTTCTAAATTGAATTGGCTTAGGTGTGACAGAATATTGAAAGCTGGTGCTAGGGGAGTTGTTCATATTTAGATTTTATGTTGCAAATAAATAAAAATAGGGTACTTAAAGAATGAAGTACAAAATAAATAATTGTCATAACACTAGATAAAGCCAATATTTGGTTGATATACATAATATGTTCATATAATGACTACCGATCACCAGAAAATGAAACTAGATCCTAATCTCTTTTCTGAGATTTTGTTCATCTCATTTGTGGTAGTGTTTCTTAATTTCATGGCAGGGTGGAGATAGCAGAATATACTCTTAGGAAGCTTGGTGGCTCTCAGTTGAGTGTTTGCCTTCTGTTCAGGTTGTATATTCCAGGGTCTTGGGGAAAAGCCCCACATCAGGCTTCTTGCTCAGTGGGGAGCCTGCTTCTCTCTCTTCCTGCAGGTCCTGCAGCTAGAACTCTCTCTTGATCTCTGACATATAAATAAATAAAGTCTTAGAATATACTCTTGAAACTGGAATTGTTTCCCCATTTCTTCATGGAAAGTTGAATATTTTTTTTCTGGAAAAGGAAGCTAACTCAATTTCACCCTCACTTTCCATCAATTCTTTATACTAGTTCCCTCAAGACTGTTTAAATATGAAGGAAGAAAATAAAAATACTCTTCCACAATTTACTGCTCTTCAAATTGGAGATATTCCTGAGAATTATTGGGATGGTGTTTGTTAACTCCTCTGGGCTTGGACTTAGGTGTCATGGGATGGGGGATTAGAATCTTTTCTCTTCTCTACCACCTCACAGGCCTGGATGCTACTGGTATCTTTTACATTTTAATTGATTTTTACAATAAAAATTTGAAAATAAGATATATTTTAAAATAAAGATTTGGGGAGGCATGCATTAGGTATTGGGAGAGAGAATGTCATGGAACATTTTTCCTGCCATATCCATCTAGACTTCTTGGGTAGTTATATTTATGAATAATTTAAACATTAAAAATACTTTTGTGTGTCTAGTTATTTCAAGATAAATTTATATTACTCTTTCTTTTTAGTTTTTGATGTAGTGTTTCATGATTAATTATTGGCGTATAACAACGTGTGCTCATTACAACTCATTACACGCTCCTTAATACCCACCACCAGGCTAACCCATCCCCCACCCCCTCCCATCTGAAACGCTCAGATTGTTTAGTCACCTCATAATTTTTTTTTCTATCTCTTTTTAAAATTTATTTCCTACCTCAGAAGGTCTAGTTCAATTGCCACTTCTTCTCAGAAATCTTCTCTGATATCCCCAGCCAAAATAGCTTCTCTTTTCCCTCAATTTTCACAACTTGTATTTATTTAAAAAATATTTTATTAACTGTTATTATGAGCCAGACACATTTTTAGTCACTTGGAATGTAATATGTAGAATACAATTTTGTGTCTTCACAATACTACTATTTCAGTGATTGGACATGGTAGGGGAACTGATCTATCATCTATTTTAATTGTTTGCTTCCATATATTTTAGCTTACTGAAGTTAGTGTATTTTATTCACTGACATATCCCCCACACAGTCTCATACAGTGTATGGTATACAATAAGATCTGATAAGTGTGTGTTGAATTAATGAATGCAAAATGAATGTCTTATTAGCTGGGATATGGAAAGGCAATGCTTGAGAGAGAGAGAGAGAGAGAGAGGCAGGTAAGATTTTAGGCCTATTTTGCTGAGAAGATGTTCTTTAAAGGTTATTTTAAAATCCTCTCAGTGGTATAGGCATGTGAAAATAACAAAGTTAAGCCAGGTGGGTGGTTAAGGCTAAGAAATGGTGGACACATAGAATATCAATAATTTTTGGAGTGGGAGGGGCCAGCCCAGTATCAGTGAAGTGGTCCCTGGAACATGGAGTAGTAAGGTTAAGCCATATTTCAGTGTTCTCTTCTCCCTCCATGCTATGAATTTTTTACCACATTACTCAGTACAGAAAGTGCAAAATCATTTATAACTAACTCTCAGGGGGGGAATACATGAGTGCCCAGAGACTTAGAAAGAGTTGAATTCTCACAATTAATTTCAATCTGGAAAGGCTAAGCTGGGAACTTTTTCCTTTTCTTGTTATGTGGCTGCCACATGACTGGATTTTGGCAAGACATAGTTGACATTTTTCCAAAACAGGGATCTTCACAGGCTTCTCATTTAGAGCATTAAGTAATGAAACATCATTCTTTGTAATTATATGATCAAGAGCTAAAAGGCATGGGAACTAAAGAAACCCATGAGGCTAGGCTAATATAAATGTTTCCTTATATTTTCCTTAGAAAATAGTATCTAGGCTTTATGTAAAGCACTTTTATGGGGCCTGGCATATAGTTACTGTCCAATAAATGTTATTATTTTTTATTGTTAAGGAAACTGAGTGTTTCATCCATAGGAATTTGTCAATATAGAGAATAAGAGAGAATTTAAGGGAAGAAGAAGACATCTGCTAGACCTTAAGAGAAGTAAAGAGAGATGACCCAGTCTTTTGGAGTGAATGAGATTTTGAATAACCTAAAATATTTTTAACTATTTGACCACAGAGTTGGAAGGGTCATCTAGTCCAGTGTTGACAAATGCGGTAATTTTAGTTAGTCTACAGTTGAATAACATTTTAAAAATTGAGACTATATTTTGGAATGTATTAGGGGAAAAATCAACTCCAAATTTATTTATATGAAAAAGTAGTCTAATATAAAGGAAATATTGAATAAATGACAGTACTGGCAAAAATTTAAAAGTGGGTCTTGAACTGGGTATATATCCTAAAGATACAAACGTGGTGCTCCGAAGGGGCACGTGCACTCGAACGTTTATAGCAGCAATGTCCGCAACAGCCAAACTATGGAAAGAACCTAGATGTCCATCAACAGATGAATGGATAAAGAAGATGTGGTATATATACACCATGGAATACTATGCAGCCATCAAAAGACATGAAATCTTGCCATTTGCAATGACGTGGATGGAACTAGAGGGTATCATGCTTAGCGAAATAAGTCAATTGGAGAAAGACAACTATCATATGATCTCTTTGATATGAGGAAGTAAATAAATATTTTTAAAAATAATAAATAAATAAGTTGTACCCAAAAACAAAAACAAAAAAAATGCCTTTTCTTTTCTTTTTAATTTTTTTTTCCACCATAGCACATACCCTCCCCAATGTCCATCACCCACCCACTCCAACCCTCATACCCTCCTCCCCTCTAGCAACTTCAATATTTTCCCTAGAGTTCAGCATATCTGAGTTTGGTTTCCTCCAAGAAAAGTATTCTTAACTATAGAGAACTGATGATTACTAGTATGAAAGGGGGTGGAGTGATGGGTAAATAGGTGATAGGGATTAAGGAGAGCATTTGCTGTGATGAGCCCCAGGTGCTGTATGAAAGTGTTGAATCACTGTATTGTACACCTGGAACTAATATTACATTGTATGTTAACAGGAATTTAAAGAAAAAAAATTTTAAAAATTAACTACTAAAAAAAAAGAAGCAAAATATGGGTCCTTTGCCTATTTTAAAAAATTGAATTTTTTAAAATTAATTAATTAATTTATTTTAATAAACATCTAATGTATTTTTATCCCCAGGGGTACAGGTCTGCAAATCACCAGGTTTACACATTTCACAGCACTCATAACACATATCCTCCCCAATGTCCATATCCCCACCACCCTCGCCCATCCCCCCTCCCCCCAGCAACCCTCAGTCTGTTTTTTGAGATTGAGTCTTTTATGGTTTGTCTCCCTCCCAATCCCTCTTCTTTCATTTTTTCTTTTCCTGTACCCCCCAACCCACCCACATTGCATCTCCACTTCCTCATATCAGGGAGATCATATGATAGTTGTCTTTCTCCAATTGACTTATTTTGCTAAGCATAATACCCTCTAGTTCCATCCACGTCATCGCAAATGGCAAGATTTCACTTCTTTTGATGGCTGCGTAGTATTTCATTGTGTATATATACCACTTCTTCTTTATCCATTCATCTGTTGATGGACATCTAGGTTCTTTCCATAGTTTGGCTTTTGTGGACATTGCTGCTATAAACATTCGAGTGCACGTGCCCCTTCGGATCACTATGTTTGTATCTTTAGGGTAAATACCCAGTAGTGCAATCACTGGTTCATAGGGTAGCTCTATTTTCAGTTTTTTGAGGAATCTCCATACTCTTTTCCAGAGTAGTTGCACCAGCTTGCATTCCCACCAACAGTGTAGGAGGGTTCCCCTCTCTCCGCATCCTCGCCAGCATCTGTCATTTCTTGACTTGTTAATTTTAGCCATTCTGACTGGTGTGAGGTGGTATCTCATTGTGGTTTTGATTTGTATTTCCCCGATGCCAAGTGATGTGGAGCATTTTTTCATGTGTCTGTTGGCCATCTAGATGTCTTCTTTGCAGAAATGTCTGTTCATGTCCTCTGCCCATTTCTTGATTGGATTATTTGTTCTTTGGGTATTGAGTTTGATAAGCTCTTTATAGATTTTGGATACTAGCCCTTTATCTGATGTGTCGTTTGCAAATATCTTCTCCCATTCTGTCAGTTGTCTTTTGGTTTTGTTCACTGTTTCCTTTGCTGTGCAAAAGCTTTTGATCTTGATGAAATCCCAATAGTTCATTTTTGCCCTTGCTTCTGTTGCCTTTGGCGATGTTCCTAGGAAGAAGTTGCTGCGGTTGAGGTCAAAGAGGTTGCTGCCTGCATTCTCCTCAAGGATTTTGATGGATTCCTTTCTCACATTGAGGTCCTTCATCCATTTTGAGTCTATTTTCATGTGTGGTGTAAGGAAATAGTCCAATTTCATTTTTCTGCATGTGGCTGTCCAATTTTCCCAGCACCATTTGTTGAAGAGGCTGTCTTTTTTCCATTGGATGTTCTTTCCTGCTTTGTCGAAGATTAGTTGACCATAGAACTGAGGGTCTATTTCTGGGCTCTCTATTCTGTTCCATTGGTCTATATGTCTGTTTTTGTGCCAGTACCATACTGTCTTGATGATGACAGCTTTGTAATAGAACTTGAAGTCTGGAATTGTGATGCCACTGACTTTGGCTTTCTTTTTCAATATTCCTTTGGCTATTCGAGGTCTTTTCTGGTTCCATATGAATTTTAGGATTATTTGTTCTATTTCTTTAAAAAAAATGGATGGGATTTTGATAGGGATTGCATTAAATGTGTAGATTGCTTTAGGTAGAATAGACATTTTCACAATATTTGTTCTTCCAATCCATGAGCATGGAATATTTTTCCATTTCTTTGTGTCTTCCTCAATTTCTTTCAAGAGGACTTTATAGTTTTCTGAGTATAGATTCTTTGCCTCTTTGGTTAGATTTATTCCTAGGTATCTTATGGTTTTGTGTGCAATTGTAAATGGGACTGACTCCTCAATTTCTCTTTCTTCTGTCTTGTTGTTAGTGTAAAGAAATGCGACTGATTTCTGTGCATTGACTTTATATCCTGACACTTTACTGAATTCCTGTATAAGTTCTAGCAGTTTTGGAGTGGAGCCTTTTGGATTTTCCACATATAGTATCATATCATCTGCAAAGAGTGATAGTTTGACTTCTTCTCTGCCAATTTGGATGCCTTTAATTTCTTTTTGTTGTCTGATTGCTGAGGCTAGGACTTCTAGTACTATGTTGAGCAGCAGTGGTGATAACGGACATCCCTGCCGTGTTCCTGACCTTAGCGGAAAAGCTTTCAGTTTTTCTCCATTGAGAATGATATTTGCGGTGGGTTTTTCATAGATGGCTTTGATAATATTGAGGTATGTGCCTTCTATCCCTACACTTTGAAGAGTTTTAATCAGGAAGGGATGCTGCACTTTGTCAAACGCTTTTTCAGCATCTATTGAGAGTATCATATGGTTCTTACTCTTTCTTTTATTAATGTATTGTATCACACTGATGGATTTGCGGATGTTGAACTAACCTTGCAGCCCTGGAATAAATCACACTTGGTCGTGGTGAATAATCCTTTTAATGTACTGTTGGATCCTATTGGCTAGTATTTTGGTGAGAATTTTCACATCTGTGTTCATCAAGGATATTGGTCTGTAATTCTCTTTTTTGGTGGGATCCTTGTCTGGTTTTGGGATCAAGGTGATGCTGGCCTCATAGAATGAGTTTGGAAGTTTTCCTTCCATTTCTATTTTTTGGAACAGTTTCAGGAGAATAGGAATTAATTCTTCTTTAAATGTTTGGTAGAATTCCCCTGGGAAGCCGTCTGGTCCTGGACTTTTGTTTGTTTGGAGATTTTTGATGACTGTTTCAATCTCTTTACTGGTTATGGGTCTGTTCAGGTTATCTATTTCTTCTTGGTTCAGTTGTGGTAGTTTATATGTCTCTAGAAATGTATCCATTTCTTCCAGGTTGTCAAATTTGTTGGCGTAGAGTTGCTCGTAGTATGTTCTTATAATTGTTTGTATTTCTTTGGTGTTGGTTGTGATCTCTCCTCTTTCATTCATGATTTGATTTATTTGGGTCCTTCTCTTTTCTTTTTGATAAGTCTGGTCAGGGGCTTATCAATCTTATTAATTCTTTCAAAGAACCAGCTCCTAGTTTTGTTGATTTGTTCTATTGTTTTTTTAGTTTCTATTTCATTGATTTCTGCTCTGATCTTTATGATTTCTCTTCTCCTGCTGGGTTTAGGTTTTCTTTGTTGTTCTCTCTCCAGCTCCTTTAGGTGTAGGGTTAGGTTGTGTATTTGAGACCTTTCTTGTTTCTTGAGAAAGGCTTGCACCGCTATATATTTTCCTCTCAAGACTGCCTTTGTTGTGTCCCACAAATTTTGAACCGTTGTGTTTTCATTATCATTTGGTTCCATGAATTTTTTCAATTCTTCTTTAATTTCCTGGTTGACCCATTCATTTTTTAGAAGGATGCTGTTTAGTCTCCATGTATTTGCGTTCTTTCCAAATTTCCTCTTGTGATTGAGTTCTAGCTTCAGAGCATTGTGGTCTGAAAATATGCAGGGAATGATCTCAATCTTTTGGTACCGACTGAGACCTGATTTATGACCCAGGATGTGGTCTATTCTGGAGAATGTTCCATGTGCACTAGAGAAGAATGTATATTCAGTTACTTTGGAATGGAATGTTCTGAATATATCTGTGATGTCCATCTGGTCCAGTGTGTCATTTAAGGCCTTTATTTCCTTATTGATCTTTTGCTTAGATGATCTGTCCATTTCAGTGAGGGGAGTGTTAAAGTCCCCTGCTATTACTGTATTACTGTCGATGTATTTCTTTGATTTTGTTATTAATTGGTTTATATAGTTGGCTGCTCCCATGTTAGGGGCATAGATATTTAAGATTGTTAGGTCTTCTTGTTGGACAGACCCTTTGAGTATGATATAGTGTCCTTCCTCATCTCTTATTATAGTCTTTGGCTTAAAATCTAATTGATCTGATATAAGAATTGCCACCCCAGCTTTCTTCTGATGTCCATTAGCATGGTACATTGTTTTCCACCCTCTCACTTTAAATCTGGAGGTGTCTTCGGGTCTAAAATGAGTTTCTTGTAGGCAGCATATTGATGGGTTTTGTTTTTTTCTCCATTCTGATACCCTGTGTCTTTTGATTGGGGCATTGAGCCCATTAACATTCAGGGTAACTATTGAGAGATATGAATTTAGTGCCATTGTATTGCCTGTAAGGTGACTGTTACTGTATATTGTCTCTGTTTCTTTCTGATCTACTACTTTTAGGGTCTCTCTTTGCTTAGAGGACCCCTTTCAATATTTCCTGTAGAGCTGGTTTGTTGTTTGCAAATTCTTTCAGCTTTTGTTTGTCCTGGAGGCTCTTTATCTCTCCTTCTATTTTCAATGATAGCCTAGCCGGATATAGTATTCTTGGCTGCATGTTTTTCATGTTTATCATGCCAGTTCTTTCTGGCCTGCCAGGTCTCTGTGGATAGGTCCGCTGCCAATCTAGTGTTTTTACCCTTGTATGTTACCGACTTCTTTTACCGGGCTGCTTTCAGGATTTTCTCTTTGTCGCTAAGACTTGTAAATTTTACTATCAGGTGATGAGGTGTGGACCTATTTTTATTGATTTTGAGGGGCATTCTTAGTATCTCCTGGATTTTGATGTTTGTTCCCTTTGCCATATTAGGGAAATTCTCTCCAATAATTGTCTCCAATATACCTTCTGCTCCCCTCTCTCTTTCTTCTTCTTCTGGAATCCCAATTATTCTAATGTTGTGTCGTCTTATGGTGTTGCTTATCTCTCAAATTCTCTCTTCGTGGTCCAGTATTTGTTTGTCTCTCTTTTGCTCAGCTTCTTTATTCTCTGTCATTTGGTCTTCTATGTCACTAATTCTTTCTTCTGCCTCATTTATCCTAGCAGTGAGAGCTTCCATTTTTGATTGCACCTCATGAATAGCTTTTTTGATTTCAACTTGGTTAGATTTTAGTCCTTTTATTTCTCCAGAAAGGGCTTTCATCTCTCTGGAGAGGGTTTCTCTAATATCTTCTATGCCTTTTTCGAGCCCGGCTAGAACTTTGAGAATTGTCATTCTCAACTCTAGATCTGTCATGTTACCAATGTCCGTATTGATTAGGTCTCCAGCCTTCGGTACGGCCTCTTGTTCTTTTTTTTGAGGTGAGTTTTTCCGCCTTGTCATTTTGTCCAGGTAGGATTTGCTTTCTCCTGCTGTGGAATTCCACTGTTCTTGGTGACTGAAGTTGGTTTTGGATGGGTTTCTTGTTGATCTTCTGGGGGAGGGGCCTGTTGTAGTGATTCTCAAGTGTCTTTGCCGAAGGCGGAATTGCACCGCCCTTGCCAGGGGCCGGGCTAAGTAATCCGCTCCGGTTTGCTTTCGGGAGCTTTTGTTCCCTGAGCAATTTCCGTTGAGTTCCGGAGGACGGGAATGAAGATGGCGGCGTCCCACTCTCCGGCCCGGAGGAGCCGAGAGCTTGGGGTTCCGCTCCTCAGTGCGCTCTCAGAGCAAAGCGCCCAACCGCCCCGCCTCCCTGGCCTGCGGTCGCACCTTGAGGAAAGCAGTCAATTGCTGGAGCTGGAGAAAAGTGCCGGGTCTCTTCCGTCTCCGCAGCCTCCAGCCGCGCTCCGAGCCCACCCAGCCTGCGACCGGCACAAGGTAACCCCGGGCTTAGAGCTCACTCCTCGGCTTTGTCGCTGTAGCCGGCTTCCCCGCTCTAATATCTGCGAGCTCTGTGGCACTCAGACACCCCCAGTCCTTCTGTGACCCCGTGTGACCTGGGGTTATGCTGACCCCGCCTGGGTTTCCGCCCGGTTTAGCCTCTGGAGCGATGTCTCCCAGTGGAGCCGACTTTTAAAAGTCCCGATTTTGTGCTCCGTTGCTCCGCCGCTTGCCGGCTGCCGGTCCCTCCCCCCGGGGTCTATCTTCCTGTCGCTTTGGATTCACTTCTCCGCAGGTCCTACCTTTCAGAAAGTGATCGATTTTCTGTTTCTAGAATTGTTGCTCTTCTTCTCTTCGATTTCCCATTGGATTTGTAGGTGTTCACAATGGTTAGATAAGCTGTCTAGCTGATCTCCTGCTACCCGATGTCATCTCAGCCTGCTACTTCTCCGCCATCTTGACTCCTCCTCCCAAAGTTTCATTTTTAGGAAGAATAAATTCTAAGGATCTAATACACACCATGGTAACTATTAATAATATGGTATCGTATACTTGAAATTTTCTGAGAGAATAGATCTTAAGTATTCTCACCATATACACACACACAGAGTTAACTGTATGAAATGATGGATGTGTTAATTATCTTGAGGTAATAGTTTCATAATATGTATATAAAATCATCATGTTGTATAGTTTGAATATATACAGTTATTATTTGTCAGTTACTTCTCAATAAAGCTGGAAAAAATTTACCAAATACTCAAAAACAAGCCATGCTAGGACCAATAATGAGATCAGATATTATGACTAATTATTTGCACTTAAGTCCAACGAACCAATCAAGTTAAGTATTGCTCAAATCAGGTATCCTATTGCCCAGGCTGAAGAAGGTGAACTGGTCTTTGGAAAACTTTTAAGTTTGGATAGGTTTCTCCTTGTTACTGGACCATTGAAAGAGATTGTGCCTCTTTTCTTTCCCTTTTTTTTTTTTTAAGGTTTTATTTATTTATTTGTCAGAGAGAGAACACAAGCAGGGGGAGAGGCAGGCTCTCCTCTGAGCAGGGAGCCCCATGTGGGGCTGGATCTCAGGACACTGGGATCATGACCTGAGCTAAAGGCAGCCGCTTAACCAACTGAGCCATCCATGTGTCCCAAGTCCTTCTTTTTTGTATCTCACAGGATATAGAATGACTGACATTTGAAGTTGGAAATCTTCTAGTTACACTTGTTCTTATGAGGAGTAAACCAAGGATGGGAGAGGTTATGTGGCAGTATGCGTCAGTCAAGCCAGGAAAAGAACATATATTACTCCTTATCTTACTTCATTGTTTTCTTATTAATCAAATTTAAAGTCAATGACATACCACTATACAGTTATCCCTGTCAATTCTATGTGCTTATCTGTAGTAGATACTGACTTTATTTGCTGGTATACTTTCTTCGGGTCAAATTCTAGTGTATCTTTGAAGTTATAATTGAAGTACCTCAATCCTCTTTCATGCCTTCTTTACATACATACATCTTAGTTTGAGGGTGAGAGAGGGAGAGAGACTGAGCAGGGGGAGGTGCAGAGGGAGAGAGAGAGATCTTAAGCAGGCTCCACATCCAGCATGGAGCCTAACATGGGGCTTGATCTCAGGATTCTGAGATCATGACCTGAGCAGAAATCAAGAATCAGACACTTAATTGACTGAATCACCCAGGTGCCCTGTCACACCCACACATTTTTTATAAAATATTTTATTTATTTATTTGACAGACAGAGATCACAAGTAGACAGAGAAGTAGGCAGAGAGAGAGGAGGAAGCAGGCTCCCCTCTGAGCAGAGAGCCCAACGTGGGGCTCAATCCCAGGACCCTGGGATCATGACCCGAGCCAAAGGCAGAGGCCCCAACCCACTGAGCCACCCAGGTGCCCCACATCCACACATTTTAAAGACTCATTACTTATTTGAAAGTTTCAATACAAACACAATCGAAGTTGATAGGACCCATATTTATTTCTCCCCCTTGTCCAAAAAAGTCTCTTCAATAAATGGCCCATATTTAAAGAGGTGGTAAAATTTAGAAGCATAGCTTTTCTGTAGAGATTGAGAAGTTACCTTTTTGTTCATGATGTTCATTAAAGCATGATACTATATTATTTCACTCCTATGTGAAATTTAAGAAACAAAGCACATGAACAAAAAACTTCCCCAAACCAGACTCTTAACTACAGAGAACAAACTGGTGGTTACTAGTTTGTTAAAGGGGGTTGGGGGTTTGGGTGAAATAGGTGAAGGGGATTAAGAGTACACTTATCACAATGAGCACTGAGTAATGTACAGAATTGTTGAATCACTATATTATACACCTAAAACTAACAGTGTATGTTAATTATACTTGAATTTAAAAAAAAAAAAAAAACCATGGTTACAGTCTAAAAAAAGAGAAGGCCAATATTTGCCAAACTTGTGTTGACATTCCTCATTTATCTATTTCTATGTTTCATCTGTTTGGAAGGAGAAAGTGAGGTTTACATTTGATAGAATGAATCTGAGAAATAATTTTCTCCTTTTGTAACTGAAGCAGGCCACAGAAGGTGGAGATATCTTGGGGGGTAGTCTGGGTATAGCTCCAATCAATTAATTAACCATGGGAAGGAGAGCGGCCTTACTTACTCTGACAGTTTTGTGTGTCTAGGTTCAATTTGCATGTCTACTCAATTATTGGCTAGACTGTAATACTCAGTAATTTAGTCAAATACCAATCTAGGTGTTGCTGTGAAAGTGTTTTGTTACTGTGGTTAACATCAATAATCAGTTGGCTTTAAGACACTTTGACAGTGTAGATGATTGAAGGTCTTAAGAGCAAAAACAGGTTTCCAGAAGAGGAAAAAAACTAGCTTTAAGAAAAAAAATGTGTAGCCTCAAGACTACAACTCAATTTCTGCCTGAGTTTCCAGCCCGCTGACCTGCCCTACAGACTTAGGGCCTGCCAAGCCCAATAGCGGCAAAAGCCAATTCCTTAAAATTAATCTATCTATCTATATATAACACACATATATTATATATATATATATTATATATGGATTGACCTATAATATGGATTATATATGAAGATATATAAATATATACACACACATACATAGACATGTACATATACACACACACATGCCCTATTGGCTGTTTCTCTGGATAACCCTGAATGATAACCTTGCCTAGCAAAGTGAGACTACTGGGAAATTGGAGATGTCCTGGCTTTGCCATTAACCAATTCATTGAAGATGGTCAGTTTATAGACTCCTTGAGGAGAGGCACTTCATTTCCCTTACATGTGTTTCCCTGCCACTGATGTAGTGCCTGGCATGGTCAGTAGGCATTTGATGGGTGAATGAATGAATAAATGAATGCCCTCTCCTGGGGTTCAGTTGTCACTTCCATAGGGTCAAATAATCTTCGACAAAGCAGGAAAAAATATACAGTGGAAAAAAGTCTCTTCAATAAATGGTGCTGGGAAAATTGGACAGCTATGTGTACAAGAATGAAACTTGACCATTCTCTTACACCATACACAAAGATAAACTCGAAATGGATAAAAGATCTCAATGTGAGGCAGGAATCTATCAAAATCCTAGAGGAGATCACAGGCAGTAACCTCTTTGACATTGACCACAGCAACTTTTTTCAAGATATGTCTCTAAAGGCAAAGGAAACAAAAGCAAAAATGAACTTTTGGGACTTCTTCAAGATCAAAAGCTTCTGCACAGCAAAGGAAACAGTCAACAAAACAAACAGTCAACAAAACAAAGAGGCAACCCATGGAATGGGAGAAGATATTCACAAATGACACTACAGACAAAGGGCTGATATCCAAGATCTATAAAGAACTCCTCAAACTCAACACACACAAAACAGGTAATCACATCAAAAAATGGGAGAAGACATGAATAGACACTTCTCCAAAGAAGACATACAAATGTTAGCACTAACAGACACATGAAAAAATGTTCATCATCATTAGCCATCAGGGAGACTCAAATCAAACCCACATTGAGATACCACCTTACACCAGTTAGAATGGCCAAAATTAAAATTAAAATTAAAATGAAGAGGATGTGGAGAAAGGGGAACCCTCTTACGCTGTTGGTGGGAATGCAAATTGGTGCAGCCACTTTGAAAAACAGTGTGGAGATTCCTTAAGAAATTAAAAATAGATCTTCCCTATGACCCTGCAATTGCACTACTGGGTATTTACCCCAAAGATACAGATGTAGTGAAAAGAAGGGCCATCTGTATCCCAATGTTCATAGCAGCAATGGCCATAGTCGCCAAACTGTGGAAAGAACCAAGATGCCCTTCAACAGACGAATGGATGAAGAAGATATGGTCCATATATACAATGGAATATTATGCCTCCATCAGAAAGGATGAATACTCAACTTTTGTATCAACATGGATGGGACTGGAAGAGATTATGCTGAGTGAAATAAGACAAGCAGAGAGAGTCAATTCTCATATGGTTTCACTTACTTGTGGAGCATAAGGAATAACACGGAAGACATTGGGAAATGGAGAGGTGAAGTGAGTTGGGGGAAATTGGAGGGGGCGAGACAAACCATGAGAGACTGGACTCTGAGAAGCAAACTGAGGGTTTTGGAGGGGGGTGTTGGTGGTGGGGTGAGCCTGGTGGTGGGTATTCTGGAGTATTACATGGAGCACTAGGTGTGGTGCAGAAACAATGAATTTTGGAACACTGAAAAACAAAACAAAATAAAATTTTAAAATATGTAAAACTTTAAAAAAATAATAAAAAAATAAAAATAAAAATAAATGAGGAGGTTGGTTTAAGTTCTCTGAGACTCTTCAGAAATGTAGTGAGGCAGTTAAGAGCCTGGGCTTCTGGATTTAGGCATCATGGTGTTGGATCCTAGCCATACCACTTGATGACCTTCATCAAGGTACTTTAACCAGTCTGGGCCTCCAGTTCCTCATCTGGAAAATTGGAGTTTTAACAATGCATATATCATTAGACTCATGACAAGGTAAATGAGGTAATGCTTAGTGCTGGGTGCTCTGCCTGGCCCAGAGAATGTATCACTAAGCTGTTAGACACTGTCCCACTGCCACCACCACTACCACCACCATCACTGTCATGTCACCCACCCATGTGATTCACCATCCTTTAGGCATCTTTCTGGAGGTCTGTGATTCTCTGGAGAATGTTCTGGCTGGGATAGAAGTGTGGTATATATACAACTACCAACGTTGGTCATGGCGTCAGAGGGCCAATATGAAGCACAGTGGCCCAAGGAAGTTGGCACTCGGTGTCTTAGAAATCTGGAGATAGATTCTGATAGTGTTGGATTTTTTTTTTTTAAATACACTTCTGGCTCTGAGGGAATTCAACTCACGGTGTGGTTGACTCTGAGCCTGCAGATGCAAAAACACCTGGACGAGGAGGAGTCAGAGTGATCTCAGTGGTTTGCAGTGTAGATTGGGGTTTGCATGACGAGACCTCACATTCTTAGCAGAGTCTCTTCGTAGCCTCTGGCCATTTCTATGGGAGTCAGAGAACCTGGGGGTAGAGGAAACCTCCTTGCCTGCCTTTCACTACACAGCAAGAACAGCTGCGGCTTCACGCACTCTGCTGGCTTTGTGTAGCCTGTGTGGCTGAAGCCATTCACCGCAGGGCTGCACCCTCTCTTTTTGGAGAAGTTCTAGGAAGGCAAGCCGACATATAGGAGCCAAGGGTGGAAGGGTTTTGTTCCCAGCTCTCCCTTGGGCTAACTCTGGATAATCCCTTCCCATCTCTGGGCCCTGATTTCCCATCTGTTCAGTGAAAAAGATGTGGGAATGCACATTCTGTAAATTTCCTTCTAGCTCCAAAGTCTAAGCTCTTGGGCAACACGTGTGACTCTTAAGTGCTTTAGATGTATTATTTTGCTGTACAGGTTAGGGATATGTATTAGTCCCATTGTGTTGGCAAAGAACCTAAGTTGAAGGAGTTAAATGACTTGCTTGAGGTCAAACAGCTGATTAGTGGCAGGGATGGGTCTCAAACCCAGATGTGATGTGCAAGTCTGTATTTATAAATAGAGTTACCCCAGGGGATTATCTAACAAAGGTGTGCAGTACTCCGGGGCAGGGTTGTCTGAGCTGTTTAGGGAGGAACCTCATCATGTTTGTTCTCCCTGGAGCCAATCCTGCTCTATCCCACTATACTTCAAACCTTCTTTTCTGAGCAAAGCAGATGGATGGGCAGGAGCATGTGTGAGTGTTCAACACAGCAGGGATGTCAGTGCCTCCTCCTGTTCTCCTGGCTGGTCTGGGTCATAGCCAAGTGTGCTGCCGGAGACGTCTGGCTGACTAACTTCCAGTTCAGTTAGGTGTATAAAGAGTAAGTCAGTAGCTCAATGGGACAACATAACAGGGTCAAACACATGGGCTCTGCCCTCATAGATCTGTTGTACTCTGTGCAGTGGGATTTGGCATGGAGTGGAGTCAGGGACATAATGGGTCACAGGTAGGAGCTGGGCCTCAGGCTTGGTTTCTTGTCTGTGAAGTGAGTCAGGTTGGGCTAAAGCATTCCAGTGATTTCCCTTGAGGAGGTACTGAGCACTATTCCAGGGGGAGAACTGTAAAATCTGTCTAGATTGGAGACTACGTCAGAGCCAGAGTGGGAAACCTGGTATCTGAAATTCATCCAGTCTGGGGGTGTCTCGCTCAGCCGTAAGCTCTGTACTTCATCGTCCTATTTTATTGTCTTCACACCACCTAACATCACTTGACACTATTTGTTCATTTACTTATTTACTTATTTATTATCTGCCTCTCTAACCAGAATGTAAGCATTCGAGAAGCAAGAATCTTATCTGTTTTGGGGGTCGCCTGGGTGGCTCAGTGGGTTAAGTATGTGCCTTTGTCTCGGGTCATGATCCTGGTGTCCTGGGATTCAGCCCCACATCCTGCTCAGCAAGGAGTCTGCTTCCCCTTTGCCCTTTCACCCTGCTCATGCTTTCTCTCTCTCTCTCTCAAATAAATAAATAAGATCTTTAAAATAAAAGAATTTCATCTATTCTACTCACTGCTGGATCATCAGCTTCCAGACAAGTATGTATTTGTCAAATGAATGAAAAAACGAAAAAGACTCTTTTCTGCAGGGGACATCTGAAAGACACCAGGTAACTGGTAGAGACGTAGATTAGTTTTGTTCTTTCTCTTGGCCACTGACCAGACACATTTCAAGATCACAAGATTATAGGGGAAACAGGGAAAGTTGGATTAAAAATGACTATGGCCCCTTCCCAAGCTAAACTCCAATACACTGTGATTTGTTTTCTAAAAGTTCCCTTCCCAAGCTGGTCAAATGATTTTACGTGCTTGAAGTTTCATGCTTAAAGTTTATGGAGTAATGGAGAGTGGCCAAGGGAAAGAGGGTTACATTGACCACTCAGTAATTTAGAAATGAATATGGATGGTTTTATTCAGCCTACCTATTCCTCCCCTTGCAATAGCTGGGACCCAAAACAACCAGCTTTGAGTGTATGGTTAAGAAATCTTGGCTCGGGCACCTGGGTGGTTCAGTGGGTTAAGCCTCTGCCTTCGGCTCAGGTCATGGTCTCCGGGTCCTGGGATTGAGTCCTGCATCAGGCTCTCTGCTTGGCAGGGAGCCTGCTTCCTCCTCTCTCTCTGCCTGCCTCTCTGCCTACTTGTGATCTCTGTCAAATAAATAAATAAAATCTTTATAAAAGAAAAAAAAAAAGAAATCTGGGCTCAAGCCTTGTTTTCATCACCAGTTCTCTGGATGAGTGTGGGGATCTTGCTCTGCCTCTCTGGATCTTGGTTTATATTCATCCCATAAACATTTGTTGAACACTTACTAGATGATGTATTTCAATCTAGGAGACTGGGGATTCATCAATGTGTATTGGGGGGGGCAGTTTTGCCCTTATTGAGTTTACCTGGCCAGGTTTGGGGATGGGTGAAATAGAAACTAGAAATGTAAAGAAAAAAGAAAACTTAGGAGAAGGATGTTCACATAAGTAAACCAAGATAAAAAAAAACAGGTGGGCTGGTAGGGAATAAGCTCAGGAAAGCTTCTCCGTGGAAGCAACATAAAAATTCTGACACTTGCGAGACAAGTCCATGGTAAAGTCTAAAAGAAGATCTCCCCAGGCAAGTCCAAAGCTTTGGTTTCTTGATGGGTTTCACTTATTTTAGGGACAAGATGAAGTCCCTTGTGACTGATACTTAGTGAGCAAGGAAGAAGGCAGGGGGTGAAGCTAGAGAGAGAGGAGCGGGGAGACAACCTAAGACCTGTAGACAAGGTGTTGAGTTATTTTCTTCTGTGTTGGGAAGTTAGCCATCTTCTTTCTCATTGATTCTTCTTTTCTTCAACAAATCTAGAGTATCCCAGAGCCCAATCTGTGAATCTTCCTCTCCTTTTTTCTAGCCAGTCTTCCTCTCCAGGGGATCTTACTCAGTCCTCTGACTTTAAAACTACCCCTGTGCTGATTATCCCCAGTTTTATACCGTAGAGCAGACCTCTTCCCTGTATTTCAGACTTACACACAATATTGCCTTCTCAGTGTCTCCATTTTGATATCTTAAAGGAAACTCAGACTTAACATGTAAATCTAAATTCCTGATCCTCTCCTACTATCCTGAAGATCTACTTCACCCAGTCTCTCCTGTCTCTGGGAAGAGTGAATCCACCTGTCTGGTTTCTTGGGCCACAATATCTGGGGTTGTCCTTGATGCCCCAGCCCCCAGACATCTATTCTGTCAGTAAACTCTGATGGCTCTGCCTTCAAATTATATCTAGGGTCCCATTGTTCATCACTCTTCTCATAGCTACTCCTTCGTACAAGCCTTGTAGTTCATTTGTTGCCTGGCTTATGGCACTAAGCTCTTACCTGATCTTTCGGCTGTAAATTTTTTCACTGTATTCTCAACACAGCAACCGGGGTGCAAGCCAGGTCATGTTACTCTCAATCAACACCCTCCAGGTTCTCCCCATGTCACTCAAGGTAAAGGCCAGAGTCCTCGCAATGGCCCGCATGGTGCTGTGTGACCTGGTCTTCCATTACCTTCCTGAGCTCATCTCCGACTGCTCTCTCTTGCTTGGTCTTTCTGCTCCAGCCAACTTGGGTTCTCCTTGGCTTTTTTGAATGCGCCACACCTCCTTCTTGCTTCCAGACCTTTGCCCTGGAGTTTCCTTCAGTCTGGAGAGCTTTCCCCAGATCATCCACATGGCTCATTCCCTAAGTCCTGCCCAGGGTTTTGCTCAGATGCTGCCTTCTCCTTCAGGCTATTCCTAACTGCCCACGTAAAAATGATACCCCCAGCATGCCGCCTTCTTGGCTTATTGTCTGCTTCCCAGAGCTGGTTGTAAGCCCAAGGGCAGGCATGTTGGTTCAGTGTGTTCACTAGGACTCCATTCACAACAGCTCAGACAGTCGACCCCAAATGCTGACTGTTGAATGAATGCAAGAATTTTGAGCAGGGGAGTTATGTGATAGATTTTACAAAGATCATATGGCTGTTATATGAGAAGTGGACTGTGAGGGAGGATGGGAGGAAGCCAGGACCTCTGTTAGGGGCTATTGTAGGAGTCCAGGAATGAGAGGATGGTAGTTTATTCTAAGATGCTTTAGGGGGATCTTCTGAGAAACGAGTGCACTTGGAATATATTTTGGGAGAGCTGACAGGACTTGCTGACAGATTGAATGTAGGTTGATGATGAAGAATCAAGGATGACTCTTAGGTTTTTAGCCTAAACAATTGACTCAGGGTGGTACCATTATCCAAGATGAGAAATATTGGAGGCAGGGATGGCTTTTTTTTCCCCCCAAAGATTTTATTTATTTATTTAACAGACAGAGATCACAAGTAGGCAGAGAGGCAGGCAGAGAGAGAAAGAGGGGAAGCAGGCTCCCCTCTGAGCAGAGAGCCTGATGCGGGGCTCGGTCCCAGGACCCTGGGATCATGACCTAAGCTGAAGGCAGAGGCTTAACCACTGAGCCACTCAGGTGCCCCAGCAGGAATGGCTTTTATTACTCATTTATTTGAGGGCAGATGAAGAGTTCTTTGAAGGGCATATTCAAGTTTATTTGTTTATCTGCCTATTTATTTATATTAAACATTTAGATGAAAATACAGAGTAGACAGCTGAATCTACAAATTTAGAGCTCATGAGTGCGATCCAGGCCAGAGATAGAAATTTGGGAACAGGAACATGTTTAAGATAAAGGAAAGTGAATGAGTGTGTCATCCTCTCTCTGGAGGAGTTTGTGTTCTTGGGGAGAGGACTAGGGCTGAGTTGTAAAAACTAAAAAGTAAAGTAAATGACAGAGAAATTGTACTGTCAGTCAAGCAGGGACCTACTTCTAGAGCACCTGTAATGTACCACACTCTGCCCAGTGCTGCTCTTCATGGGGTGGATGAGATGGACGTGTCTTTGCTCTTAGAGAACTTACACGCTATCATTTCTCCTGCTTACTCCTAGTTCAAGAGCTATCAGGGGATAAGGGACAATAAGACTCTCTCACTTACTTTGATAGAGTGAATATACTTTCTTTACACCCTCCCAGAATTCTCCCAGGAATCCTCCCAGGATTCTCCTAGAGAATCCTGATAATTAAGTTTGGGGTATGTCCAAAATTTATCTCCACATAGATGCATGTGGATATGCAGTTATTATAGCCAGGATGAGGGTGCACTCAAGAAATGAGATAAAATCCTGGGGTCATCCAGATTTCTCTTAGGTCAAGGCTATGGTCCAGAGTCATTGTCCTTTGTCCTTTGGATAGAGAAGGGACAAACATTTACTGAACCCTTAGTGTGTACCTGTAGTAAATAACCTTTACCTATATTAAGTTAACCCTTCCTATATTGCTTGGGATAGGTGGCACTATCCCCTTTTCACAGACCGGAAAACTGAGGCTGAGAGGTCCAGTAAATCTTCCAATGTCAGAGGGTGAGGCATTGGCTGGTCCCTTACCCACCCTAAAGTCTGATGTGAAACATTGTGTTCTTTTAACTCAAAAGCTCAAAGAAACACAAAATAAACTTAGTATTTCTTTCACATTAGAATATATGTTTAAATTTGGTTTACTTTTCCTTCCCTAGCTGCCTTTCCTTGGGCCAAAACATCTTCAGTTCTTTCAACTATACTACATGTGACATGTTAGTTGTTAAAGTGCTTGGCACAGTGCCTGGTAGATGCTAAGTGCTTAACAATTACTAGTTAATATGATCATACCATTGGCAGCTAAGGAAACTGAGTTTTAAGAAGGGAAGAACTTGCCCAGTGTTCCACACTTCATCATTTATTCTACTTCCAAGTTCTAGGACCCCGAGATCATGAGGTGAACTGAAATCGAGAGTCAGATGCTTAACCAACTGAGCCACCCAGGTGCCCCATATCAGTGTTTAATCCTTAAATGTAGTCCAGCTAGAATAAAGCCATTCCTTTCTCTCCTCCTTTATTTAGGCTTCTATACTTCTTTTAATAAGATCCTGATTCTTTTAGCTTTCAGAGAACTCTCCTTGTATCCAAGGCTTGTGTCTCCTCATTCAATTTAGTGCAGCAGTTTATTTACTCATTCACGTTCTGAAATTGGAGTTGGCCGGCTGGCAGAATGTAATCAGAAGATTGTGTAACCATGGCAAGAGGCTGCCCAAATCCATAACTATAATGAGAGAACGGGTGACGGGAGAATCGGATGAGAAGACAGCTTGCTTTGCAAAGGGGGAAACTCTAATTCCCTCCTCCCTTCCACTTCTTACTATCCACCTGTGAGGACAAGAAGAGCTCAAACCAAAGTTAAAAGCATGGCGTGAGATCAGCCCCGTGTGACCTCAGGGAATAGAAAGTGAGGGTGTTAATTAGACACAGGGAGTATGTCTTGTTTGAGTGGTGGCGTGTCTGAAAGAAAAGAGATGCGTCTTAGAGTCAGATTCCGGGGAGGTGGAATCAAGAACGAGTGAAGGCCAGGAAGCTCTGAGAAGAACCCCAGCTCCTCTCTGCATGCTCCCACCTACTGGGGTGCCTACAGGGGATCCACGTGGCACTCATTGCTTTAGTTTAAGAGCTTCAACAGTATGTATACCACATTCAGGATTGTGAAGAGATTTTCTTATTGGAATCTCACAGAAGTTCTGTGAGGAGCGCAGAGTGAGGAGACACGGTCTGGTGCAGGGGATATGAGCAAAAGTTCGGGGTCTGGAGGACCAACTTGTTATGGGAGTCTTGCCATGGCATTAAGTCTCTCCACGTTTTGTTTTTCTCATCTGTAAATTAGATATAATAATACGTCTAGCTCCGGGCTTTGGTGAGGATTAATAGCAATACACGTAATGGTGCCTGGCATATATTACACGCTTGGTTCGTATTTGCTATTACTATTATCCCATTTGATGGATGAGAAAACTGAGACTCAGTGTCTGAAAGTGCCTTGCTCAAGGCTTCCAGGGCTGGACAGGGTCCCGTGCCTCCGGACTCGCAGCCAGCTCTACCCGCTCCAGCCCACTGAACAGCATCCATCGATTCATCTCCCTTCACAGTCAGGACAGTGCCCTCGGGGCAAGGATGCTGTCAGGTTAGAAGGTAAAAGATTTTTTTGTTGTTGTTTTTCCTAAACAGGGTTTTGTTTCAGGTCGTTAAAATGCTGCTGTAGTCGGTAAATCCATTGCAGTTTCTTAAGTACCCTTTAATTGCTAAGGTTGCTCGAGGTTCTAGGGCAAAGGTGTTTGGGTTTTTCTGTTTTAAACAAGACGAATAAGCAAACCAGTAGGAACACGACATGGGAGGAAGAGGCTGGACTGGCCAGGGGCTGAGATCCTTTACACAATGACATGCTGTTTGTCTTACTGATCATCTGTCGCTTCCTGCCGCAAACCTGGTGGGGAATTGATAAGTACCCACAGCTCCACCTTTGTGTCCCCAGACAGCCCAGGGAAGAGAGTACATCTTGCGACCCCGGGGCAAGTTGGCTTTCAGACTGCACTCACTTCTCAGGAGGGTCCTGTAAGGGGCCTGCAGACGGCCAGAGCGGTGTGACTGAGATCACACAGAGAGGAAGTTGCGGAGGCAAGCCTAGAAGGCAGGTCTCTGAGTCCTCAGGTGTGCTCGACTGCTGGACCTCATAAATGGCCCAGGAACCCTCAGAAGAGTCGAGTGTGTGCGAGTGCATGTGTGTGGGTGTGTGTGCACGCGTGCGTGCATGTGAGGGAGTTATTGGCATAGGAGTAGAATAAGAATACCGCATTTTGGGCTCTCTCCTGCTATCCCTTCTCGTATCTGTGCGTTCAAGGGAACACCACAGATAGGAGGCATTGGCAGCAGCCTTAGCATGGGATTGATGTTCCTAAGGGGAAATCTGCACCCTGAGGCTCACACACGAGGGAAAGGTGGGCATCTCCCGCACATCCCCTAGGAATCCCCAAAGTGTGGTCTGTGGACAAAAAGTGGTAGTAACACGTGACACCAGCACTGGACTGCTGGGGAGAAAGGTGGCATCCTGGGCCCCAGCATGGACCTGCTGAATGAGAATCTGGATTTTTAACAAGATGCTAAAGGTGACTTATGGGCAGATTAAAGTTTGCGACAAGACTAGGAGATGATAGGAACTTCTGGTCTAGGCAAGAGAAAACAAAGAGTTTGTGCCATGTGAAGCTTTGATTGAGAATTGATTGGCATGCCCCGTGGAGAAGTATTTCTAGACTCATTATGGTCAATTAGTGATACCTACTATAGGTGTGGGATGGGGAATTGGGTCCCGAGGATGGGGTATTAGCTGTCACCAACTAGACTACATCAGAAGGCTCTTTGTGCTCTGACATTCTCTAACCTCAATGCTGGCAAACCCTCTTGGACCAGAGACTGGGTGATGTCTTTTGGAAGTCACATTGGTTCTGCCATTAGCTAGCTCTGTGACCTTGGGGAAGTCATTTATACACCTGGAGCCTCCAATTCCACATTTGTGTGTATTCTCTTGGTTCTCACATCAATACCTTCAGGAGGGTGTTCTACATATCCCCACTCTACATGAAGAGACTAAGGCTGCGTGTGTTACTCCTCATTGAACATTTTGCTTTTTAATGGGGATGATGCTTTCAAAGTCAAAGGGATTTTTTCCTTCCCTATCCCTCAAGCCCCCTGCCCTGCCTCTCAAATTCCTCATATCAGGGAGCTCCTACGATTATTGTCTTTCTCTGATTGACTTGTTTCGCTCAGCATAATACCATCTAGTTCCATCCGCATCGTTGGAAATGGCAAGATTTCATTTCTTTCGATGGCTGCATAGTATTCCATTGTATATATATATATACCACATATTCTTTATCCATTCGTCTGTTGATGGACATCTAGGTTCTTCCCATAGTTTAGCTATTGTGGACATTGCTGCTATAAACATTCGGGTGCACATCGGGTCACTACATTTGAAAAAAACGAAACAAGATAGGATCAGGAGGGAGACAAACCATAAGAGACTCTTAATCTCACAAAACAAACTGAGGGTTGCTGAGGGGAGCGGGGTAGGGAGAGGGTGGTTGGGTTATGGACATTGGGGATATGTGATATGGTTAGTGCTGTGAAATGTGTAAGCCTGATGATTCACAGACCTGTACCCTTGGGGCAAATAATACATTATATAGTAATAAAAATAAAAATTAAAAAAGTCAAAGGGATACATTCACAGTGGCAGAAGTTCAGCCCCATGATAGGCCGGCCAGTTGGGGGTGGGAGGAGAGGTCTGTTTAGGGTAGATGGCAGATTGTGAAATTCCAGTGCTCCTGAAATTGCGCCACAAAAGTGGTGGCTGGCTCTGCCAAGAAGGCTTGGCATGAGCTGAGTTTGTCACCTTGTAGCAATGAGTGCTTTCTTGGCCCTTCGCAGCCTGGAGATTCTGGCTGGCCATGCTGGGGCAGGGAAGTGCTCAGCCAAGTTGGAAGGCAAGACCTAAGATGAGGTGACTGGCAAAGGGGGGCCACGGAGCCAGGCACCAGGCACAACCAGCCTGCTGTGCCTCATGTTCACAGGACAGAGCCCATCTCCAAATTAAATCTCCTGGAATTCTCACCCGGGGAGAGGTGAAGGAGAGCAAATCAACAGAACAAAGGTGAGAGAACATGAACCGGTTTTCCATCCTCAATAGCCAGAGACCAAGTAATCTTGGGAACAATGCATTAGTTCTGAGTTTAATCTAATAAGCAGGGTCTATAAATGGATTTTCTCCCACTATGAAGCAGAGTAGCATAGTGGCTAAGTGTTTGGGTCCTAAATCATTTACCAGGGTTCAAGTCCTCTACCATCATTTGCTAGTTATGTGATAGTGGCTGTGTTTATTACTTGTTAATTTCAACTTTTCCTGTCTGTAATGTCCAGATGACAATAGAACCTGCCTCCCAGATGTGTCCGGAAGATTCAACGAGATAATGCTTTTAAATTCATCACAGTGCCTGACACAGCAAATACTTAAAACCTGATAGTTTAAAATATTATGCTACTGTTGGTTTCATTATCGTTGTCATGACTGTTGGTGTTATGAGGAGGTCCAATATGTAACAATCCTTTTTCCTGCTTGAGTTCTGAGTCAGGTAAGAAATAAGATAAGGGGATGGGAATAAAAGGTACAGCATAAAAAAATAAAGGCACGGCACAGGAAATCAAATAAAAAATTTTAAAAAAAGGTTCATGGGGGAAAAAAAACAAAAGAAATAAGATAAAGGAGCAAATCAGATGAGAGACCAAAATGTCTCCTTTATCACTGAAAAGCTGACACTGGAGACTGAGACTTGGGTAGACAGGATTCCAGAGCCCTAGTGCCCCATCCTGGCCAGCGCAAACCATCTTGGGAAGACCTACTTCTGTATGTTGGAGACAGGCCATGTTGGGGGAACTGACTTCTGCCAAGAGGATGGGAGTGAGCTCTCTACCGGTCACCTGGCTCTCAATTAGGAAGAGAGAAAACCTAGAGCTTTGTACACCTTCCCCTCAAATTGGTCCTCAAATTGGAGATGAGCCACTCCTCCTGTTGGAGGTAGAGATTAGGATGAGGAAGACAGGTGAAGAGAGGCTGCCCCAGATGGAAGGAATGTCAGGAGTGGACAGGAAGTGTTTCCCCAACCTTCGGCTCCTGACAAGGACAGTGTTGACCTGGCACATTTGACACTTGGAGAAGATCATTTCACACGGCCCCCACCCTTAGACAACAGAATTAATTTCAGTGATAACTACGTAATGATCAGAAATCATCATTATTTTCTGGACTCAATCTTTAGTTTTAAAAGAGTTGAGAAACAAAAGAGCAGGATTTTGTTTCCCGTGACATTATTCAAGCTCAGTAAATATTTCATATCTGAACCAAACTCTTCACTTACCAAATGAAAATATTACACTTTGCATTTTATCACCGTTCTGCGGTTTTAAATTTTAAGCCCACACAAGAACTTCAAGTGGTGACGTAGAATGACAGAACTGAATTAGCTCAAATGCTGTTCCTCCTTCGCTCTGACCACTGTGCAATCTTTGTTTATTTCTCATCTGCTGTTCCAGTGCAGGGGTCCGTATTACTGCACGGCCTGGAGGCAGCAGCAGTGCCTGCGGTGAGCTCAAGTGATTTCGAACAGTAACACACTTGGGCTGGAAATTAGTGGGTGAAGCTGCGCCCACATTTCAGACTTACATATTATCAAAATCCAGCAATAGCCTTGGCAACTGTTTAGAACTTAGACCAACCAAAGATTTGTTTGTTTGTTTGTTTGTTTGTTTTGGGAGAAGGGTGTATATGTTATCACTGGCATTGTTCGGAATTTCAGGCTCACAATGATGATAAAAAGAATTTCTGATTACTTTGAAAATTACTCTTTTAAATTCCCTGCAGACAAGCCCATTCTTGTTACCCACGCCAAGCACATCCATTGCCCCCATTGTCTGGCCCGTGTTACACCACTGAGTAAAAACCGCTCTGAGTTGGGAGGTAGGATTTCTGGGTACCCGTCGTGTTCCTGCCTGTAACTGATAAGTCTCATTTGCTAATCGGGCAAATCTCATTTTCTTTTGGGCCTCAGTTTTCCTAACTGTAAGTTAAGGGGACTGGACTGGGTCATCTCTAAATTTTTTCCTCTGCTCTAAACTCTGGCTCGAAAAGTCATCTTTCAACCAGGGAGTGGGAGACTGGAAAACACATTTGAAATCTGAATGTGTCTCTGTTCAGGGAGCTTGCTCTGATTTATGGGGCTGAGTCAGTGAAAGGAGATGATCTGCCTTTGATTTATGTCAGATGCATGCTGTGCTCAGGCTTCTGCTGTTCTGGAGGGGCTGGGGCTCAAGTAGAGGAAGTTTCTGGGTTGGCTATGAGAGTGATGGAGAGGAGGAGGCTCTGCCTCGGTGGGGGCAGCGGTGATGGTGCCAGCACATGTTTCCTGAGTGCTTATTACCTGCTAGGTGTGGCAGTCCTAGTGGGTAGTGCTATTACCTGCTATTACAGTGCTTATTACGTGCTAGGTGTCCCAATGTCTTAATGTCATCTTGGGGAAGACTCTACTGTTTACCCGTCCTTAAGATGAAGAGACTGAAGCCGTGCTACAGGGTGAATGGTGGTTATAGGATTTGAACCCGGGTTGTCTGGCTTCAGAGTTCATCTTTTACCCAGTGTGGTAGAGAGTTAGGAGTGTGAGTTACTGTTCTCCCCTAGATCTTTGTGTCTCTGTTCCAGCTGGCCATGTCCCAGGCAGTCTGTTCCCGGTCCTGGCATTATTGGAAGGGCTCAGGAGACTCTGCTGAGGGCAGCATTTCGCTTTGTTTCAGATCTTTCCTATTCCTGGCACAGTGTATGACCAGAGTTGTTAATGTCTAGAGGGATCTTTGAGTCTGATCTTGAGTCTGATTTGTCTCTGACCTGAGACTGGAGAGATTAGAGCAACAGGCGGTTTGAGCGACTTGTTGAAGATCACTGAGACTTCAGTACACGGGTGTATCCAGGATCCCACTCTTCAGCATGCCTTCACAGGCCATCAGGTCCCTGTGTGCACTGAGGGTCTGGCCTGGCTTCTTCCCAGGATCTCCATCTTGGACTTTAAGGTCCCCAGGCCGCATCCAGGAATTATCCAGGCCTGTCTCCTGATGTGGCACTTGGTTACCCTCATCTTTTGTCCATGAGTGGTCTCTACTGTTTTAGTAGTAAACTGTATTTCATGAGGATTTTGAAATTTATCTGTTTTACAGAGCATTATGTCTCTCTGTGAAGAACCTGAATGTAGATATGTCACACATGATGATTCCATTCATTCAGCAAATACTTGAGCATTTATTGTGTCTTTTCTAGGCCCTGAAGTCATAGGCAGACCAAGTCCCTGCCTTTATAGAGCTTATATTCAAGTGGGGGACAGATGTCACATAAGCCCTGATATAATGTTTTAGTTACGCTTGCCATTACTTAATTCACATCTGCATGTGAGGGTATAGAGGCTTATTTTCTGAGTGTTACAGGTAGTCCAAAAAGGACTATGAGCTCTTTTCTAATCATAGCTTTCCCCTGAAATCTTATATTTCATTTTTAGTATATCTCACTTTGTTTAAAAAATGTGGCATATTTTACAGTACATTGTCAAAAATGTCACATTGTTCTTTATCCAAAACAAATGAAATTTACCTTGTAGCCAGGTCTCTTTCTGAAATAGCTATAGATCTGAGCAGACAACAATAGAAGGTAATACATCTTCCACTGCAATTATCCTAGCATTCATCATCTTCCCTCAATATTTTTTTTTATTAAAAACAAAAGGTTAGAAAGTCCATTTTGTTTGTATTGGCAGTCAAAATTTGCTGAAGATCGCAACTGGCTGGGGGTTCTCCTCTGCATCTCTGTGTAATAAGTTGTAATATCTGGTAGAGGTGATAGAACTTTCTGTTTTCTCTCGGGACGTTTCAGCTGTAGCACACCGACTTTCCAACCCAGCCTCACTGTACATGGTAATCCCACGTGCTTCTCACGTTACACAACCGAGAGTAGAATTGCAGACCAGAAGCTTAAGAATCTTCTCACAGGTGTGATTCTTCCTGAAACCTGAGTTAGAATTCCACCATCTCCACTTCCATCCATTCATTCATCCGACACGTAAGGATGAAGCCTCTTCCAAGAGTCTGGTACTGTAGCTACTATATGGCAAGAACACACTAAACAGACTGTCTCAGCTTCTATGGAACCTGTGTTCTAGTTGGGTTGACTCCTATGAATAAGTAGATAAATGAACAAGGTAACTTCAAATTGTGATAAGGACAATGGAAGAAAATACCAGGGTTATGGGAATAAGACTAACATGGTTGTGGCAGTGGTGAAGGGAAGAGCATTTTTGAGAAAATGACTTTTAAATGGCATCTTAAAGGACAAAGAAGAAACCGGCCAGCCAAGGACCAGACTGAGAGCATCACAACACATGCAGGGGCTCTGAGGCAGGAAATGGCTTGTATGTTTGAAGACAGGAGGAAAATCAAAGCACACGGAGTCCAGAGAGCAGAGGTGGTGGGGGGGGGGGGGAGTGATGAGATGGGAGAGTGAAGAAGAAGCAGGTAGTACCATTTAGGGTCTTTAGGGCATGCTAGAGAGTTTGGACTTGATCCTAAGTACAGTTGGGAAGTCAAGTAGGGTTTGACAAGGGAGTGATGATTACATTTTAGGAAGTTCATTCCATGTGACCATTCACTTTTAGAGCAGAATTGAAAAGAGGGTGGCTGTCACAGTTGTCCAGGTGGAGATGCTGGTGGCCTGGCCTATGATGGTCGAGTGGAAATGGTGGAACAGAAATTTTCAAGATAAACTGGGGACTGGGGGCCAGGAGAAGAGAGTCAAGGCTGCCTCCCTGATGGCTGGCATGGGCAATTTATTAGTTGTGCAGTCTTGGGAGAGTCTTACCTTCTCTGAGCCTCGGGATTGGCTGGGGCAGGCAGGAGACTCTGGGTCGAGACTGAAGACCTGACTGAGATAAGTGCAAGGGATGGTGAAGGATAGATGGGAAATGATGCATGTATCAGTGATGTTAAGTGAATTCTGCCCCCACCAAGAATCTCAAAATGTCACTACCTGACAAAACCTTAAAATACCAATAGCATAAATTACCCAGGCAAAATGACTGATATATATTGCTTCTGCTTATATCCACCATGCCTCATTAAGAGAAATTAATAAAGACATGTTTTATGACTACAATATGTATTATTCAAGACTTTTTCGGTTATAAATGAAAGAAATGCAGCTTGAATTCATCAAGGCAAAAAGAAAAATTATTGGCTAGCATAATGAAAAGATGAGAGTGTAGCTGAATGAACTTCAGGCATGGTGAGATCTAGGTGCTCAAGTCTTCTGGTTAATCATCTGATTTTCTCTGAGTATGGGATCTGCCTTCTTTTGTGCTAGCTGCTTTCTTGGGTCAGTTTTCCTGAAGGAGTAGAAAAGATGTCAACCCTGATTTCCACGTTTATATCCTAGCAGCTCCAATAGAAGGTAAGCCCCTCTTTGATAGTAGTTACAACAAATCTGGGTATAGGTTCTGGTGACCTGGTTTGGATTGGCTGTTCATCTCTAAAACAAGCTCAGTGGTCAGAGGGTGGATGGGCTAAGGTCTGGCTGATGAGTAGAGTCATCCCTACCTAAACCATATGAGAGAAAGTGAGAAATTCCCAAAGGAAAACTGGGCTGCTCCTGCTGGAGTATATCATGCAAGCTGGGAAGGCAAAAATAATACACCCAAAAGAGTCCCTTTGAAATCCATGTCAGAATCTTACCTGTCAAACAGGTAAGCCCTCATAGCTCCATTCACCCTTGCTTTCCTTGGAGGTGGTGAGAACGGGGAAGCATACAGCCTTACAACCCTCAGAAGGTAAAAGCAGTGCTTTTCATTGTACCTTGTGGTTTCAAACCTGCAGGAAAGGTAGGGAGATGCTATGGAAATCAAGCCAGGAATGGGAACCTTTGGAATCAAGTTGGGTAGATCAAATTTTTTGGCATGTGGGAGCAGGTAGTGGTGAATGGCGCTAAGGCACTTTTACTCAGCTCTTTTCCAACACAGGCATTTCTTAAATCTTCCCAGGGCTTGTCAGGTTCCTTAGAAAGTATTTTATCACAGTATCATAGACTGTCAGAGCTGGAAGGCATCTTTCAGTCTTAGACATCTTTCAGTCCAAACTGGTCTCTCTATTCATGTAAGAATATTGAGGCCTGGAGCACTGAATTGGGAGAAAAATCTTGAATCCCAGGCTTTGTGATTTCATTTCTGTGAATAGTGTACTGAGTCTCTTATTGCTTCCCTCAGTGAATGTGCTTCACACATGAGCTGTCTCCTCTTTCTTCCTATAAAGAGAGTCTGTTTGGTTTCCCACGGGAAAACTCCTGGCCCAGATTTCACTTGGTTTTCCAATCCTTGAGTTTAAACATCCCTCTGAGAACTAAGGGTTCTTTGGAAGACGATGGGTAGGTGACCTAACTCACCCTTGAGGCACTTTGCGCCTAAAGAACACAAGATCATGGATAGTCCTCTTGATTCAATGACAGCCCCAGTGCCTATTTGACTCCATTGGCCCTCAGAATTCATTTACATCTGAACCTCTGGGAATGTCTTCCTTTGAATTGTCCACTCCTATGGCTCAGGATGGAGCATCTCCTCCTGAATGAGGACTTGCCAGGCTGGAGGAGAAACCTGAATGTTGGACTCAGAGAGCCTGGCATGCAAATCCAGGCTCTAACATTTATAAGTTACGGGAGTGCAACCAAATTACTAAACGTTGCCGAGCCTCAGTTCCTTTATTTAGAATGAACAAACTCATGCAAGCTTACCTCATTAGGCAGAGAGGATGAAATGAGAATAATGCATCAGAGTTCTCAGTCCCAGTCCCCAATTCCGGGAGAGTCTAAGCACTCAGTGTGTGTTAGCTGGGGGTGGTGTTATTAATCTCGTGATTCCAGGTAATAGTGGAAGAGAGATTGAAATACTGTGTAACTCAAGCTAGGTAGCCATTCAGAGGGAAGTATGTACCGGAGGGATCCACTGAAAGATGAACTCAACTTGGTCCAACTCCCATTCCGCACATCTCTATTTAGAGTGCCCCAAATGTAGACATTCTGCACTTTCTTCCAGAATGGCCCTTTATTTATCACTTAGTTTTGATGACTTGTACATGATTCCCTGAATTCACTAATTTTGATAACTTTCTCTCCTTCAGTGCCATAGATTCCTCCTTTGATCAATACTGCTCACTCATCAAGGACTCTGCGAAATAACACACGTAGAACACCTAGCCCACAGTGGCTGGCACATGGTAACTAATCAATAAAATGTTGGTTACCAAGATTAGTCTTCTGACCGCTCCTGGAATTATTATCAAGTACCTGGCCCAGGAATAATGATGAAGCTGTGAATCGTAAGGGATGTCTGGGGACATCCCATAAAAGGACATGTTTTGTCCTTTTAAAAAGGCTAAGCTTTATTCACATTCATCATCCTATTTTTTTTTCTAGCAGGAGAAATAATTTATTAGGTCAACTTCTCATCCCTCTTTTTAAGGTCAATTCATGTCAATTTTTTTTTTTTTTTTTTACTTTTCTCATAGATCCCATTCGTTACCTGCAAGTCCCAATCATTTCCTCTTCGCTAATCTGTTTTGGTGTTCGGATTAGATCTGAGAGGCCAAAAGACATCCATTACAGAGACAAGATTTGCCACATAAGAGTTTGATTTCATCATCACTGTCAGTTTGCAGGGCACTTTCTCAAACATGCTCTCATTTAATCCTCAAAATAACCCAGGGTGGAAGCATATTACTGTACCTGTTTTTCAAGGATGGTGTTAGCGAGGAGTTAAGTAACTTGTCTAGTGCCAAACAGAAGGAAAGGTTCGATCTTTGGATCAAACCTTGTTCTGCTGCCTCACAGGGGTCCTTGTGGGGTCTGATGTCAATTGTTTCTTATAACGGGTCAGTGTGGGGCATTAAGTCATTACAGCCATCCTTCACATTGGCCTGGGGACAAATGTGGGGAGGAAACAGGGCACAGCAGAGACACTGACGTTCGCCAGAAGCTGCATGTGTGGGCTGGACCATTAGTTGTAGGAGTTTGGTTGGCGTCTTTTAGGGTGACTTCAAGGGCACTTCCACTGGCTAAGTTCTCTGCCTTGTATTGGTCGGGTTCAGTGCTAATTGCACCTCTGAGTTGCAGCTGCGATGGGCCCAGTGAGGGCAGACTATGAGAAGTGTTTCTGAAATCCAAGACACCTAGGCGTGGAAGCAACTGTTTACCAGCTGTGAGACTTTGGGCAAATATATGTTCTTAACCTCCATCTCTGCATCTGTACTGTGAAGACAAGAATGCTTGGGTCTTCTTGTCTGTGTTGTGGGGAAGGGTAAGTTAAATTAGCTGATTTACCTAGAGTGCCTAGGAGATCATCAGGCTGAACAAGCGCGGCTTACCGTCATCACTGGCTTTCTTGTTTTTAAAAGGAGAGGCCTTCAAGCACAGAGTTGAATAGGGAAGTATTAAGTTCTGCAAGCCCAATCATAGACCCTTATGTCCCACTTTTTGTGTGATCTTGGCATGGCCTTCAGATTCAATTACTCATTTTATACTAATAATGTCCAAATGTATATTTTGAGCCCCAGATAGGCACACACAGTTGCCTGATTAATATTTCTTCTCAACTGCTTCAGATGTGCTGCAAATTCAATGTGTCCAAAACAGAGTTCAAACTCTACTCCAAACCTGATCTTCTTTAGGTTTTTTCCTTTCCCAGCAAATGGCCAGAAGCCCAGTACCGTCCTTGAAACACCCTCCCTGATCTAATCCATCAGAATGTCCTGTCTGAGCTGCTGCTTCCATAAACATCGAATCTGCCCATTTCCTGCCATGCACAGCACCATCCAAGTCAAATAGACCATCATCTCCTGCCTGGACTGTGACACTGGCCTCCAGCTGCCTGCCCTACATCTACTTCAGCCTCTTGCAGGCCATTCAGAGTGATTATTTTGGTATGCAACGATCCTGTGTCCTCCTCCATCTCCATTCCACCCCCAAACACCTCTCTAGTGGTTTCCCATTGATTTTAAAGTCAAACATGCTCCAGAACATGCCTATAAGGTCCATCATGATCTGGCCCCTATCTGTCTTTCAGGCTCGTTTCCCGTGTTTCTACTACAAGTACTTTGTCCATGGTCACCCTTCTGCTGAGAATATCTTTCCATCCCATTTTCCTGGAAACTGAACCTACTTTTTCTTCAGGCTCAGATTATGCCTTTCCTGACCTCTGTCATGAGTTTTCATCTCCCTTTTGTAAGCTTCCCTGTTACCCCAAATCTCTCTCTCATAAACATAGTATGGTTGCAAGTATGCATTTACTTGCATGATTTTTGTTTTGTATTTGTCTGTCCAGACTAGACTAGAGTCTTCGTCTGCTCTGTGTGTTACCTTGTTCCAAGGACCCAGCACAGTGGCTGGCACACAGAAGATGGCCAATGATTATTTGTCCCATGCACGAGAATCTTCAAGGAGAATTCAAGATTTGGAACCATGGATCCAGCACCATCATTCTAATGCATGGGTCGCTAAACAGCCGTTCACGTGTCATTAGCTAGTTTGCCCTTGCTAGTAAGTGTCAAAGCTGGGATTTGAATCCAGGTCTTCTGTAGGAAAACACAGTTTTATGAGTCTGATGTACTCAGAGGGCTCCCTCTTGAATTCTGTTCAAAAAGGAACAGAGGCCTTGCCCTGGGAATAGTTTTGCTCCAAAAGTTTTACTCCAAAGTCAGTCATCTAGAACTGTAGATTTAGAAATGTGGATGAGTAAATGATTCATTTGGAAATGACTCAGAGCCTTCTGAAAACCTTAGGAAACATATTCTTTTTACCCCTGGCTGGCCATGCATAAGACTTAGAAACGCACAGAATGATAAAGAGCATATTTTCTACCCTCATTTGACATCACCTGAGTTTCAGTGAAATCTTATCGTCTGTGACGGGAGGAAGTAGAGTTTACAGAGTCAGACATAGCCTGATCTCCTGTTCCATCCACCAGCCCAGATTCATGCCCCCATCTGTTTATTAAGTTTTGATGAGGAATACCCTGAGTAGAAACTGCATTATATGTTTTCTTGATATTCTCTTTTCAACTGCATTCTTACAGCTGTTATCATAAGATCCTTGTCACCTCCAGTGTTGGTGCTGATTTGAAGGTCAATAGTCTCTCCCTCAGCTGGTCTATTTCTCCCCCTAGTGCGAGAGTCTTCCTCTCGAAGGTGAGCTCAAGAGCCTCGGGTGGCTTCCCAACATGAAGCTCTTCTTGGTCTTCAAGGGGCTTCTTGGTAATGTTCCATTTGTCTTCTTTCCTTATCACATGCCATCAGGATATTTTTTCCCATCGCCTATCAGTTGCTTAACTCACAGATTCAAAAAGTAGTTACTGAGCCCCTGCTATGTGCCAGGGACTCGATCACACACTGGAGTGGAGCAGCAGCAAGATAGTCACGGCACCTTCTCTTCTAGACCTGTGTCCCTGAGGACAGATAGACATTTAATTAACTCACCTGTGTGAGGACAATGATGACATGTGCTCAGGGTCTGGGAGAGGTACTAGGAGTGTATGGGAAGGGACCCTCAATTAGTCAGGAGAAACATGGAAGGCTTCTTTGGGGGAAATGGTCCTGTTTAGTCTGAAATCATGCCCTGTGTTCATTCCCATTTTCTTCCTTGTAGGAAAAACGTTCTTTCTTCTCTCTCTCTATTCAAAAGTATTCAGTAGAAACCTGTTAGGCAAAAACAACATACTTTAGAGCTCAGGCTCTCAAATCAAACAGAGTTGGAGTCAAATCCCAGCTCTACCAATTCCTGGCTTGGTGTCTTTATGCAAATTATTCACTTTGCTATGCACAGTGTTTGCTCAACTGTCAGATAAGGATTATAACACCTTCCTCTCAGGGTTGTTCTGGGTGTGAAGTACTTAGCACAGTGCTGGCGCTCAGTTAACTGCTCATTTACTATGGCTAAGGTTATTATAAAGACGTTTTATGGGTAAGGGTAAAAATAACACAGAGGACATTGGGAGAAGGAGAGGAGAAGCGAGTTGAGGGAAATCGGAGGGGGAGATGAAGCATGAGAGACTGTGGACTCTGAGAAACAAACTGAGGGTTTTGGAGGGGAGGGGGATGGGCGGTTGGGTGAGCCTGGTGGTGGGTATTATGGAGGGCACGTATTGCATGGAGCACTGGGTGTGGTGCATAAACAATGAATCTTGGAACACTGAAAAAATAAAATGACAGTATTAAAAATTAATTAGTTAATTAATTTTTAAAAAAGACATATTACAGGATTGGCTCTAGAACCTGCTTCTTTCTCTTTTCCTTACAATCATTCTACAGACATCAACCGGGTATTTTATCAGATATTAGGAGTACATCAATTAATAAGACGCCCTGCCGTCATCTTTGAAACATCTCTTCAATCAGTGCCACACCTGTCCTCAGGGCCATACCCACTCGTAGGTCTGGGTTTGAGAGCAGCCCAGGCCCCAGAGTGATGCGACTTGTCACGCATCCCCTCACCGGCTCTAGAGAGCTGATTCTGAGAACTGACATGGCCTGGTGTGCTGTGCCTGGGTCCTTCCAGGCTTACGTGCCTCTGCCTGGATTTCTCCCAGTCCAACAACAGCCTTTTGCTTCCTGGCACCTCCCCATATCACCCCCGGCGTGTGGCTGAGCTCATAAAAGGTGCCCAGGAAAGGCTGGTTCATGAGTTGTGCTGAGAGCCCCAAGACTAACGTGGGACCTCAGCCAGTGTTCTCCAGTTGGAGGATCCGTTTGATGCATGAAATGTTTGCCAAGCACCTCACGTTGACTTTGTAGCTGTCACTGCCCAGGATGGGAGGCACCAAGGGGAAGCCAAGAGTGCTGCCTTCTTCGATTAGGCAAAATAGACACGGTGGTCTGCTGTCTCGGCTCGGGCCCATCGCTCAGGTCCCTGGGCCTCCTCATTGTCCACTGATGAGAACTAGCTCTGCGCAGAATCTTCCTTTGTGGGGGCAATGCCCAGAGGCCCTCACTTAGAGTGCTGGATTCTGTAGGAGAAGCAAAACCACAACAGATAAAGTGATTCTATTCCGAGTGAAGGAAGGTGGATTCCACTGTTGGACTCCCAGATTCTACCTCCCTCCCTTCTACCTTACAACTGGACTGGAGACCCATCGTAGGGTCTTGGAACTTGGAAAAACTTAGGACTTGGAAAAAACATTCCCTCCTCACTTGACCTCAGATTCCTTGTCTGTGATGTGGGGATTCATTCATTCATTCATTCATTCAGCCACACACTCCTTTTTTTCTTTTTCTTTCTTTCTTTCTTTCTTTCTTTCTTTCTTTCTTTCTTTCTTTCTTTCTTTTTTTTTTTTAAAGTAGGTTCCACACCCAGTGTGGAGCTTGAACTCGAAACCCTGAGATCAAAAGTCTCATGCTCTACCTGGCTGAACCAGCGAGGCACCCCCATTCAGCCTCTCTCTCTCTCTCTCTCTTTTTAAAATATTTATATTTATTTATTTGAGAGAGAGAGCGAGAGCATGAGTGGGGAGAAGGGGCAGAGACAGAGGGAGAAGCAGGCCCTCTGGCTGAACAAGGAGCCTGAAGTGGGACCCAATCCCAGGACCCTGGGATCGTGACCTGGGCTGAAGGCAGAGACTTAACCAACTGAGCCACACTTAACCACACTTAACCAACTGTGCCCTCAGCCACACTTCTAATGCTTGATATGTACCCAGCATCGTGCTTGGGCTGAAAATACAGTGATGTGCAAAGCAGACATATCTGCCCCGTTCCCCGGCCAACCCCACCCCCTCTACCCCCACCCCGGGCTCACTGGGGCGAGGGAGGCACAGATGTGAAAATGAAATCTGTGACAAACACAGTGAAGTCAGTTTAGTGGCCCCAGGAGAGGTGTGGTATGGCAGGGCGCTGGGGCTGTGGTGTGTGACAGAGCAGTCCCGTAAGCCAAGAACAGGGTCTTTGTCCTAACAGTTCAAACAGGGGCCAGTGACGCTTGTCCCCCTTCCTACCTTATACTTACCATGTAGCTAAATGAGATGTTTGGGAAATTTTCGGCTTCAGACACACGTAAAAACTGCCTCTCAGCTCCAATGTCCTTCCGTAGGACAGCTGCCCTTCATTCTACCTCATTTTTCTTAGACCTCATCCTCTTGGCTCTCATGAGATCTGCCCTTTTCCTTTATAGCCATAATGGTGATGATTAATGAGTTACTTGTTTAGCCTCTGCTCCTTCTCCTGCATCAGAAGGACAGGAATTATGTCCATCTTCTTTGTCTGTGTAACCTCCGCCTGAAAAGATCTTAGGAGGTGCTCAGTAAATACCTACCGAGGGGCGCCTGGCTGGCTCGCTTGGTTGGGCATCTGCTGTAGGCTCAGGTCATGATCTTGGGGTTCCTGGGATTGAGCCCCCCATGTCGGGCTCCCTGTTCCGGGAAGATC
This sequence comes from Martes martes, assembly GCF_963455335.1. Classification (NCBI taxonomy): domain Eukaryota; kingdom Metazoa; phylum Chordata; class Mammalia; order Carnivora; family Mustelidae; genus Martes; species Martes martes. The sequence continues at coordinate 122,844,437 of NC_137892.1, read as the reverse complement.
CTGCTTCTCCCTCTCCCTCTGCCCTTCCTCACCACTCATGCTCGCTCTTGTATGCGCTCTCTCTCTCAGATAAATAAAATTTTTTTAAAAAGGTGGCACCTATTGAATGCATCAATAAAATGACGAGAGAGGATGCTGAAATCTAACATATGAAAGTCAGAGCATTCTGCAGATCTCTGAAGTGTGTCACTTGGGACTCAGAGACCATGAAATCCACCTCATCTTGTGACGGGCAAAAACGAGACCCGGAGAGGGAAGGTGACCTAAGCCAAGCGACACAGCAAGTCACTAGCTGAGTCCAGGTCATTGTTCTCTTAGGTTGGACTCTTTTTTCTGTCATCATGGCTGTTTTGTCTGAAGCCAGAGGAGCGCTTAGAAGCAGTGTCTCTTAAGGTATAGGTCGTTGCCTCCATATGAGAACTCAAGGCAAGCCGAAGATGTACCCTTGGATCTCTGTCTCCACTGGCCTACGATTCGTGTCTGGGATGCGGCCATCAGGGAGTCCTCACATGGCATTCAGTCTTGCCCGCTACAACGGTCTGTTTGAGAAGACATGTTTGATGGGGGGATGCTGCCAGAGCCTCATTTGGCGAAACATGTATCTGAGCGATCTGCTGCTTGGAATATAGAATTAATATTAATGTGAGTGTTTGTTTGGGGAATGCTAACATTGGAACGACGGCAGTGGGGAGGGAGGAGGCCGGCGGTACATGACCTCGGTGGGATGCAGACCAGGTACCAAATGGACACAAAGAACTGAGGGAAATATTTGTAGAAATGAAACCTTGGCAAGAGACATGTATTGCTTCAGGTTGAAGGAATTGCACGATGTGGAGGAAAGGGAGGGCTTCGACGAATCTGAGGCAACTCAGTTATTTCATTTTCATACTCTACAAATTGTTACTGGATGTTACAAGGCCTCCAAGCCCTGTGCTAACTGCTGGGATCATGGGGGAGAACGCAAGAGGGCTGGTCCCTCTTCTTGGTGCTTGTGGAGCAAAGAGAGAGACCGATATTAAGCAAACAATGACTGTAATGAATGAGTAAATATAAACCGAGATAATTGCAATGAAAGAATCAATCAGCTCCTGTGAAAGCAAATAGTAAGGGAACTCACCCAGCCTGTGTGTGTGGGAGAGAGAGGGGCAGGGGTGTGTGTGTGTGTGTGTGTGTGTGTGTGTGTGTATGTGTGTGTAGGTGGAAGGGTGGATGCATGTGCGTGTGTGTGCAGGGGATGCAGGGGCAGGTCCAGCACAGGCTTTCCCGAGGAGATAATACGTGAGCTACAACCTGACAGGTGGTTGAAGCTAACTATATGGAGGGGGAATGAAGGAAGAGGAGGGAGTTCTGGACGGAGGGAAGAGCGTGTTAGGAAGCCGTGAGGCAGTGGGAAGCAGGTAGTAGGAAGCAGAGGAAGATAAGTACAGTGGCTGTGAAAGGGGGAGGGAGCAGGTCCTGTGGAATGGGGCTGGAGATGCCCGCAGTCAGAAGGGGGGTAGATCTGCCCAATCCTCGATGCCCAAGTTCCCAAAGAGTGGTCTGTGCGCTGCGATGGCACCCAAGCTGTCAGTGACAGATCTGTAGTGAGATCCGCCAAGAATGGAGAGTAAGCTTTTATTGCAAAAACTTGATAGTCATTTTATGTCTGAATCTTGTATTTTGAATGTCTTTTTCATTCATTTTTCAACCAATTCTTTCATATATATATATATATATTTTTCCCCCCCAGTGGATTATGGGTGAAGAGGAATCTTATTCTTTGCAGGATTTGGGGTTTTATCTGAAAAGCCTCTGAATGATTTTGCATAGGAGCAAGACAAAATCAGGTCTCAGGTTTTGAAAGGACGCTTGTGGCGATGGTGGGAGCCTGGAGAGGAGGGGCTGGGAGGCAGCACGGGGCTGACCCAGGGGCTCAGGGCGTTGCAACCCCAAGGATGGATTTGGAATTTGAGTGGCCCTTGAAGCCAAGGGACAGTTGTCGGCAGGACTTTTGTCAAGGCAGACAAAGGACACAGAGGGCTTTGCTTGGGGACAGTTTGGTGACTTGGTAGCAGGAAGTATCATTGCTAAGGATACAGAGGGACCTACATTCCCCAGAAAGAAAGAACCTCATTCTCTCCCTGATGGGGGTGGGAGGGGGAGATGGGGCATAGAAGCAGGTGAGCTGCCACTCAGGGCCCTTTCAGACAGAAGTGCTGCGTGCTGGCCCAGAGATGGCATCAGGGAAGTCTGAACTCTTGACGAGCTCAGAGCTCTCTCCACACCCCTGCAGCTTCATTTCTTAATGAGCTTAGAGCCTTCTAGAACGTGTGGGTGAGTGGAGCGTGCAGTACGCTGGGCTGTGAGAGTCAGGAAAGACCTATTTCTAAAGACTGGGTGTTCTGAAATCATCAGAGGGAGAAAAACCATGAAAGACTCTTAGCTGTAGGAAACAAACTGAGGGTTGCTGGAGGGAAGGTGGGTGGGGGATGGGGTAATTGGGAGATGGGCATTAAGGAGGACATGGGATGTGATGAGCACTGGGTGTTATAAGCAACTGATAAATTACTGAACATTACATCTGAAACTATGTACTATATGTTGGCTAATTAAATTTAAATAACGATTAAAAAATAAAGACTGGGTACTGTAGGTGAAGGGGGCACTACACTCCCACCTTGCCCTCAAAGCGCCATCACTGAGACCCTTCTCTGGGATCCTGGGTGATGTTTAGCTGTGCTCTAACCAGAGTGCTGGGTAGAGGAGGGCAGAAATGGTGGGCACACCTGAGTGCCACTGGCCTAATCTGGACCCCTAAAAGGCTCCAGGAGATTGGCTTCCCCCTAACCTTCCTCAGTGAAACATCGGCACTTCTGTGGCTTTCGTTCCACTCAGGACGTCTTGTTTATCAACATTGTTGCTGCTATAAATCAAATTCACTTCTGGTCATAACCTTGGGCAGTGGTGGTTGGGAAACCAAGTCAGATTTTTGTCAATTTGATCTCAGATGAGATCTGGTGACAGCAAAGCTAAGAGGGTGACAGATCACAGGCCATCTCCAGAGCAGAGGGGGATGGGTCCCATCTGGGAGGAGTTGGAGGCAGTGGTTTGGGGGAAGGCATGGGCCTCTGCCCACACTTCCCTGGTCCTAGGGCATTTACTCCTGGTGGGGCTTACGGATTTCAGGTAATAGAATCAAATATGATCAGGCCATAAATATATCATAATGATTAACTAAGGGATAGTTTGAGGAGGTCTTTGCTAGTCTCCTGGGGCTGCCATAACAAAGTATCACAAACCAGTGGCTTGAACAACAGAACTTTTTCCTTACGGTTCTAGAGACGGCAGCTTTGACATCAAGGTGCTGGCAGAGCTATGCTCTCTCTGACAGCTCTAGGGGAGGCTCCTTCCTTGCCTCTTCTGGCTTCTGGTAGATTCTGGCAATTCTTGGTGTTACTTGGCTTGTAGATGACTCACTCCAGTCCCTGTCTTTATCTCCATGTGGCCTCCTTCCTTGTGTGTCTGTCTCTTTCTCTTTTTATTTTATTTTTTTTAAGACTTATCTACTTATTAGAGAGAGAGGGAGTGGGGGAGGGGGCAGAGGGAGAGGATCTCAAGTGGACTCCATGCTGAGCAGAGAGCCTGATATGGGGCTGGATCCCAGGACCCTGAGATCAGGACCTGAGCCAAAGTCAAGAGGCAGATGATTAACTGACTAAGCCACTCAGGTGGCCCTGTCTCATTTTATAGGAACACCAGTCACTAATTAGGGCCCGTCCTCACCCTGACCTCATCTTGACTACATCCACAAAGACCCCATTTCCCAATAAAGTCATATTCCCAGGGTCCAAGTGAGCATGGATTGGGGGGGGGGCGGTGCTGGGCTTTTCAACCTTGTGTGAGAACTATTGCTACTTAGAGCCCAGTCTAACTTCTCCTGCAGATGAGAAGTCTGAGGCACAGAGAGGAGAAGAGACTTACTGTCCCACATGGCTATCACTACACAATGTATTATTCCAAAAGGAGATTCCAGAATTCCAGACTCCCAGGCTAGTCTTCTGTGCAGTTGAGTGAAGCATTGACATAAGCGCCTCTCGTTTTCCCTGTGAAACACTGAGTCCAGTTTCATGACTTGGTTCTATGGGTCTGTATCTTCAGGGGTATCCCAGCTGAGCCTGGAGAGGTGGAGATTCTTGCTTTTAAGTCACAATGTGTTCTGTGAGCTTGAGTTTTAAAGGGATTGGGGTCAGGCCAAGTCCCATGTGCTATGTGTCCCTAGCCTGGTTCGAGCCTCACTCTGGACGTGCAGGAATAGATGTTCAACAGAGTTTTGGTGAATTGGATGTGTAACAAAGGTCTGATAAATGAAAAACCCACACATCTGTTACTTTCATCTATTTTAGATACAAGCAGATCTTTAGAATAAGAAAGCGGGTTCAGGAAAAGTGGGGGAACAGGGAACATTGTCTATTGATAGACAATGTTGGAGTGTAGACCAGGGAGACATGTGAGGTGGCAAAAGCGAGGACTGCCTCTACCTACTTCATGCACTTCATGCTTACTATAGTTCCAGTTCCCTGGGAACGAGGAAAGAGAACTAATAGAGAACGCTTCTCCCTGGTGATTCTGGGCTTGCTTCATGCAAAGCATTATGCCGGGTGCTTTATAAACACCACCAACCGAATCTGTCTCAGTGAGGTCAGTGTTACTATGCCCACCTTATAGATTTGGAAAAAAATAATTTGTCATATAATAAAGTCTTACAGCCAATACATTTTGGGGCCTGGATTGAAACCAATTCTTTCTGACCCAAACCCATTTTATCTTTTAAAATGTATACCCAAGTGGGATGTGGGTATTACTTTCATTTCAGGAGTCAGGTATGAGGAGCTCTAACTTTGCCAAAAGTTTGGGTTATATGAAGCTGTTTCTTTTGCTCATCAGGAGTCATCTGAGTGTGTTTTAAGAACATTTTTATTTCCCTGTATCCCTTAGAAACTCTCGTAAGACAGTTGTGTCATATAGCCTTCCAGTTTCATTAGACGTGGTGAGTGTCAAAATCACATGGTGGGGGCGCCTGAGTGGCTCAGTTGGTTAAGCATCTACCTTTAGTTCAGGCCGTGATCTCAGAGTCCTGGGATGGAGCTACGTGTCTCGCTTCCCGTGAGATTCTCGGTGGGGGATCTGTTTCTCCCTCTGCCTCTCCCTCTGCTAGTGCGCTCTCTCCCCACTCTCTCTCAAGTAACTAAATAAAATGTTTTGTTTTTGTTTTTTTTTTAAATCACATGGTGGAGCAGGACAGTAGGGGTGTCAATGGCCCAATGACAGAAAGGTCAGTGGGGCCTCAAAGAGTGGCTGTGAGATGAATGAGGTCACACTCACAGATGGTGACAGAGAGGACACTTGACCAGGTTATCTGATCCCCATGCATTGCCATCTTATGGGATCAGTGATGTCCCCCTATACTTAGGTGGGCGCAATGGGATTATGTCCCCTGACATCACAAATCTTGGAAAGGGAACAGTGGGGCTGAACTTCACATTTTGGAGTAAATGACTCCTTTACTCCTTTGTTCTTTCTTCCTTTTATACACACAGGCATGAATTAATCATCTAAGAGGATGGAGAGGTGTAGGGTGAGGATGTAGAGACTGTATGGGAGGAGTGGATAGCCCCATTTAGCTGACTATAAAATGAGTAAAAAGAGGAAAGAAATAATCCCAGAAGGAAATGATGACAATGATGGAATCACTTCCAGAGAGCCAGTGTGGTGGGGAGAGAACCATTGTCCGGGGTCAAGCTGGTAGGGACAGGGGAGGAGTGGTTATAGACATGATTCTCTGCTGCCCGTTGTACTGTAGAGGGCACCCCCGCAGGACCCCCAGACCAGCTAGATGAGAGCCCTTTGCTGAATGATTGATTGGCCAGATGACCAGTTCATGGACCCACTGAGGATATCTTTTCTTGGCTTGCTTGTGGCTCTGTCTGGGAGTGGTGGGTTTTCTCTGGCAAGAACTGTGCAGTCTCTTTCTGGTTTGCCACTTATTCCCCATCCCTGCTCCCTGTCTTCTGCCCCATGACCCTCCCCTGCTTGTCTCCCTGTATCTGTTCCTTCTGTCCACACTCTGGAGGTAGAACAGCAGTGGCCAGTTTTCCTGGAGTGAGTTCAGGATTTGTCTGACAGCTGTATGTAAATCAATCCTTTGCTGAATTGATTTTCAATGCATTGGCTCTTACCGATGGCTTTTGAGCCCAGACAGTCGGCTTTGATGGATACCTTGCTCCTCTGTGATTTCTGCATTGACCTCTCAGTGCTTCCCTTCCCTGCGTGCATATAATAACAAAGCCCTCAGCTGCCTTCAGCGGGTCCCAGGGCTCGAGAAGGAAAAATTATAATAACCATTGTGAACTTCTTTGGTCTCCTTCAATGGAAAGGGTGAGGTAAATGGAAGGTGTTGCTACAGTTATTATGTGATACCATATATATTGGTTTTTCTCTCCAAATCATTGCCTGGGGCTCTGTTTAGAAATTGGTTTTTACCCTCCTTGCTCTTACTGCAGCCTTCGGGGCTCCCATTCCATATTTAACTTTTCTGCAATTCAGCACCTGCTCTGTTAGCACGCTTCCCTCCAGGCTTTTAGCACGAGGCACCTGCATGTAGATGAGCATAAGCCATGAGGGTCTCAGGGTGCCTTCACAGCCAGGCCTTCTAGAACTTCTTCTCAATCCAAGGAGGGTAGGGGTCAAAGAATCTGGATCCCAGGAAGACTACTCATCCACCCTATTTAATGGAGTGATGAGGACATGGACTCTAGAACCAGACTTCTGGTTTGAATCCTAGCTCAGCCACTTGCCTGCTGTGTGACCTGAGACAAATACCTTAACCTCTCTGTGCCTCAGTTCCCTGATCTATAAAATGGGGGCCGCTCTAGAACTATCATCATAGGGTTGTAAGAAGGATTAAATGAGTGAATGCATGGAAAGCACTTAGAACAGTGTCTGGTATATAATTAGCACCATAGAATGTGCAGTAGTGATGTGTTCCCCTAGATCTTTAGCCTTGGTTCTTTTTTGGTGTGTTGGATCAGCAGCAGGGGGCCTGGACTCCATTCTAGACACAACTGTTAAGTGGCCTTATGACTGGGGTACATCATTTCCCAAAAATTCAACTTCCTCCTCAATTAAATGAGAATAGTCTCAGGCTCACCCTGTTCACCACCTGGGGTTATGCTGGGGATGAAATGACATTATGTGCTTGTGTGGGCTTTATGAATGTTAGTGCTGCCTGCAAGAATGGCAATGGGCTGCTAGATGTTCGGTGGAAAGTCAGCCTGGCTAAGATCATTTTTTGGAAGAGGGAGCTTGCTCTTAGCAAAAGAGCTCAGCATGGAAACAGTGAGATCCCGATGACTCTGAGTGCCAACTGGCTTAGTTCTCATGTGCCTGCAGCACCATTTTGAGGTGTCCCCTTCCTGGGGTCTCCAGGGAGAACAGCAGTTGTCCTACCTTTGACATCAAAGGTAGGACATCTGGGTTGCAAACAACAGAAACCAGTGCTTGGACATTTAGGTAGTAAGGGGATTTATTACACAGCACTGGGTAGTGCTCAGGGTGTTCAGAGAACCAGGGGGCTGTGCAGTCAGGATCAGTGTGCAAAATCACACAGCAGAACTGGTTCAGAAGGGATGTGTTGGCAGCCACTGCTGCTCATGCTCACCTAAGGCAGGGCTATAGAGAGGGGCATCTGGGACTGGGAACTTGTCATGGCCTAGAAATCTTTTATTACTGCTGCTCTCTACAAAGGGGCTTCATTCTTTCCAGCCCCGGACTAGCTTTTCTCTTCTTGGGGATTGTGGCCACAGAGAGCTCTCTACCCATATCTTCCATCCTCTACCACCATCTTGGGGTTCAAAAAGATGCCTTAGGACATCTAGAAGGAGAAGGAGAACACCTAGGAGGGGCTCCTCAGTGGCTTAGTCAGTTGAGCATCTGACTCTTGATTTTGGCTCAGGTCATGATCTCAGGGTCATGAGATTGAGTGTGGCTTCAAGCTTCACACTGAGAATGTAGCCTGCTTAATATTATCTCTTCTTCTCTCCCTCTACCCCCCCTCCCCTCTGCTCACATGTATGCATGCTCTCTATTTAATAAAAAATAAAAATAATAAAAAAGACATATATCCTAGGAAAAGGATTGGGTATGATTGGCCAAGCTTTGGGTTATTGCCATTCTTTTACCAATCACTGTAGGCCTTAGTGGTGAGGTACCATTGTTGGCCCAGCTTGACTCCTGGGCCCACCCTTGGGGAAGAAACCATGATTGGCAGTCCTCAATGGAGTACATAGTTGGAATAATAGGAGGAGGAGGGTGGAATTCTTAGAGGCAGGGGTGAGGGATTAAAAAAGAGTACTCTCAGTAATACTTTCATCTTCTGGCTCTATGGGGAGATTTGGGTTCTGGTCTGTCACCTCTTTCTGTTCATACTGTGCTATTGCACTAGTCCAGGCCTTCATATCTCTATGTGATTATCATCTCCCTTTCGCTACTGGGACGCCTCGTTGTGTCTTTCTTGATGTAGAAATTTTACTTACTTTCAGACTAGAGTCTGACACCTTACTATAATACTTAAAGTACAAGCATCCTTTTTTAAAAAAAATGTTTTTTGTAAAAGTTTTGGTTTAGGTTTTCAAACCTGAAGATAATAATGTACTGTAGACATATATGTACCTGTAAACCAGCTTTAATGGATCTTAACGTTTTGCCTTCTTTGCTTCCAGTTTTTTAAAAAAAGAAGGAAAGGATTACAAACCTCTACCATGCCATAGACCTCTTCTTAAACTTATTTCTTCTTTTTCTTCTCTGGAGCTTACCACCATCTTAAATATAGTGGTTAACATTTTCATGCACAACCTTATGAATTTTCTGCATGTTTGAGTCCCTATGGAATCATGTTTTTAAACTTCATAGGAATATTGTCACATTATACATTTCTTCAGTGTGCTCTTTGCACTGAAAATTATTTTTGAGATTTACTCACACTGGTATGTATAGCTGTAGTATACTCATTTTAACTGATATCTAGTGTTTTATTTATCTCCAGTTGGTGGATTTTCTTTTCTCTTTTCTTGTCTCACCACTATGAGCACCGCGGCAGTGAGCAGTCTTATGTAAACCCCAAGTGGTGTAGCTAGGAGTGGAATTACATTCAGGGAGAAGGACAGGGGAAAACAAAGTCATAGCCCAACAACTTCCTCACTGTCCAGAGCTAGCAAGTGATTAAGCCTGGGAAATCCCTGGCAAGGCTGGTCGAATAGGATTTATCCGCTTGTGAAATGGGACTTTATTTCTTTAATCCCTTGCCTGGTGAGATCTGGGGTCTGACGTCAGCTTGGTCAGGACTAGAAGGGGCAGGCAAGCCTAGACTGTTGAAAATACTTGCTTATTACAGGGCTGGGCCTTTTGGACAACAGGAGATTGGCAGCTTGGATCATTGCTCCCTTTTCTTTCCTTTGAATCATGCCACAAATGCTTGGGATAAAAGCCATGGTGAGGAAAAGCATGGAGTGTGGAGCCAGAGAGAGCCAGCTGTGTCCCTGGTTCTGCCACTCTTCAGCTGTGTGACCATGTTCATTACTTACATTCTCTGGACCTCAGTTTTCTTATCTATAGCATGAAGCACAGTAATGTCTTCTTTCAGATCCAGTAAGACTACCATCTTGAATTGTCTGTGTTGTGCTGGAACCAGGCCATGCCAGGGTTCCTTGAGTCAGGTCTCACTAGCTAAAGATCCTCCCGTCCTCTGAATCCAGTACTCCCTCTTCACACAGGACTCACTCCACCTGCCTAGCACTCCAGCTGTCTCCTGGGACCTGAATCTTTCCTTGGGATTCTCTAGTGTGACCAGATGCCCACCTGGTATTTTCCAGTCTTCTCCTTAGTGGGGTTGGACCCGATTCTTACATGGCTCTTCGCCCCCAGATCCTGCCTTTGGACTTGGGGCTTCCAGGAACCCAGATCCCATCCTTACCATCATGGCCCACATACTGACAGCTACACACATGGAGTCTTAAATCGGGCAGTGAGCCACGCCTTCTATCTGTGTTCTCATGGAGGTTGTAAAGAATGAGTTGGAAGCACACTTTTGAGAACCAGGTAGATTCAGATTCAGAGTCCCAGTTTCCTCAATTTTAAAAGGGCGATGATAGTAAAACATTTCTGCTGGGATTATTATAAAGAGTATAGATATGATATGAGGCAAGCTTTTCTCATGGTGTCCAAGTCATAGTCAACACACATTAACTTGTAAATAAGTGGCTTGCAAGGTGTCAAAGGCTCAGTGGAGAAGCAGGAGAGTAGAAGTGATAGAGAACGTGGGCTCTGCAATCAAGAGGTTGGAGTTTAAATGCTGTGCCCTTCTCTTCTCTGATGTAACCTTGGGCCACGTCATCTATACTCGCTATGCTCAGTTTATGCATCCCCCAAAGGGGCTGGTAATAATCCTGGGCCCTTAGGCCTATTACTGTGAGAAATAAATGATGTCCTCTCTAGAAATCTGTGAGAACAATGCCTGGCACATGGGAAGCACTCAGTCCATTTAGTTGCTACATTATTTTGATGATGATGATGATGATTATCATTATTACTTTCAACATACATGTATGTGTGTAAATATGTAGGTCTATATGTCATGGACTCAGGTTACCAAAACATAGTTTTCTTTATTTTCCTAAAACGAAATCCACTTTTTTTTTTTTTTTTTGAGCTTTGTTCCACCAGAAGACAGAACTTGTATTCTAGTTACTTATAGGAGAACAGAGCCATTTCAATTATTTGGGTCTTACAGGTTTAAACTCAGGAAAACTCAAGATTTCCCTGTCTCCTTCCTTTCTCTTGGAGTTGACGTTGCAAAGTGGCTCAGAGAAGAACATTTATCCTGACCAGCTTCTGACATGACCCCCAGGCAGTCCCTCAGTCCTCTTTGTCCTCTACCCCATATGCCCCTCTCATTTCTACTACTCTCTAATGGCATGGGCTTTGATTGGAGGGGTTTGCAACCCGCTCCAAACCTCAGAGAAAAATCAGCAAAGGGGAAGAGGATGGTCAGGCAGGGACCATAGAGTTTGTCATTAGTGACTGAAATTTCTTCTTTTCCTTCAGCAGTCTTCTTCCTCCTAGGTTCAGAGAATCTGTAACATGGTAGGGTGTGTGTGTGTGTGTGTGTGTGTGTGTGTGTGTAGATGAACACTCTTCCCTTTTCTGTATTACACTCAAAACATAGCTCAAAGGGAAGAATTTTGCTGCCTTTCTCCTTGAGTTCTTTTCTGATACTTCTCATGCTTGGTCCTGGCCTCAGAGCTTCTGACCCACTCAGGGTGAGGGAGGGTCCTGGACTCAGGGGAATGAAGCAGAAAAGCACATCACTCAGTATCTCACACACCATCCCACCATGAAGACAGTTTCACAGCAAGCTGGTTAACTAAGTACTGTTTGTGTTTATCCCATTTTCCAGCTGAGGAAACAAACTCAGAGAAGCCAAGGAACTCGCTCCATCCAGGTTGAAAGAAGTGGACTTAAAGCCAAGTGTGTCTGGCTCCAACCCACACTCCACTGCCTCTCTACTCCCCGGTGAGTCATCTGAAGCACAGAGTCCGTTACCCCTGACCCTGGTCACTGTCATCGTCCTGAGCCTTCCTCGGCCCCAACCTGCCACGTGGCTCACCTTGCTTCCCATCCATGATTGGCTGAGCCATCCCTGAAATTGTGGGCTGTGCTGGTCACCAAACACTGGACCGTCCAACTGCCCTGTGGCCGAGCAACCTCAATAATGATGTGAATTTTCTCTTCTTCTGTCCCAGATTTCTCCCCTTCTGGCTTATTCAAGGTCTTGAGGTCCTATCACGTGAAGCACATGGAAACATTAGAATTTTGTAAATCCCTGTTATGAATGAGGGAACGGGTCTCAAAGGGTTACAGGGTTTTAAAGGCACTGGGCCTTCTGGGCCCTGTGGGGCAAGGGAGATCCTTAGCTCCTGTCGCCCCGGCGGTCAGACTCAGGGCCAGAGACCTCTCTAGTGATCTCGGCCTCACATACTGCTCCTTCTGTGTGACCCAGAACAGAGCTCAGAATGAGGTCGTATTGATTTCATAGGAAGCCAGGCCTGCATTTTTTCTTCCACTCTGGGTTTGCTGGCTCCTTCCCGAGAGATGGCTGAAGGCCATCATTTTTGTGTGGAGGATTAATTAGAATAGATTCCTTTGACTCAGACGGCCAATAAAACCCACAGTCCTCAGCTATGGATTTATGATGCTGAGCAGGAAACCATGGGTCCCCTAGCAGGCCCCAAGAAAGTTGTGGTGACAGGTATTTTGACACCCAGGTGGTTAATTGCGGCAAATGGGAATGAATAAGAAGGCATGAGGAGATTGGGGGCATGGGGTAGGGAAGGGAGATGGTTCCAGGGCCCTGTGCTTCGGCGAATGAGAAGAGAATCTCATTTCCTGTGAACGATGTGGCTGAGAAATTGAAAGGGACATTTGTGAACTTTGGAGGCCCAGATGATTGTGAGCAAATTAATAGCGTGATATCTGAGACGTTTGTTCTTATGCAGATAATTGAGTTCTGAAGAGAGGGGTCACTGGTCCTTCAACTTCCCCATCGTCTCAGAGTCCAAATTATGATAAAGTTCCAGCTCTTATCCCCCAGATGACCTCTCAATTTAATTCAATTCAACAAACATCTATTAGCACCTGCTTTGGTGGTGGGAGGGACAGGGTGTGAGGGGTACTCCGGAGCAGAAGGCACGTTCCAGTCTCTTAAGGACTTGAACACACACAAGGAAGACCTTAAAAAAACAGACTTTTTGTTTTAGAGCAGTTTTAGGTTCACAGCAAAATTGGAAGGAGGTACGGAGATTTCTCCTGCCCCCACACATGCACTGTCTCCCCGACTAGCAACATCCCCCACCAGACTGGGACATTGGTTAGAGTCGATAAAGCTACGTTGACTGACACGTCTTCACCACCCAAAGTCCATAGATCACATTAAGGTTCATTCTTGGTGTTATACATCCTGTGTGTTTAGACAAATGTGTAATGACATATGTCCATCATTGTGGTAACATACAAAAGGGTTCATTGTCCTAACAATCCTCTGTGCTCTGCCTAATCATCCCTCCCCTGTATCCCCTGGCAATCTGTCATCTTTACTGTCTCCACAGCTTTGACTTTTCCAGAGCATCATGTAGTTGAAATCATATAGTATATAGCCCTTTATACTGGCTTCTTTTACTTAGCAATATGCATTCAAGTTTCCTCCATATATTTTCATGGCTTGTTATCTCTCTCTCTCTTTTTTTTTTTTTTTAGTATAGAATAGTATTCCATTGTCTGGCTATATCACATTTTATTTATCCATTCACCTACTGAGGGACATCTTGGTTGCTTCCAAGTTTTGACAATTATAAATAAAGCTGCTGTAAACATGAGTGTGCAGATTTTTGTGTGGACATAACTTTTCAGCTCCTACGGGTAAATACCAAGGAGTGTGATGCTTGATCTTAAGAGTATGTTGGTTTTATAAGAAATCATGGGATGGACACTCTCACACACAGAGTACAGAATATAAGACCCATGGGGGATGGGCAAAGTGCAGAAAGATTTAGACTGAGAGGTAAATGAGGGATGTTTTCATGATGGGTGGCATTTGATTACAGCAAAGAGTTCCAGTGGAGGAATCACCAGAGAGAGCGGGTGCATAGGACTTTCTTAGGTTCTTTCCTTGGGTACTGTTATGACTGGAGCTTCGGTGTCCATAGCAAAGGTAAGGCTCAAAATGTACACTGTGGCCAAGTCATGGAAGGATGGAAGAGCGGGCCAGGGAGTTGGGACTTGATGTTGTGAGTCATGGGGGCTGTTGACAGTCTTTGACGAGGAGAAGGTCATGAGCAGAGCCTGATCCAGGAAGCATAGCCGTGCATGTTGTGTAGACAGGATCAACGCAGCCAAAGAAGGGAAGAAGGATGCCAGTGAAGAGGTTTTCACAGTAGGAGAAAAGAAGATGTGATGAGGGAGGCAGGACAGTGAGGAAACCGCTGAAATTCCAGTTTTCTCATCAGTGAAATGGGGCTTTATTATTATTATCATCTCTGGGGCTTGAAAACTGTAGGCTCAGGGGGTGAAGGGCAGGGTATGTCAGAGATGTCTGTTAGATTTGCAGCATGAACATTGCCTTTCTTTCTTGATCTTCTTCCTCTGGCTGTTTCTTTTCCTAGGATATTTGTGGCTGTAAGTAAAATGTCTGGGACTCAGGGTACATGACTGAGCCAGTTTGCAAAAGTAGCCATGAGCTACTTTTCTTCGTGGGTAATTGGGTGAGGAGTTGCAGGAGAGCTGAGCAGAGTGGGGACAGAGAGGAGACATGTGGGCAGAGGACTAAGAGGCTCCACCTCTGACCATCAGGTGACCATGGATAAATCATCCCCCTCCCTGGCCATCTGTCTCCAATTTGTCATTTAGGGATAATGTCCTGGCCTCAGGAGACTTCTAAAAGAATGAAAAAAGATCATGTTCATTCTTTCTTTCTTTCTTTCTTTTTTTAGCATCTAAAATACTAAAAAAATGCAAAGGGTTACATTTGGGAGATGGTGCGATAGAGCCAATTAAGAGTACTAGCTCTGGAGCCAGAAAGCCTGGGTTAGAGTCCTGGGTCTGTTACTTACCAACTTCGTGATGATCATCTAACTTCTGTGTTCCCTATTTTTCTCCTGAGACACATGGGCATAATAATAGTCATTATCTGATATGTCTGTTGTAAGGCGGCCTGAAATAATGCACAGAGTGGCTGGCATGCTATAGGTGCTGAAGGAACGTTTGCAGTGATGATAATGATGCCGTCCTTGATGCATTGCCCTGCTAATGGTGGGCTCCTTGAATACTCCTAGCGTCACCCTCGGCATCAGATAAGCCCAGCAAAACTAGGCTGCTCCCCTTCCTCCTCTTAACTTCTGCCCACATTCACATTTAAGCTTGGCGTTTCACTGAATCACCAGAAGTCATAGCAGTTCAGCAAAGAAGGACCTTTGGAGACCTCTAGTCCAATACATCCTGTGTTTCTTGAACTCCTGTTTCGTAAGTAATCTTACCTCCCAGTTAAAGGGAAAGCCCTATTCTCTAGGCATCCAACCTATGATGGTTGGAGCCCAAGTGTATTAACTAATATCTTCTTGTGTGTGTGTATGTGTGTGTGCGGTATGCACACCAAAAAGAATTATTTCCAGGGCTATTTCTTGGGTATTTGCACTAATACAGAAGGTGAGTCCTTACTAAAACATTGAGGGTTGAGGGGAAAAAAGAGTAAGATAACTACTCAAGATTTGGAAATGCGGATGAAGAAGTGAAATTGATTGAGAACAGCTACATTCAAAGTGAACTACGACTTTTTTTTTTTTTCCTCCTTCCTTAGCTGAGGGAACTTCCAAATTCAATGAGAAGGAGTGGGTTTCCCGCAACAGGAAGGATTTGGATCACACCACCAGGAACTTCCTGTCTGGGAAGTGATCAGAGGAAGTCAAGGCTTCTCTTAGTCACTTAACGTGTCTTCTTTCTGTGTGCCAGGCTCTCTCTGGTCTGGAGACAGAAGTGAGCTGGATGAATCTGGGAGGTGCTTTTATCCCAGGAATTTACTAATTATAGGAAGGGAGGGAAGGAAAAAGGAGAGGAAGGGTCTGTTACATTCCACTCTGTTAAGGAGAAGTTTGACAGAGAGGTCGACATCTTGCAATGACTCATGCCCTATCTGACTTCTTGACAGTGAGAGGGGCTGGGCTGCCTCAGGTGGGGGAGACCCCTGACTGGCTTCCAGATTGACCTGGTTAGCATCAGTATCACCTACTGTTGGTTGTGAGGACTCTCTGGTAATGAAAATAATAGCAGTACAGTAAAAATCCTGGCTATCTAAGGTGCTTCAGGAAATGAAGCAATTCGGATAGTGGAATTTTCCATAAAGCTGAGAATTTTTCCATCTAGGTAGAGACTCCTATTATTTTTTTTTAAAAGATGGATTGAATCAATATAACCTAACATTTCTCATTTACTTGGAGACAACAAGTGAATGATAGTTGTTCTATGCCATTAATATAGTAATTCCCTAGGGGGTTAATGAACTACACTGTTTGCTCCCATACCGAACGCTGAAACCTTTGTGCTTATTGAGTTCTGCCTGCTTTGTAGTTTTTCTGACCTTTGCTTCAAGATCTCTTTGCCTTTCATTTTCTTGCTGATATCCATGCATTTGACTCTAGTGCTCTCCTGCTTTCCTCTTATTTCTCTCTCTCCTCTCCATTTGTAGATCATGAACTGCTGTGGATGTTGCATATCTTTGTTGAGTAACTTGTGCCAGACCATTCAAAATAGAAGCTCCATATTTATATTTATACTGATTTATTTGTTTAGTACACAGGCGTTGATCATCTACTCTGCGGCAGGCAACGCAGTGGGTGCATGGGGTACGGTGATGAACACCACAGGTGGATTAGCTGCCTTTCTGATTTTCACCATCTGGCAATTCCTTTCCAAAGGACGCATGGCCTCAACCCTTCCTACAAGTCCAACTCTCTCTTTGTTCTAGCCTCGTGGTTCTCACCCTTGAGCATGCCTCAGAAGCACCTGGAGGACTTGTTAAACGAGCTTGGCTGGGCTCCACACCCAGAAATTCCGATGCTTGGGTGAGACCCAAGGTTGCTCATTTCTGACAAGTTCCCACAGGATGCTGGTGTTACTGGTCTGGGGACCACCCGGGAAGCAACACGTGAACCACGGGATGTTCACTCTGTTCCTCAACTGCCCGTCTTGCTTCTCCATCCAGCTGTTTGCCTCTGCTGCCCCCTCTGTCTGGTTGAGGCCTGGCCACCTCATTTCATCGCCTCCTCAGAGAGGACTTCCCTGAGCGCCCAATTTAATACTGCCCTCCTCCCTCCAGGCATTTAATGCCACATTCTTGGGTTTTGTTCCCTTCTCGATTTCTGTCACTCTGAAATTATGGTTGTCTCAAGGGTGACCATGACTGATGAAGAGATATTAATAGACCCAGGCAAAGCACACAGGTTTCTTTAGTGTAATTAAAAGAACTAAGAGTTTCAGTGCACAAAGCAAGGGACGGAGCAGCATCTTTTCTTTGGAAGTCCCAGCCCTCCAAGTCCCTGTGGCTGGTGTGTCAGCTGATCGAGGTGCGGGTCCCGGCTGTCTCCTGAGAGCTCCCACTCATCCGTTCTCAGGGTTTTCCCATGTTCAGGCCCCTGCTGACCGATCTGCAGACGCAGAGTGTTTCCTGCAAGGTCAGTTTCCCAGGTAGAACATCTAGGCAGATGGGATTCCACGCCCGCCTGCTTCTCTTCCTGGGGTCTAAATACGCACGTATAAATTTGTCAGCACCCCCCCGCAGAGGCTGGCAGAGAAAGGACATTTACTCTCTGTAAGCCCCCTCCTGCTTCCCTCACCTAACAGGGAACTAAGTATGTGCCTCTCGAATGTCATGTCATTCTTCCAGGGACCCAAACAGACGCATTCCCAGAGAAAGCCTCTTGAGTTGCCCTGCAGCTCATTTCAGGGAGCGCCTCGGAAGGAGAAAGGCAAACTGGAGCGAGAGGGCTGGTCCCTCCCTCTGTATCTTAATGTAGTGCGCGCTCTCAGGCAAGGGGCTGTCTGTTCTGCTCACGTTCCGCTTTCTTTTCCTCATTTCCCCTGCTCTCGCATGTCGCCTGACTCCAGAGCTATAATAACAAACCTATTACTGCAAAAAGACGCCAGAAGGGGAAAATGAGACGAAGTTACGGAGGAAGCGAGCGACGCAGCGCCAACCCCGAGCCCAGCCAAAGAGCCTGCAGGCTGTTGAATAAAGGATGTCAGTTTAATTGCAGCTTTCCCCCCTCGGTGCGGTGTAGATGCGTCTGTTCTTTCCCTCTCTGTGTTCTCTATTAGGCTCACAAATTATTTTGCTATAAAATGCTAACGGGGTCTGTAAAGACGAAGTATACTTTCAGAGTTGCTGTTGTTTGAGCTTCTCCCTCTGCACCTCCCAGCCTGGCTCCTTATTTTAACTGTTTCTCCAGCCAGATGAGAAGCTCTTGGAAGACAGGGACCACATCTTGCTGTGGGTTACCTGGTGATTCTGTTTTCCTTTCAGAAGCATACACAGGGGTGGCATATTACAAGCATCTGCAAATTCTCATGGAAGCAAGATCTCCATTTCTTTTCCCAGCCCTTTCTCCACCTCTTTGTCAGTTGCCTCAACTGAGAGAAGTAAAAAGTGATCCTGACTTTCCTTCCTTGCTTTTCCAGAGGAGGGCTGACAGGTAAGTGCCTAGATGGTAGTGACTCATTCATTTATCCCGATGTATTTATTGAGAACCCTGCTAGTGTCAGGCTTTGTGCCAGGCATGGGGAAGATAATGGTGATCAAGACAGACTTGGTCTTTACTCTCTTGGAGCTTACATTCTAGGAGGGGGAGCAGACATAGGCAAGTTGGCTAATAGGTAATGAAAAATTTGATAAAGGCTATGAATTAAAAACAAGACAGTGGATAGTGAGAGAGTGACCTCCTTTCCATGGGATAGTCAGGGATGGACCCTCTGAGAGTTAATCTGGGAACTAGAAACTGAGAACCAGCCAGCTGGGTTAAAGAATGATAGGAAACACACATGCAAATGTCCTGAGGTGAACAATGTCCTGTTGGAAGAAGTAAAAGGAGTTCAATGTTGGGAGAGCTATGAGGTAGTATGAATCTAAGCTAGACGGGCAGGCAAGGGCTAGATCATGAGTTGTATATTCATTTTGTTTAAGTCCAACATCCTGGTCTGTTTCCATTTTTGTCATTTAGATTCCAAAGAATAATACTTTAATTCTCAAACTTTGGTATGCATCAGATTCTCCGAGGGAGACTGTAAAAGTGAAATACTTGCACATAGTAGTTAGGGCTCTTTCTGTTAAAAGTAAGAGAAATCCAACTCAAACCAACTTAAGCAAGAACAAAACAATAGTTAATGGCTCTCCTACTTGGGAATCAGGGGTGGAGTGGCTTTAGGTATGGCTGTATCTAGCAGTTAAAATATTATTAAAGCGTCCTCTCTCTTTTTTTAAAAGTTGTTCTTACGTATATATTGGCTTTATTTTCAGTAATGCTTTCTCGACTTGGTGGTAAAAATAGGTATGGGAACTCTAGGCTTATATTATTGATACAAGATATTGATCAGAGTTCTTGATCCAGAGGAAAGAGTGCCACATTCTCTCTTTGCATTTCATATCAAGCCCTAAAATGGACTCTGATTAGCCTTGCTTGGGTCACATGCGCACAACAGAGGTGTTCAAAGAGAAGGAGTACATAAGTTGGCTACCTGAGTGACAGAGGAAACAGGGTCATGAGTGATAGCACCACCAGAATCACTTGGGGGTAGGAAAGGACAGTTTCCATAAAAAAATAAATGTAGAAGCAAAAGCAGCAGATATTCACTCCAGAAGGCCTGGACAGGGCAGGATTCTGATTTCCCAGGACTAACCCCAGTTGGTGCTTTGAAACAGACAATGCTTTGGAAAATGCTGCTGGAGATCTCTTTGCAGATTGAGAAACAGAAACAATGGAAAATGGGGAATCATAACAATGACAGACATGGATGCAATGAAAACTAAGTCTTATAAGAGTCTTATAGTCACTGTGCTGGTCTCTAGGTCTCCTTTCTTAAATTCTAGTAATGTCATATATGATATAATTTTCTCTGTTACTTACAGGAAACATAAAGCAACTTGCTAATTTTAGGAAGGGAAGAAAACATATTTGAAGGATGTGATTTGTCAAATTTCTCAGGAAGTTCTACTGAAATTTTAATTAGAATTGCACGGAGTTAATAGATAAATATGGGGAAATCCAGACAATCACAAATGTATATTATTGCATCTGTGAATATGAATCTCTATTTTTTCAAGTCTTCCTTGATGCTATTATTGGATTTTAAAATAATGGTATTATACATCTTTCCTCTATAGTTCCTAGCTATTTTATTATTTTTGTTGCTATTATGAATAAATTTCTGTTTTCTACTGGTTATTATTGGTGTAAACATGGGCTGTATTTTATACATTTTATACATTAATCTTGAATCTGGCAATCTTACTAAGTTCCAGCATTAGTTCTATTGATTTGTTTCTTGATGCTGTGGTTATTTTATGTGTAGATAATTCTATCATTGTTAACAATGGCAGTTTTGTTTCTTTCCTCCTTATGCTAGGCTTTTATTTTTTCTTGTCTTATTAAACTGGGCAGTTTCCAGTATTATTTTGAATGGTACTGGTGATAAATGAGATCTTAGTTTATCCTTGATTTGAAGAAGATTTCAAAGTAGTATATCTAAAAGGTTTTTATTGGTTGAATATTGGATGTAGATTGATGGAATATGGTTTTTATCAAGTTAAAGAAGTTCTTCAGCTTCCAGTTTTCTGGGCATTTTCATAATTAATATAAAATTTTATAAGATGTTTTTTCTGTGACTGTGGAGATAACAATGCAAATTTTCCTCTCTTGTCTTTGATTGTAGAGAATTCCATAGTTTTTTCTCATGTTAAACCATACTTTTTTGAATAAATCCTACTTGATTACAACAGGTAGTTTAGGGAAAAAAGCTAACATTTTACTCACACTTTTCATATATGTGTTTAAGTGAATAGGCATATAATGTTCCTTTGCTGTGATGCTCTTATCTCGTTTTTTGCTAAAATTTATATAAGCTTCATAAAAATTGATAGAAAATCTTTCCCTGTTCCTTTCTCCTTCCCTTCCTATCTCTCTCCCTTCCTTCTTCCCTTTCTTCCTCCCTTTCTTCAAAACAATCTGTATTAGAGAAGGATCATTATCTTTTTCTTGAAAGTTTGTGGGGTGCCTGGGTGGCTCAGTCCATTAAGCCTCTGCCTTTGGCTCAGCCCTGGATCCAGCCACATTGGGCTCCCCACTCAGCAGGGAGTCTGCTTCTCCCCTTGACCCTCTCCTCTCTGACTGCCCCACCCATGCTCTCTCTCTCTCTTAAATGAATAGAAATCTTTAATTAGTAATAATAATTTTAAAAAAGTTTGTTAGAACTCTTCTATAGAATTATCTGAGCCCCAAGCTTGTTTTTGGAGAGATAGAAGGGCTTTCATTATCATCTTAATTTCTTTAATGGCTAATTATATTATCTATTTCCTTTTTGTACCAATTTTGTTAATTATATATATATTTTAAGAAATTTACATATTTAGATTTTCTTGTTTTTTTCTCATTTTTAATTTTTAAATAAATTCTATATCTATTAAGAATCTATGGTTTTAAAAATTGTGCTATCTTTTAATTTTTTTGAAACATAACTAATATAGTGTTACATTAGTTTCGGTGTACAATATAATGATTCAGCAATTCTAAATTTTGCTTACTACTAGCTTTTTAACTTTTATGTCAGTCGTTCCAGGGCTTTGTCCGTATTATTGCTCTTTTCAAAGACTCACTTTTTGGAGTTTTTCATTTTGGGAATTTAAAAAATTTCTTTATTCATTGGTTTATGTATCTGATACTCTTTTATTTTCTTGAGTTGAACACTTAACTTGGTTACTTTTAATTTTTATTGTTTTCTGTTAATTCTACTTAAAGCTATAATTTTTCCTTTTTTGTACTGCTTTTTGCCATTATCTACAAATTTCAATATATATTGATTTCATTGCTTTTTAATTACAAGTATTTTGTCATTTCATGGATTTCTTTTTAACCCAAGCATTATGCAGTAGCAATATTTTTGTTTTAGTTTGCAGATACATGGAATTTTTAAGTTGTAATAAAAATTATTAATTTTATTCTGCTGTGATCAGTATCACTAAGATACTGATTCTTTGGGCCATTTGGAGCCTTCCTTTGTGCCCCTGAACACTTGCAAAGCATTGATGTTTCTCATTTGATGGGTGTAAAGTTCCATATATTCTACTAGGTCTAGCTTATTAATCATATCAAGAAAATCCTTGTCTTTATTTTCTCTTTATTTGAGCCATCCATTTTGATAGGGGTGTGTAAAATATTTCTCCACTTAGTTCTGCATGATCCAACAATGAAATATAATGTTGACTTTCAAACTTTATTTTTTTAGGACAGCAGAGTCCTGTTGTCACATGAACTCTTGTGCAGGATCCCAGTTTAAAAATGGATAAAAGCAGAGCTACCCTGGATGGTAATACAACATCTCGGGGCACCTGGGTGGCTCAGTGGGTTAAAGCCTCTGCCTTCGGCTCAGGTCATGATCCCAGGGTCCTGGGATTGAGCCCTGCATTGGGCTCTCTGCTCAGCGGGGAGCCTGCTTCCCCCTTTCTCTCTGTCTGCCTCTCTGCCTACTTGTGATCTCTGTCTGTCAAATAAATAAATTAAAAAAAAAAAAAAGAAATACAACATCTCGAGGGCACTAGAGACCCTCTTTCTTTCCTTCCATGTTCTGTAGGAATTTCCCCAAAACTCAGCCAGATTCCAGCACTCTAGAGAGCAGGGTTTAAAACCATTAAGGAAGAGAAGGGAGAGCCAGACTTGAAGCCAACCTCAGTTTTGCTTTTAATGAATTCTGTCCTTAACCTCTGTTTTAGCACCAATAACCCCTATACTACATCAAGTGCTTTTACTCCATTGTCTCACATGATCCTCCCATCAACCATAGATGATGTGCTGATGTCAGCAGGTGGCCCCTGTCCAGAGATCTCCGTCTCCCACTCACTTGGAATGCTTAGCAAAAAAAAAAAAAAAAAGGAAGGGGGGGTGATGAAAACTTCGTAATTAAGATAATGGGGTTTGGTGTCAGGGCTCAAATTTAATCCCTGCTACTTACTAGCTGTGTGTTCTTGGGAAAGCTACTTAAGGACTCTGAGGCTGGGACTCATTTTCCTCATCTCTAAGATGGTGATGAAATGGCATCTAGCACTGTGCCTGGCACAGAGTAGATGGTCAAAAAGTACCAAGGTGTCTTTAGAACTAGAGCTTCTAGAGAGAAAGAAGGCTTGCAAGCCTTGTGACTTCTAGGCTAGATGTGTAAGTTTCAGAAGTTTCCCTTGGGACCTCTTGGGACCTCTGATCTTCGTGTGCATGATCCTCCCTCAGCCCCGAGGCCTGGGTTTTGATGCGCAGGAGAAATGGCCCAGAAACTCGGGAGGCCCCAGCCGCAGGTGCCTCAGTGGGCCTGCTCACCGCACACCCCTGCTCAGGTTCATTACACCGTCCTGAGGAGACTTCTCTAATGAGCTGACCTTGTTAGAATTAATGGATGGGGGGAGTAACGGGTCTGTGTGACTCATTAGATAGAGGAATGGGATCCAGCTTTCCTACATTTAGTTTAATTGAAACTCTAAAACATTTATTACTTTGGGCACATGACAGAAGCTTTCGTTTTTAAATATCAAAGTGATCATTTCAGCAGTTTCCAGACAGGAAATTGGGGTCGGAGGGGACAAGGCAAGAAGCGGCGAGACTGTAGGGAGGCAGTTCTGGGCCAGAGAAAGGGAATTCAGAGACTTGGGGTCTGTTTTGATTGGGTTTTGGCGAGTGACTTGGACAAGTCTTCACCTCTTAAAGCCACAGTTTACTCACCGTGTGATGGAGACACTGGGAAGGCCACGTTTTCACTGCAACCAACGCTCTTCACGGTTGCTAAGAACTTGTTAGGCGTAGCCATCCCACTGCTTCATTTCATGGATGGTGAAGGCACCCTACCTTCTCCCAACTTACCTGGAGAGGTTTAATCACCTGTCTGGGTCATCCAGGGACTGTCATCCAGGGACTGAGGGTGCAGTTGGGACTTGAACCAGGTTGGTCTTACTCTCCACCTCTTGCTCCGCCCCCTTCTCCTCTGATGCCTCTTCCTGCCTTACTGCTCCGTGAGTTCTGTGGGCAGAGGGCTATTCTGGGCCCCCTGTTTTAGGAAACTGTCATCTGCTGATTCCCTGAAAGTATACATACCTTGGAACTTATTGAACCCCTTGGAGATGTACGTGTAGGAAGAAGGTATTAGCTAATGCTTGGCTAGAATTTCTTTCTTCCTCTCCAGCCCCTTTGGTTTTTTGACCACAGCTGAAAGTAGGTGTGTATAATCGTGTAGGCCTACTACCCCCTAACTTAGGAGAATTAGCATTTCCAAAAGTCATTAGAATTCCTCAGGATCATCGTTTTTTAATTTCTGTAAAGTACTCGATCACGTGGAGTTATCCTCATTCACCTAGCCAAACCCTTATTGTTGTACATTGATTTCCAATTTGTCACTATTCTAAATGATAGTATGAACATCTTGGGCATTGAGCATTTAAAACAATTTTAGATTATTTCTTTAGGATTGATATCTATATTATAATTTTTTCCGATTATAAATATAATGCAAAGATATTTTAGACGGTTTAAAAGGCTAGGGAATTTTTTTACTTTTAAATTTTTAAAAAAGATTTTATTTATTTGTGAGAGAGAGAGAGAGAGAATGAACATGAGCGGTGGGAGGGGCAGAGGGAGAAGGAGAAGCAGACTCCCCGCTGAGCAGAGATCCTGACGGGAAGCTTGATCCCAGGACCCTGGGATCATGACCTGAACCAAAGGCAGAGGCTTTAACCCACTGAGCCACCCAGGCGCCCCAAAAAGCTAAGGACATTTAAAGAGGGAAATAAGAACAGTTATTCATATTAGTTCATAGTTATACAGGGCTCGTTAGGTTCCTGGAACTATTTTAAGCACTTTACATGAATTAACTTACTAATTCCCGCAAAAACCAATCGAGATACTTACATACATATTTTTGGTATTTCTTGATTATCTCTTAGGAAAAATATTGCTTAAAAGATAGGAACATTTTTGAGACTCTTCAGTCATGTTACCAAACTGCTCTTTGGACATGCGGAGGCTGTGTAGCCTCAAGCCTCAAGCAGGGTCTGAGCATTCTCTTCTCTCTGGGTTCTCACCAGTATACTTTTTGTCATTTTAATAAGTGCTTGGGTCCTGAGTGCTTTCTACCTCCAAGGACCCTTGACGCTGTCACCATTTCCAACTGCTCCGGTAGCTACTAAAACCTTTGCACTCTGCTGGTGTGGGCCTGGGAGCTGAGCTGAGGAAAGGCCAGGGTGCTGGGAGGCGGTGTGTGTGCACACATCTCTGGTGTCCTGCTGGCCACGGGTCAGAAATACAGGTTCTCCCTGAGTCTATTCCAAAGAAATCTCCAAAAAGCTCTAGGGGGGGACGAAACTCACACATCAGGTAGAGAAAGATAAAGATGATAACCAAAAGGGGCACCTGGGTGGCTCAGTCCGTTGAGCATCCGAATCTTGATTTTGGCTCAGGTCATGATCTTGGGGTCATGGAATCAATCAAGTTCCACATCGGGCTTCATGTTCAGTGGGGAGTCTCCTTCGGATTCTTTCTCTCCCTCTCCCCTTCTTTCTCTTTCTCGCTCCAATAAATAAATCTTAAAAAAAAAAAAAAGAAAAAGATGATAATCAAAGGAACTTCACAGTTGAGATTCAAAGGAATTGCCTAGATATTCAACTTGGAAAATAAGAACTCATACTGAATTGAAACAGCAAAGAAATTTTCCTCTCTGGACGCCTAGACTGGCAGACTGAGGATGGAGAGAATAGGTGATTTGAACGAGTCACAGTCCATTGGGTGAGTGCCATGTCTGAAGGTCCTAATATCCATAAAGAACCAGGCAGGATCCTAGAATCCTTGTAAGACCTATAAGGTGTTTTCTCTACTTTGATCAAGGATCACAGATCTTTCTTTTTTTATCTCTCTTTCCTTTTCCTCTTCCCCCTCTCTCTTTGTTTCCTCCCTCTCTCCTTCCCTTCCCCAGCTCTATTAGTTTTTACACATTATAAAAGTAATGCAGGGGTGCCTAGTTCAGTGGGTTAAACCTCTGCCTTCAGCTCAGGTCATGATCTCAGGGTCCTGGGATCGAGCCTGCATCGGGCTCTCTGCTCAGCAGGGAGCCTGCTTCCCCCTCTCTCTCTGCCTACTTGTGATCTCTCACTCTATCAAATAAATAAATAAAATCTTTTTTTAAAAAGTAATGCATATTTATTTTTCTATGTGAAACAATTCAGAGATGCAGAAAGGAAACATTTATAATCTCCCTTTATCCTTGTTTAATTCCACCCTTCCCAGATAACCAATGTTAATAGTTTGGTATTTTCCACACTTAAAGAGTGATCCTGTAAGTATAAAAATTTCCTCTTCTTTTTTTTTTAAATAAAGGAATAAACTCAAACTCTATATGCTATTTGCTTTTCTGACTTAAAGATATATCAGAGGAAAATGCTCTAGGTCAGGATATGTAAGTCTAACACAAATAACAATAGCTTTATAATATTCCATTGTATGGATATACCATAAGTTCATTTGGCCAACCCCCTACTGAAAGACAATCAGATACTTTTTAGATTTGTTTTCTTTTTTTTCTCTCTCCTACTTTCCTTCCTTTCCTCCCTTTCCTGTTCCTATATCAACTGAACTGTAATAAACACCCTCATTCATAATTCCGTTCCTACAGATGCTCATATTTTTGTAAAACAGAGTTCCCCCAAAATGAGATTACTGGAACAGAGGAAATACAAATTTCAATTTTCAGTAGCTTCTTTTGCCTCCTTGTTGCTTAGTTTTTGTTGAGTACTTTCACCTACATAATTTACCTTGATACTCATGGTACCTTTGTCCACTAGGCAAGGTGAAGGGCAGTTCCTCCATTTTGCAGATGAGCCTCTGAAGACTGAGTGGCTTGTTCAGGATTACAGCCAGCAAATGGCTGAGCTTGTTCTTAAAGTTCTTGTGTCCTTGAGACTTGTGCTTGATCTATTAAATATTTCTCCTCTGTTTCTCCCCAGCCAGTCTGTCTATCTATCTATCATCTATCTTCTATCACCTATGTATCTCTCCATCTATCCGTCCTCTAACTGTTTTTCTATCTATCATCTATCTATTTACCTCCCTATCTACATGCCTACCTATTTTTGAAAATTCCCTAGGAAGAGAAAGTGAGGATCCATCACAAAAATGGCCACTTACTTAAAGAAGATGGTGGTGATGAAGGTGGTCCTGGTGCATAATGAAACATTTGCCAAAGAAAAGAGAGAAAAGTCTTCCTCACAGTTTAGTGTTGGGTTGTCAAAGCAGTTTTTAAGTTTTTAAGAATTTTCAGTGGCCCTGTTGCTGTTAAGGTGGTCCCTGCATCTGGTCCTCTTAGCTTGAATGCCCAGCAGAATCAAGAGACAGCAGGTAGTCTCAGGTCTCCTTCCAGCTCCCTTTCGGGGGTCCCTCTTCCTCTTGGTGCATCGCCAGTGTCTAGTTCCTCACATTCAGTAGGCTGTCGATGGAGGCCTGAAGACTTCTGAAAGACTGCTGCCTCCGGGAAATGCTCAGTTTCTAAGCAAAGAGTAATATGAGGTCCTCAAGGGAAACAAGCCTGGGTTCAACCCTGAGAAAAACTGTGGAAAGTGAGCATGTCTCCAGCCTCACTGATGTCCCCCCACCCCTGCCCAGATGTGACCTGGCTTCCTTCCCTGCCTTCACACACTGTTTGTGCCTTGTGACCCCCCCCCCTTTCTGTCTGTCAAAATTAGCCCTCAGAAGAGCATCTTTTCTTAGTCTTTATACTTAAGTATGATTCCCAGGTCCCCTCTGTCTGATGGATTTGCATTTTAAGACGTATCTTTTCAGGAAAATAGTCATTGTTAAAAGAAGAATCAACAAATAGACGAGGAAAGAATTTAAGGAGCAGGGGGTCTTTTTAGTGTTCCTGAAATAATTATTAGGATGGCTAATGTTTACTGAGTGCTTACATTGTGCCAGGCACTGACATCCACATCCCTGTGAGGTAGATTATATCCCCATTTTGCCAATGAGACCACCAAGCCACACCAGGGGATGTGACCACCTCAATGTCATATACAATGTCTTACCAATCTTGGTAAGTAATTAATGGTGTGTTAATTGTAAGATGTGCCATTATTTTATTTATACTAAGAAAAAAAATGCTTCCAATTGAACCAAGACCTGTAACTGACTTTTAGAAATGATAAATGTGAAAAAAATATATTCTAGAATCAGTGGTCGTATATGACAGAGCTGGATTTGAACCCAAGCAGATCTGTTGCAGTGCTTATAGCTTGTCTACCATACTCTCCTTGTGACATCATGTAGAGTCTATTGGCTGCCAAATGTTTTTAAAGGGTTGTGGATCTCATGGAAAAAAATGTTCTGTGCATAGATTTTTTCTACTGGTCTTTTTTTTTTTTTTTTTTAAACTGCAGGACTTCTATTTATTTATTTATTGAGAGAAAGTGAGCACAAGTGGTGGGGGTGGGGTAAAGGGGGAGAGAGAGAAGCAAGCTCCCTGGGGAGCATGACGTGGGACTCGATCCCAGGACCCTGAGATCATGACCTGAGCTGAAGGCAGATGCTCAACGGACTGAGCCCCCCAGGTGCCCCATATTACAGGACTTCCTTAAGCCTTCAATATCAATATGCATCTTGTACCTCCCATGAAGGGAGAGAGAATATGCATCATTTCCTGAACATTTTGTAGTCGTGGAACATTTTATGCAACTTGTTCTTTGGAACATGTTTCTGAATACTCAGTAGTAGGTCATTTCTCTAATCTTGCAACGAATCTGTACTGAAGGTCAAGTTTCATTTTGCCTAATGACTCCAGTCTTTGGGGGGAATTATTGTGTATCCAGCAGGATAGGTCTATGAAGACAAGTTTGAAATTATGCCTACAATTGTAGGCAGGTTTTTAAAATTTTTTTCCTGGTCCTGTCTTTCATTCAGTATTAATTTAAAAAAAAAACACTGCATGAATTTAATACCTAAAATAGTATTTCTCAGTGCATACTTTATGGCAATGAACTCCAATTTTTTTAATAGAGCATGACTACTAGAAAAAACCCTTTTTTTAAAACTAAAAGTCATCAAACTACTTTACCTTTATTGAAGTGTAGTTCACAAACAATGTTATATTAATTTCAGGTGTACAGCGTAGCGATTTGACAATTCTGTACATTACCCTCTGTTCATCACAGTAAGTGCAGTTACCATCTGTCACCATACAAAATTGTTACAATATTATTGACTTTATTCCCTATGCTGTACATTATATCCCCATGACTTTATTTTATAACTGGAAGTTTGTACCTTTTTTTTTTTAAAGATTTTATTCATTTATTTATTTGACAGAGAGATAGAGTACAAGTAGGCAGAGCAGCAGACAGAGGGAGAGGGAGAAGCAGGCTTCCCACCGAGAAGGGAGCTTGACGCGGGGCTCGATCCCAGGACCCTGGGATCATGACCTGAGCAGAAGGCAGCCACTTAAGCAACCAAGCCACCCAGGCACCCCTGGAAGTTTGTACCTTTTGATCTCCTTCATCTATTTCGCCCATTTCCCCAACTCCCCTCCCCGCTGGCAACCACCAGATTGTTCTTGGTATCTATAATTCTGTTTTTGTTTGTTTGTTTTGTTTTTAAGCTTTCACTTATAAGTGAAATCATATGGTATTTGTCTTTCTCTGTCTGACTTATATCTCTTAGTGTGATACCCTCTAGATCTGTCCATGTTGTCATGAATGACAAGATTACAGTCTTTTTTATGATTGAGTAATATTCCAGTGTGTGTATATGTGTGTATGCACACAGTACATCTTTTAAAAACTTATTTTAGTTAAATTCAATTTGTTAAAATATAGTGTATCATTAGCTTCAGATGCAGAGTTCAGTGATTCATCAGTTGCATAGAACACCCAGTGCTCATCACATCACTTACCCTCCTTAATGCCCATCACCCAGTTACCCCCATCAGCAACCTCCCCTCTAGCAACCTTCAATTTATTTCCTAGAGTTAAGAGTCCCTTGTGTGTTGTCTCTCTCTGATTTCATCTTATTTTACTTTTCCCTCCCTTCCCCTATGATCCTCTCTTTCGTTTCTTAAATTCCACTATTGAGTGTAACCATATGATAATTTTCTTTCTCTGATTGACTTATTTCACTTAGCACAATACTCTCCAGTTCCATCTGCATCTTTGTAAATGGTAAGATTTCATCCTTTTGAGTAATATTCCATTATATATATATATATATATATATATATATACCACATCTTCTTTATCCATTCATCTATCGATGGACATCTGGGCTCTTGGGAACTTACCCAAAGGATACAAAAGTTGTGATCTGGGGGCCACCTGCACCCCAGTGTTTATAGCAGCAATGTCCACAATAACCAAACTATGGAAAGCGCTCAGATGTCCACCAACAGATGAATAGGTAGAGATGATGTGGTGTATATACTCACAATACATCTTTATCCATCCGTCTATCAATGAATGGACCCTTAGGTTGCTTCCACATCTCAGCTTTTGTAAATAATGCTGCAACGAACATGGGGTAGTATGTATCTTTTCAAATTATTATTTATATTTTCTTTGGATAAATACTGAGAAGTAGAATTGCTGGATCCTATGGTAGCTTTATTTTTAATTTTTTTGAGGAACCTCCATACTGTTTTGCATAATGGCTACCCAAATTTGCATTCCCACCAGTAGTCCACAAAGGCTCCTTTTTCTCCTCAGTCTTGCTAACACTTGCTATGTTTTGTCTCTTTAGTACTAGCCATTCTGACAGTTGTGAGGTGATATCTCATTGTGATTTTGATTTGCATTTCCTTGATGATGAATGATGTTGAGCATCTTTTCATGTGTCTGTTAGCCATCTGGATGTCTTCTTTGGAGAAATGTCTATTCAGATCCTCTGCCCATTTTTTTTTTTTTTTATTGGATGGTTTGTTTTCTTTGATATTGAATTGTGGGAGTTCTTTGTATATTTTGGATATTAACCCCTTATCAGGTATGATCCAATGATTTCACTACTGGGTATTTACCCTAAGAAAACAAAACCAGTCATTTGAAAAGATATATGCACCCCTATGTTTATTACAGTATTATTTACAATAGCCAAGATGGAAGCAACCCAAGTGTCCATCGATAGACAAATGGATAAGGAAGATAAGGTATACACACACACACACATACACACACACACACACACACCAGCATATAATGCAGCCACAACAAAGATCAAGATTGTGCCATTTGTGACAATATGGATGGACCTAGAGGGTATCACGCTAGGTGAAGCAAGTCAGACTAGAAAAAAAAATAATGTTTAAATCTGACATCATAGTTACTGAATGTACAAATGAATGTGAAGGCACACTTTACATAATGAAAGACACCTGTTCTCAGTGTTTAATTTTTTTTTTTTTAAATTGTTTTGCAGAAACCTTTTGTATAGGTTAGAGTTGCTTTTAACTATGAATAACAATCTACCTGACTAGTGGTGCTTAA
Source organism: Martes martes (assembly GCF_963455335.1). Lineage (NCBI taxonomy): Eukaryota > Metazoa > Chordata > Mammalia > Carnivora > Mustelidae > Martes > Martes martes. Next base: position 122,813,053 of record NC_137892.1, on the reverse strand, counting down.
GTAATAAAGACATTTGTTTGCCTAACTTCCTAAGATAAGATGTTCAGAGGTAGTTGGTCCAGGACTAATGTGGGAGGCTCAAATAGGTCATGAGTGATCCAGACTGTTCTTTTTTATTTTGCCCGGCTGTCCTTCTCCCTACAGTATTGTTTTGGTGCCTTATGGATGTAGGATAAGTTTTGCAGTCCCAGGCATCACTTCTCTGTCCAGAGTAGAACAAAGAGGATGGGGTAGCCCAAACCATACTGTTCTTTTTATTAAGAAAGCAAAATGTTCTGGAAGTCCCAGCAGCCTTATCCCAACATCTTACTGGCCAAGCTGCTGAGATCCACTCTCAGCGGGAGAGCTGGAGATCAGGATTCTCATGATTAGTATAAGCTGGCGGTTTTCCAAGAGAGATCTCCACACCAGGAGGCACCCCATCACCTGGGAACTTGCTGGTCATGCAAATTCTTGGGCCCTCCCTAGACCTACTGAACTAGAAACCTTGGAGTCGGGCTAGTGATTTGTGTTTTAATGAGCTTTCTGGGTAATTCTGATATGCTCAGTTTTGAGAACTACTGGCCCAGACCAATGATTTATCATCTGGGACTGGGCTTCTTCTTCTTCTTTTTTTTTTTTTAAAGATTTTATTTATTTATTTGACAGAGAGAGAGGGATCACAAGTAGGCAGAGAGGCAGGCAGAGAGAGAGGAGGAAGCAGGCTCCCTGTTGAACAGAGAGCCCGATGTGGGGCTTGATCCCAGGACACTGGGATCATGACCTGAGCCAAAGGCAGAGGCTTAACCCACTGAGCCACCCAGGTGCCCCCTGGGACTGGGCTTCTTATTGTCTTGAATAAAACTGACATTCCCTCTGTAACACAAAAGCAGGGGATGGATATTCGTATATATTCGTATATACACACAGCTGTATTAGCCTTTGGCTGTAATATATGTTGTAAACAAGAATTGTTACTGTTAATGAAAAAGACTTGCGTCAGAAGTCAACCTTCTTAGGCTCGACAGCTGGCATTTATTATCTATTTGTGGCAAAATCCTGGCCAATCACTGAGCCTTTCTTATTCTGCTTCCTTTTCTGTTAAGGAGAGAGATCCTTGCAGGGATCCTCTAAGAATCACCCAATACAATGTGTGTGTATGGGCAGACTCTGAAAACCCCAAGGCTTCGTACGGTGTCTGTTCCCATGCGCAGGAGCCTCACTGTCCCTCTGCTCCTTAAGCCTCTGCTCGGCTGCCCCACCCTGACAGGCAGCCCCCGAAAAATGCTATATAGAGGTCCAGCAAACAGAGCACACTGGACTTCATCAACGAAGTCCAAGTATCCCACTTGCTCGAGGCAGGGCATAATGTCTTGGGCAGGGATGGAGAAGGGGAGGGAAATTTTCTGTAATGTACCAAGGTAAGTCTGTGAGGTTTTTTTTGTTGTGGTGGTGGTGGTGGTGGTGGTGGTTGCTGTGGATGTTTTTCTCTTGGCTTCTTACATGAGTTCCTTGAATTTAACCTGGGGGCTTTCAAAATGGCTTGCCAGAGACCTCGCAGTCAAAGAGTGACAATCAAGAAGTTTGAGATGGGATACTAATGGTAGACTTGGGTAGGTAACTCTCTTCTCCCTTCAGCTCCCTGGCACTTTCGTGGGAAGAGGAGGCAAAGTGGGATTTCTTTAGGATGTCCTAAGCATTTAAATGGTGAGAAGCTGTTTCTCCCAGTCCTCATGCATATAATATCAACCACTGTGCTGTAATCTTAAGCGTGTTTACAAGCTTTGGAAGGATTATAACCATAAAGATCAACTGAGCATAGCTTTCCATGATTCAATCAATTCACCTGCAAGGATTTCTGTAGTGCCCGGGAGGGGGTGTATGTTGGAATCGAGGCCAAAAAGGGCATAGAGGATGATTATTTTGGTACATTGGATGGTTGCTAATGTATCAGTGGTCACCTTCCCACTAGTTGTAAAGAGCCATCCTTGCCTAACAGGCATGAGTCATCAGAAGTAGAAGAGAGAATGGCAAAGCCCTGACCATTAGGACTCTCCCCTACAGAAAGCCTTTGAAATACAAGGTGCCCATCTGAGATAAGGACGGCCTATTTCAGGCTGAGATGTGAGGTTGTTCCGGGAAAGAAGTTTGGAGTCCAGTTCTCATAGCAGAAAGAAGTCCTACGAAGCACCAAGTTACCATCTCAAGATGGAGTCCAAAGTTATGGAGCAAGGACCATGATCATGAATTTTTTAAGAGTCTGGAATTCTTATAATTTTTGTTAACTCCTGAATGTGTCCACGTAACTACTAGAAGTTATCCTTAGGGAGAAGGAGTTCTGGGCTCTTTTTTCCTCCTCATTAGGAAAAGCTAGAGAAGTAGCAAGGAATTAAGGAGAGGGTGAATTGAGGAGATGGTGGTAATTACTGAGAACCATCTGGGAGCAGCTGGAGGAGTGCTTGGGAACTGGTTTGCAGTAGAGAATAATCCTTAAGTTTGAGCTGTAGAAATTCCAGGGTAGAGTCAGTGTCCCTTTCCTTTCTTGGTGACTGCAACAGGCTAGGGATTGAGATTTGTCTCATGCCATTCACCAACGGTTGGGCCAGCAATTCATGTACTCAATGTATTTTTCATATTTGTTGGGTACCTACAAGTGCTGCGTGCTATATGTAGTGTTGGTGAATGTGAAAAAGCATGGAAAATTTCTGCATCATGGAGTTTATGTACTAATAAGGAAGACATGAAAACTCAACAAATAAATAAGTAAAACTTTTCAGAAGTGACGTGAAAGAAGTAGACTGGTGAGTGAGAGGGTTGCCAATGAGGCCATGTTGAACAGGGTAGTCACTGAGGTCCTTTTGAAGACATACATTGGAGTTGAGATTTGAAGGATGAAAATGAGCAAGACACATAGGAGTTATCAGGAGGATATTTCTGGCGGAAGAACACATGACACAAGGACCTGGAGTTTGGGGAGAGACTGGCAGTTTCGAGGAATGGAAAGACAGCTAGGATGTCTGAAGCATGGTGGGCAAGGGCAGCACGGGGACAATGCTTTGAAACAGGCTGGGCAGATGGGGAGGGCCCAGATCATGGAGGACTTTGCAGGGATGGTGAAGAGTTAGGTGTTTCTTCTATGAGAATGAGAAGAGAGAGATGATACTGAGAATTGAGAATGAGAAGAGAGAGATGAGAATTTATTTCGTGAGAAGGAGAAGAGAATGAGAATGGGAAGTTACTAAAGAAAGGGCTTTGAGCAACGGGTTGACAAAGACCATTGACAAAAGTCACTCGGGCTGCTCAGTGAAGAATGGATGAAAACGTTCTCTAAGAAGAAGCTGAGGCAAATCAAAGGGTCTTTTGTTTGGTTGTTTTTTGTTTTTTGTCTTTGGTGTGTATTTTCTTCTGATGGAGACTCTTAAGAAGGACGCCATTAGGGAAGAAGTGAAAGGAGGTCTGAGGAAGTATCTGTACTTGAGAAAGGACCCTGGAGTCCGAAAAGCTGGGGTGGAACCCCTGCCCTAGTTTTACACTGTCTCCTCTGGTCAGGCTCCGACTCTGTCAGCTGTCACTCCAGCCTCAGTGATGCATGGGCTCTGCAAAGATAATTCAAGCAATCTTTGAGCACTTACTGTGTCCACCGGTGTGCTAACTTCCTCAATTTTCACATCAGGACTGTGGAATAGATCTCTTATTGATCCCGTTTTCTAGTTGTAGATGCTAAAACTCAGAGAGACTGAGAAACCTGTGTTAAGTCTGATAAGAAAAATCTGTATTCTAAGGTGGCCAACCAATCCAGCAGGGGATCCCAGTCCAGCCCCAGGGCCATTCCGGGTTTTCCCCCCACTGCCCCACTGGCCGCGGGTGCAAGAGGAGCACAGATACAGAAGTACAAGCCTATAAACTACCCCCTTTGTTTGTGCTCGGGGCTCGGACCTTGGGAGATGACTCTCTTCTGAGCCTCTGATCCTCCAAGTTCTCCGAGTGCTGCATCGTTCTTTGGCCAGGGTCCAGTCCAGGTTCTGTAACAAGTCATCTGGATAGGAAGTGGCAGAGTAGAGCACTGAAGCAAGGACTCTCTGGCTCTAAGTTTCTATGTTTATTACTACACTCTGTTTTACAGCCTGTGCTTGGCGTAGGATGGATCGAATAAATGTTTCCTGTGGATAGCTAGCAGGCATCATATCTAAACAAAGGGTGTGACACTGAGTGAGTTGCAGGTCCTGTTTTAAAGAGTTAACACTAAAGGAGAGGACTCAAAAGTGGTTACAGGTGACTCTTGTGCCAACTAGAAAGTGACAAGTAACACACAAGAAGTAAAAACAAAGGACTTTTTGAGTTCAAAGAGGCAGAGAATTTCTGCCACCTGTGGGTAGGGGGATACCCAGTCAGAGAGTGCTTCATGAGGAGGTCTCGTTAAAGAAGGGTCTGTGTCTACCACCCAGAGTGAAGCCCGAGGGGGCAGCACAGAAACTTCTGGAGTATGTGTTATGGGATTGGCTGAGGGCAGAAGTTCTCCAAGTATGGTCTGGGAGACACTTTGATGTGCAAAGTCCCAGCTATTTTCATTACTTGCCTTTTTCACTCCAATTCTCTCATGAGGTTGCAGTTGAATTTTCCAGAGGCACTAGGAATTGGGATATTGCAACAGACCAAATGCTGCAGCAGAATGAGAACCCAGCTGTCTTTGACTAAACAGAACACTAAAGGGATGTGCCATGAAAGTAAAACACACCATGGTTCCCAGTATGTTTGTGTGTGTTTGCTTTGGGAAACAGTTATTTTTCATAAAAATACATTATTTTTATTAATGGGTTCATTATAGATTGTGGTAAATAATTTAAAAATTGTTTTCAGTTTTAATTTTTAATACAATAAATACGGATGGATATAACCTGCATGAACCAAAGTTCTTTGGGATCTTCAATGATTTTAAAGAATGTAAAACCTAACCTTGAAACCAAAAGGTTTATGATCTGGGGGCTCCTGGTAGCTTAGTTGGTTTAAGTGTCTGACTCTTGATTTTGGCTCAGATCATGATCTCAGGGTGGTGGAATGGGCTAGGTGGGCTCTGTGCCCACCAGAGAGTCTGCTTCTCTTCCTCTGCCCCTCTTGGCATGTGCGTGTGTATACATGTTCACACACTCTCTCTCAAATAAATAAATGAATTTTTTAAAAAAGGTTTTATTTATTTATTTGTCAGAGACAGAGAGAGAGCACAAGCAGAGGGAGCAACAGGCAGAGGGAGAAGCTGCTTCCCCCCAAGCAGGGACTCCGATGTGTGACTCGATCCCAGGACCCTGGGATCGTGACCTGAGCCAAAGACGACCCTTAACCAAGTGAGCCACCAGGTGGGAGGACAGCCGGGCTCATCTCTGGCCTTTCCTTGGTGGGGCTGGAGGATTTGGTAGGGTTCCATGCATCATAGTGTGGCAGGGTTCTGTTCCTGTCCAGGCGGGATCCTCTGTCCCATCCCACATTGTGCAGCGTCCTGGAGGGTGGTGCTGCTTTTGCAGGGAAGCTCTTGGAGTTCTCGTGGACCACCCCCAGGCCTGGAGGGAGAGTTGTGAAACGGACAGCTCTTACTGCCTTTCCGGTCTCACTTTGCTACCTGGAGTATTTCAAAGCACGTGCTTTTGTCTGCCTTAGTTGAAATCACCAGCTGGATCTCTCCATTACAGCAGAGAGCTAAGGCCTCTTAGTCACTGGGATAAGATACCGCAGTGTTGGTCAACCCCATGGGTTTCTGCATGAGCAATCCTGGTGTTTAGTCCAGACACTTCTACTTACTGTCTTCTTGTACTGGTTATTTATTGCCCTTCAATATTTTAGATTTTATGTATTCATATTAAAGAGAGAGGGGGAGGGAGGGGCACAGGGAAAGGGAGAAAGAACCTGAAGCAGACTCCACACTGAGCACAGAACCTGACACGGGGCGGGATCCCGTAACCACAAGATTGTGACCTGAGCTAAAACAAAGAGTTGGATGCTTAACTGACAGAGCCATCCAGGCAGCCCCACCTCCCTTATCTTTATTGGTAAGTAGAGAAGATGATAACCACTTTGTAAGTTTGTTGATGATATTACATTTGAGAGGCTATGTAAAGTGTGCAGCATTGTGTCAGCCACACGGGAGGCCTCAGGTGGCTACTGTTAGGGTAGAACTAGGACCAGTGTTCATCATACACAGGCTGATGCAGCTCAGTGACAAAATGCACACCAAGGCATTAGCGTCACGCTTTGCATCTAGTAATCATTTGATAAGTGCTCATTGCTGTTACTGATGTAATTATTTTCCATGTGAATTTTAAAGTTTTATGATGTAGAAATTCCTTATGCTTAGAGCCGTCCTCTGAATAAATTCGGATATGTTGGATATGATCATTTGCCATTTGTTCATTCATTCATTCATTCCACACACATGTCAAATGCATCACCAGATAGCACTCTGGATGCTGAGGATTCTGACTTGATTTAAAAACCTGGAAGAAGGGGCACCTGGGTGGCTCAGTGGGTTAAGCCTCTGCCTTCAGCTCAGGTCATGATCTCAGGGTCCTGGGGTCAAGCCCCGCATCTGGCTCTCTGCTCAGCAGGGAGCCTGCTTCCCCCCTCTCTCTGCCTGCTGCTCTTCCTACTTGTGATCTCTCTCTCTGTCAAATAAATACATAAAATCCTAAAAAAAAAAAAACAAAAAACCTGGACGAATATAAGTAAAGGGTGGGCCATGAATGAGTCATGGGATGCTTCGAGGAGATTCATGCACTGGATAAGCTGGGGTGGGACTCTGGGACTTAGGAGCAATTCCCCTGCCTCGTGACTTATAAAACTATGTTCTGGTATGACAGTAGCATTGAAGAATGTCAGAGATGATATTCCACAGTGACTTTCAGGCTGTAGAGATCACTTAGTCTGAGCAGTTCCTTATAAATATGGAGAAATTGAGGCCCTACTTCCTAGTCCAGATCCTGATAATGTTCTCTTTAGTGCTAAGATCCCCCAAAGAATTCTGGTTTAGTTGGAAATATACAAGAAAGGGGGAGAATGATGAACTTTGGCCAGCTTTCCATCAGCCAAATCAGTGGCTCAAAGAGTAAAAGTGTGTTGGACACAAAGTATCCAACGTAGGGGAACCAGGAAGGAAGAATGTAGCCACCTGGTTAAGAATACTTGGTAACGCTCCCAGGTTTTACGGGTACTGACCCTGTGACCTTAGGAGGTCATTTGTTCTCTGAGGTTAAGTTTCCCCAACTGGAAAGTGGGGATGTAGTCAAAAATTGCATTCAGCTGGTTGGAAGAAAAAAATCTCTCAAATATTGCCTTGAACATACTAGGTTTCTCCCACACTCAAAGAAGTGAGCAGACCAAGGTTTGTATGGCAGTCTGCAGTCTCCCAGTGACTCAAAGGCTCCTTCTACCTTTCTTCTTTGCCATCCTTATTACACGGCTCCTTTCTTTATTGTTAATGAATGTTCAAACGTGGCTGTTCCACTCCCAACCACCACATCCAAGTTTTTGTAGGGATACAGAGATGCTGGGAAGGGAAAAAGTCACCTGTACCTGGAGTCAGTGCTCTTTTAAAGACTGTTTCTCAGCTATGCTGCTTATAAACTTTTTACACCTTATGGTCAGAATTTGGCCATGTGACCCTCCTTACCTGCAAGAGATGTCGAGAGAGAAACTGTTTTGTCTGGGTGCTCCGCAGCCTGAATAAAACTGGGGTTTATCCAGGAAGGAAGAAAGGAATAATGGCTATTGACTAGGTAGCTAGCAGTCTTTGCCACAGGAAGCAAATGACATTGCCTATCTCCTTCGGTTTGGGGAGGATTGAATGAGAAGATGTTTGTGAAGAACTTAGCTCAGTGCCCAACCATAGAGAGTCCATCCAAGGGAATGTGATAATCCCCGTCCGCAAGAAATGTCTCCCTCTGCTGGAGGGGGGGGGGATATATAATGGAGTCGTGATCTGCTACAAGATGAATGTATATTCTGTCTCTATACAACATCAGCTCTGCCACAGCCCTCCTTTCCTCCTGCTACCCCAGGACCATGAAATGAAGATCATAATAGCACATGTTTGCGGAGCACTTCTTATTAGTCAGATTCTTTCTTACTGCTGTTCAAGCATGATCTCTTTTGACGGTCGAGGCAACCCAGTGTAGGTGGGTGATACAAAGGTACTTTGGTAGGGAGATGGAGGCTTTTTTTTTTAAAATTGAGGTATATATATATTTTTAAAGATTTTATTTATTTATTTGACAGACAGAGATCACAGTAGGCAGAGAGGCAGGCAGAGAGAGAGAGGGAGAAGCAGGCTCCCTGTTCAGCAGAGATACTGATGCAGGGCTCGATCCCAGGACCCTGAGATCATGACCTGAGCTGAAGGCAGAGGGTTTAACCCACTGAGTCACCCAGGCGCCCCCAAAACTGAGGTATATTTGACATATTATATTAGTTTTTTGTTAGTTTCAGTTGTACAACATGATGGAATGATGGAATGGAATTGGAATCCACCAATTGGAATGATGTTTTATATTAATTTTAGTTGTACAGTGTAATGATTTGATGTTTGTATATATTGTGAAATGATGAGTATCATAAGCCTGGTTAATACCCGTTGCCACACATAGTTACAGAATTTTTTTTCTCACGATGAGAACTTGCAAGATCTACTCTCTTAGCAACTTCCCAATATGCAATATGGCATTATTAACTGCGTTTGCCATGATGTACATTACAGCTCCATGATTTGTTTATTTTATAACTGGAAGTCTGTGCCTTTTGATTCCCTTCCCTTCCCACTCCCCCCACCCTCCCCAGCCTCCAGAAACCACCAGTGTATTCTCTGTATCTATGAGCTTGGTTCCGTGGTGGTTGTTTTTAGATTCCACACGAGTGCAATCGTATGGATATTTGTATTTCTCTGTCTGATTTATTTTTCTTAGCTTAGTGTCTTCAAGGACCAACCATATTGCTGCTGATGGAAAAGGCTTTTTGAGGTAAGGGACTTGCCCGACTCTTATGCTTGTCATGGACAAGCTGGGATAGGAGTCCACATTTGTGGGGCTGGTAGCCTCGTGCACGGAACCAGGTGAGCTTGAAGGTAGTTTCTGCTCTGACAATGCAGGACTTTCTCTCCTATGGATTGTTGAAAGAAAATTAAAAATAGAAGATAAAATCATGATTCTCATACAGATGTAAAAATGAACACACTTCATATTTAAGATTTTACTGCACTTGTTTAATGAAGAAACGGCTGTGATGTTTCAGCCAGTTCCAAGGAGAATCCAAAGAACAGGAGCATTTAGAAATCAGGGACATTGAAATAAATTTGCAAATGGAGACAAAACTCATTTTTTTCCCCAGGGTGGGGAGGGTTGCTCCCCCCACCATTGGACAGAATTCATTTGCATGTCTGTAGTCGAGAATTATTTTGCATTGCTATCAATTATCTGCAAGTTACACAGTTAAGTATTTCCCAGAGTCAGAATCAGATAAGGTGGAATGGTGTGCTGTAGACAATGCATAATTTCCCATTGACGTAAACATTGTCCCTATAAAACCTTCAGGGAAGTTTCTAGTCCAGGCCCTCTAATCCTGTTTCTTGCCCAGGCCTTAGGTTTTTGCCTTCCTCAAACATGACTATCCTCTTCTCTCTGCTACTTCGTATGTTACAGGATTTGTGTCCTCTTAATGTCCTTGGTTCTTGGTCCTGCCACTTGGAAGAATAAAGAGGTAGACCAGACAAAGAGTGGTGGGCAGCAAGGCAAGTTTATGGAGCAAGAAAGGGGAGGGGGAGATGGAGGGGGACCCAAGTGGACTGTCCTCGGAATTTCTGAGTTCAGGGGTTTTTATGAACTATTTGGGGGAGCTTTCTTAAGCAATCAGGGTGTGCTGAGTCATGCCATTTGGGGCTTTGGTCACATACCTGTCTGAGTATTAGGTTCATGTCCAGGTGCTGATGGTCTTTTCTGGCTGACATCTGGGGGCTTAGGTCTTAACGACACCTTGCCCCTGATACTGACAAATGCTTTTGTGGTTAATTGTCTTATTTTAGGATGTTTTGCTGAAGTCACTTCTGCAAAGGTTGCAAAGCAGAATGTCAGTGCAGTCCTGTCTAAGCTGCAGAACCGGGTATCAGTGCTGTGTGACCTTAGCCGTCCTGACTCCGTGTGTTCTTGTTGGGAACTCTGGCCCTGACTACCTAACTGTCCGACTCACTCTTCACACATGGACCTCTGTTCTCTTCAGGTTTGGCTTAGAATTTGTTGCTTCCAGGGTCTTCACCGATTGACCATACTCTCCTTAAATGGGTGCAAGAGCCAACTGGAGGTTGGTGGCTGGGATGGCCCTGGGAACTGATGGGATCTGGGAACCTCAGAACAGGAAGCTTCTCCAGCCAGTCCGCTTCTAGGACTTGGCTCCCATGGAAGCAGTTCTTCAGACAGCCTATCCCACGACTCCCACAGCCATAGCGTAGCTGTTAAGTAGTCTTGGGCAAGTCACTTGACTTTGAGTCTCTCTAGAATATCCCAGAACTTCCCCCACACAGACGGAGTTCTCCTTGAGAGCTGAGGAGAGGTTTTCATTTCTTTGTTCTTTCCCCCTCTCTCAGAGGGACATTTGGGAGACCGTGTGATTGAGTTGAAGCGTCCTGGATTTAGTGTTCAGGTTTGGTTTCCATGTTGTCTTTGATATTAGCTGGGTGACTGTGGGCAAGTCCTCCAACCTTAGTTTGCCTAACTGTAAAATGGCAACATTCGTCTATGATAGGCTGAAAAAAATGCCCCTGTCCCTGAGGATGTCCACATGGAATCCCAGGAACCTATGAATGTTACCTTGTTTAGGAAAGGGGTCTTTGCAGAGGTAATTAAATTCTCTAGAAGAGATGATTCTGTATTATCCCAGTGGGCCCTAAATGCAACCACAAGTGTCCTTGTGAGAGAGAGGCGGAGGGAGGTTGGACACTTGGAGGAAGGCAGTGTGTGCAGGCGGAGCTGAGGCTGGGGTGCAGAGGACCCGGGCGCTCGAGGAGGCAGGGGACAGGGTCTTTCCTGGAGCCCCCACGCAGAGCATGGCCCTGGCAGATTTCTGACTGCTGGCTTCCAGAATTGTGAGAAGTCACTGTTTAAGTCACTAAGTCTGTGGTCATTTGCTGCCGCAGTCCTGGGAAACGAATCTGATATCCCACTGGCTTCATAGGTTGCCCTGGAGCTCACAGGAGAAAATGTAACAGTGCTCTATAAATGGTCAGGGGCATAGCCAGGGGCCAACACGAATAATTGGTAAGTAACATGTATATATCCATTCGTCTATTGCACATTTAAGTGGAAATTTGATATGCTGCAATAAAAACCTCATGAGAAAAATAACTTTTCAAGTAAAGATAACATTTGGAGCAAATATTCCGGGTTGACCTCCCTTTAGGTATTGGCCTCCTGCTGTCAGAGTAAAGGACTGAGACCATGTTTCTCCCTACAGCTGCCTAGTGCCTGGGGGGTGTGGGATAGGCTGTCTGGGGATGGATCAGTACCTCCCAGACATGGCTTGCCGTGCTGAAAATAATGTTGTTACCACGAGGAAGCTTCTAGTGACAGCGAGAACAAGCAGCTATTGTCTGGTGGTCCCATCTCAGGGTGAACGCTGGCACAATGGAGAGACAGTTGGAGGGGGCTTGTCTCGGCCCTGCCAGGGCTCAGCGCAGCAGACCGCAGCAGCTGCAGCACAGCCCGGCGGGACTGCAATGCAACGGGGAGACGCTGCCTGCCAATGCCGACTGCGTTCCAGAGGTGTACGTGCCAATCCGAGACGGGGGCGGTGCCAGGAGCGGGTGGAAGGACACCGCTTTGCCAGAACAGAGCCGTGTCCACCTTCCTCTCCTAATCCGCACACACTGTGCAGCCAAACTGCTGTGTCCAGGGTGCTGGCCTGGCTTTGCAGATGCATCCCCTCGGACCTTTTTGTGTTCATGTCTTGCTCTTGTCATTCTCAGTCCTTAAGCCAAGACACTAGTTGCCAGCACCTCTTCTCTGTCCACTAACCTGTCCTATATTCAGTTTCCCATCTCTGGCATATTCCCGCCTATATGCTCTGGGAAATCACAGTTGCCACACCATTATTATACTCTTTAACTAATTAACTACTTCCTGAGTATTGAGCACCCTCTATAAGTCAGGCAGATACATGCTGGGGACATATGGTAGACAAAACAGGTAAGACCCCACCATCCAGGGACTATGTTAGTGGTGGGAGTCTTGAAGCAAACAATCACATTAGGAATTCCTTAATTATAAATTATGATGTATGATAGCTTCAGATAGCATTTCTTCATTAAAAGCAGATACATGTCTGGCATATAGTAAGTGTACAATAAATGTTGGTTATTTGAATGAGGATAGGGATGATGATAACTTTGGTCTACTTAATCAAAGAGAATATGTCCTTAAAGGGACAGAAGACTTCAAAACATAAGTCCTTTCAGAATACTTACTTAATTTCACTTTTAACTAATCAGTTCAATATAATTTATTGTATATCTACTAAGTACAAGTAAGGGTCTGTCCCAGGCATAGTTCATGCCCCCAAAGTGTTTAAGAGAAGGGGGTAAGAGAAGTCTATAAATGATTCTAATACCATGTAGAAATTACATCCCCTAGGAGAGATGCTAAGTAAAATGGAGGTTCAGTGGCAGAGCTGTACCATCCAACTGTTGGAATATTGAAAGTCTTTTTTTTTTTTAAGATTTTATTTATTTATTTGACAGAGAGATAGATCACAAGTAGACAGAGAGGCAGGCAGAGAGAGAGAGGGAGAAGCAGACTCCCCACTGAGCAGGGAGCCCAACATGGGGCACTATCCCAGGACTCTGGGATCACGACCTGAGCTGAAGGCAGAGGCTTTAACCCACAGAGCCACCCAGGCGCTCCGGAATTTTGAAAGTCTTATGAAGAAGATGGTTCCTGAAATGTGGTTTGGAGGATGGGTAGATTTTTATTCTTTTGAAGATAGGGTAGTTACCATTTTGGGTATTTTCTCTTTTGTTGCAAAAGTTATACCTGATCTATTTAGAAAATTTAGAAAAAAAATCAGTAAGCAAAAGAACGAAAATCAAAATTCCCTGTGATCTCACCAGCTGAGATAACAAGTTACCATTGGGTTGTATAATTTTAAAACATTTCACTATGTAAGTATGTACACACATGATTACACAAATGGGATTGTATTATTTTATAGTTAGTTTTTTCTTTTTAACTTTAAACACATTTTAAAATATATTGTTTATTCCACTAAGTGTTCTCTTTTGTGTTCTTTCATGAGTCAGGTGCTTCCACAAAAGAGAACACCAGAAATGCAGGAAAACAAAGTTGATTATTCTCATTGGTCCTATAGAGAGTGTCAATACACACCATGGGGGGTGGGGAAAAACACATGGAGGAAATGCCAGGAGGGCGGTGTCATTCAGGCAGCTGAGGAGCCAAGAGAGAGCAAGGACCCATGTGGACAAGCGCCTTTATTGGGGGTCAGGGTGGAGTATACAAGCAAAAGGCATTAGGGGGTTTCACTGGAGCCCTTGACTATCACTAGATCACAGAGGAGGGTAGGAAGGAAGCTGTGGCAAGGGTTAGTCTTCTCCCTCACTGCTGCACCTGCATGCCTGGTTAGGGTCCTCACAGCCTTTTCATAGAGAGCTTGAGGCAGCAGAGAAATGCATTTTATTTTATTTGATTTTAAGTATTTATTTATTTGACAGAGAGAGAGAGAGAGATCACAACTAGGCAGAGAGGCAGGCAGAGAGAGAGAGGGGGAAGCAGGCTTCCCGCTGAGCAGAGAGCCTGATGTGCGGCTCGATTCCAGGACCCTGAGATCATGACCTGAACTGAAAGCAGAAGCTTAACTCACTGAGCCACCCAGGCGCCCTGGGAAATGCATTTTAAAACTTACATTACACGGCCTTAGATTTTGTGATGGTTGCTTAACATTGGACTCTTGGAGATGCCATGGTACATTTAGCCAAGCTTCTATCATTGGGAAATATATAAGGTATTTCCTTGCTGCTGTTTGGTTTATTTTTTGCCTGTTAAAAATAATACTACAAAAATCATGGCTGTAGCTAAGTAATGCCATCACATGATGATTTCTTCAGGCTAGTTTCTTAGTACCAGGTTTTCGGGGCCAAAGAATTTATGCATTTAACATTGTGGGTGTTTTTTTTTTTAATTTTATCTTCTAAGTTTTGGAAATGAATAGTGGGCATATACTTTAAAAAGGCATTTATGAATGGATAAGGATGTGGTTCATAGACGCAATAGAATATGAATCAGCCATCAGAAAGGACGAATGGATAGAACTGGAGGGAATTATGCTAAGTGTAATAAGTCAATCAGAGAAAGATAATTATATGGTTTCACTCATATGTAGAACATAAAGAATAGTGCAGAGGACAACAGGGGAGGGGAGAGAGGGCTGGATGGGAAAAGATCAGAAAAGGAGACAAACCATATGAGGTTCTTGACTCCAGGAAACAAACTGAGGGTTGCGGAAAGAGAGGTGGGTGGGGGGAAAGGGTAACTGGGTGACGGGCATTGAGGAAGGCACGTGATGTGATAAACACTGAGTGTTATACACAACTGATGAGTTGTTGAGTGTTTTATAAAAAACTGATGGTGTACTATATGGTGGCTAATTGAATTTAAACAAAAAAAGAGAAAAACAGAAAAAAGGCTTTTGTAAAGTTGTGTTACTCAAATTTTTATTAACCTGAGATACTGCATTAGTAATAACTCCTTATGTTTTCGCATCCTCTTACAGTTGTGAAAGCATGTTTAGATATGTTTGATTACTGGATTCCCATAGCGACTCTGGAAGCAGACAGGTAGATACTGCTAGTTCTCATTTTTCAGAGGAAGGTAAGTCTCAGCCAGCTCAGTGATCTGCTTAGGATAACACAGCTAGCAAATGACAGAGCCTTCTGACACGGAATCCTGAGGCCTTTTGGCGTTATATCCCATGGCCTGCTCTCCCTCCTCCCAGCATGTTAATGACCATCTCATCTCTGCATGATATTAACCTGATAGAGACTTTGAGGCCTGTGATACTCAATGGGCTCGGTTTTCCAAGTTTTATGGTGCTTTTCCCTAACATAGTATTTACAAAAATACAACCGTGAGACATTGCTTTTGGTATTGTGCTACTCTCTCAGGTTATGAATGGCTAGGCTTTGAATAGACAGTGAAGGAGGGGGCAGTACGTCAAGCAGTAGGAGTAAGTCTGTGTAGGAAGAACTTAGACACTGGCTTCGAATGGGCCAATGTCAGACCAGCATTGGCACAACAGAAACACCTGATTTAGCCTGGTCCATGTTTAAAAAATTATTACCTCCATCAGGATATTTCATATACATCTGTGCATGGCTGGGCTTTCTTCATTCAAGAGCTCTGGCAACCCTTAGCCTGACTTTAGTCTGGACTGTGATTTTTTCCCTCAGGTTTTTTGGTATATAATTGACATATAACACTATATATGTTTCAGGTGTACCAATGCTGATTTGATACACTTATATACTGCTAAATGATTACCGCTGTAGCATTAGCTAACATCTGTATCATGTCATAAAAACCTTTTAACATCTGTATCATATCATAGAATTCTTTTCCATGGTGAGAATATTTAAGGTCTATTCTCTTAGCAACTTTCAGGTATGGTTGACCCTTGAGCAACATGGGGATTAGAGGTGCTGACCCCCTGCATGGTGGAAAATCCATGTGTAACATTTGACTCCTCCAAAACTTAACTACTAATAGCCTACTGTTGACAAGAAGTCTTACCGATAACATAGTCTTTTAACATACATTTTGTATGTTATATATACTAAACACTGTATTTATAAAAAAAGATCCACGTATAAGTGGACCCATGCAGTTCAAGCCAGTGTCGTTCAAGGTCAACTCTATATAGTAGAATATTATTAACTATAATCACTGTGCTGTACATTAGCTCCCCAGAACCAATTCAGCTTATAACTGGAGGTTTGTACTCTTTGACCAACATCTTCCCTTTTTCCTCACCTCCCACCCGCTATGAACCATGGTTCTAGTCTGTTTCTGGGTTTTTGTGTTTGGCTTTTGTAGGTGGCACATACCAGTGATATCAAACAGTATTTATCTTTGACTTTTTCACTTAGGATAATGCCCTCCAGGTCCATCCATGTCATCATAAACTGCAGGATGATCTTTGTGATGGCTGAATACTATTCCACCACATCTTCTTTATCTGTTCATCCACTGACAGACACTTAGGTCCTTTCCATATCCTGGCTGTTGTGAATAATATTGCAGTGAATAAAGGAGTGCAGATATCTCTTTGAAGATCTTGTTTTTATTTCCTTTGGATATACTCTTAGGAGTGGGATTGCTGGATCGTATAGTAGTTCTGTTTTTTTAAATAATTCTATTTTTAATATTTTGAGGAACCTCCATACTGTTTTCCATAGTAGCTACACCAATTTACATTCCCACCAACAGCACACAAGGGTGGCTTTTTTCCACGTCCTTTCTAAAACTTTTTATCTTTTCTCTCTTTTAAAGATTTTATTTGATAGAGATCGCAAGTGGGCAGAGAAGCAGGCAGAGACAGAAGAGGAAGCAGGCTCGCCGCTGAGCAGAGAGCCCGATGCGGGGCTCGATCCCAGGACCCTGGGATCATGACCTGAGCCAAAGGCAGAGGCTTTAACCCACTGAGCCACCCAGGCGCCCCTATCTTTTCTCTTTTTGATGATATCTTTTTGAAGGGGTGTGAGGTGATGCTTCATCATAGTTTTGGTTTGCATCTCCCTGATGATTGATT
This sequence comes from Martes martes, assembly GCF_963455335.1. NCBI lineage: Eukaryota > Metazoa > Chordata > Mammalia > Carnivora > Mustelidae > Martes > Martes martes. The sequence continues at coordinate 122,796,235 of NC_137892.1, read as the reverse complement.
TTGAGCACCTTTCATGTACCTGTTGGCCATTTGTGTGTCTTCTTTGGAATAATGTCTATTCAGATCCTCTGCCAATTTTTAGATTGGATTTTTTAAAAAGATTTTTTTTAATTTATTTGAGAGAGAGAGTGAGAGAGAGCATGAGAGGGGAGAAGGTCAGAGGGAGAAGCAGACTCCCCATGGAGCTGGGAGCCGAATGCGGGACTCGAGCCTGGGACGCTGGGATCATCACCTGAATGAAAGGCAGTTGCTTAACCAATTGAGTCACCCACGCGCCCTTTAGATTGGATTTTAAAACGTTATGTTGTATGAGTTGTTACATATTTTGCATATTGACCCCTTATCAGAGAGATGATTTGAAAATATTTTCTCTCATTTGGTAGGTTGCTTTCTCAGTTTGTTGATGCTTTCCTGGGCTATACAGAATTTTTTTAGTTTGATGTAGTCCCACTTGTTTATTTTTGCTTTTGTTGTCTATGCTTTTGGTGTCATCCAAAAAGTAATTGCCAAGATCTATGTCCAGGAGCTTACCTTCATGTTTTCTTCTAGGAGTTTTACAATTTTAGGGCGTACATTCAAGTCTTTAATCAATTTTGAGTTGATTTTTGTGTGTCATGCAAGATAAGGGCCTAGTTTCATTCTTTTGCATGTGGCTATCCAGCTTTCCGGTTTCCCCAACACCATCTACTGAAGAGTCTGTCCTTTCTCCATTATATGTTCTTGGCTCCTTTGTTGTAAATTAATTGATTATGTATGCATGGCTTTATTTCTGAGACATTTATTCTGTTCCATTGATCAATGCATATGTTTTTATGCAAATACCATACTGTTTTGATAACTGTAGATTTTTAATATCCTTTGAAATGCAATTGCAGGGTCATAGGGAAGCTCTATTGAAATGAAGAATGTGATACCTTTAGCTTGTTCTTCCTTCTTAAGTTGCTTTGGCTATTTGGGGTATTTCGTAGTTCCATACTTAGTTTAAGATAGTTATATTTCTGTGAAAAATGTAATTAGAGATTTTTTTTAAAAGATTTTATTTATTTATCAGATAGCGATCACAAGTAGGCAGAGAGGCAGGCAGAGTGAGAGAGAAGAGGAAGCAGGCTCCCCGCTGAGCGGACAGCCTGATGCGGGGCTCAATCCCAGGACCCTGGGATCATGACCTGAGCCGAAGGCAGAGGCTTTAACCCACTGAGCCACACAGGTGCCCCTGTTGCTGTTATTCTGTGGTCTGTTTTTTTAAAGGTTCAATTTAAGTTCTAGGTAGTTAACATACAGTGTGATATTAATTTTAGGTGTACAGTATAATGAGTGATTCAGCACTTCCATATGTCACCAGGTGCTCATCACAGCAAGTGCCCTCCTTAATCCCCATCACCTACTTAACCCACCCTGCCACCCACCTTCCTTCTGGTAGCTATCAATTTGTTCTTGTTAAGAGTCTGTTTCTTGAATCTTGCCATTTGCGACGACGTGGATGGAACTAGAGGGTATCATGCTTAGTGAAATAAGTCAATCAGAGAAAGACAATTATCATATGATCTCCCTGATATGAGGAAGTTGAGAGGCAACGTGGAGGGTTTGGGGGACAGGAAAGGAATAAATAAAACAAGATGGGATCGGGAGGGAGACAAACCATAAGAGACTCTTTTTTTTTTTTTTTTTAAAGATTTTATTTATTTATTTATTTGACAGACATAGATCACAAGTAGGCAGAGAGGCAGGCAGAGAGAGGAGGAAGCAGGCTCCCTGCAGAGGAGAGAGCCTGATGCGGGGCTCAATCCCAGGACCCTGGGATCATGACCTGAGCCGAAGGCAGAGGCTTTAACCCACTGAGCCACCCAGGTGCCCCCCATAAGAGACTCTTAATCTCACAAAACAAACTGAAGGTTGCTGGGGAGAGTGGGGTAGGGAGAGGGTGGTGGGTTATGGACATTGGGGAGGGTATGTGCTGTGGTGAGTGCTGTGAAGTGTAAACCTGGCGATTCACAGACCTGTACCCCTGGGGCTAATAATACATTATATGTTAATAAAAAAATAAAAAAATTATAAAACAAAAAAATTAAAGAAAAAAAAAAGAGTCTGTTTCCTGGTTTGCCACTGTCTTTTTCCCCCCTTTGTTTTGTTTCTTAAATTCCACTTATGAGTGAAGTCACTTGGTCTTTGTCTTTCTATGACTGACTGACTTCACTTAGCATAATACTCACTAGCTTCATATACATCGTTGGAAATGGCACAATTTCATTCTTTTTTATGGTTGAGTAATATTCCGTTATATATACATACACATGTATGTATACACATGTGTATATATGCACACACACATATGTATACACACACACCCCCCCCACATCTTTATCCATTCATCAGTCAATTGACACTTGAGCTGTTTCCATAATTTGGCAGTTGTAGATAATGCTGCAGAAGACACGGATAGACATTTTCCCAAAGAAGACATACACATGGCCAGCAGATGCATGAAAAGATGCTCAATATCACTGAACATCAGGGAAATACGAATCAAAACTACAATGAGATGTCACCTCCACACAATGGCTAATATGACCAACACAAGAAACAACAGGTGTTGGCAAGGCTGTGGAGAAAGGGGAACCCTCATGCACTGCCGGTGGGAATGCACACTGCAAAACAGTATGGAGGTTCCTCAAGAAGTTAAAAATAAAACTACCCTGTGATCCAGCATTTCCACTACCGGGTATTTACCCAAAGACTACAAAAATATGAAATCAAAGGAATACATGACGTTTATAGTAGCGTTACGTACAATGGCCATTGGAATTTTGGTAGGATTACATTTGAATCTGTGGATTTCTTTGGGCAACACAGACATTTTAACAATAGCAATTCTTCTAATCCATGAGCACAACATACTTTTCCTTTTATTTGTGTATTCTTTGATTTCTTTTATCAATGTCTTATAGTTTTCAATATACGTATCTTTCACCTCTTTGGTTAAATTATTCCCAAGCATTTTATTCGTTTTGATGCTATTGTATGTGGCATTGTTTTCTTAATTTCTCTTCTAATAGTTTGTTGTAAGTATATAGAAACACAACTGATTTTTTTAATATTGATTTCGTATCTGGCAACTTTACTCAATTTGCTCTAAGTGTTTTAATGTAAACATTTTAGGGTTTTCTATATATAGTACCATGTCATCTGCAAATAGAGACAATTTTACTTTCTCCTTTCTGCTCTGGATGATTTTTATTTCTTTTTTCTTGCCTAATTGCTCTGAGTGGGACTTTCAATAACATATTGAGTAGAAGTGGTGAGAGTGGGCACCTTGCCTTATTCCTGGTCTTAGAGGAAACTTCCAGCTTTTTACCGTGGGGTATGATGTTAGCTGTGGGCTTTTCATATATGGATGTTGAGTTATGTTCCCTCAGTATCCACTTTGTTGAGAGTTTTTATCATCAAAAAGAAGTTGACTTTTGTCAAATGCTTTTCCTGTCTCTATTAAGATGATTGTATAATTTTTATCCTTTATTTTATTAAGGTGATGCATCACATTGATTGCTTTGCAGATGTTGAAGCATTTTTGCATCTCAGGAGTAACTCTCATTTGATCATCGTGTATGATATTTTTAATGTATTGTTAGATTCAGTTTGCTAGTATTTTCTTGAGAATTTCTGCATCTGTGTTCATCAGGAATATTGACCTATAATCTTATTTTCTTGTGGTGTCTTTGTCTGGTTTGGGTATCAGGGTAATGCCAGCCTTGTAAAATGAGCTTGGAAGCATTCCCTCCTCTTCAGTTTTTTTTTTTTTTTTTTTTGAGAGAATTGGTAATCATTCTCTTTTAAGCATTGGACATAATTTACGAGTGAACCATTTGGTCATAGAATTTCATTTGTTGGGAGGTTTTTGATTACTACTTCAGTCCCCTTACTGGTAATTATTCCATTCAGATTTTGTATTCTTCATGATACAGTCTTGGTAGGTTGTCTGTTTCCAGGAATTTATTCATTTTTTCTGGGTTGTCCAACTTGTTGGTGTTCATAGTAGTCTTTGATCTTTTGTATTTGTGTGGTATCAGCTATGTCTCCTCTTTCCAATTCTATTTATTGGAGCCATGTCTTTTTTTTTTCCCTTGGTGAGTATAGCTAAGTATTTGTTTATTTTGTTTATCTTTTTAAAAAAGCGCTGTTTGTTTCATTGATCTTTTCTATTATCTTTTTAGTCTTAACTTATTTCTGCTCTGATCTTTGTTATTTCTTTCCTTCTTCTACCTTTGGGCTTAGTTTAGTTCTTTTGTTTCTAGTTCCTTGAGGAGTAAAGTGAGATCATCTAAGCTGGGCCATGACTGGCTGGGGATGGGTAATTTCTACCCTCTTTGGATGGGGCATAAATATTCTAGTTTGTTTCAGGCTTTTGGCTCATTCAAATGGGGGCACAAATGTTCTACTTTTTCTCAGTCTTTACCATTCTCTGTTGTTTTCCTGAGGGTCAGTAGTGATTAAAAATATGCCTGTCATATTGTTTTTCTAGACATCCAGCTGGTTTTACTCCCTCCCTTTGCTGGCATCTGAGTATGAAGCCCTTGTTTTAGAGTATGTGCAGGACATAGCCCTTCTCAGGGCCCAGAGAGGTTGCAGGAGAGTAGTGGGAGAGAAAACTGGAAAGGCAGCTGATGGTCAAGAGAGGGAGAGGTTGGTTTGTTTTTATTTTTGTTTTTTAATTTATTTGTCGGGGGTGGGGAGAGAGAGCACAAGCAGGCAGAGTTGCAGGCAGAGGCAGAGGGAGAAGTAGGTTCCCCGCTGAGCAAGGAGCCCGATGTGGGACTCGATTTCGAGACCCTGAGATCATGACCTGAGCCGAAGGCAGCGGCTTAACCGACTGAGCCACCCAGGCGCCCCAGAGGGAGAGTATTAAAACCAGGGGAAGCACCTGGTCTTTATTTTCGAGGCATTAGGAAGCCACTGAGGGATCTAGAATTCTTAACTGACATCCTCGTGTCCTGTCCTGGGTCTGCTGCCTCCTGTTCTTAAATTGTTCTTTACTCTTGCTACATTTTTCTCTTTGCCCATCTCTGCTCCCAGTGGGGAGTGTTTTCAAAAGCCAGACAGCTGTTTACATCTTCTTTTTAATGAAGTCGTTGTGGCTCTCCCCTTCCTCTGAGGGCATCTTGTAAATTGCTCGCTGTTTGTGAGAAGAGCAGCCTGTGCTTCTTTCTGGGCTCCGGGTCCCCGCGTGGAGATCGGGGCAAATAAACCCGGAGGATATCACTGCCTCCGGGTCTGACTGACTCACCAGGATTCGCAGAGGAGAAGGAAGGCCTTCATTAACTGTTGCAAGTGGTTCCTGGTTGAAGTCGATTTGTGTGGCGATTGGCTTGTGGGAAGTCTTCGCTTGTTCCTAGCTCAGGTCCTTGGATATGACCTGGATGTCATGGAGAGAAATGCTGGTAAGGAATCTCAAAACTTGACTTCTCGCCCTGGCTGTGTTGCTCATGGGCTCTGTGACCTTGTTCACCATCACCCTGGTGAGTCCTCCTTTTCTCATCTGGAAGATTAGATTAACCCCCACCCGGTCCTCATCACAGGGGTGGTTTGAGAAGTGAGTGGGAGCAAATACGAGAAGAGTGCTGAGATGCCTGGTTGGCTCAGTTGGTTAAGAATGCCTGACTTCCACTCAGGTTACGATCCCAGGTTTCTGGGATCGAGCCCTGCGTTGGCCAGGGTGGGAGTGGGGCGTCCTTGCTCAGCGGGGAGCCTGCATCTCTCTCTGCCTGCCATTCCCCCTGCTTGTGCTTTCTCTCTCTCTGAAAAATAAAATAAAATCTTTTAAAAAAAAGGACAAGAGTGCCAAGTGTTACACATACTCTAGCAAGGTTACCATTAGGGGAAGAGAGTTGTTACCCTGGAAGGAAGTGGGTCCTGGCCAAGCACCTTTGTAGGGTGATGGAGAGTATGGCCTTGACTTGAAGTGGAGTAGATGATTCAGGTGGCTGAGATGATTCAAGTGTTGATTCCATGGGCTAGAAGAGCCCTTTGGCAATTTGTCCCTGCTAGCTTGAACACAGTTGTCCTGGTTAAAATGAAAACTTACAGCAAAGTGCTTAAAAGCATGGGCTCTGGTCCATGGCTTTACCTTTGGATCACACTCTTTCTAGCTTTGTGATGTGTAGGCTGTGTTTTTCTGATACGCAAAGCAAGTACCTTAACAACAGTACCTGTGCCGTAAGTTTGTTGTGCAAATTAAGTAAGGCAGCACAGGTGAAGCCCTTAGCAAAGCGTGTGGCCTGTCATAGGTGTTAAATAGAACTTGCTTTTGTGAATAATTCTTAGTCGCTGTGGCTCACTGTTGGAGGAGAGTGGAATAGGACCCGGGTACAGGCCTGCTGGGGGAGGCAGACCTAGTAGAGCAGAGGCCCAGGCCTAGGACAGAGCATGATGGGGGAGGCCCGGGGAGCATGAGAAAGGGCACAGCGCTGGGAGATGAATGTGGGGAACTCCGTTGTCACCATCTCCATGGCGTTGTCTTGGAAACTTTGTAAAGGTGACATCTCTGCAGCTTACCCCTCCTGCCTTCATCTTGACAGGTGTTTCCACCCTGGGTGATGATGAGGAGGAGGAAGGTAATCAGGTGCTGGCTTGGGGCCAGGCTGGAGTCTCCAGGGAGCTCGGGACGCCTCTCTGCGGCAGCTTGGCCCAGGAGGCGGGCTGGGCCGGCGAGTCGTGGCCAGCTGGTTATGGGTTGTGGCAGGCGCTGGTGTTTTATGGTTGCGGCTGCCCAGGCTTGCTAGTTGCTGTTTGGGGAAGGCATTATCACTTGCCTTTTTATTACCTGCATCCCAGACATTCTGTCTTTAGAGCTTGAGACCTCAGCCCAAAGTCTCCCTCCCTCCTTTCCTGCGCTCTCAGAAACATACAGACATGGGTAGAAGCACAGAAAACATATGACACACGTTATAAGCACATGCACTCCTATAACCCTCGTGACCCACCTGCGTCTGCACCTCTAGCACAGACCACCTCCTTCCCCCCAGCAGAGAACAAGGGAGTGGGCCCTGGGGGAGGGCAGGAAAGAAGGCTTGCAGTTTAGCATACTCCCCATAGCTCAGCCTCTCTCTGACCTTTTCTGACCTCTCTCTGATCCTTTTCTCTTTCCTCCAAAGATCTAATAAAAAATGCAGACATGGCCGGGGGTAGGGGGTGGCGCTTGGATGGCACAGTTGGTTAAGCATCTGACTCTTGGTTTTGGCTCAGGTCGTGATCTCAGGGTCATGGGATTCATCCCTGTGTCTGGCTTTGTGCTCAGTGGGGAATTTGTTTGGGATTCTCTCTCCTCTGCCTCCGCCCCCTTCTCCCGTACCCCCTCTGTCAAATAAATAAATAAATAAATAAATAAATAAATCTTTAAAAAAAAATACAGACATGGAAATAGCTTTGCTGTCTAAATCATTAATCCACATATACTGAATCTATAAATTCCATGCTTATCACAAGAGCAATGCAGGTGACAGTCAACTTAGAGCTGTGGGATCCGCAGTGGGACAGGGGAGGGGGATGTGCTGGACAGGGACCTTAGTCCTTGCGTGGCTACTTCTGCAGCTATATGACCTTGCCTCTGTCCCTGTCCCCTGCTGGGTGGTAGTCTGCCCACTTAAATAAAAAATATTTCCTGCTCAGTGATCTCTCTGTTCCATTGAGCCCTGACATTCTGTGATTCTGTGGAATTTGTCATTTTGGTTTCCCCAACCCCCTCCCCTCCTTTAGAGTGCAGCATTATTGGTAAAAGCCCATCTTGCTGTGCCTTTCATCTGCACCTGCTAATGTAGCGTCTCCAGCCCCCCCGCAAGGCCTTCGAGCTATTTCAGGGGGTCCCCAGGGAGAGTCCCATATGTGCTAGCAAATAAACCCGGTCAGCTCTTACCTGGCGTCTGCCATTTCCCCCTTCCAGACGCCCGCTATGATGCTCATAGCTCATGTTCTGCAGTGTTCACTGGCCACGGGACATTGCTTCCCCAGTTCTCCCAGTGCCCAGAGGCAAGCCACCTGCTGCCAGCCTCTAATATTCCCCCAGACCCTGAGGGCCTCCAAGGGAGTTCTGTGGTAGCGCTGCCCCTACTACACCCAACCAGACCCAGGGCCACTGTGGGAATCAGTTCTCATTCTGTTACGTACTGATTTTTTTCAGCCAGTGCCGTGAATGTGCTGGGGTCCAAAGGGCCATTCCTGTGTGAGGTTCTGGGGCAAGGTGGGGAAGAAGGTACCCCATTTCCTTTAGCTCCCTGCTGGGGTGTGTACAGCTGTCCTCCCAACAGCTTCTGGAGTTCTGAGTTCTTTCTGTTTGTTTACCTTCTACACATAACCTAGGAGAAGCTGAGCTGAGGAAACTTGGAGTCTGAGATACTGTACTGGACTCAAAATTACTCTGCCTTCCAATAATCAAGGATTTGGTTAAGGGAGAACATTGAATTTGGAATGTTCTCATATAAAGTTTGCTTAGGGGACACAGGAATGTGTACACTGTAATCATATCCTTCAGCCCTCATGGCTCCCAAGGGACTTAGTGTTCTAGGGGACCGTGGCAGATGGAAAGCAGTGCAGGATGTTGGCAGACTGAGCTGGCAGTGCTCGCTCGACATGAGCCTGAGAGCCAGGCACCCTCCTTCTTCCTTCTATTCCAAACCCAAACCTTGAGATCTGACTACCTGCACAGGTCAGGAGAGTGAGGTGACGGACCTTTCCCTGAGCACCGAGCCAGTACTGGACATGCAGGAGATAGACAGTGAGTACGTAGTGGAGGCTGAATGGGGGACTGAATAAAGGGGAGGAGAGAGAGCCGGAGATGGAGAGCACTCAGGATGGAGTAAGTCTGTCGTCTGGTCAGACGGACGCGAACCTCTGATTCTTTTCTCTTGGACTGTCTCTCATTCCAGACTTGTCTTTATAAGTGACTGATTCCTCAACATATACACACATAACATGTCCCTTCCTTTCCCAGTGGTAGCAGTGGGAATGTGTGCCCTTAGCTTCTGGAAATGTGTGTAAGTTAGGCCAAGATTAAGAGCTGTGCTAATGATTTTAGTACGTGATATTACCTCCATGCAGACCCCATTAGCTTGTTTTATATAGCTAAAGCTTCTATTTCTTTTAAAATTAGGGCATTACATGGGCTGAGATGACAGGAAGACAGAATTCTATTCAAATATGAAAAAAAAATTTTTTAAGAAAATGTAGGTGGTCATTGGGAGTAGTGAGTTCCCCATTACTAGAAGTATTCAATAGGAGACTGCTTGGGTCTTTGGTGAGAATATTATATTGGAGATTCAGGCACCAAAAGGGAGTTCAACTGACCTCTAAAGTCCTTTCTAAATGTAAGAGTCTATGTTTCTTAGTTTCTTATATCCTATTCTCACTATATGCATGTTAAGGAGATAATCATCCAAACCCATGGATTAGACTTCCTCTTTAAGCTTGATCCACAGAGATGGGAAGGATGAAGGGAAGCTGCATGGCCAGCAAACCATCTAATATCACTAATACTCTCAAAAAATGGGGTTAAGGGATTTTAGATTATTAACTCTGGCTCATAACCCCAGTTCAAGTCTACTTTTTTTTTTCCACATCAGCTTTCCAGTGCATACCCTCTTTTCTCTCTTATTGACCCCTTCGTTTGTGATCTTATTGTTGGTAAGATGGACTTTCTTCACACCGTACTGTATGTAAGGTTCACACTAGCAGGGACTGTATCCGTTTGATATATGGGTGCATCCTGAGCTCCTAGTATAGTTTTTTGGCATGTATTAGGTAGATAAAAATTTACTGAATCAATATATTGGTTGATTGAATACCAAACCTCTCCATTTAAGTCACAATGTGCTGGCTCTCTTGAGTTCAAGGGCAGAAGGCCATGGATCACTACCAGAGGGAGGAGAAATACTTGCCACTGCGTTTTAGCTTTTGATCTAGTGGGCCTTGAGACTAATGAAGGGCCAGGTTAAAGAGAGATGTTGGATATTGAATAGTTGCTGGATCTTCTGAACTTGGGCTCTCTTGCATTTGTAGCAAATGCAATGTATCAGTGAATTTGGGTTTGTGTGTCTGACTGGTGAAAGGCTAACATTGCCAAATAATGTGCATTTGAGAATCTATCCTCGAGAGGAACCAGTTATCCTGAGCTTGTCAGCTAGGGAGGATAAAGAATCATTAGAGGGTCTAGTCTTCATTAAAACCTTCTTAGAATGCCTTCTTTCATAGCCAGGTTTGGTTGCCTTGAACCCCTCCCTCTCTCTTGGAAATGCGTGTCTTTGGTTCCAAAAGGATGAGCTCAGAGACTAGCAATGATTGCAAATGCTCTATTGGTGACAATCTAGAATATAAGGCATTACCTGTTTCTAGGTGTTTTCCAAAATTTTATTTATTTTAGAGAGAGAAACATGTGTGAGAAGAGAGTGGTGGTGGTGGTGGGGGAAGCGGGGGAGGGAAAGAGAGAATCTGAAGCAGACTCTGAGCCTCACGTGTGGCTTGATCTCAGGACCGGGGCTGACATCAAGAGTCATATGCTCAACCCACTGAGGCACTCCAGCGCCCCTAGGGGTTTTCAGTCTCAGCTGGATCCTCCATGTGGCTTGGTGATCCCTCCACAGGTTCTAAATCACATCCCTTCTCTGGTTTCCCTCCATGGTTCTTGCCCCATGTTAACCCTTCCTGAAAGTGCCCAGTTACGTTATGGTTCTTTTTATACTCTGTGGATGATGTTAAAACCTTCAGTGAGAGGACGGATTCCATCATTCTAGTTCTATCAGTTGCCTTTCTTGCTATCTCCCAGCTTATCTCCTTCCATATAACCTTCCTCCTTCCTCCCTAACCGGAGAAAGACAAATTCTTACCCCCGGTCAAGGGTTGTATCTTTGTCTTTCAAGCCCCTCCTCTGTCACTCCCTCGCCAGCCTTGGCCTGCCAGTCTGCCACTTTGCGGTCTTACCTTCAACTGCCACCTCCGTAATACTTATTTTTTCCCTTCGACATGTGAACATGATCAATCCCACATTCCCCAGGAGCTATCATTTCATTTCTTTTCTATTCTTAATGGTCACCTTTCCTCAATAGCAAACACTAGTTTTCAGCCAGTGTATCAGAACCCATTTACTCCTCTACTGATGTAATGCCTGTCTTCTCCTACACATCGAAATTGCCTCTGATAACTGGTAATAACCTTTATATTTTCAAGTCTTATGGGTGCTTCCTGCCCTTTTCCTCCTTGGCTTCTTTGTGGCATTTGCCATTGACCATCCTCCTTGGTTTCTGCGGCCTGACTGTCTTCTGACTTTCCTCCTCTCTGCCTAAGAGTCTTTCTTAATCAGGGATCCTTACCTGAGATACAAAATGCAAAATAGCATTTTAGGGACTGTTTGCTCCATTCTCCCAAGGAAAGTACATATCCAGTACCATTCTAGGTGCATAGGAGAGAAGTTAAATCATCAGATACAATGGAAGCCTTAGAGCATTTGATTAATTTTTTTCCATGCCTGAAAAAAGAGTGGCATCATCTCTCCTTTTTTCAGCTAATTTTTTCTTCCCTCCTTACTCTGATCCCTTTATTTTTCTAACCCTAAATGTCCCTTTTGGGCATGACCTGCTCTAAGCCTGGTAGGAACTATCAATTATAATCTGATGGCTCTGAAAACAAAACTGGAAGTCACACCTCACACAGCAAACTTAAATGCAAACTTAAATGCAAATGTGCTATCCAAAATAAATTCATCCTCTTTTCTCTGGATTTTCTTGAGTCCCTGAATGATATCCTCATTCACCCAGGTACCCAGCCATATCTGGGAGTCGTTTTAGATTCTCTGTCTCATAGGTCTGATCCCAAGGTAGTTATTCAAGAAATTCCTTAGTTCTTGCTTCTCTTTAATATTTTATGATTTAATATCTTATTCTAAATTTAATTCAGGCTCTTAATTCCTAGATTTCAATCAGGTAGAAGCTTCCCAGGGGTCTCCCTATTTCAAAGTATCCTACCTTCTTCCTGTCTACCCTCAAAAACCACAGAATGATTAATGTAAGATTCAAATATGCCTATGCTTCTCCCTGTTTAAAGATTTTCAAGGTTCCCCTCTTCTTCCCCCTCCCCACCATGGCTTTAATCTGTCAGAATGCATTTTGAATTTCTTATTTGTTAGGCAATGTCATCCACGATTGGTTTCTGGCCTCATGGTCTCCCCACACAGCATTTATTCCAACCACTTTTTCTACTTATCCACAGCCTACTCTTTCCCTGGGGTGCCTGTTCACTCTATTACATTTTTTAAAGATTTATTTATTTATTTTAGAGAGAGAGCAAGAGAATGAGAGAGAGAAAAAGAGAGAGAGAGAGAGAGAGGGCAAGCACAAGCAGGAGGGGCAGAGGGAGAGGACTCTGAAGCAGACTCTGCTGAGTGTAGAGCCTGACGGGGGGCTCGATCTCACCACCCTGAGATCAGGATCCCAGGTGGCCACTTAAGCGACTATGTCACTGAGATGCCCCTCATTCTCTATTTTTTTAAAAATATTTTATTTATTTATTTGACAGAGAGAGACACAGCAAGAGAGGGGACACAAGCAGGGGGAGTGATAGAGGGAGAAGCAGGCTCCCCACTGAGCAGAGAGCCTGAGGCAGGCTCAATTCCAGGACCCTGGGATCATGACCTGAGCCGAAGGCAGACACTTAACAACTGAGCCATCCAGGTGCCCCTCTATTTTTATTTACAAAGATTTTTAGCTTTATTGAGATAATTGACATATAAAAGTATATAAACTTAAAGTTCCTTATGTATTTTGGAGGTTAACATCTTATCAGATAAACTGCTTGCAAACATTTTCTCCCGTCCTGTAGGTTGCCTATACTCTGGTGATTGTTTCCTTTGCTATGCAGAAGCTTTTTAATTTGATGTAGTCCTACTAGTTTATTTTTGTTTTTATTGCCTATGCTTTTGCTATAATATTTATGAAATTATTGCCAAGACTTATATTAGGAAGTGTTTCCTCAATGTTCCTTCTAGAGCTTTCCAGTTTCATGTCTTAGTTTAAGTCTTTAATCCATTTTGAGTTGATTTTTGCATGTGGTAGAAAATTAGGATCAATTCCTCCTTTCCTTCCCCTCCCTCCCTCCCTTCCCTCCTGTGGCTAGCCAGTATTCCTAGCACCATTTGTTGAAAAGACTGTCTTTTCCCCATTGTGTATTCTTGGTACCCTTGTTAAAGATCATTTGTTAGTATATAGAAATACAACCAAGATTGTATGTTGGTTTGTATCTTGCAACTTTACTGAATATGTTTATTCTAGGAGTTTTTTGTAATAGAGTCTTTATAGTTTTTCATACATAAGATTATATCATTTGCAAGCAGGGCAGATTTTACATCTTCCTTTCAAATTTTAATTTTGATGTCTTTTATTTATCTTGCCTAACTGCTCTGGCTAGATATGGCAAGAATGGGCCTCTTTGCTTTGCTCCTGATCTTAGAGGAATTTTTCACTGTTGACCATGATGTTAACTGTGGGCTTGTCACATATAGCCTTTATTATGTTGAGGTATGTTTCCTTTTTTTCTTTTGTTTTGTTCCTAATTTTTATTTTTATAAACTGCTACAATATACATATCCTTGGTTACATATCTTTTATTTTTTTTCCTCCATAATATAAAAAGGTGAGCTTTAATTATTTTACACTGCTTATTTTATTGAACTGTATTTTTATTTATTTTTAAGTTAATTTAAATTAAGTTTTTTTGTGTGTTCCAAAATTCATTGTTAATGCACCACACCCAGTGCTCCATCCAATACGTGCCCTCCTTAATACCGACCACTAGGCTCACCCAACCTCCCCCACCCCCTGCCCTCCCAAACCCTCAGTTTGTTTCTCAGAGTCCACAGTCTCTCATTGTATGTCTCCCCCTCTGGTTTCCCCCAACTCACTTCTCTCCATCTCCCAAAGTCCTCCATGTTATTCCTTACACTCCACAAATAAGTGAAACTGTATGATAATGGACTCTCTTTTATATCTAGTTTGTTGAGAACTTTCTATCAGGAATGGGTGTAGAATTATGTCAAATGCTTTTTCTAGTCTATTGAGATAATTGTGTGATTTTTATTTTTTATTTTCTTAATGTGGTATATGACATTAATTGATGTTACATTGCAAACAATCCTTGCATCCCAAGGGTAAATCCCATTTGTTCATGGTGTAAGATCCTTTTAATATCCTATTGGACTCAGTTTGTTAGTAATTTGTTGAGGATTTTTGCATCTATATTCATCAGAGATATTGACATGCTTCCTAACCACCCCCTAGCTTTACTGAGATAACATTGACATATAACATTATATACGTTTAAGACATACAACATTATAATTTAATGTATTTATGATTTAATGAAATGATTATCCCAATAAGGCTAGTTAACGCATCCATACCCTAACATAATTATAATTTGTGTGTGTGTTGAGAACTTCATGAAAGTTATTTTTTATTTCTCTGTCAGATAAGTTGTATAACTTCATTTTATTAGGATGAATTTCTGAATCCATATCTTGTTTCTTTATTTGAAACCTCTTTGTCTGATTCTTTTTTCTTTTCTTTCTTTCTTTTTTTTTTTTTTTTGACTCCTGTGTTAGTGCCTGTACGTTGGACAAAGTGGACATGTCTCCCAGTCTTAACAGACTGGTCTCGCATAGGAGAAGATCCCCACTAATCAGCCTTTCCCAAGGAGAAGCAGATGGGTGTGGGTTTTGTTTTGTTTTTTTTTTTTTAAGATTTTATTTATTTATTTGACAGAGAGATAGAGCCAGAGAGCACAAGCAGAGGGAATGGCAGAGGGAGAGGGAGAAGCAAGCCCTGCACTGAGCAGGGAGCCTGACACAGGGCTCGATTCCAGGACCCTGGGATCATGACCTTAGCCAAAGGTGGATGCTTAACCATCTGAGCCACCCAGGTGCCCCTCGGTGTGGTTTTTATATGCTTACTCTACTGGGAGTGGGGCCAGTGAGCTATGGCATCCAGCATCCCAAGTTGTTGCCTCTGTTATCTTGTAGCAGGTTAGACTCTGCTGGACCCATCAGACTGGTGAGACACATGCTAGTTCTCTGGGAAGTCTTGAAGAATTTGGGGTGCTGGTTCATGGATCAACTCCTTTCTCTGGAAAGAAGCTAGAAGCTAGGATTTTTATTTTTTTAATCTACTCACCATGCCGAGTTTGGAGATGGGGAAAGGGAATTAATGTAATCTACCAGCCTAAATGACAGCCTCTATTCTCTCCCAGGACACTAAGATGTGACTCTTTAAGTCTTTAAAACTTATAAAGCTTTAAGCTTTTTAAAACTCTTTAAGCTTTAAGAAAAGTTAGGTTGCTGGATACATGCGCCAACTACTTCCCTCTCCTGATTAAAAGTGGGAGCTAGGGGCGCCTGGGTGGCCCAGTGGGTTAAAGCCTCTGCCTTCAGGTCAGGTCATGATCTCAGGGTCCTGGGATCGAGCCCCGCATCAGGCTCCCTGCTCAGAGAGGAGTCTGCTTACTCCCTCTCTCTCTGCCTGTCTCTCTGCCTACTTGTGATCTCTGTCAAATAAATAAATAAAAATTAAAAAAAAAAGTGGGAGCTAGGGGATCTCTTTCTGATTATATGGTGCTGTGCTGGGGGCAGGATCAACACTACGAGGTTGTCCTGACTCTCTCTGCTGGCTTTGGTGTGTCTTGCTTGTTTCACATTGTCCTCGGGTGTGGGAGCCTTTTAATTAGTTTCTGATTTCTCACAAAGGAAATTTGTCCAGGAATTGTTGCTGAATTGGTATATTTGTGGGGGATGGGAAAGGCGGGTTCCCTAGTGACCACTTTGCTGGTGTCACTCTCTACCTGTCCACTCCTCTTGCTACCTTAAGTTCTTTGCTCTCACAGTTAATTGAGATCAGTCTCCTCTAAGTGTGTACCCCACCCCTGTGCACACTATGATTATGGCACACAAATCATACTGTGAATTCACTGGTAATAAAGGTAATGCTTATTCAATTTCTTCTTCCATACTTCGCACTGAATACATGCTTATTTCATGAGCAGTAAGTCTTAAGTATAATTTCCAAAGACAGAGTGGTGGGTTATTTGTTTGAATCAATGGAGAAGAGGGGAGTCCTAGATTTAGAATCAGATACCTGTGATCCCTTTCTGGCATGTCACCAATTAGTGATCTATCCTTGGGCAGTTCATTTCTTATTTTAGCCTCACTTTCCTTATCCCTAAAGTGGGATTAAAAATTATTATTTTTCCATATTGAAGGTTTTGTCCATTTGAAGGCTTAGAGGTTATCTGTCATCTGTGCAGGTTAAAAAAGAAAAAGGAGTTGTGAGCAAAGATAACACCTCTCAGTTCAAGTTTTCTATACCTTGGTACTATTCAAAGCCATGCATGTGTGACTTTAGTGTTCTAGAAATACAAGAATAATCTAAGAGTCTTGCTAGAAAATATCATCTATATTTGCTGTTGTTCTCCAGAAACCACAGCAGAGGAAAAGGTGGCATCTATTCCTGTAGGATAAATTAGTTTATTCATCCCGTTAATCTTTACTGAGAAACTATGCAGAATCAGACACTGGGCAATGGGAAAGAATTCCTTCAAATGGCATCAGCTTCACTTGCAGAGTTTCGGAAGCATGTTGGATTGATTCAGGTGAAGGCACATAGAAAACAAATAAGAACACTAAGTTGGTTGTTTGAGACTGATACTGCTGCAAAACAGGTGCATAGAGGGTGTGGTCTTGTGGCTCTACATTGTTGGAATTTTTCCTCATTAAGAGAGTGAGAGACCGGTAACACCCGAGAGGGGAGGCCAATATTTGCCTTGCTCGTGTCGTTCTGATCACTTCGGCTCTGACCCGACATTCAGTTTCATAACCCCATCGTGGGACTGCTGGGTGAATGTAATAACACTTACCTTGCCTCTCAGGAGTGTCATGGAGTATAAATGAATATGTCCTGGGCAAAGCATTAATTGGGTTCTTCAGGTAAAAGGTGCTCCGTAAGTGAAAATGCTAATGTTGTTATGAGTTTCCCCCTTCGCTGTCATCCAGGGAAGTAGAAACGATGTTTACACAGCTACACAAAACCATCTTCTTCAGCACTCTAACCTTTCGGGAGGATAAAAATAGGCACAGTAATAACCATCAAGCTGGGTTTGAAGCATTGAGATAAAGGGTCTGCCCACCAGATGGTTCCCTGGGGGCAGGTGACTGGTAAACCCTACTTTAATCTTCATCCACAGAAGAAATGTTTGTTTCTTGGTGGTTCACAGTAAACCAAAGGAGACACAGCCTTCTTTGGTATTTGGCACCTGTGTGGCCCTGCTAATGTCTTCCTGTCTGGTTATTCTCATATGAAGATCTCCAGGCGTGGGGAGAAGCATGAAGCCCTCATTTCCGTCAGGGAGGACCATGAGGATACAGCTCTCCGTGGGTCTCTTGTAGTTCTGCCTTTCTTTGAGGGAGAGGCATTGACAGCTTTGTTCAGGACTGTCTTTTCAAGGATGCCTCTGTGACAAACAGACCTGGAAGTTCGAGGTAGCCTCCCTCTCTAGGGCGGAGGGAAGATTTCTTTCCAGATCAGAGAAATGAAGGGAACATCTCACGCTGGGACAAAGATTGGACAGGTTTGCTAAGTCCCCACCCCTCCCCCCTTTAAGGAGAGTGGAGGTTTTCTGAGGCGTGGGTTCCTCAGCTACATCACTAAACACACCGTGTTGGCTCCAGCCCCCTGGGGACATCTCTGTACTGCCCCATGAGACTCATAGGACAAGGGAAATGGAAGCGAACATGGAACTCATGCTGCCTGCTGTTCTTCGAGTAATAAACTCCATCGTTTCAGACCCAGGAGTCTCACGTCTTCCGTCAGCAACTGGAAATTGTGGTGGGCTGAATTATTATCTGACAGGACCTCATACCCTTCCCCGTCCTTGATGACCTATTTCTTGTAAAAGTAAAGAATTTAAAATGCTCTCACATCTACCTCCTCTCTTTTCTTTCTTCTCACAACCACAGGAGCTAGACACTGCCTTAAATCAGTGCCTTGTTACAGCACCCTGGGAGAGGTAATGCAGTAGCCTCCTGACTGCTTTCTCGCCTCTAGTCTTTCTCCACCCTGCGTTCATATCCTGTACAGTTGCCAGGCTCAAGTCCCTAAAGCCCAGCTTTGATCATGGGACTCCCTCACTCCAAAGTATCTAATGGCTCCCTGTCGCCAGCATGAATGATAAATCCCTTAGACAAAAATAAATGCTTTCTGAAAGTCAGGCTTCACTCTCTGTCTCCAGTCCTCAACTTTTATGACTCCTCTTTTAGCACTCTGTCCTCCAACCAAGCCAAGCCACCCCCTGGCACTCATGGTCAGCCATTTTCTGCTTTATATCTCCTTCATGTTCATGTGTCCTTTTCCTGAAATTTTCATTTCACTCTTCATGTCTGCCCCTAAAATTTCATCACCTTTTTCTCCATGCTTCAATACTAACTTTTCCAAGATGGCTTTTCAATTTCTACCCTGATCCAAACTCTGATTTTCCCCTGGCAATTTTCTTATTTGATTTTGTGCCATAATCATCCATATTTGTCTTACCTGTATTTGAGGGCAAAGATCCCATTGTGCTCCTCTTTGCATAACTTTATCTTGCTTATTAGTGTTTTTTAAATAGACATTCAATAAAAGTTGAGTTATATGGATTTGATAGATGGTTCTACTGGAATTCAGAGAGGTGGAGAGGTAGGCTCAAGGTTTCACAGCAAGTTAGTGAGGAAATGCTCGGACCAGAATCTCAGTCTTTTGATTTTAGGGCAAGGGTGTTATGCTAGGAATAGTTCACTTCTTCAGGAGCCTGATTTTGGCATTATATGCCTCGAGGGGTAGCAATTATGTACTAGAGGGGAATTGTTTATCACAAAGATTAGACACCAAACTCTAATCAAGAATTTTAGTTTATACCAAAGCTATCGAGTATTTATTTTGGTTCTACCTGTAAATTAACAAAAGGAATCCAGTGGTGTGACCGTCAGTGTGGATGCGCATTGTGGGAGGAGTGGTTTTCCAAAGGTCCCCAAAAGCCTGTTCCCGCGGTGGCCACTTCCACCCTGCCCATGGTGACAGCCAGACTCTCGAGAAAGTCAAACCCTTTCTCTGTCCTATCTGCCTATTGGAGGTGACGATGAAGCAGCTGACAAAACTGTCCTGGGGGGCAGATCTGCTGACATCCTGGGCTGTTCAGGAGCAGGGGAAGGAGGAGAATTTCATCACGTTGGTCCTCAGGAAGAGAGGTGTAAGGCCTCTCCTTGGTCTGCATCTTCCCTGGAATGAAGACTGCCTGGCTTGGAGTGAGTCTTTCATTGCTGGATGTCCCTAAGGGCAAGGTGAACAGATAGTTCTCCTGAAGTGTGACATTCCTCGCCATCAGCATCCTTTGCAGTTGGTTGAGCAGAGAGCTAGTTCTCTGATGGTAACAGTCACTGGATGTTCATCACAAGAAGATCCACAGTCTGTTAGAGAGGCAGGAAACCCTTGGGACTGTCTGGCCCAACTCCCATCCTCCCCAATGAGGAAACTGAGGTCCAGAGAGGTCTCTCGACTCTCACACCTTTTCTTCTCCCACCCCAAGGTCACGGGCATTGGGGTGACCTTGAAAAGAGAAGGTAACATTAATTTGGGCAATCATGGAGAGAGAAATGCTACAAAAATACTCCTGAACTCTAGGGAGTGTATGCTGCTGGTGGACATAATTCTGTTAAGAGAAACGGAGTGTATTCCCAGCAGGGCAAAGATAAAGAAATAAGTCTTAAAACAAAGGTGATTCAGAAAACATGTAACCTAGATAGGACATTACTGTTATTTTTTTAAAAACAAATTAAGAAGCACTTCCTGCCATCCACACAAAAAGCTGGAAAGGGGTAATAGGGTGAACGCGAGGAACTGACTTTGCAGACTTAAAAAATTTAAGCACTACTCTGTGCTGTTATTAGGGAGAGGCTGGGGGAGCTTTTGTTCGTGCCTTGAATCACAATGGCGCAGTGGAATCTCTGTCATTAAAATTTGAAGGTAGATAAACAGTAAATATTTCCAGGGATAATTACTTAGCGCTGGGCAAACCTCAGAGTGTTGGAAGTTGCAGCTCCCCTTGGATCAGTGCCATAGAAGGGGAGTATTTATCTAAAGCTTATCGGAATCATCTGAGTAGCAGAGCTAGGTGCAGGTTGGCAGGAACTCTTCACATGGTTATGTTTGAGAGGCTTAATAATAACAGTTAAAAAAAAAAGCCCCTTCCCTAAGGGGACATTTATTATTTCTACAGTGTCACTACTGGCGGAGTCATGCCTCCCTGCTCCCTTTGGCCTGCCCCTTCCACCCTACCTGTCCTCATTTACAGATCCCTACAAAACCAGTGAAGCCTGGTTTGCAAGATGAAAATCTGCCCTGGAATTTTGGAAGATTCTGTGTCTGCTGGAATTTTCTATCCATGGAGCCAGGGGCACTGCTGTTTGTTCTCGAGTATTTCAACTCAGAGTTGTATTTATTAAGTACTTTTGATGCTTATCATAGGGAGCAATATAGGAAAAGTGGAAGGTCTCTGACCACCAAGAAGCCCCGGGTTCAGACCCCAGCTCTGCTGTCATCTTTTGGGGGGTTTAACCTTGAAGAAGTCATTTTAAAACCTGAGCCTAAGCTTTCTCAGCTATACAGTAAGGTGACAGATCAGATGATCTTAAGATATTTTCCCCTTCTAAAATATAGGAAGCCACTGCTGGAGCTGGCCTGGATGTTAGATGTTCTTCCGTTTCCTCTGCAGATAGGGAAACTGATTGATTGGAATAGTCAGTTTGCCTGCTTGGGTGTCAAGCTTATCAAAGTGAGAAGAAATCTGTACATAAGATGGTTACATTACTACTCCGTAAACTCGTTATTGTCCAAATGTTTGGTCCAGAAACAAAACAGCACGTTAGGGTTAAACCTTTCCAGAAAGTTCCATGAAGGAGGAATGGGACTGGCTAGAAGAAAGGGAAGGATGGTGGCGTCATCAAGGGTACAGAGATGGAGATGTGGCAGTACTGTCTGAACCAAGATGTATGCCAAGGCAGCAGTCCCACAGTACAGGCCATGTTGTGCTCCCCTGCTCAGACTTCCACCATGATTCTAGGGGGCACGTGGTCTCAGTATTGAGTAATGTGGACATGCACTGTGAGAAACTTATTTCCCTTTCATTTTTCCTTCAGTCCATTTGATCATGCCAGGGAGAAAAACCTGTGTTTGCGCTAATATGTTTCTTTTTAAAAGTTTACTTATTTGAGAGAGCGATAGAGCGTGCATGCCTGTGAGCTGGGGTGGGTGGGGTGGGGCAGAGGGAGAGAGAGAATCTCAGGCAGACTCCCCACTGAGCGTGGAGCCTGACACAGGGCTGTATCCCATGACCCTGAGATCATGACCTGAGCCAAAATCAAGAGTTGGCTACTTAACTGAACCACCCAGGTACTCCTGTGTTTTTAAGTTCCTTGATAACTCCCTCCCACCTTTTTTATTTTAATCAAAGGAAGAGCAAGTCTTAACCTCAGAAACATCATCAAGTAACAGCATCTCTTAAATTTAGTAATTTCGTCTGTTCTTGTATTTATTTTTAAGTTTCCTTCTATTTATGGCAATTAATACACTTTTTCCATTTATGTGGTGTTATAAAGGTTCCTTTAAAAATAATTTTAAATGGAAATGTGCCATTTAAAATTAGTATACTAAGTAAGAAACAATGCAGATAGTAGTAGGGTCTAGAAAAATCCGGAATGTGATATGGGTTTGATGACATTTGGGAAACCTCAAAGTGCTTGTAAAGAGCCGGGGTTCCTGGAGGAAGACAGGTCTCAGTTCAAATCCTGTCTCTGCTGTTTACCAGCGCTTTGACCTTGAGCCTGATCTTCAGGGTTACATGGAGGAAGAATGAAGAAGGATAATGATGCCTCCAGAAAAACACCTGCAGGATTTTCATGACGTGAACATTGCCTGCTTTATGCCTGTCCTTACTGTCAACCCTGCCCTGTAGAATCAGATGCTTCCCCATAACCACTGGTCTGCCACACTTTCAGGTCTGCTCTGTTTTTATTTCTACCTCATTTTTGCTATTAGTGCTTTAGTGAGCTCCCTCCATTCTGTGGAGGGAGAGCTACTATGACATGGTGGAAGGAACATTGAAGCAGGAGACCAAGCTTTGAATGTAGGATCTACCACTTACTAACTATTGATGTCTTGGAAAAGTTATTAATATCTCTAACCTTTAATATCAATATTAGTAAAATAGACATGAGTATAGTGACTCTCTAGGCCTATTGTGAGAATGGACATCAGTGTACCAGAATGTTCTGGGCATGCAGTAGGTCTTCAGTAATGGCTGTCCCCTATTCTCAGGCACATATCATGTAGAACCTATCAGCATATCTCTTTGGAGTATTTGTCTACATTAATGCTGTGATATCACAAGAGGTAGAAATTTCTCTTTAGGCAGCTAAATTTCTCAGGAGCAAACTGCAGTCTATTAAAAATGCTCAGCACGATCAGACAAAAAGGCATTTCAACCAACATTTCTGCAACCCGGTCTGGCAGATTCTTGACTTTGGCATGATCTTGCCTCTACAATTTCCTCCCTTCTGACTCTTGACCTATAGAAAAGAAAACCTATGGAGACATCTAAATCTAGCCTCATATTATGTACTATGTGTAGCAATCTCATGAGATTGTGTATTCTCAGGTCTCTTCCAGTTATAAGTGATAGAAATGAAATGCAGTAGGATTAATTGAGACAGAGAACTTTTCAACCCTTGAGAGCTAAAAAAAAAAAATAAATAAAAAAATAAAAAACGAAAGTGACTGATTTATCTAACTGGGAAATCTGGGGATTTTTGGCTTCAGGCATGGCTAGGTCTAGCTGCTTAATGATATTATCAGTACTGATGAGTAATGCAAATGTAATCTTACACCTGGTTGTCCAGGTTGAATAAGAAATGCTGCAGTTAGATGTATGGTATTGGGGTGTTGGCAAATGTCCTTTGAATATCCACTGTGTGGCCATCATTATTCCTAGTTGATGACATTGACTGGCTACTCACCGTGTCAAGAGTGAGTGAAATGGTCATGGTTAGAAATTTTAGATAGTTTACACTGTGAAGAAGAAGGTGACAATCCAAAATCAGGGTGCCAAGGTACAGTCCCATGTTTATAAGAACTACAAGATACTACGATGTTAGGCCTGATAGTGCCAGAGAGAACCAAACCTTTGCCGTGATTTTATAGGAGATAAAGTGTAGGCCTAGAGAAGTTAAGTGACTTTCCCATAATTATACAGAAATTCAGAGACATACCCAGTGTTACAACTCAGATGTCCTGGGTTCCAGTGAAATATACTTCCTCCCCCTGCACTTTGCTGTACTTCTGGATGGCTTAGCCCCTGGCTGCTGAATCTGGCTTTTCCTCTTATTTAACCAAAATGTGTCTGCTAAGGATTTAGGTTCCTCTAAAAACTTCTAGCCTGGCTCCAAGTGGACCCCTGCCCTAAGACAAGAGCAGGGGGCCCGGCACAGTAGTGCCGACAGGACAGATGGGAGAGCTGCGGGGCACAGAGCACTCTCCACGTTCTTATCCCCTCTTCCCCTAAGGCCCTGTGAACTGGTTTGCTGAGATGGTTCTGGCAAATGCATATTGTGCTGGCTTAAGCCTTATTCCTCCTGTTTACACTCTCAAAAGTGTCCCCCATTAAATGGTACCCATACTACAAGCCCATCAACTACAACTCTGTGCATTTGGGCCCAGGTTCCACTTTGCAAAACTCTTAGTAGTGCAGACTCCCAGAAGTTTGTCTGTTCTTTTTGACTCCTGGCATCAGAATTTGGAGGCTGATCTTTGAGGGGTCACCTTGTCTGTTCTTTTTAATTAGAAAGGAGGAAACAAGGCAGATGCTAAGTTACTTGCTCAAGATCACCAGTGATAAGGGATAGGCCTTCAATCATGTATTCAGTCCTTTTTCCACTCGATCCTGTTCCATATGTTTGTACCCTGGACCTTGATCCAGAAGACTTCTTCTGTCTAATCTGGAGCCTGCCTCATGTTGTGCCATATTTTGGAAAGGACCATCTGACCACATGCACTGAGACCCTGGGTCATCATTGTAATTCTTAGATTTCTAGAGCTGTGGCTGCCTGTTCACACAGGGCTGCTATTCTGGAAGCGATACCAATAGACTTAGACATTTTGGTAGGTAGGTAATGTAGTGCCAACGAGGGGCACGCGATTTACCTCAGCACAGCCATACCATATGTGTAGTTCAGTTCTGAAGTCAACGTGGAAGCAGAAAATTCACATCATCAAAGTTACCCGAGAAAATACTTTAAATTGTCTATAAAGTCTGAAGTCATTCCATCTTGTCCTGTGTTTGACACTGCTGGTTTGTCCTTGAGCGCTGGAACAGATGGCTATTGGGTTGAGCCCCACATGAAATGGTTGCCTTGTGTTTAGAAACCAATTAATCTCAAAAATAATACCACGTCTTTAAATGGAGCAGTCATGATCATCTTACCAAGATGCCCATGCTCAGAGAGGGATGCGGGGACAGACGCTGCCCCAGGGACCCGCAGGCTAGTGTCTCTCACCTCATGCGGGAGCACCTCTCAACTCTTTAAATTATTTCTCTTCCTCTGCCAAATGCATGCAAATGAATTAGTGTATATTAAATATGGATCCAGCATCCGTCTACTCTTTAAGATAGGTAATAAGAAACAGCTAAGCCACTTGGAGCCCATAATGCTTTGGACAGCTGAGCTAAAGGCTGAGAGGACTGCCACTACCCTCAAGGAATTCTCCTGGAGTGTCATGTAGATCATACTTGCTCTCTGTGCTCTTTCCTTTAATTTCTGTGACTGGAAGAAAAACTTCTTTTTCTCAGTGTACTGTAAGCCCCACAAGCCTGAAATCGTGTCCAGAGTGTCCCTCTCACCCCCACGCGGGTGTCATAAGATGAACACACAGAGCACATCCATAAATACCACGATAGGCTTCTTGAAGGCGCTGTCCTAAAGCGAAAGGATGGTGGGCTCTATTGGGAAGCCCTGGGTGCCGATCTAATCTCTCCCCTTGTCTAACCACGATGACCTCTCCAAGATTTTGTCTCCTCAGCTGAGTATCAGAGGAGATAACAACACCTTGTTCGAAAGTTTTGTGAGAGCTTACACACGTCAGGATCCGCAGGGGCCGTGGTGGGTATATGGCTGTTACCAGTCACTGGTGGACACTTTGATTATGACTGCCGACTGTGCTGGAAGAACCGCGGTCTCTCATGATTTTAAGCATTTGGACTAGAACTCTGAGATTTGGGGGTTCCAGTCTTCATTTGGTCACCTCTTACTAGTATTAACTAAAACCTCACTAATGAGTGTGATAAACTCAGTAGACTTCTTGGGGCCTCTGTTTCAACACTTGTCAAGCAATGTTGATAATTCTTCATTTTCCTACCTGCTGGGATTTTTGTTAGGAAGTTTGACATATGGGAAAACATCCACAAAAGTGTTCTACAAATGTGAGGCTGTGGGTCCATGGAGATGTCCGGGTTTGAGCGCTAGCACCCTGACTGGCCCACTGAGTGACCTCCCTCCCGCAAGCGAGCCTCTTTCCTCACCACCCACCAACCCATTCAGGTTATTTTGAAACACAAAGGAGGTGATGAATGTGAAAGTAAGGTTATAACCTCTAAAATATATTCATGTAAGGAACAATTATGTCATTATTCATAAAAACATTAAATGCTCTAAAATACCAGGGACATTAGTAACATCATCTCTCACAGGAAAAATGACATCATGAATCTCACTGAACTGTTCATAGATCCATTTGGACTCGTTTTGTCCTACGAGAGAAGGATTTAGAAAGATCTCACTTTGGCTCCTTGGAGCCTCCTCGGGTTAGGAGCAATGTTTTCATTTTTGTTTAGTTTTGTTTTCTGGGGAGTCCGCAGTGGGTCTAATTAATGCCATCAAAAGCATGACATTTAATTAACTAAATCACATGTTGAGCCTAATGATAACATATTTCAGCACCCGGCAGGCGGTGATGGTCTCTTGGGCCACTTCTAAGGAGGCCTGTGATTTGATAAGGAGAAACCCTTCTCAACAAAATCAGAGATCCCCAGAGAGTAGCTGGAGGAGCACAGCGAGAACAAAGAGAAGGACGTCAGGCAGAGAGGGATGGGGGCCCTGGGTGGCCTCTTCGTCTTTTAAAAAGGTTTGTTGGAAATCCGAAGGCATGTAAGAACAAACCTAAGTGCCTAAACTGCCTATCCCGTGTCTTGGTTCATTTCAGTTACCAAGGACAAACGCACTAGGGAAAACAAAGCCGGGCAAACAAGGACCTCACCGGGGGCTGTCTGAAGCCAGGCTGCCGAGGTCATTCTGAGCAGCCGAGTGTGTGGACGTGGGTGCCCTCTGCTGGACGCTGGAGAATCTATGATGATGCTTATCTGGGTACGGCGCGGGGGGCGGGGGGGGGGGTGTGTGTGTGTAGGGAAGCACCTTTCCCTCTGGAGGCAAACATTCTGAGTAGAATTCCCAGGACCTGTTATTCACAACATAGCCCACCAATCTGTCCCAAAGAAAACTGATTTCCAGATCATTCTGTGCCTTGGTTTATGCACATCTCCCTCCTTTGCCCCTCTATTTCTATTACTTTCATTAAGACATTCATATCACGTTGACTCTGGCATGCATTTCTGTTTTCTTTTGTCTCTTTGGTAAGAAATCTGGATAAAACAACTTATGTATGGTGTTGTGAACTGCATCAAGCTGGGTTGTCTCATTTAAACACTCATTTTAGAGAAGGAAACAGGCTTGGAGAGGTGATGTGACCCGTCCAAAGTGTCCCCGCACATCAGTGACAAGACTGCCTGACTGCCATCCTGTCTCCTTTCCCTTGATATGCCATCTCCCACAGTGGCCCCCAAGGTGTGGTGGGCAATTGAGATTTTCAATTGCATGGAACCTCAGAGGAGGAGAGCGTACCTGGTGGGGAGAGTGTAGGCGCTGGAGACAGGGGTTCTGGGTTCGAATTCCTGTACCTGTGTTGGCTGTATGGCATTGGACAGGCTATATGACCTCTGTCGCTCAGTGGAGGTTTTGAGGTTTGAATAACTGAGAGCAGGTAAAACATTCAGTGCTTGGTACATAACTAGTGTTCAATAAATGACATTTATCATCACTTCTATGATTCCGTGGTAGCATTGGTTGGAAGATATTATCAGTTGTTATAGAATAGACCTGTACAACTATTATCAGGGGATTTTGCCCAAATTGTGTTTTGCATTAAACATGAAAACATGCCTCCCTCCGAATGGAGGGCCGTTCTGGGCAGAGCGAGCAAACTGGGAGTGGCAAGAGTTTAGGGAAAATACGTGACTTGTGTTCCTTGAAGGAATAGCGTAGTTGAGGAGGAGACTGGAAATACGTTGGTGCGGAAAGATGGGTGGCCTCAAACGCCAGGAGCTCGGCTCTGTTAGGTGTTCCATGGGGGCTGATGGGAGATCCTCGGGTAGGGCAGTTTTCCAGTTCTCTTGTGTGACTCGTTCCTTCTGCTCCTGTGATGTGAGGGCCGTCAGGAGCCTGACTGATTGCTGCCCCCATCACGTGTGCACGCGCGCATACGCACACCAACACACCCGCCGTGTGGCTTTCAGTATTCCGATCACCTTGAGGTTGTCGCCAAGGAGCCTCGTGTCACTCGCAGCCACGTCAGAATGAGGAACGAGCTGGGCCGTCACGGTTGGCTGGTGGCGGGGGCTTGTCGCTTCTAGATTGAGTGCCTGTTTCCTTGCATGGGAGTCTCTGGTGTGGGTACAAAGACACTGAAGGTACTGGGAGAGAGGCTGCTGGCATGCAGGGAGAGCAGAGAGGGAGCCCTTCCTGCAACAGCTTTCGGGATTGTCCCCTCTCCCGCACCCCGGAAGAGCATGGTCGGTCCTTTTAGCAAAGGCTGCCTCCGCTTTGTCAGGCGCCCCTCACCTCCTGTGGCTGACTGCGGAACCCTAAAGGCCAGGCCTCCCCTCTTCTTTGCTTGGCACTTTCTTTCCTGCATGTTGCCCATTCTTATTTGCTGGGCTGAGCAGGTGATGGGGCCGGGAGAGAGGGAACAGGGACAATTCTGATGGATGTTGCAAATGGAAGCTCAGTGGGGTTTGGGCTTTGGCCGACTCAGCCCCTGGAGCCCCCATCAGGGTCTCAACTGCATGGAACTGCACATGTTTCTGTGACCCTCTCAGTTAGAGGTGGCAAACTGGTAGGCTCGTATGCTACTTGCCAGGGGATTCGATTTGGCACCGGAATGGTTTTCTTTTCTTCTTCTTCTTCTTCTCCCCGCCCCATATTAGAACGAGATGGCAATATTTTAAAATTGGATCTTTTTAAATATAAAGATATGAATTCTGGCTTCTCTTGAAAACCAGACCATTTAATGGCCCAGTCTGCATTCCCTCTTGGCAGCAACCTCTAAGGAAAAAGAAGACTCAGCCATGCTTGAAATAGGGCAAGTGTTCTCAAGTTCCCCACTGTTCCCACCTGGTCCCTGGTCCATTCACATGACCAGCCTGGCCCTGTCAACATGAGTTTGTGACCCCTGATCTGAGTTTACCTTTTCCTCTTGGGAGTTAGAGCACTGAGTGAACCTTCAGAGAGGACTTGCGATTTACCCAAGGTCATACAGTCTCACCCAGCGACAGAGTAAGAGCCATTTACGTGGTGGGATTTGAGAGGTGGTAGAAAAGACTTACTTTTTCTCCACTTCCCAGTGGAAAATTAACCTCCCACTCCTGTCACCTGTCTGTAACAGTCTGCAGCAGGTCCAAGAAAGAGATGTCTTTGGCCAAGTTACCTTTCTGGCCTCCTTTGGATCATTTCCCATATACATCTTTGCTGCTTGTTCTTCCTCCTCCAGGTAGCCTGGCTCTGCCCTCCAGGCTCAGTACACTGGACAGGGTCACAGTTGGGAGCTAAGTGGTTGAGCAAAAGTTCTAGAATCCTCTGCCATAGTTCAGGCTCACAGGGCCTGAGCCCTGGTCACCTTATCATAACCTCAGGAGGTGGTTGTCAAAATTAAAAGGAAAGAAGTATAAAATGTGCTTAGCATAATAGTAGCCATAGTGGCAAGAAATAGCCACTGGGGTTTAAAGGTTATTATCCTAGAGAGACTCAGAGTGGCAGGGGTCTGAAGAGACCATCTTGTCCAGCTGGCTTGTTTTGAGGACTAAGCAATAACCCATGCTTGTGATAAAAAACAAAGTTTTGAGAAGGAAATCAAGGAAAATATAAGAGGCTCATCCAGGTAGTCTCATCTCCCCAGAGGCAA
Source organism: Martes martes (assembly GCF_963455335.1). NCBI lineage: Eukaryota > Metazoa > Chordata > Mammalia > Carnivora > Mustelidae > Martes > Martes martes. The sequence goes on along the minus strand of NC_137892.1, from coordinate 122,766,851 downwards.
CTGCTGTTAAGTTTCTTGTGTATCCTTCCATAAATTGTATTTGCATCTGCATCATAAATAACTCGCATCCTCTATTTTGACACAAATGTAATCAGACTACTCACTCTGTTCTGATACTCGCAGTTCTATTTGACAATATGTAGTAGGTCCCTTTTCAGGGAAGAACATATGGGTCTCTTTTTTCCCCATTTTCAGTGGCTCCATTTCATAGGAAAAGTAGAGTATAGCTCGAGGGTCAGTAGTTCTGTCAAGAGCCAATATTTGAAGTTTTGTGGGTCATAGGGTCTGTACCATCTCCTTCTACGTCTTGTTCTTTTAACAATGCTTTAAAAATATAAACACAATTCTTAGCTCATAAGACATCACCAAAACAGGCCTGATGTGGTCCTTGGCGGTAGCTCACCTACCCAGTCTCTCGGGGGGACAGTTAGGTTGCTGTTATGAGCAATGCTGTAAGGAGCATCTCTGGGCTGTGTGGTTTAGTGTTCATTGGGTTTATCTGGAGGATGACTCCATGGCCATGAAGTTTCTGGGTCATATTTTAAGTTATGTTAGATATTGCCCCAACCCCCTCATTCTCTAGGTAGTTCAAGAAATACAGTGAAAAGAAGACTCCAGTGTCTCCGAGCAAGCCAGTGGCAGGAGGAGGACTAGAAATTACTTTCCCTGCACTTGACCAAGGCTTCTTCCACTGTAGTGCAGGCTTTGTCTTTGGCTGAGGCCTTGCGTGGAACTTGTTTTGGGATGTGGAGTAGGAAAGACTCAAATGTCCTTGAACCACGGAGCAAGGTTGCAGAACCTGGGAACTTGGATGCTCTCAGATCTCTTTTCCTTTCTGCCTCCTATTTCTGCTGCTGTGGTCACTCTTGCTCCTGTTGTAGATCAACTGGTTTCCAAGGAAGGGCTCTTCATGATGATCGCCAGCATCTTCAGGAGCTGCTTGGTGGAAAGGAAAGAACCATGAATCACAAAGGAGGCTTTGGCTGCAATTCACGGAAGACCCAAGCACAAAGAAATTTAAACAAAAAAAGGATATTTATTACGTCATATAAGTGGAAGTCCAAGAGTTTGGGCAGGCTGTAATCAACATGGTTAGTGGGTTGATGAGTCCTCATGGACCCTGGGTCTTTCTATTTCATGTTCTCATTCTCTGTGTTGGCTTCATCTTCAAACTGTTGTAGGTTGGTTGAACAAGTTCCCAGTGTCACACGCAGACCCAAGAACAGTCTGCAGCTTCTCCTCAAGAGAGAGGAAACTTTCCTAGGCACACCCCAAACACACTTCCCCTCATTGGCCAGAATTGGGTCCCATATCAATTATTGACTCAGTTACTGTTAGGAGGCATGAGGTTACTATGATTGGCTTATAAAAATTATCTGAGGTTCAATGACTGTTGGGACATCTATCATCCTATCTATAACAGAGTACTTATTTCTCAAATCATCTATAGAAAATCACAGAAAAGGATTTGTGTTGACTTGTCTTGGGTCATATTGTCCATCTCTCAGACCAATCCCTATGGCCAGTAAGATGGGGAATTATCATTGCTAAGCTTGGATGAGGTCGTTACTCCTTGATCAACTGTTTTGGTGTAAGAATGGTATAAGTTTTGAGAATGGAGGGAGCATGAGGAAAATGTGCTTCCTCCAAAGAAAGGCACCCTTATGGTGTCCCCTACAAACTTCAAGAGATCTCAAGTCTTAGGAAGTGACCTAAGAAGTGGAGGAGCACTAGAATTCAAGCCAGACTTCTTGGATGACTATTCTGGCTCTGTTACCCACTGGGCTTGACTCTTGACTCACTGTTTCTGTGCTTGAGTCTTCCCCTGGGGGATAGTCATGCCTAGGTGGCCTATCTTCTAGTGCCTTGTGACGATCAATGAGGACATGATGAAACCAAACTCAGGGAGCCTTCAGATACATGATAACCTAAGGGGGGGGGGCGGATCCTGGCTGGTTCTATGGTGTCTCTGAGAGGCAGGAGGGAGGGCTCTTTGTCTCTTGGCTCTGTGCCCTTCTAATCCAAGGCTGTGGTACAGGAATAGACTTGAGGGGGGCAAACTAGACAGCCCTGGCAGAGACCCTGAAGCAGAGATGGAGTCACAAGGTGAGGCTGCCCTGATTCTTCATTGTCCCTGATTCCCTCTCCCTGCAGAGCTGCTCCTGCCATATAGCTTTGCCTTCTCTCCTTCCCATGTCCCTTTACTCTGTTTGGGCACCTGAGTGCCCTTTTTAAGGACTAGATTGCTGGTTCCCAACAGATTGCTCTCTTGTCCTCCCTTTGTAATGATCACTTTGTTAACACTAAAAAGATATATGTTTTTGACCTTCTTTTGACCTTCTTATTTTCTGTGTGTGTGTGTGTGTGTGTGCGTGTGTGTGTGTGTTTAAAAGTTTTCTTCTATTTTGAATGTTTGAAATGTATTTGGAACATAACTGGAGAGTTCAGACAATTTCACTGTGCATTCATCTCATTCATTCATTGCCCCATTCCTTTGTTCAGCAAATATTTGTCGATGATCTGTGCCAGGATTTAAGCATATAAGAGAGAGCAAACAGACATTGTTCTGAACATGTGGAGCTCACGTTCTAGTAAAGTCAGTGAACAGAAGGCCACTGGTATTTCTCTTGCTCCTGACCTAGCACTCAACACTTTTCTTAGGGACCTGGGCGTGCCTTTTGTCCCAGTCTCTGGGACAGGGCAGTATCCCAGTACTCCTCTCCCACAAAGGTTTCACAGGAAAGGTGGCAATCCTAACTCTACCACTTGCTAGCTGGGAAACCCGGAGTAAGACACTTTCCTCCCTTAGTGTCAGCCTACCTGTCTGCTGAATGCAAACAGCAGGACTAGCTCATCAGGTCCCAGATCTTCCAAGGGAGGCTCTGCATTGTCCAGGTAAGGGCATTGGTTCTGGGGTCAGGCTGCCTCGCTCACACCCTGGCTCTATTCCTCTAGCATTGTGACCCATGCAGTTTAGTTTATCTCCCTGTGCCTCGGTTTCCTGATCTACAAAATGGGACAGTGATCGTTTCCACCTCATTGGATTGTTGTAGGGATTAGGTCATCCTGTAAAGTCTTTGGTCCAGGCCTGGCATGTAGCAGGGCTCAGCAAGGGTTACTATTATGTCTACCTGAAAGTGTTTTCCTTCCCAGATAGGACTCTCTTTATAACTGGTAAGGCATTATAATGGCATCTCTTTATTTTGCTGTTTAGAAGAGGAGACCCATAGAAGGTTATCACTCATAACTGGGCCTTTTAAAGCCCTGCTTTCTACCATCACAGATGGGCTATCGCTCTGGGCTTGTCCTTCATTGGGCATGTTGTAATTACACCTGCACTTCTCACATGGAGTGTGATGGGAGCAGGCAGACACACACGGTTAATACTGGGCAGAGAAAGACAAGGGAAATGGCTCTCAAAGAGAGAGAAGACAAGCACATGTGACTACCAACAACAGTAAAAGGCACCTTGGAGCTGCCCAAAGGAGGGTAGCAAAGGGCTTCTGAGAAGGGAAAGAAATCCATGATACCATTTCATTGTTAACAATATTAACTGGTCATCTGACTTTGGGCAACTTGCTGGACTTCTCTGTGACCCTGCTTCTTCATGTGTTTAAAGAGAGAGAGAGAGAGAGAATATCATATTTTAATAGAGATTCCAAACTGGGACCATGGGTGGATTTTGTTTGGCTTACAGAGGTTTTAAAATTCACAATTAGTTACCAACACTTAAAACCTCAGAGATTTCGTAGAAAACTCCAGACAGCCAGTAATTTTAGAAAACAGAGAAGCTGGCAATAGGTAGATGGAGGTGAGTACCAGCCTCCCACCTTCAGCTGAGGCAGACATCTTCCAAGCCGCCCATTCAACTTGATTTCCACCCACCCACCCACCCACCCGGTTCATTTAAGTTTGTGATTTGGATCTTGTCAGCACTGGAGTTTGTGACCCCTCGAACAAGTGGTCTCCTTAGCGTCTTTTGTTCTGCCATGAGTTTCCTCAGTAGGACCAAAGTTACTATATCCTTTCCACTGAAGAGGAGTGAGTCAGAGAGAATGCTATTTGAATACACAAAGAGATAAGGAGCATTGATGGGACTTGAAAACAGGTCTCAACTCCCTGTTTAGGTTACATTTCTTCTTCCAAGTTAGGTACATTACACTTTCTTCTGGACTTAAGGTGATATATTGTCTTTTCTCATGATGATATTAATAATAGCTATTGTTCAGGGAGGATTTTGTATGTCTTAGTTACCTTCTATCAATTATTTTGAGCTATTGGTATTAATATCCTCATTTTGTAGAAAGGGGAGACAGAGATTGAAGGAAGCCAAGTAATTTGTCTGTGGCTCCACGTTTACTAAGTAGTGAAGCCAAGATTTGAGCTCAAGGCTGTCTCACGCCAACCCCCCATCCTTAACCTTGAGAGTCACACAGCTGCAAAGATGGGGCCAAAGACTTGTCTCATTAAGCACCACTGATCTGCGAATTTTAGTGGGATTAATACTTCACCCAAATGGCTGCTCGTTTCGCTTGCTTTAAGCATGAGACCCTCTGAATACACAAATCATCAAGTTTGGCGCTCTTAGCAATACACTCACCGAGGAGGAAGAAGAACCCTCCAGAGAGGTCAGAGGGTCTCATTGTGATGAGAAAGGAGCTTCTAGCTGTCAGGCCGGATGTGGCAGTGTAGTAACATCACTCCCAGTGTCAGGGAGAGGTGAAGAAAGAACCAGGCTGGGCATCATTTGCAGAGTCCTGAGGCTGTGCTCCTGGCACAGTTTGACTCAGCGATCTCCCAGAGATGGGACTGGCCTGGCTTGTCATAACTTCACACATTTATAGGATCTGAGGTTGGAAGACACTATAGAGGTCATCTGGACCCATCTTTATGCTGACATCTTTTCTATAAAGCCCCCCAACAGGCAGCTTCTATCTGATGCTGGAAGATTTCTAGTGATGGCAACCTCAGTACCCTTAAAAAAACAGTCCTTCCCCGTATTTGTTAACCATTTGTTTATGTCAGGTTCAAGGCCACATATGTGTTCGATCTATTTTTCATTGTTTTGTTATTCTCCATTTGTTCCTCTTCTCTGTACACAGGTCTACTGTTTTCTGTCTTGTTCCCTGCCTTGGGAGATAGACCTGTCTGGGCTACTCCCCCCCAGGGCTCCTTTGTTGACTTGGGTTGTGTTGGGGTTAGCCAGTGAGAAGGAAAGGCAGGTGCTTGGAAGTGGGGCCGGGGAGAGGACGGGGTATTTTCCTGCACCCTTTCCTTGCTTCATTCAGCCTGACTCTCAGGTTGTGACTACATCCTTCCATCTTTGCATCTCTTGTTGATGGCCCCTCCTGCAGGGATCTGGCTCTCACTGGAATCTGAAAACACTACTTCCTACCCTTGCCCTTTCAGCTTTGTGGAATTCATGGCTTTCCCCTGTTGCTAGTGTCCAAGTACCTCAGCCTTCTTCCTTGACACTTAACCCTGCCTCTGCTTCTATCCTGATGGCTTCCCCTCATTCAGGTTTCCATTGTTGTGGATTCTGTATCTTGCTGTGACCCCGACCTCTCTTGTCTCCTACTGCTAAGTTTATTCATGTCTGCTCTATATTTGCTGTTCTTCTTGTTCATGTCTCAAATGATCAGGCCTGGCACAGTGGCTGGATTCATTACATATCCTGTTAGCCACTGGCACACGTGGTTGGCTCACCCTGGGTTTAACTAAAATTGTTAGGTCCTTTTTATGGGATCGGGTGTCAAGCCCATCTTTGGAACCAGGGTATCTGGCTTCACATCCTGACTCTATATTAAATATTGTATATGAGCGAGTTAATTTCCTATCTGTTCCTCAATTTCTCCTTTGTAAAATGGGATGACAATAGTTTTCATCTCCAAAGAATTGTGAGGATTAAGTGATTTAACGCACACAAAGCACTTAGAACAGTACCTGATGCATGGAATGTTACTTTCATTATCAAGATAATCATCTCTTACACGTACAATTGGACATTTTAATCTAAATGCAGAACTTTTCACCTTTACCTGTTTTTCCAGCCTTCCTTTACCAGTACATCACTCTGAATGCCATTGGTATTGCAATCTTGATACAGTCCCCTAAAACTTTGGTACTTAAAGGGCGGGCTACCAACCAGCAGTGTGGGCGTCATCTGAGCAGTGTGGGATCATCTGAGAACTGGTTAGAAATCCGGAGTCTCAGACCTCACTCTAGCCCTCCTGAATCAGAATCTGCTTGGTCACAAGACACCAGGTGATTTTTGAGAGGCTCTGAACTCCCACATCTATTGATTCTGAATCATTGCTCTAACCTGGGATGGAGAAGGTCTCCTACCTCTGACAGGGAAGCCACGCCATTCTCTGCTTCTAAGATGGCCAAAGACACTGGCACTGTAGCTCAACCAAGCCAGGCAATGCTTCCAGGAGCAAAATTCTCCTGGGAAGGAATCTGGAATCGCGTTTTTACTACTGCCAGGTCTGGAGTTGAAATAGGTTTTGAATTCTACTCAACCACCTTCTCTGTGAAGAGTGTGTGTATGTACATGTAAGTCATATATGACAGACATATTTACCTTGAAGATTTGTTGTGAGGGTTAAATGAGATAACTCTGTGAAGCATTGTGTGTATAGTGTGGCCCACACAATGTTGACATCCTTTCTCCTTTCCATGACTCACATGATCTGTGTCCAAAGGGTAACCCATTCCTTGAAGCAAAAAACTCTACTTGACATTACAGGAAAATTTGGTCCAAATAGATCCAAATAGATCAGGAAGATTGGGTTCATTTCAAAGCTGCAGCAAATGCTGCATGGTGACATCAATGCCACTGCTCATTTCTCTGGCCATGTGTTTCTTAATAAATTGTATTTGACTTGATAACTGTAAATGGAAGCATAGTGTATTTAAGAAGTGAAGAAAAGATTACTGGTGTATAAATTTGAATTAAACACCACAGGCATATATTGTATACATGTAAGGATTTGTGGTGTGGCTAAAGTCCCAAAGAGGATAATGTTGAGGTTGCTGATTAACCTTGACATTAATTAAAATGCACCAATAATAGAGGAAGTGAGATGGCTTTCTGTGATCAATAGCTGAAAGATGTTAATCTGGGACTCACCCCAGTGCAGCTCAGAGGACACGGTATGGATGGCCTTACTTTTCTCCAGAAGCCATGGACCAGTTCAGGGTATGGCCCTGGAGTCTGGGGTCAAAAGCCATCTTCTGCCGCTTGCTACTGGGACTCTGCATAAGTGACCCCACTTTTCTCAAGGCCTCAGTTTCCTTAACTGCAGAATGTGGAAGATCATTTTTATCTTAGGGATGCATTCCTGAAGATCATCTGTGCTCCAAAACTCACATATTTCAAAATCCCTTTTCCCCATAAGACTGACAAAGAAAGAAGGTGTTTCTGTCTGTGATCCTGTGATTTAGAACAAGAAATCTACATTTGGTCTTGTTCCTGGCACAAAGATCCTAAAACCCTTGGATTCCTAAGTGATGGGAGTTATAAAGGTATCTTTTGTTATGTTAATGAGGCGACTAGTGGACCGACCTGAGGGTGGTGGCTGGTTGCCAGAGAAGCCGACTATGTGATTAGAGTGTTGGAACCTCCAATTCCACTCCCAACCTCTAGAGAGGAGAGAGGGGCTGGAGGAGGAGACAATCACTAATGGCCAATGATTTAATCATCCATGCCTATGTAATGGGGCCTTCATAAAACCCCAAAAGGACAGGGTTCACAGAGCTTCTAGGGTGGTGAACAGGTGGCAGTGGGGTGCTCTGAGAGGGCATACAAGCTCTGTGCCCCTTTTCCATACCTTTCCTTAAGCATTTCTTCCAACCAGGGGTTCCTGTGTTATATCCCTTCATAATAAACCAGTGATCTAGGGAACAAATGTTTCTTTGAGTTCCGTGAACTGCTCTACCCAATTAATCAAACCTGAGCAGGGGTTCTTGGGAATCTCTGATTTATAGACTGTTGGTCATAAGTGCAGGTAATAATCTGAACTTGAAATTGGTACCCTGAGTTGGAACTTCCATTGGTACCCGTAGGTCAGAAGCTCAGGTAATAATAGCCTGGGCTTGCAACTGGTGCCTGAAGAGGGTGAGAACCTTGTAGGACTGATTCCTTCACCTGTGGAATCTGATGCTTTCCTGTTAGATAGTATCTGAATTGAGTTGAATTCTTGGAGGTCTTGCTGAGAATTGCTTGATGTTGAGTGGGAAGGTCCCCCAACACACACATTGGAATGGATGCTCAGACACCAAAAGACAGTCTTTGAGCTAAACTGGCACCATTGTTATTTTAAGACTTAAGAAAGAACATACACATTATTTATATATCCCTCAGTTCATAAACTTTAAAATTATGTCGTATTTTACCAACTTGGGGAGGAGTGGAGACTGGCGTTCTATTACATTTGTGCATAAAGTGAGATTTTACCTTTTTATCACAGTATTTCAAATGTATATAAAATGGGGCTGTCCTATACTGAACTCATGGTTTGAGGGATAAATGAGATTGTACATATGCACTACTTTGCGTGGTGTCTTACCCATAATATTAGCAACCACTATTGACTGTTAAGTGCCAGACCCTAAATGGTTCAGGTATATTGTCTCCTTTACTTTGCACAACAACCTAATGAGATGGGAGAACTAGTGATTTATTACTGGGTAACAAATTACCCCCAAACTGAGAATCTTTAGATGACAAACTTTCATTACTTCTCACAGCTTCTAAGGTTTGGGAAATCAGGGGGACTTAGCTGGGTGGTCCTGGCTTAGGATCTTTTGTAAGGTTGTAGACAATGCTGATGGGACCTGTAGTCATCTCAAGGCTCAGCTGGGGCTGGGGAATTTACTTCCAAAGTTGCTTGGGTGGTTTTTGGCAGGTGTCAATCTTTACCGGCTGTTAACAGGAAACTTTGGTTTCTTGCCAGGTAAGCCTTTCCATATGGGTGCTCACAACATGGAAGTTGCTTTCTTCCAGAGCAAGAAACCTGAAAGAAAGGAGACAAAATAGTGTGTCCAAGATAGAAGCCAGTCTTTTACAACCAAATCTCTGACCTGACATCCCTTCCTTTCTGCTGTATGTTAGTGGTGACGCTGACCAATGCTGGTACAACATGTAAGGGGACTTGAAAAGAGTGTGAATAGTGGAACAGGTTGTCTTCGTCTGTGTGGACTGCTATAATAAAAATGCCATAGACTGGGTGGTTTAAATCCATTTATTTCTCAGTTCTGGAGGCTGGGAAGTCCAAGATCAAGGTGCTGGCAGATTTGGTGTTTAGTAAGGACCTGCTTCCTGATCCTAGACAGCTGTCTTCTTGCTACGTCTTCACATGGTGGAAGGGCAAGGGAACTCTCTGGGGTCTCTTTGGTAAGGGCACTAATCCTATTTGTGAAGGCTCCGCGCCCCTCATGATCTAAATACCATCCAAAGGCTCATCTTCTAAAACCATATATTGGGGATTAAGCCTCAATGTGTGAATTTTAGGAGGACACAGACATTCAGTCCAGAGTATAGGTATTAGAGAAATATCATGGAGGATGGTTTCCATAGGTAGATATTGTTATCATCCACCCCCTTTCAAAATGAGAAAACTGGGGTGCCTGGGTGGCTCAGTGGGTTAAGCCTCTGCCTTCAGCTCAGGTCGTGATCTCGGGGTTCTGAGATCAAGCCCCGCATTGGGCTCTCTGCTCAGCGGGGAACCTGCTTCTCCCTTTCTCTCTGCCTGCCTCTCTGCCTGTTTGTGATCTCTCTCTCTCTGTCAAATAAATAAATAAAATCTTTTAAAAAAATGAGAAAACTGAGTCATACAGAACTTGTGCAAGTAATCCAAGGTTGCACATTCATAAGTTTATAAACAAAACAAAACACAAACCAAGTTCCAAATTTAGGCGTTTTCGTGGCAGGTCCCATATTCTTAACAGTACTATTCTGTCTACTGACTAAGTAGCATATCAACATTAGCCTCAACAATCCTCCCAGCAACCAGTCTGCAAATCCATGACTCTAGGCACGGATTGCATTCGACCATGACTCCCTTCCTTTTAAAGACAAGTCTGTAGTGAGCTTCTTTCTTTCCTTAGCTTGATGGTCCGTGTGTGTACAGAGAAGGAGAAAAAGGACTCTTATCTATGTGTAGCATCCAGCCTTGCTGGGGTGATAAGACCAGCAGAAATTTTGCCCTCTGCAGTTCTATAGCGCTTGTTGCCTCTACAGTGATAAAAATAATAATAATATTACTAGATGTCTACTATACTAATGAAGTGCATATATTATTATTATTGACACTTCATTGTCCTGTCCTCTCATTGACTTTTTCCACATGAAATTTGCTTCTCAACTAGACTCAAATTCCTCTGGGGTTGGTCTCTGTCCTCTATTTCATTGATTTTTCACCCAGTGTCAAGTAGAGTTAGTTAATGATAATGGATATCCTCGACCAGCATTTACTAGTGAAGATGATGTAAAATTATTGGGAAGCCAAGACAGTCTGTGATGAAGTGGCGAAGCACGCAGCAGAGACCATGATTGCTCTTTCATGTTGAAGAAGGGAGAATTTGGAATTTCTTCTTGAAATACATTTTTTTTTTGATGCCCCATCTCTGAGCTGTCTCTGAAGCACACCCTTCTTTCATCTACAACATAACACGGCCTTTTCTGAAAATATCCCAGCCCCTGACCCACCCATACCTCTCATTCCCATAATAGCCTTGGTATTCTTGAGTGTCTGTTCCGTCAACTTAAAGGTTTTTGAAAGGGGCGCCTACTTATTGTTGCACAGAAGAACCTTCAAGTCTTGAAATCTCAAATGTCATGAAGATCCTTTATTCCACTGCTTTCCCTTTGAGGTAAATGGGCATCCGTGTCAAGGAACAAAGGGTTTTGATTCTATTGGCACATTTCCCCACAGATTTAAAAAGTATAATTTCTCTTTCCTCTCTCATTTCAAAGTCAAATTGCCCTCAATTTCTTCCTTCTGTGGTTTGCCTTTGCTTCAGCATTACGTTCCAGATTTTGGCCATTGCTTGCAAGTTCTTGGAAACGGACACAACTAGTTTCTTTTCTCTCCAGTCTTTTCTTTCCCCTTGGCCCCACCAAATTGTGCTATTTCAATGGCTACTTTCATTTTTTCCTTCTAATGCTTCCCGAGAGTCACTATTCCCCATTAAATGACTCCCCAAAGGTGGGATTTTGTTTTTTTTGTTGTTGTTGTATCTATTTTCTTCCCTCAGGAAGCCAAGACTCCTGCAAAGCAAAATGAAGAAGGACTCCAGGGATAGTCCCTTGGTGTGACTTCTCTTTTCCCTCCCTTTTCCGTCCCCTCCTAATTTCTGGTACTGGTACTTCAAGTGGAGGAATGATTTCCTTGAATTGTTCTGTCCCACTGTCTAAGTTCTGAGAATGTTATGCAGCAAAGGGGGGAGGGAGGCAACTGCATGTCGCAGTTCCTTGTTGTCTAGCATGATGAGGGTGATTAGTAGCACAACTCAAGGAACCTAGACCTTAGCCTTTCCAAAATGCCTACTTTCCAAAAAGTTCTCAGCTCCATTCTGGCTCAGCAAGCTGTCACATTTTTCTAGCTTCATTTGTCTTGTTCATAGAATGGGCGGAGCCATGTGTTGCATGAATAGGTACTTATATGAGCCTCGACCAAATTCAAGGCATGGTGTTAAGAGCTTGGTTGGCCTCTGAGGTCCTCTCCAACCTCATGCCCATTGACTTCACTCTGCAGGCTCTCTGTTCCATTCAGATTATCAGTTCCCCAAGAAGCCAGTGTCTTTCTTCTCATCCTTAGGACTTTGCACTGTTTCTTATTAATTCTTCAGATTTTCTAAGCCTAAATGACACTTGGCCTGGAAACATTACCTTACCCCTAAGTCTGGGTCAGGGTCTCTTCTGTGGTCCTTCATTGCCTGTGTTTGGGTATTCACTTTGTATCACTTGCACTTTTTGTAATCAGTCCTTTTCTTGTCTGTGTCCCTTATTACACAGAGAGGTTCTCAAAGTGGAGATCAAGTCTTGCTCACTTTTATGTTCCCAGCACTAACACCACAGTAATTATAACTAATATTTAAAGATCACTTTCTGTGCTATTTGCCAAGGATTTCGTATCTATGACCTCAATGAGAAGTCAGTCCTTTTAAGTAGGAACTGTTTTTACTTCATTTTACATGCGGCGAGATTGAGACTCAGAGAAGTTACATTGCTTGTTGTGCATGACTCAGCTGCAAAGAGGTAGAATGGGGATTCATAGCCAGCAGTCTGGTATCAAAGTCACTACAATATGGTTTAGGTGCATTATGGTTAGATGCTGAGTGAATGAATGAATGTTTCAGTCAGCCCTAGGGTTGGAGGAAACAGCAATGACTTCTTGCTAAAGAAATGCATGATATTGTTGGAGTATGAGCCATGAGCACATTTAATCTCAGTGTCCCATGTAATAAGACATATTCTGAGGGTCAGCCTGTATTTAGAGCTCACTGTCCAGCCCAGCATCTTCTGTTCTGGGGGTTGGTTAGGGGTAACATTCTCTCTCAAACTGCCCCAACTGTGCGACTATGTTCTCTTCTCCCCTGGGAGCTCAGGGGAATGCAGTTGTCATAACTCAGCCCTTCAGGGAGCAGGGATGGTCAGGGAAGGGCAGAGGAGGAACTCGTGTGTACTGGCCATCCTCTAGGCAAGTCTCCACCTGTGCTCTCCTTTGCTCTTTCCAATGGCCCTTTGAAGTAGTTGGTATTATCCAGATTTTGGAGGTAAGGAACTTAATGCTTAGGTAAGAAACTAACTTGTCTAAGATCTCACAGCCAGTGAAGGGGAAGGTCTGGCCTTGAATTTGCAAAGTAGATTTCCATTGTTGGGAGGCAGTGGCTGTGGTGATGTAACAGCAAGAAAAGACCAGCGCCTAGCACTGCCTTCCACCCCCACTCTCATTGTCCACACTACCTGAAATTCTCACTATGAATTACTGGTTTGGATTTTGGGGCCTTTTTTTCCCCCCAAGTTACTGTTCCTTGGGTAAGAAACCCAAAATCTATCAATTTTTCAGCAGAATTGGATTCTAATGGGAAGTGACTTGGAGCAGATGTGTAGTTGTGAGAAGGAACCAGTTGGGTCTTTAGGGGAACCCTTGCAAAAATGAGGACAGACATTCTGTCCAACTATCTTTCAAATCTGCTTCATCAGTTTGACTAATTCACTAAGATAAGAAATCATACATACTACTCTCTCTGCTCTGTAACTTCCCACGTTTTCTCTGGATATCTAATAGCCTGAATTTGACAAGGAAAACCTGTTAGGGAATTAGACTTGTGGTTTTCTTTTTGACAAAATGCAGCCCCACAGCGATTAGATTCAACAAGGAAAGTCTTGACCTCCCTAGGTGTTGGGGCACCTCTCCCAGCTACATGATAGGGAAAGGATAGGAAGGTGGAAAGAGAAGAATTCTGTTATTCTCTCTCGCTCACTCATTTAATTACGACTGAAAAGTTACAACTGGAAGGAGGGATTTCCAGCTACCCAGCAATTAATTTTCTGCCTCTCCAGCAAGCACACATCCCCTAAGACTTGGATGAGTCTGATGGTCAGGGGGAATGCTTGGCTGGAACCAGCTGTGTGTGTCCATCATAATCCCCTTTGGTCCTCAACCTAATTTGAAAGTGGTAGCTCACAGTTAGTAGTCTTGGTGGCTAGTGGGGTTGGAAGTGGGGAGAGAATGAAGGAAGAAAATGAGTAGCAGCATCACTAAAAATATAAAAGGTAGAAAAATCACCCTTAGATTGAACTTTAGAAATTCCATAATAAATGGGCTCTTAATTTTCGGTCCATGAATGGGCTTCAAAGAATCTATCAGCCCTTTGAAATCATATGCAAAACTCTCTGTGTGTGAGCATTTTCCATGGGTCTCATTTGAGTCTCAAAAATGCTTCACGATCCCCCAAAGTTCAAGGCCAGCAATTTAATCTACTTACCATTCTTTTTAAAAAATTTTTTAAAAAAAATTTTAAAAGATTTTATTTATTTATTTGACACAGAGAGAGAGAGATCACAGGTAGTTAGAGAGGCAGGCAGAGAGAGAGGGGGAAGCAGGCTCCCCGCTGAGCACAGAGTCCGATGCAGGGCTTGATCCCAGGACCCTGAGACCATGACCTGGGCCTCGAAGGCAGAGGCTTAACCCACTGATCCACCCAGGCGCCCCTCTACTTACCATTCTTTACAAATGCAGAAATTAAGGCCGAGGAAGTGTTCATAAGATGTCCAAGGTCAGAGTATAACTTAGAGGTGGGTCAGAATTTGGACCACTATCTCCAAAACACTGCATCCTGTCAATTTCCTACTCCCACTGCATTTTCTTTTTGTCCTGGCTTTAGGTTTAGAACTTGAGTGGTATGTTTGGTGGAAGTTTAAGGACACGGGTGGCTCCAGAAATACAGTGCATTGGTATCATTGGTCTGTGACGTCTGACCACATCTCCTCTCTCACCCCACTCCTTTGAGGGTTTTACCCTTCACTGGAACTCAGAACTATTATTTAACCTCCTAACACCTGGTATCATTACATTATTTGATCTACCTGAAGACAAGGTCAATCTAAGATTGTGGGAGTCTGTAGCTGCAGAGAAGTGGCTGTAACTCTTCTTCTGGAGAAATCTTTCCTTTTCTATCTTTGGGTCAGCCCAATATCTTCATCAACTTTTGGAATCCTTGGTTATTTTTTTAATTTACTTTCTTGTTGAAGTATAATTTCTCATGCATAAATATATCAATTAGAATTGTAGGGTTAGCAACCATGGGGATCAATGTCAGGGTGTCGGAGGCAGACAAAATGAAACTTGATTGTGGCTGGGTGAGGAAGTTGTCCAGTGATACTGAAGAGGTCTCAGCTGACCTGGGATGACAAAACATCATTATAAGCTCTTTGATAGCAGCAGGGGACATTCCTTATTCATCTTTTTGATCTCCCAAGCTTACTGAAGCACTGGCTACATGAAAGTACTTAAAGAATCTTTGTCAAAAAAAGGAAAAACGAAATGGAAGGATTCTTAGAGATCACTCAGTTTGGTGTTCACCAGATTGTGAGACCCTGTAAGCCTGGAGCCCAAAGAAGATTCTAGGTGGTACCCTGTTAAAGATGAGTGACTCTGTTGTGAGAAGGGTTTTCCTCTTCCATCCTCTTTTAATCATTGGAGTCGTTTGAGGATGAGAATTTCAGTTTGGTGCTGTGTGTCACCTCATTAACACTTGCCAATCTCCTTCCCAAAACAAAGTGAGTGAGAGGCTCCAGCTAGATTTTCATGATGTTTTTTTAAAGAGTTGTAATTGAAATATAGCGTATTAATTCTGCTGTACAACACGATTCTCTATTTGTATTTTTTGTGAAATGATCCCAATAAATCTAGTTAATATCTCACCATGATGTTTTTTGTTGTTTTTTTTTTAGCACTTTTTCTTTACCTTCTACAGAGGTTACCTCCCATTCGAGCTTTCTTTTTCATGGCTGTGGTAGAAAGGTTCCTTCTTTTCAAATGTACACACTTAAGCATAAAAGAAAAACAAGTGGGCTTCCTGAAGAGAAAGATAATAAACAATAGTAAATGGCATATACGGATACGGCAAAAAACCAAGCACTCAGGGATTGTCCGAAGGCTGATTGATGTTCATCTGACTCAAACTTGTTCTTGACCAGAGAAGAACAAGAACCCAGGTGGAAGAGCCTTGAATGTCCCCCGGAGCCAGCTGCGAGGGCTCTCTGTACAGTGCTCCTTATGTATAGGTCTAGTTGAGGCACCCGTTCCTGTGAGAGGGAAAGAGAGCTGATTTTCCAGTAAGAGAGTTAAAGAATGACCTGGAGGCATTTTAGAAGCGCACCCCCTGAATAAACGTCCTTCCGCAGAGCCTCTGTAGGCAGCTTGTTGTCTCCAGAATGGACGTCTTCCGGGGAGCGGGGTGCGCCGTGACACTGCTGCGTCTGTGGGTGAGCTGCTGCGGCAGCCTTGCTTATCAGTGCCAAGGGAGATGAGGCTAAGTGCTTCCTTTAAGGTGCAGCTTTGCTCTTGCCTCTCCCAGCTCACACAGCTCAGTACTCCCCACCGAATTCCCAGGTGTGTTCTGCTTCCTCAGCCCAGCCCTCAGAGTCCTCACAATAAGTCTGCCTTCTCACGGTCATCT
Organism: Martes martes; assembly: GCF_963455335.1. Lineage (NCBI taxonomy): Eukaryota > Metazoa > Chordata > Mammalia > Carnivora > Mustelidae > Martes > Martes martes. The sequence continues at coordinate 122,750,660 of NC_137892.1, read as the reverse complement.
CCTGTCGTCCCCCACACCGTCCAGCTGTCCCACATCCCAGCCTTGACGAGCTGCGCATCAACCCTGAGGATGTTCCCTGTTATCCCTCCCCTGTGCATTCCTTTCTAATGTTCCCTATTTTTGGAAGGCCCTTCCTTCGTCTCTGACATTTAAGAAGACTGTAATGGCGTGGGTGTGATTTCTTTGCCCTCTACTGGAACCGGGATCCATTCTTTGCTGAGGAGCCTACCCAAGTGTAGTTCATGAAGTCCCGTTAAATGGATTATCTCATTTAATTGCCACGAGAGATCAATGAGCTATAAGCCATCCTATTATCGTTAGGATTGTCATTTTATAGCCGAGGAAATTAAGGTGCAAGGAGGTTAAGTAACTTGTCCAAGGTCACACTGCTGAGAAGCAGCCAAGCCAGAGCTTAGACACGGACCTGTTGGTGTCCAGAGCTCCTGATCTTTCCCAGTATTCCCTCCTGACCACCCTTGCTCTCTGCCACATTCTGCCTTGGAGTTGGCTAAAGGAATTCTAGGAAGCTCTCTGCTTAACTCTTTCCGAAATGCAGCAGTGGTCAGGCATCCGCGTCTGAGGCGAAGATAGACCTAGTGAGCGCCTTTTTCTCATCATCGCTGGTTTAGGAAGCTGGGTCTGGCAAAGATGTCTGCGTTGCCCCGGCCCGGGTTGTCCATGGAGTCAAGCGGGGCCTGGCGGGGAGCACCAGAGTACGTTCTTTCTGCTTTGATGCAGGGAGAGAAGGTTCCAGCCTCAAGGAGAACAAGAGCTTGGCTCCTGTCCTTGGGCTGCAGCAGCAGCAGCCTCCCACAGACTGCTCCTGCCCAGGGACGCCATAAATCGCTGGGCCATGGACTTGACAGCCAGAGCGATGTGATTGGAAAGCCAACAGGAGCCACGGCCAAGCCTTCGGTGACTGCTTCCTTCATGGTCCTCTCATCCATCAGGCCAGACATAGTAGTCACTGGGACAGTCACCTTCTTTCCAGCTGGGGATTCAGGGGTCAGACAGTCAAGTCCCAGGTGGGCAGAGTGCATTAACCCTTTCAAAGGAGTAATCCTTTATCCCAGCAGAGCATTTCACAGGTATTATGCCCCTTAGTACCTATTCACTTATTCCTTGAATAGACTATGATGCAACCACCAGGCACCAGGCATTTTTCTTTCTGACCTCTGCTAAAGGAGAGGGAAGAAAAGCCCATTTTATAGATTAGGGAATGGAGAGGGGAAGCTGCAGAAAGTACCCTAGTGTAGTACGTAAGAACCTCACATTGCACTTCTGGGACTGCTGTTATAATTTGGGGGAAATTAGTGCCTGAGTGGCTCAGTGGATTAAAGCCTCTCCCTTTGGCTCAGGTCATGATCCCAGGGTCCTGGGATCCAGCCCCGCATCGGGCTCTCTGCTCAGCAGGGAGCCTGCTTCCCCCTCTCTCTCTACCTGCCTCTGCCTACTTGTGATCTCTGTCTGTCAAATAAATAAATAAAGTCTTTAAAAAAAATAACTTGGGGGAAATTAGGAAAATCCCTTCAGTTATTTATCCACTGCTTTTCATGAATTATCTGTCTTTACCATTCACTGTTGCTTTTTTTTTTAAAGTTATACTTGCATATGATCGGAATTTGAACTTTCTAAAAGGTATAAAACCAAACAAAGCTCTTCCTCATCTTTCTTCTTGAGCTCTAGCTCTTCTCTCTGAAGATGACAACTCCTTCTCTGGAAAATAATTTGTGTGAAAGTGTGTGTGTGTGTGTGTGTGTGTGTGTGTGTGTGTGTAAAACAAATGGGAATATAGGCTGCTGAGCCTTGCTGTTTTAACTAAACGTTGTATCTTGTAAATCTTTCCATGTCAGCAAGATAGATAAACTCATTGTTTTTAAAGGTTATTTATTATTACATTTGCAGGGGTATGCAATTAATGATTTGACCAGTTTGCTATTTATAGATACTTGTTTTGTTTTTTTCTTTTCTAGCTGCTCCATAAACAATGCTGCAGTGAATGTCCTCATACATATCTCTTGGCATACTTTTGAGTAAATTCCTAGCAAAGAAACAGCTGAGTCAAAAGGTAAGTGGATTTTAATTTTTGAGAGCTGTTGCTACATTGTTTTCCAAAGTTTGCCTTGATTAATATTCTAACCAACAGTGTTCCAGGCCTATTTTCTACATCTTCCTTTTCTCTTGGCCTTTTTTTTGGGGGGGGGGCATCCTTATAAAACCTATTTTAGAATAGAAAAGTAGAACCCTATTACCTCTGAAATCCCCCTTTCAATTGATATGTTTGTTGTGGTTGCCTTCTGAGCTGTTATATGTGTTCTATTGATGTTTGGCTTTTTTTTTTTTTTAACTACATATGGGGCCAGAGAAAACATAATTATTCATATGTGTAATAGCAAAGATTTATTTATTTTTTTAAATTTATCTAACATGGTAAGAAGGAAAGGTGAGTCCACATACGTAAACTTCTCTATTAGCCCAAACGGCAGTAACCCAAATGTGTGAGGGCAAAAGGGAGAGTGTGGGGCAGAGTGTCAAGGGTACTTGTCAAGAGCAGGTTCCTAGGGCATTTAATTATGCTACCAGGTCCTCATTCTCTGTAAGCTCCTAAAAGCATTGTTCAAGCCTCTTGTGGTACTTGTCCTTACAGAATTCATTCAGAAATTATCAAAGCCTAGTCATGCATATTAGCAGGGCACAATAAAAAAAAACTCTGTAAGTTTATACACTATAAAAAGATTTTATTCTTACTTCTGTCACTGCCACTAACCACTACACCCTCCCTGTCATTCCTCCCACCCACTGCCCCCGCGTGCCAAGGTGATTCTAGGCACATCACTTCACTCCTTTGGGTCTCAGATAATATTACCTGCAAAGCAGACTTAAGGATTTGATGAGATCAGCTGCATTATTGAAGTGTGACCCATTGATGGACCATAACATGATTTTTCTTTTTTTTTTCATCTTTTATTTTATTTTATTTTTAAAATTTCTTTTCAGCATAACAGTATTCATTGTTTTTGCACCACACCCAGTGCTCCATGCAATACCCTTAATACCCACCACCTGGCTCCCCCAACCTCCAACCCCCTGCTCCTTCAAAACCCTCAGGTTGTTTTTCAGAGTCCATAGTCTCTCATGGTTCACCTCCCCTTCCAATTTCCCTCAACTCTCTTCTCCTCTCCATCTCCCCATGTCCTCCATGTTATTTGTTATGCTCCACAAATAAGTGAAACCATATGATAATTGACTCTCTCTGCTTGACTTATTTCACTCAGCATAATCTCTTCTAGTCCCATCCATGTTGCTACAAAAGTTGGATATTCATCCTTTCTGATGGAGGCATAATACTCCATAGTGTATATGGACCACATCTTCCTTATCCATTCGTCTGTTGAAGGGCATCTTGGTTCTTTCCACAGTTTGGCAACCGTGGCCATTGATGCTATAAACATTGGGGTACAGATGGCCCTTCTTTTCGCTACATCTGTATCTTTGGGGTAAACACCCAGTAATGCAATTGCAGGGTCATAGGGAAGCTCTATTTTTAATTTCTTGAGGAATCTCCACACTGTTCTCCAAAGTGGCTGCACCAACTTGCATTCCCACCAACAGTGTAAGAGGGTTCCTCTTTCTCCATCCTCTCCAACACATGTTGTTTCCTGTCTTGCTAATTTTGGCCATTCTAACTGGTGTAAGGTGGTATCTCAATGTGGTTTTAATTTGAATCTCCCTAATGGCTAGTGATGATGAACGGTTTTTCATGTGTCTGATAGCCATTTCTAGGTCTTCATTGGAGAAGTGTCTGTTCATATCTTCTGCCCATTTTTTGATATGATTATCTGTTTTGTGTGTGTTGAGTTTGAGAAGTTCTTTATAGATCCTGGATATCAACCTTTTGTCTGTACTGTCATTTGCAAATATCTTCTCCCATTCCATGGGTTGCCTCTTTGTTTTGTTGACTGTTTCCTTTGCTGTGCAGAAGCTTTTGATCTTGATGAAGTCCCAAAAGTTCATTTTTGCTTTTGTTTCCTTTGCCTTTGGAGACGTATCTTGAAAGAAGTTGTTGTGGCTGATATCGAAGAGGTTACTGCCTATGTTCTCCTCTAGGATTCTGATGGATTCCTGTCTCACATTGAGGTCTTTTATCCATTTCGAGTTTATTTTTGTGTATGGTGTAAGAGAATGGTCGAGTTTCATTCTTCTACATATAGTTGTCCAATTTTCCCAGCACCATTTATTGAAGAGACTGTCTTTTTACCACTGTATATTTTTTCCTGCTTTGTCAAAGATTATTTTACCATAGAGTTGAGGGTCCATATCTGGGCTCTCTACTCTGTTCCACTGGTCTATGTGCCTGTTTTTATGCCAGTACCATGCTGTCTTGGTGATCACAGCTTTGTAGTAGAGCTTGAAATCAGGTAATGTGATGCTGCCAGTTTTATTTTTGTTTTTCAACATTTCCTTAGCGATTCGGGGTCTCTTCTGATTCCATACAAATTTTAGGATTATTTGCTCCAGCTCTTTGAAAAATACCGGTGGAATTTTGATCGGAATGGTATTAAAAGTATAGATTGCTCGAGGCAGTATGGACATTTTAACAATGTTTATTCTTCTGATCCAAGAGCATGGAATGGTCTTCCATCTTTTTGTGTCTTCTTCAATTTTTTCATGAGTGTTCTGTAGTTCCTCGAGTACAGACCCTTTACCTCTTTGGTTAGGTTTATTCCCAGGTATCTTATGGTTCTCGGTGCTATAGTAAATGGAATCGATTCTCTAATTTCCCTTTCTGTATTTTCATTGTTAGTGTATAAGAAAGCCACTGGTTTCTGTACATCGACGTTGTATCCTGCCACATTACTGAATTGCTGTATGAGTTCTAGTAGTTTGGGGGTGGATTCTTTTGGGTTTTCCATATAAAGAATCATGTCATCTGTGAAGAGAGAGAGTTTGACCTCTTCATTGCCAATTTGGATACCTTTTATTTCTCTTTGTTGTCTGATTGCTGTTGCTAGGACTTCTAATACTATGTTGAACAAGAGTGGTGAGAGTGGGCATCCTTGTTGTGTTCCTGATCTCAACGGGAAGGCTGCGAGCTTTTTCCCATTGAGGATGATATTTGCTGTGGGTCTTTCATAGATAGATTTGATGAAGTTCAAGAATGTTTCCTCTATCCCGATATTTTGAAGCATTTTAATCAGGAACGGATGCTGGATTTTGTCAAATGCTTTTTCTGCATCAACTGAGAGGACCATGTGGTTCTTCTCTCTCCTCTTATTGATTTGTTCTATCACACTGATTCATTTGTGAATGTTGAACCATCCTTGTAACCCAGGGATGAATCCCACCTGGTCATGGTGGATAATCTTTTTAATGTGCTGTTGGATCCTATTTGCTAGGATTTTGTTGAGAATCTTAGCATCCATATTCATCAGTGATATTGGTCTGAAATTCTCCTTTTTGGTGTGGTCTTTGAACATGATTTTTCTGTTTACTTTTATTTTTAATGTAGTTTTTATTTTTAAATCAAAATCTAGATTCAAATAATTCTATCAAGGTTATTTCAAAAGATATACCATGATGCCCAATAATTTTACATATTTTTAACTATTAAAAAATGTATCTTAAAGTAACAGACAAATAAAGCCTTTTTTTTTTCCAGTTTAGAATAATCTTTTAATATCCCACTACAGAAGATAAAAATTTACCTGTAACTTTTTAAGTACCACCCTTGATGCACACAAACACATTTCTCATCCCTCTACTCCCAACTGTGGTTATGGCATAGTTATTTTCTTAAATGTGCCAAGTTAACATCATATAAATATTTGTTGCTGAGCCATGTAGAATACTGTGATGACTTTTCCTTTTCTCTCTAATTTTCTCTTTTCTGCAGAGCTAATGAACATTTCTCTTTTATTAGTTTAGTTTTTTAAGATGAAATTTTTCTAAAATTTGTACCCAGGTACCATACCATCTCCTCATTTGTCACAATCTCTTCTCATTATGTTTACCCATATTAGAATTCTTCCTTTTTTAAAAAGAGTCTATTTATTTATTTGAGAGAGAGATATGAAGAGATAGCAGAGAAGGAGGGAGAGGCAGAGGGAGATGCAGGGCTCCCCACTGAGCAGGGAGCCCAACGCAGGACTTGATCCCAGGACCTCAGCCGAAGGCAGACACTTAACTGACTGAGCCACCAGGTGCCCCTTATTCTTCCTAATTAAATAATCTTGGAGAGATCACACTTAGAAAGTTTTGACTTGCTTTAGCCTGGGTGGTGTTCTCTGAGTCTGCTATATCATTTTGACTCTGGGGTTTTCTTCCTGAGTTTTTCCTTCCTTTCTTTCTTGCGTTGAATCCTGTGTCCTCCTCTTTCTGGTTCTACTCCCATATTTTGGTGAAGTGCTTCATTCAGTCACTTTCTTATAAAGGATACATAGGATGAGAGTTAAAGTAATTTCCATGTCTGAAAAATACCTCTAATTCATCTCTATAGTTTGACATTTTGGTTTGGTATAGAATTCTGGATTGGAAATTATTTTTCCTTATGTTTTTGAAGGCATTTTTTCACTTTCTTCAAGCTTTTAGGATTGTTCTTGACAAATCTGAAACCTATCTGCTTGTTGATTCCTAGTAGGTAAGCTGTTTATTTTCTTTTTCCTCTGTGGATCTCTCAGATCTTTATTCCCAGCATTCTATTGATGTTCTTAGCTGTATTTTCACCTTTTGTGCTGTGTTTTTTAGTGAGACTTACCATCTGGAAACTCAGGTTTTTTGGTCATGGGAAATTATACTGAATTTATTCTTGGATGATTTTCTCTCTACTATTTTTTCTTTTCTCTGTTCCTGGAACCCTTATTATATATCTGTTGCATCTTCAAGGGGGAATTCCCTGTTTTTTCTTATATTGTCTTCCTTGTTTTTCTTTTTGTCTTTTTGCTCCTCTGTTTGGGAGGTATCTTCAGCTTCATCTTTAGTCTTTTCTTTAGCTTTTCATTTCTCTTACCACAGTTTGAATTTCTAACAGTTCTTTCATGTTTTCTAGTTCTATGTTGAATGACATTGTAGTTTCCCTTTATGGATACAATATCTTCCCTCCTCTCTTTCATGATACTAATGGCAAGTGGTGGTAGTGGTTGTTTAAGCTCTTCATTTTCCTGAATAGCCTCTGTGTCACCTTTTTTCCCTTGTTTGTTTGCTATCCTGTTGTGTGTCGTTCATTTTAAAGGCTTTATTTAAATACTTAGTCATTGCTGGCTATCTGCTTATACTTAAGGATGAAAACCAAAAAGTGAATTGAAAGCCTTGTGTGTGTGTACACTTGCATTTTAAGGTTATAGCTGAGCTACTTTATGAGAAATCCTGGTCTTGGTTTTTCAAGTCTTTGATACTTTTTTTTATGATTTTATTTATTTATTTGACAGACAGAGATCACAAGTAGGCAGAGAGGCAGGCAGAGAGAGAGGAAGGGATGCAGGCTCCCTGCTGAGCAGAGAGCCCGACTCAAGGCTCGATCCCAGGACACTGGGATCATGACCTGAGCCGAAGGCAGAGGCTTTAACCCACTGAGCCACCCAGGCGCCCCTCAAGTCTTTTATTCTTGAACTGTTTAGATTACTCATGTAGGATTCTTCCAGTATCTTGCCTGGAGAATATGACTGTCATTGTTTTGGTAGTCCAATTGGAGAGTGAAAGCTGGAAGTCAACAGCAGTTAGGCTGTAACTATTTGCTTAATACCCTTGCTTTGAGTATAATACCCTCTTCCACTTATCTTTCCGATGCCTGCATATTTGGGAATCTTGAGTTTATTCATTCTTCACGATAAATTTCTAGTTTTCTATCAAGATCTGTTAGGGGTAGTTTCCCTGCTATGCAGATTTGGGAGAACATCTGGAACCCCTAACTCTTTTTTAAACCTTCTATAATGGAAAATTTCCAACATAAACCAAAATGGAGGGAAGAGTATAACAACCTCCCATCTTTCAAGTATCCAGCTTCAATACTTGTCAATATTTTTCCAATTTCAATACTTAAAATATACTTATAGCCCACCCTCCTATATTCAGTCCTGCCTTCGCCCTCTTCTAGAGGTCCTGGCACTACCAGTCCCTGAACTTTCGGGAATTTCTTTAGTACAATCCGGGTTGCTTTCTGTATTTTGTTTCCCTGCACAACTAACCTTAGAATTCTGCTGGCTTAGTTTTGCTAGTGCAGTTTTCACTCTTCTTTCTGCTTTCCTAGGTTTTTATTGTTGTTCCCTCCATGTCTGATCTCCATGTTAGTTCCCTCCATGTCAGACTGAAGTTTCAGTTCCCCTGGACAGACCACACCCTCTCTGACAGTGGAGATGTTAGATGCCCTCCACCTGGAGCCTTCCTTCCTCACTTACTTGGTGGGCGCATATGTTACATCTCATTGCAACCTTCATATTTTCCTAGAAACTCCCCTGACCCCACGGTTATGGGCTCACAGCCCCTTTCCTTCTTCTCCTTTCCCCTCTACTCTATCCCACCAAAGTGCTTCTGTCACTGCACTGGAAATGCTGGTCTCCCTCTTTGGATGGTGAGTTTTGGAAAGACGAATATATCTTCCAGTGCAAACTATATATGCAGCAAAGTGTTATTAGATATGTACCGTATGCTGGAAATGGCTGAGTGTTAATTCTCAGACGTAGGCGCTATCATTCCCACTTGATAGATGAGAAAATAAGGCGCTGTTTGTCATTCCATAAGTTGGCCATGTTCTCATCACCAGTAAGTAGAGGAGGAACCAGGAATGGAATCAAGGCTGTCTGCTTCCAGAACCTGCCAGGCAAAGGGTATTTCAGATCTGGTTGTAGAATAAATGTGCACACAAAGGTGTGATTGAACTGACCAGGCAGGCCCAGGGCAGCAAGGAGGTAGGGAAGCCCCATCTGACAGCGTCGCCCAAGGTAGTTCTGTCTTACCAGCAGCACTGGATATTTCCTGTCTGTGACAAAAGGGTTGAAGGTCATTGATACTCATAATTGCAGATATTCATCTGTAGCCTGCCCTCTGGATACCCAAAGAATCATAACATAGTAGTGTTATGAGTTAGCATGTGAGTGGATTCTGTCCTCTCAAGAGTCTAGCAGAGGGCCTGGCATTTCATAGGTTTTCCGTGTATGTTGAGGGTTGCAATAAATCAGCCAATATGTCAAATCAATTGAATAATCTACCCTTCAGTCTCTAAGTGTCAAGTTAAAAGGCACTTTAGTCTACCTCGTACCTGGGAAATAAGCATTACAAAAATTATGAGGTCAGAGTTTCTCTCTACCCTCCTGTTTCCTTTTAGCATCTACTCTTCCTTGTCCTGGTACCAGCCTCAAATATCTAGAATACTAATGCTGTCCATCTTGTGCCCTGCCCATTTCCTCAGATACTCTACCTGAGATATCTTCTCTGCATTGTCAAACAACTAATATTTATTTATTTTTAAAAATGTCTATGGAGTACCTACTAAATGCTAGGAATTTAGTGGTGAGAAAAAATAGTCGTGATTCATGGGGATCATCAAATTCTTGAATTTCTGTTGTGTGCTTTGTCCTGAGCTTGGCTTTGTAAGAGACACAAAGAGGCAAAACAATGCCTGTGCCCTTCAGGAACTCACAGTCTAGATGAGAAAGCAGAACGAGCACACACACAAAATTAGGAGACTTTGGATAATGCAGTAGGCTCTCCCAAAAGGGAGATAACAAAGTGAGGTAGGGGTTAGCATGTACCACAGGAATGTGCAGAAGAAGATTAAGGATGGGAAATCAAAGATTAAAGAATTTCTTTATAATTGTCTCACTTTTCCACTAGACTGTCAAGAGCTTACCTACTTTAGTTGTACTGTATCACCAATGCCTAAGGCAGCACTCAATAAATAGTTATAGAGTGAATGAATGAATGAATGAATGAGTGAGTTTTAGGGAAGAGGAAGAAATGAAGGTAGATGGATGAGACAGATCTAGAGCATGGGCTGTACTTTTCTCTCCTGAGGATATTGTTCTGTTGTCCCAGATGCTGGTACATTGTCTCATAAACTAACCTTTAAAAATCCCTTTCTGCCTTGAGAACCCTTGGTTCTGTGATTCTTATTCCTGCTGAAATGCTAATTGTTGGTAATAGCTTAATGTTGGATTCTCCTAAAGCTATTTACATTTTAGCACTGGACTCCAAAGATGCCTGTATCCTAACTGGAGAAATTTTAGGCCCTTAGACAGAACCAGGGGTGGGAGAGAGATTTATAGACAGCACAGGATGGATCCCTGAGTATTAGCTTACATGGTGTTCTCTGCTCTACCTACCCACAAGGGTGACTCAGGAAGAATGGTTTTGGCAGCCACTTTCTTACCTCAGGGAAACTATAGAGTTTTTGTTTTTTTTTTTTCCCAGTTTCCTCTTCCTCTGTCCTACCTTCCCTCTCCCTTCCTTCTCACTCCCCTCCTCCCTTTCTTTTCCTCTTATTCCTTTGTCTCTGAGTCAATGAATGGGCATCTCATCTACTCAACCCTGTAGCCTTCCCTAAGTTATGTTTCCATAACTTGTCTGTCAGCTCTGATTGCCATCAGGGTTGGGCTTCTCCCTTAGCTCCTGGTTGGCAATGGAGTCCCGGAGTTTATAAAAGAACAAAAGGTGGTCCTTTGTAAGTGTGTGTGTGTGTGTGTGTGTGAGAGAGAGAGAGAGAGAGAGAGAGAAGGAGAGAGCACAGGCACACAGATGATAGGGGTTGAGGAGAGTGAAAGAAGGAGATGTGGGATATTAATAGGTAGATATATCAGTTGGTTGATCAATTGTTGAATTAATAATAATTTAGGTCAAGGTCTTGGGCTCTGTCGTATTAGGACTCATCAACATTTAGGACAACTTTCAAGTCTCACTGGTGTTAGTGTATCATTCCCATTTTATCTTCCCATGTTGAATGTCCACCATCATCCCGAATAGGATCTCCACTTCTGCTGTGTGGTTTAATTCATGTTGTTTTTTTCACCTGATGTGCCCACTCTGCCCTGATCTCTGTATTATCAAATCCCACCTGAGATCCTAGCTCCTGGTACATTTTCTCATCCCCTCTTTGAGCAGAAACCTGAATCAACTGAAGAATCATCTATGCAAGAATCTGAAGAGAGAGGTTCTAGGCAGGGAAACAGCAAAAGGGAAAAATTCTGAATCTGGAACCTGCTAGGTGGATTTATTGACCAGCACAGAGACCAGTCAGTGTTTGATTCATCTTTGTGTTATCATTGACAATGATAACATTTGGTTGAATGAATCAGTGTTACTTCAGTGTTTTCAGGGTTGAGTTCTGAATGATCAAGGAGATATTTATTTGGTACTTCTGGGGCCCCAAGAAGTACCTTTTCTCATACCTTTTCTCATACCTTTTTTCCTTTATTCTTAAAATATCCCAATGAGATAAGTGTTATTCCCACTGTAGAGAAGGAGTAACTGAGGCTAAATGGGCTTTAGTGACTTACTTGAGGTTACAGAGCCAGTAAATGTTGAGGAGGGGATTCTCTTTGGTGGCAAAGACAACAAGCTGGGCTTTTGTTAGGTCATTCTCTTTGTTGCTTACATGTGCCCAAGACTCTGGTCCTTCAGCGTGCAGCAAGGACGACCTCAGTTTGCTGATGGTATTCTTAAAATCCACACCTGCTTCAAGCAGACATCATCTAGAAATATAGGAAGTGTCAATTTATGGGTGCACTGCCCAGCTTTCAAGTCCTCTTCCCTCACCAGCCCTCATCTTAGCCTCTCCACCGGTCCCTAAGTCTTTGTACTTGGGAGTGGGGGGGAAGGAAAACACTGACCAGGGGACTAAGAGGCTTGGGTTCAAGTTCTATTCAGCTACTTGATTTTTGACTCTTCTGAGCCCCTTAAACTCTCTGGGCCTTAGTTTTCTTTCTGCAAAACAGTTGCCCTATCCAGTAATATAATAAAAATATGATAATAATCACAATAATGGTCACAACTGCCACTATTTGACAAGTTACTGTGCAGATATTATTTTGCTAAACCTTGTGGCCCATTTATAAGATAGGGATGAACAGTATCTACCCCCATTTAACAGATAGAGTGACTTTAGGGTTAAGTGACTTATTTAAGGTTACTTAGGTGCTGACTCTTAGAATAAAGATTCATATCCTTACCACCACCTCTAAGGCCCAGTATTATTTCCCTTTAAACTGCTGCCCCTCCACCCTGTCCCCCATACCTCACTATCTGTGCCCTGGCCACACTAGCCTTCCCATTATTCTCCTACATGTTGCACTTTTTTCCATCACTGGGCTTTTCTTTGAATAGGCTACTTACAGTGGATGTAATATCTCCCTTCCTCTTCTGCTTGCTTAAAGCTCCCTACTCAGTCTCCAGATATTAGTTCAACTCTCATCTCCTAAGGAAGTCTATGGAGGTTTAAAAATAGGCCCCTACATTTTTTGACATCTTTTCCATTGAGAGAAGTCTAGGTCCCTGCTCATGGATCTGGGCAGCTTTGTGGCTGCTTTGACCAAGAACAAGGTGGAAGTGATGCTGTGTAACTTCTGAGTGGGGCAGAAAGTACTAAGATACCATGCCATTTCTACCTCATTCATTGGAACAGTTGTACTTGGAGCCCTGAGTCACCTCACAAGAACATAGCCTGTGTCTGAATTTCTCCAGATTCCACCTTTGTGTCTTTTCCCCTTGCTGATCCTATTATGTATCTTTTTGCTGTGATAAGGTTTAGCCATGAGAGCTTCTAGCAGACCATCAAATGTGTGCATGGTCTTTGAGAGCCCCAGAACACATGTTCACTGAGATACCCAAGGAAGGATGACAATGACAATGACTTATATAGGATGACAATGACTAGTGCAGGTAGCACAATTTACTGTTTTGGTCTAGGAAGGGACCTACTGCCCTCTACCCCGACCCTCACACGTGAACACATATTTGAAATTCTGGAATCGTTTTGGTGGGGGAGAATATGTATGTATGTTGGAGAGTGATGTTAAAGATCAGAAATAGAAAAGAATAGAATAGAAATTGTACATAGAAAATGTATAGTATATACATTTTGGGATAGGGGGAGGGAGAATAAGCTCACCAGAGCCAGATTTTGGCTTCATATATCTTTTATTCGAGAGCCCAGATCTGAACTATTATGTCTTATAGCCACTCCCTTTGCCCCCTTAGAGTCCTGTTGGAGGAGTCACATTAGAGGGCTTTCAAAGGACTGCACACTGTACAGCTGGGAAGGTTCTATGTCGGTCTCAATGCACAAAGTACATAGCTTTTTTTCACTCCAAAAATGGGTGAAGTGGCACCTAGATTGATTTGTATGTGATTCTGGTTTGTTTCCTTAAATGATTCCTGCATCAAGCCAAAATCATTTCAAGAGTCTTTGCTTTTAGCTTTTCAAATAGCTGGTTCTTCATGAAAACCAACCAACCCGAGAACTTGCAGGTAGGGTTTTCTTTGTGGATTGATATGATGGGGAAATCATCCAATAGGAGAACTATGGGCAGAAGGCGGGGAGCCGGTGGTGGTCTCCTGCTGAGAGGAGAGTGAGGTGGGAGGGACTACCTGTGAGTGATAGACGGTGCAGCGCCCCGGGGGCTCACAGGAGGTCCACCTGGTTCTTCCACTTCATTTTGTGTCATCTCTGTCAATGATTTTTTCTGTGTATGAAATCTTTGATTCACAGAATATCAATTCCAAGAATTGGTTGACCTTACATTAAACCAGTCCATGACCCTAATTTTGCAGATAGAGAAACTCAGATCTAGAGAAGGGAAGGGGCTTGTCTAATGTCACCAGAGAAATTAGTGTCAGGGCCACAGTGAAGATCCCATTCTGCTGACTCTCAGCTAATACGCTTTTCCTTCTGTCTCAGGGATCACCAATGGCAGAGTGGTCCTAACAATATTCCTTTAAGTTCATAGACACCCTTATGAATTTTCAAATTTTCAGAGCTATGTCTCTTTTAATGGTAAGGAAACAGGTGTAAGGTGTTCGAGGGAGTCACTAGGATTTGAGGTTCATTCTAACTGAATTTTTGCATTTTCTACTACTCTGGACAGTAGGATTTTAGCAATGATAACAGCAGTTATTATGGCTGTTGCTCTTAGAAGGCTGTTAGCTACAAGGAACAGGAACTGCACTGGAAGTCATTTAACTAATAGTGACTTATTTTCTCATCTAGCAGGAGCGAGCAGTCTGGGAATAAGGCAGACCCAGGGTTGTGAGGAATTTGGTGTCTTGATGACATCATCGCTAACCCCAGGTTTCTTCTGTCTCTGCTCTACCATACTTGGTCTATCAGCAGGTCTCCCTCATGGGCACAAGATGGCTTAAATTAGCATAAGAGCTTTAATGAGCAAGAGGCTTGCAGGTACCTCTTTTGTGTACTTTTTTTTTTTTTTTTTTTTTGGTAAGGAAAACTTCCAAGAAGTGACCCAGAAAAATTCTTCTCAGGTCCCCATGGCCACGAGTGGGTCACATGCCATTTACGCATGCAGCCACTGGCAAGCAGAAAAGGCCATGCCACGGAGGCCCTTCCAGATGTGCTCCCTGGGACTATGGGGCAGGGTCCGCTGTCCCTGAGAGATGTGTTCAGGAGATGTGAAGTGACATGACCAACTTCACACAGCTAGAAAGTGGCAGAAAAAGGAATAAAGCGTGGATGTGTCTGAAGCTACAACCAGTGTTTTGAACCACTACACAAAAACGCCTCCCATTCTGGTTTCCCACATTCGCTCTCCCCTCCACAGGACCACTTGCCAAATTCCAGCCTGCATGCCTAAGTCACTTTGGCTGGTGATTGCAGGATCGTCTCCTTGCCAGGTCAATGTCAGCAATCAATCCTCATCTCCTGGGCATGAAAACCAGCCGATTAGAGCTGTAAGTAGGTGTTTAACAACACAGAGGCAGCCAGAGCGTCCGTCAGCATTTTTCCCCCCTGGCGCCTGGGCATTAGCAAATATGCTGAGAGAGGCACCCCTGGTCCATGGCTGTTGGGAGCATGGAGTGTCATCAGAGCAGATGATTTGAGAAAAGTAGAATGACAGGATGTCAGAGCTGAAAGGTCTCTTAGACTTGGTCTAGTTTGGCTCCATCACTGTAGTGAAGGGAAAAGAGGCCCAGAGGAGGGAAGGGAGTGCCTAGGATCACACAGAAAACCACTGAGAGATCCAAGAGGAGAGCATGCCTGGATTTATCCAATGGTATTTCCAAGGCTTTTTGAAGTCTAACTCCACATACCACTGGCTTACAATTCTCACTTATGAAATCAGTTCTTTTTCAAAACAACATTTGAAAAACAAAGGCTTTTAGGACTCTATTGTCCAGTCCCAGTTAGGGGTCTCCTGGCTATCTCTGGAGAGAAGTGCTCATTGACATACATTTGCATGGGTAAACTGCTCCAGGTAAAGCCCTGCTAGGTTACTAGTCACAGACAGGCAGCCTCCTGTAGAAAATCCCCACTCCTCTCCATTCTCTTGCTTTCTAGCCTTTCTGGGTTTATCATTCAGAACAAGTCCTGGTATTGGAAAGATCTAAAGGCATGGGAACCTTGGGGCCTCAAGCTTTTTTTTTTTTTTTTTTTTTAAGATTTTATTTCTTTATTTGACACAGAGAGAGATCAGAATTAGGCAGAGAGGCAGGCAGAGAGAGAGGGGGAAGCAGGCTCCCCGCTGAGCAGAGAACCTGATGCAGGGCTCCATCCCAGGACCCTGAGACCATGACCTGAGCTGGAGGCAGAGGCTTAACCCTCTTAGCCACCCAGGTGCCCCATTGGAGCCTCAAGCTTTACAAGTGAATGCTTCCAGCTTGAGGAGAAAAAGTTAATCATGTCAGAGTGCAGGAATTCCTTGCAACAATATGAAATGGCTTGAGATCTCCACATTTCTGATAACTCATATATGCAAGTTTGGCGAAGTTGTAAGAATTTCAACAGTATTGATTGAATGACCACCAAAGGAATAGTAGCAGTTGTTATTTACTTAGTCCTACCCTGTGTCTAGGACTGTGAGGCATCCTTCACATTCATTTTTAACTTGAGTCTTCCCAATACATGACATTTCTTATACTTATTTTTTTATGTCTCTCTCTCTCAAAACTAGAAAGTCTGATCCATAGTTGACAGACCCTTAAATTTACTGCTATATAATCTCAACTCCTGGAAGAGTGTCTATCACATAGCAGGGGCTCAGCTAATATATACTGAATTAATAAAGTGACAGACCGATGAAGTAGGTATGCTCATTTTTCATTTTATAGATGTGACATATGGGGCTTAGAGAAACTAATTTGTCCAAGGTAACGATACCAGTTTTCCTTGGCCACAATTAATATAAGAACAACTAATTCTTATTTAAACGAACGGGAGTTTTGCGGTTTTCTTCCTCAAACAAGAATTCTGGAGATGCTGTTGATACTGGTTCCACTTCCGTGATGCCCTTAAGAACCCAGGTTCTTTCTAACCTTCTGCTCCGCCTCTGCTGTCTTCACTGTGTTGGCTTTTCTTCTCTCTACTTGTACATTCCTGGCCACAAGATGGTTATGATCTGAAGTGCTTGCTTCAGGCAGCAAGTCTGTGTTAAAGAAGGAAGCAAGTGGGTGAGGCAGTACCAGCCACGTGTGTTTCTTTCATCATAAAAAGAAAAAGTCTTCTTAAAAGCACTTGGGTTATTTCCACTTACATCTCATTGGCCAGAGTTATGTCACATGACTACCCTTAGCTGCAAGGGATGCTGGGAAAATGAGTATTTGTCTTTCTCTGGCCTTACAGAGGAGGTAAGTAAGGGGGTAGGGATTAGCAATAAACATATGTTAGGTACAAATGTCTCTACTATCGTCAGGCAGATAGTAGTGGTGAAATCAGAACTGGAACACAGATTTGCCTGTAAACTCCATGTTCTTACTGACCAAGCATTAACTAATTTGACTTTTACCCCTGATCTCAATAGGAAAATGATCAGCTTGGGACATCTGGTTCTATTCTGAGTCCTTGTTCTGTTCTGAGTCCTAGTTTCTTTATCTGTAAATTGGAGGAATGGGCTAAGTGAAGTTTGTACATTCTGCTGTTTGTGTGGTTGCATGCTTTCATGTCTCAGTCTAGCTGCTGGCCACCTTTAACAGTCTCATTCAAAACCAAATCAAAATCAAAGTCACCATGTCAGTGGAGTAATGTATTTTCCAAGATCCAAATTCCTAAAACCAAATTGATTTTTTTGGTGTTTGTTTTCATAGATGGTGATGTGTGTGTTTACGTGTGTCCCTTTGAGATATCTGATTTGGTTTTAGATGGTGAATAAAGATTGATTTTTGTCTCTTGTGATCTATAAAGCCCAATTATTATTGAAGTTCCTATTTAAATAGTTCTTCTTCTGTCCTTTCATTTTTAATCTTCCTTAGCAGCCCAGTCTGTGTAGTCTATATATTTCAAGGTTTGATTTTATTTATTTATTTATTTATTTATTTAGAGAGTACCAGCAGTGGGAGGGGCAAAGGGAGTGATGGAGAGAGAGACTCTTAAGCAGACTCCATGCCCATCATGGAGTCCATTTCAGGGCTCAATCTCAGGATCCTCAGATCATGACCTGAGCTAAAATCAAGAATCGGTTGCTCAATTGACTGACCCACCCAGGGGCCCCTCAGGGTTTGATCTGATTTACTATTGCATCTTGCTAGCAATAATTTTCTCCCAGAGAATTCAGAACCAGAGGGGGACACAAGTGTTGGTCTCATATCTTTAAATGATCAGCTCTGGGACCCTGATGAGGTCCCTGTACCTCCGTAGGTCTTTTCCTCATTTATAAAATGACCAGATTAGACAAGATGGTTTATATATTAGTATCCCCCCAGCTTTGATATTTATGTATTATCTGCGAGTGTATGAGAACAAATCAGTTTCTGATTTATGAACAGACCATATTAGTTTTATTTCTTTATCTATAAAGTGGTTATAAAGATCAGAAGAGGAAATAGAAGATGTTACATAAATACATAAAATAACTACTATTTTTATAATTATTCTTAAAATTTCAGGCCAGACTTTTCTCATTTTCTTAAAAATAGCCTTTTAGGGCATATTGGTAATCTTGGCAAGACGTGATTCATGGTGATGTAGAAAGAGCATTGGATATAGGGGCAGACCATTCTGGGTTTACATTCTAACTCTGTCACATAATAGCTTTTTGACTTGAGTCATGGTATGTATTTCCATGGTCCCCAGTTCCTTATCTGCAAAATCAGGATTAAAGATTTAAATTACAAGGTTGTGGTGCAGATAAAATAAACAGTTGTATGAACAACACTCAGAGCAATGGCTGGCACATGGAAAGGTTCAACAGAACTTACTCTTCATTCTTTCTTCTTACTGATGCATTTAGAAACAAACACAATTTGGTAAGTGTCTATTTTCTGGGTATAAATTTTTCTCTCTAGTGGTAGAGTCACTTCAGACTAGACAGGACATACAGCCTATGCATCTTTACTATATCGTCCCTCTGAATATTGGTTGTTTCATAAGGGGTGGAAAGATTGAATCCTTAACAGTCTGGACCCCTGGTTATATTCTGTTCCCTTTAGGGTATGAGACCTGAGATGCTGGGAAATTCATTTAATTTTTCCAGTCTTCAGTTCACACTTGTGCAAAATGTTAATACCCATTTCAGAGGGCTTTTATTAGCCCTCTAATAATTTGAAAATGCTTGGTAATCTCTAGAGCATTAGAAAAATATAAGGTATCACTTCTGTTATTAATTCACCTACATATCTTCAAACCGGTCCCTCTTTACCTGTACAATTCTTTCTGAACTTCAAGGTCAAAGTCATGCTGCCTGTTGTAGGAAAACTTACTTCTGCTCTACCTCTCCAAAATCTCCCCCATCACTAACTTTCCATGGCCCTCTCTGGTTGGGCCACTCTGTTGGCACTTAGAATAGTTGCCATATATTATTAATGATTTCTCCCTGTTTGTAGTTGATTTCCCCCTGACTTGATATTGCTAATGCTTTTCCACATATCATTCTGACTCATAGCCTTTATTGTGCATCTGTCTTAGGGAACAGTTAAGAAATATGTGGCAGTTGATTCTTCTCTGTGTTATTATTTTGTTGTTCAGGCTTTCCCATTTTCATGCTAGAGCAACTTATTTTTATTTTAAGCTAAATTAATCATTTCTTTGGGGGCATGGGTAATACATGTACCTGGCTTACAATTCAAAGGGTGAAATGAAAAATGGGTCTCCCCTCCCATGTCTGCTCCCTGGTTTCCTCCCCAGAGACAACCACTATTACTAGTTCCTTGATTGTCCTATCCAAAGCTGGTCTACATATCCCCCTTCTCCTTATAATGGTAGTCTCTCTTGTATACATTGTATTTTTATTTACTATATCATGGGTAAATGAAATCAGATAAATATCTGGTATCTTATTAGTATAAAAACAACAACCTCTCTTTTCTAAATGTTTTGGTTTATTTAAACAATTATTTTTTTAATTGGAAGTGTTAATGAAATCATTGTAGAATTGCATACATTTGTGAGAAATAATTTGGAGAGATCTCGGGTACTCTTTATTCACTTTCCACTAATGGTAACATTTTTGCACAACTGTTAGGATAATACCACATCCAGAATATTGCCATTGATTCGGTCTACTGATCTTATTCAGATTTTCCATTTTACTTGTATTCATTTGTGTGTGAGAGAGAGAATATGAGTATTCAGTTCTATCCAATTTCATCATGTGTCGTTTTGTGTATCCCCTACCGCAGTCAAGACATGGAACATTTCCACCACCACAGGATCCATTATAGTTCTACCCACCTCCCTTCCACATCTCTGTCCCTAGCTCCTGTCATTCACTAATCTTTTCTCCATTTCTAAATAATTGTCATTTTAAAAGAGTGTTATGTAAATGAAATCATACAGTATGTTACCTTTTGGGATTGGCTTTTTTGTGCTGAATGTTTTTGGGTGCGTGTATATGCACTATGGTTTGTTTCCCTGCTTATCTGTTGAAAGACATCTGGGCTGTTTCCAGTTTTTTTTTTATTATTATGAATAAAGCTTCTATGAATATTTATGTAAAGATTTTCATGTAAACATATGTTTTCAATTTTCTGTGATAAATGCCCAAGTGAATGATTGCTGGTTTGTATGGTAATTGCATGTTTAGTTTTATAAGAAACTGCCAAACTTTTCCACAGTGGCTGTATAATTTTGCATTTCTATCAGCAATGTGTAAGTGATCCAGGGTCTCTGGATCCAGGCCAGCATTTGGTGATGTCACCATTATTTATTTTAGCCATTTTGTGTGGTGTATAATGATATCTCGTTATGACCTTAATTTGCATTTCCCTGATGGCTAGTGATGTTGAGCATCTTTCATGAGCCTCTGTCATCTTCATATCCTCTACGTTGAAATGTCTGTTCGTTGCCCATTTTCTAATTGGATTGCTTTATATTTTATTGTTGAGTTTTGAGAGGTCCAAAATACATTTTTAGATACCAGTCCTTTGTTGGCTATGTGGCTTGATAATATTTTCTTGCGGTCTGTAGCTTATCTTTTCATCTTCTTCCCGTGGACTTCTATAGAATGAACCTATATGTATCATTCTTTCTTTTTATGAACTGTTCTTTTGGAGTCAAGAACTCTTTGTCTAGCTCTAGATACCCAGGGATTTTCTCCTATGCTTTTTCTAAAAGTTTTATTGTTTTACATTTTACCTTAAAGTCCATGACCCATTTCAAGAAAATTTTTGTATAAGATGTGAGGTTTAGGTTGAGGGTTGTTGTTGTTCCCCCCCCCCCCACCTATTGGTATCCATTTACTCCAACATCAATTGCTTAAAGATGCTATCCCTCTTCCAGCAAATTGCCTTTGCCCTGTTATCAGAAATCAGCTGTACATATTTTTGTGGGTCTAATTATGTGTTTTCTGTTCCATTGATTTATGTGTTTATCTATCCACCAGTAGCTCATTGTCTTGATGACTGTAATATATAATGAATCATGAACTCAGACAGACTGATTTTTTTCTATTTTATTCTTCCTTGTCAAGATTATTTTAGCTGTCCTAGGGACTATAACTTTCCACATTAATTTCAGAATAAGATCGTCTCTGTATACAAAATCATTGCTGGGGTTTTGATAGTACAGTTGATCCTTAAACAATGTGAAAATCTGCTTATTACTTTTGACTCCCCCAAAACTTATCTAGTGATAGCCTATTATTGGCCAGAACCCTTACCAACATAGCTGATTAACACACATTTTGTATATTATATGTATTATATACTACATTCTTACAATAAAGTGAGCTAGAGAAAATAAAATGTTATTAAAAATCATAAGGAAGAGAAAATACATTTATGGTACTATAATTAAGTGTAGTATTTATAAAAAAAAAATCTGTGTGTAAGTAGACCTGTGTAGTTCAAGTACGTGTTGTTCAAAGATCAACTGTAATTGCTTTATACCTGTAGATTAATTTAGGCAGAAGTGATTTCTTCACTGTGTTGAATATTTGCTATGCTCTCTGTTCATTGACTTATCTCAACATTGTGTAATTTTTAGCAGACAGATACTCTGTACATGTTTGAGCTAAGTGTTTTTTTTTTTTTTTTTTTGGAGTGATTGTAAGATGGTACTGTGGGTTTTTTCCCCAGCTTTATTGAGGGATGATTGGAAAGTAAAAACTGTACATGATTTTTAAAAGATGTAGTACATGATGATTTAATATATGTATACTTGGTGAAATGATTACTACAACGGTATTGTGTTTTTAATTTCAATTTCCACAGGTTCACTGTTAGCCTATAGAGATGTGTTTTTTGTGTGTGCATATGTGCTTTGGTCTTATATTCTGCAAGATGGATGAACTTACTATTGCTTAAAATTTCTAGAATTTATTTTTAATAAATTCCCTGGGATTTTCTACATTAAACAATCAGGTCATCTGCAAATAAGGATAGTTTTATTTCTTCTTGTCTGTATGGCTTTTTTTCTTTTTCTTGACTTATTGCAGTAGCTACAACTTTTAGCACTGTATTGAGTAAGAGTAATAAGAGTAGAATGTCTTATTTCTGATCTTAGAGGGAAAGTATTCAGTTTTCACCTTCAAGTAGGATGGTAGCTGATTAGCAAAAGGTGACTTTATTTTTTAAAGAGTTTACTGAATATTATTGCACTGGAAGGTTGTACTATAATTACTTCTATAGCTCTTTATCAGTAGATTTTTATGGCTTTCAGTCTTTTGCTTAATAATGTTCCTATGAATATTCTTATATATAGAAACCCTTCAACATATCCATGAATGTATGGTCCCCTTTTCTGTTCTATCAAGGTCTCCTCCCTAGAATATTGCTTGGTGTTGTGATTTTAAGTGACATTACAATAACGACTCCTTAATATATGTTCCCAGCCTGATGTCTGCTCTGAATACAGATTTGTGTATTCCTTTCCCAACTTAATTATCTCCATTTGGATGTCAAAAATGCTTCTCAACATCAACAAGTGTAAAACTGAACTACTAACTAGCCTATATCCTTCTTTCAAAACCCGTTCCTTTGATGCTTTCCCTATTTTAGTAAATGGCATTCCAACCTTCCAGTGTCTCAGACCAAAAGCCTTGAATTCATCCTTGCTGCTTTTCTTTCTCTGACATCCAAACTATCAGCGAATCAGATCAGCAAATTCTGTCCCAACTATGGTCAGTTCTTTTCACTTCATGGCTACTACTTTGGTCCAAACCTCCATCCTATCTTTCCTGGGTTATGTCTTCCTAACTGGCCTCTCTCCTTCTTCATTGCTTCCCTACAACTTACTCACAGTAAAAAAAAAAAAAAAAAAAAAGGAAGTCACACTGGTTGTCTAAAACATTACATTGTATACTCAGAACTTCCTAGTGACTTTCCATCTCCCTCAGAGTAAAATCAAGGTCCTTACTCTGGCCTGGAGAAATGATACAATCTGATTTCTAACTCCTGCATGCTTTGGGTCCTGTCACTTCTGTGATGTTTCTTTTTTTTTTTTTTTTAAGATTTTATTTATTTATTTGACAGAGATCACAAGTAGGCAGAGCAGCAGGCAGAGAGAGAGGAGGAAGCAGGCTCCCTGCTGAGCAGAGAGCCTGATGCGGGGCTCGATCCCAGGACCCTGAGATCATGACCTGAGCTGAAGGCAGAGGCTTTAACCCACTGAGCCACCCAGGCACCCTTCTGTGATATTTCTTACTCTGCTCTGGCCACACTAGCCTCATTTTTGCTCCTTTACTTGCCAAGTGCTCTCTGACCTCAGAGCACAGATTGTTCTCAAGCCTGGAACATTCTTTCCTCAGGTATCTACATAGTTCACTCCCTCATTCCCTTTAGGCTTCTGCTTTGTTTTCACTTGATCATAATGGCCTTCCCTGAGTACCCTCATCTCACCTTGGCATTCTCCCTTCCTTTTAACCAGATTTATATTTCAGCATATCATTTATTATCATCTGAAATATTATATGCTCCCTTGTTTGCTTACTATATATCTTTCTACCAATAGAATGTAAGTACCATGAGGGATGAAACCTTATTTTCTTCAATGCTATATCTCCAGCACCTCCAATGGTATGCAATAAATATTTGTTGAATGAGTTAATGAATGAACTGCTGGGTCAAATGGTATGTGCATTGGAAATTTGATAGATATTGGCAAATTGCTCTATAAAGAGCTTATACTAATAATATATGAGAGTTACAGTCCCACTCTTGGCACATGAGAGCTCATTTCTTTTTGTACACAACCCATTAAGAGATTTTCTCAGCTCTTAGTTTTATACCCCCAACTCCCAGAGGTAGACACAATAGATTCAAACTCCATGCATTTATCAGGGTTCCAGGACACATTTCAGAAACAACCCATGTAGCGATGTTGGTTTTAACAAAACAACTTAAGTAGCTAGGCTCTCAAGTTTTGTATGCTGGCAGAATTTCCTAGATAAGAAGAATCTGGCAAAGCACTCACAGCTTCTGCAGCTTATTTACATTGAAATGTCAATAGAGCTAACCTTATTTTTCCATTGGATTTTTTCTTGAATCCTAAGTCAAGAGAGCACAGGAGAGCCCTCTTCCTGGTGGCATTTTTGTTTTTTAGCATGATTCATAGTTCTTTCCTCAGCAAGGAGCATCTTCCCAGCATCCTGCACCACTGAGGACGTTTTGGTGGGGGTGGGAGTGGGTATAGGTATGAAGATTAGACCATTTCAAAAATTAGACCAGAGAAAAGGAACCTTGTGGCTTGCTGTTAGATTCCTACTACAGAGCCCCTTAGTAGGCACTATGTGAATAGTTCTTGAGTATTGACTCAACATTTAGGTTATTGGCACATCTTCCCTACAAGCCCTGATTATCAGTCTCATGCTTTATAACCCATACAGTGGCTTTCTATGATTCCTAAACGGTACCTGTTTCTTGAGCAGAATCTCAAGAAGGTTGGGTAGGAAGGATGGAGGCAAACCTTGGGCATGGTCATGTTTCCCAAAGTGGGTACTGTGGAATGTTAATATGTTAGACAGATTTCTTAGCAGCAGGGGGTTGATAAAGCCTCTTCAGAGACTCTTGGTAGTAAATATGCTTTGTGAATACCTAAGAAGGGAGTAGAATGCATGGTGTTTGCCAACTTACTTGAATCAGTCTTTGATTCCCTAAAGCACTTTATGGTCTTGGGGTTTCAGAGAATAGTTTTCAGGCAGATTTGACCTAGGAACTTTCTGCCAGGTTAAGCACTTGGAGACAGATGACCTCTTATTCCAGGCCTGATTCTTTACTGGGGTTTCAGTTCAGAGCTTTCATCTTAAGAAGGAATATTGACATTTTGCTTTATTTTAAGGACAAAGTGTAAAGGACCAATCTAGAAGGCCCTTGATTTGTGTGGGACATCTGGAGCAGTAGGACATCTCCAGAAGGTCTGAGTTGCTCAGTTCTACGGGTTGCTTGGTCTTCTAATTAACTGTCCTTCTTAATTCATCTTTCACTGATTGGCATAGTCATCCAAAATGCATGTTTGGCAGAATCTGTTCAGGTGAGATCAGCAGAAAAAAGGAAGGAGCTGAAATGCTGGGATCCTCAGTTCACACTCATTTTCCTCTCACGTAACCTTCCTGTTTCCGGTGCTGATCCCAGGAGAATAATAGACGTTAACTCAAACGTGGGGCTGCCACTGAGGAGAAAGAAGATCAGGAGGAGGGTACTGACAGGAAGTCGCAATGTTCTGAGGGCAAAGGCTTATTTCCAGCTGCAGAAATCAGGGACTGCTTCAGGGAGAAGGTGGCCACTAATTTAAAAGGTCCATTTAGGAGAAGTTAGTATTAATTGAAGTTTTGAGGGCAATTTGACTATCAAATTTTAAATGTATATATCCTACTGTATGATTCCATAGAGCTCCATAACAATGCCACTCGTAGGAATTATTATATAGAAGTACTCACATAGGAACAAAAATTCATATTTATAAGTAGTGAATGATGATACATCACCCTACTAGAATCTTGTGTAGACAGGAAGAAAAATGAAATATCTCTATGTGAAAATACATCCATTATATATTCCAAATGAAAAATCAAGACACCGCACATTTTGTGCATACCATTTTTATATAAACAGTTAATAGCTTATAATACAAAATATAGACTAAAATCCATAGAGGCTTAGAATATGAATTAAGTTGCTAGCTGCGTTTATCTCAGGGAGGTGGGAAACTGGGAAACATCTCGTGCTTTACATTACATTTTTCTATAATACTCATTTTAAAAATAATCACCTTAGGGCACCTGGGTGGCGCAGTGGGTTAAGCCTCTGCCTTCAGCTCAGGTCATGATCCCAGGGTCCTGGGATCGAGCCCTGTGTCAGGCTCTCTGCTCGGCAGGGAGCCTACTTCTCTCTCTCTCTCTCTCTCTCTGCCTGCCTCTCTGCCTGCTTGTGACCTCCCTCTCTGTCAAGTAAATTAAAAAAAAAAAAATCACATTATGTATATAGTTAGAAAATCATGATAAAGACCCTTTTTTATTTTATTTTTATTTATTTATTTATTTTTAAAAAATTTATTTTTACTTATTTGTCAGAGAGAGAGAGAAAGAACACAGGCAGACAGAGTGGCAGGCAGAGTGGCAGGCAGAGTCAGAGGGAGAAGCAGGCTCCCCACTGAGCAAGGAGCCCGATGTGGGACGCGATCCCAGGATACTGGGATCATGACCTGAACCGAAGGCAGCTGTTTAGCCAACTGAGTCACCCAGGCGTCCCGGTAAAGACCCTTTTTTAAAGTACAGTTTGAGAAAGCCTCACACATAAAGGAAATGCATAGTTTTTCTTTCTCTTTTTCTGCTTCCTTTAGTCCTCACCTCCCCTTCTAGAGCCCTCATTTCCACCTAACCTACTTTCTCTCTTGGACCCTCTCTGTCCCTCCAGCCCTCTCAAGCCCCCATTGGAGAGCCCATCTACATTCAGCTGACGCCTGAGCTTGCTTCTCCATCAGGAAACGATGGAGCTTTTGTACCTTCAGACCACCGAGGCTTCCAGTATTTTCTCCAGCCCAGTGGGCGACAGGCCATTTTATGGGTGAATAGGAGGGAAATAGTCTAGCATACATCTACTTTGTGGTCTGTGCCACTATTTTTTTGCTTATCTGTTCAAAATAATTAAATTATATTAAATAATCTCTAAGGATCTTTCCCAAGATGATATTTTAGGATCACTTAAAATATATTTACATTCTACTTTAGGGTTTTCTGACTTTGTGCCACTCTAACCTGCTAGAGGAGAGAAATTTTATCACATTTCTTTAAAATGTGCTGACAATGATGCAGCATTGGAGATTAAAAAAAAAAAAAGTACCAAGTCTTGGCTTTGCCATCACTTTATTTTGTGGCCTTGGGCCATTCACTTTCTTTCCTTGGGTCTCAGTTTTCTAAGCTTAACAGTGGGTGTGTCTGTCGGCATCCTCCTCATTATAAGGAACTACTGGAGATGAATGTGGATATTGACCTGACTTTTCTCCCAAGGGCATGATAAGAATCAAGTGGGTAAACAGATGTGCAGGTGCTTTTAGAGTTGTAGAGCAGGGTTTCTCAACCTAGCCACTACTGGCATTTTGGGCCAGATAATTTTTTGTAGGAGGGTGTCCTGTGTGTTGTGGGATGTTCAGCAGTATCCTTAGCCCTACTTACTAGAAGCTAGCAATCTCTCCTCCCCAATTGTGACAATTAAAACTGTTGCCAGCTGTTGTCACATGTCCCCTGGGGGGCAAATCAACCATGGTTTGAGAACCACTGACGTAGAGTCATATATTGACATCAACCATTGGTAGTTATATAACCACTTGGAGAAGGAGCAAATAAAAAGGAGAAGAAATCACAT
This sequence comes from Martes martes, assembly GCF_963455335.1. Lineage (NCBI taxonomy): Eukaryota > Metazoa > Chordata > Mammalia > Carnivora > Mustelidae > Martes > Martes martes. The sequence goes on along the minus strand of NC_137892.1, from coordinate 122,723,276 downwards.
AAGTGGAATTCCAGAGAGTGCCAGAGATGTCTCCAGTGAGGAACAGAAGATAATACACGAGTGAAAATAGTGCCAAATACAGCATCATTTCTGGGCAGTCATATTTCCTGTGGGAACAATCTGTACCCTAAAGAAGGATGGAGAGATCAATCTTGTTGAGGAACCCTTCTACCATGGCACGGGAAAGTAGGAGTTTATAGATCTTGCCAACTTCTAGTTATAGATGGTGATAGAAGGGGGATCTGAAAGAAAAATGAAGGCTGTAGCTTCTTCACAAGGTCAGAGATGTGCAGGTTTTTGTGGATAGTAAAGCATTTAGCCACATTTCCCATTCAAGTGCTACACTGCTCCGTGTCATATTCTTAATTCTGCAGCTATTTGACCTTGAACAACTTAATTTGTCTTCTCTGAGGGTTTGTTTCCTCCTTTCCTCTTTGGCTCCAGAAGAATGTTCAATTTGTCCAGTCTCTGACTACCATAATAACAGTTGTGAACAAGACTAATCATTATACTGCACGGGGTTCACTGCACTTTAAATACAGTGCCTCACTTAGGCACATGGTAACCCTGTACATCTCGTTATCGACCCATTTTGTAGATGACAAAACTGAAGATGAAGAGAACTTTAAACCCCATTCTTCCTGTCTCCATAGCTCACACTTTTGCCTACAGTTGCTTCACAGCAAAGAACTCAACACACGTCATAATATTCTGGGTCACTGTGACTCATTTCTGTCTCATCTTCTAGTACACAACCTGAAACACCTTGTGAGCATTCTGAACAATCCCTGCACCTACTCCTGGACTCCAAGGGCTATGTCATTGACACTGTACTATTCCCAGGCCACCATACCTCCATCTTTTTTTTTTTTTTAAAGGAATTTTGTTTTTGTTTTTGTTTTTATTTTTTAAAGATTTTATTTATTTATTTGAGAGGGAGAGTGAGAGAGAGCATGAGAGAGGAGAAGGTCAGAGGGAAAAGCAGACTCCCCGCGGAGCTGGGAGCCAGATTCGGGACTCAGTCCTGGGACTCTGGGATCACAACCTGAGCTGAAGGCAGTGACCCAACCGACTGAGCCACCCAGGTGCCCCTATACCTCCATCTTAAGGAATAGAGAGCTAATAGAAGAACTTTACACACCAGGACCCAACAGCACGGCAGGAAGGCAAGAACCCAAATAAATCAGAACATGTCAGTCTTCCCAGGCAGCAAGGGACTAAAACCTATTCCTAGGTTTATTAAGTAGGAATACGTAGAAACAAAACTCACCATTCCAGTGCCTTGGAGTTTGAAATAAGAAGGCACAGGAAGGTCAAGTTCTTGTCTCTGCTCACACAGTGTGTGCGTAGCAAACCAGGGTTGAGACTGGGCTCCAGCTCCCAGTCCAGTTTTAGTGGAATGCTGTGCAGGCTGATGGACCAGAATGCAGCATCTGGAGACTTGTTACCTGAACCGAGAACTGAGCTCAGAGTGAAGATACTGAACTTCTGTGACTCTCCTTTTCCTTATCTACAAATGGGAATCAGGGTGATTCCCACCCCAAAAGGTGGTTGTGAGGATTAAATGAGATAAAGTACATCAAGCCCTTAGCACGTAGTAAGGACTCACCAAGTGATAGCAATTATTTTTTTTTTAAGGATTTTAAAGGGATTTCTAGCTATGTGTTTTTGTGGCTTTACTTAGAATGCAACATATGTCCACTTTTAAATTCTTTCTTTTTTAGATTTATTTATTTATTTTAGAGAGAGAGAGAGAGCGAGAGAGCGAGTGAGCAGGGAACAGGGGGAGAGGGAGAAGCCCTGTCAGGCTCGATCTCACAACCCTGAGATCACCACCTGAGTGGAAACCAAGAGTCAGACGCTTCACTGACTGGGTCACTAGGCACCCCTCTACTTTTAAATTCTACATGCAATCCATTTTCCTTTTTTTGGCATATAGTTCTTTGAGCTTTGGAAAATTCATACACAGTCAAGGTACAAAAGAATCCCATCATTCAAGAAATTCTCAACTTTTTCCCTTTCTTGTCAACCCCTGTACCTTCTCCTAGACCTGGCAAAAATGGATGTTTTCTGCTCCTGTAATTTTGTCTTTTTCAGAATGTCATTCAAATGGAATCATGTAGGATATAGTTTTTGAGACTGTCTTCTTTTTCCTAGCTTAATTCATAGGATTCATCCATGGGGTGAAACATGTCTATATGGATACATAGAGGGGTCAATATCTAGATTTAGCTATATCTCAGTGTTTCTTTCCTCTTTACTGCTGGAGAGCATTCCAATGTACGTGTAATACCACAGTTTGTTCATGAACTCACCAGCTGAAGGATGTGTGTGTTGTTTGCAGTGTGTATGAAACAATTATGTATAGTGACACTGTAAACATAGGTGTACAAGGTTCTAGGTAAATAAAAGATGGCATTTCTTTTGGGCAAATACCTAGAAGTGTGATTGCTGGGTCATACGACAAAAGTATGTTTATAAGAGAATGTCAAACTGTTTTCCAAAGCAACTGTTAACATTTGGGGTTCCCATCTGTGATATAGGAGGATTGCAGCTTATCCACTTCCTCTCCAGTCTTTTTAGTTGTAGTCATTCAAATAGGTGTGTCATGTTATCTCATTGTAGTTGTAATGTGAATGTTTCTAATGGCTAATGTTCTTGAGCATCTTTTTGTGTGTTTTATTTCCATTAGTATATCTTTGGTGGAGTTTCTTCTCAGATCTTTCATTCATTTTTTAAATTGGGTAATCTGGTGACTTAGTTTTGAGTTTTGAGAATTCTTTATATATTCTAACATTCTGTCAGCTAGATGTTTTATTAATATTTATCCTGGTCACAGTTTTTCCTTTCATTATCTGAACAGTATCTTTTGTGAAGTAGAAGTTTTGAATTTTGGAGGTGCCTAGGTGGCTCAGTTGGTTGAATGTCTGACTCCTGGTTTCAGCTCAGGTAATGATCTCATGGGTCGTGAGTTTGAGCCCCATGTGGGGCACCGTGCTCAGTGTGGAGTCTGCTTAAGATTCTCTCCCTCTGCCTCTCCCCTCCTTTCCCACTCTCTCTCTCTCTCAAATAACTAAATAAATCTTTTTAAAAACAAATTTTGAATTTTGATGAAGTAAAAACTTTGATGAAGTCTAATTCCATTAATTTTTCTTGTATAGATCACACTTTAGAAGTGCCTAAGAAATCTTTGGCTTATCTACAATCACAGAGATTTTCTTCCTTTGTTTCCTTCTGGAAATTTTATAGTTTTAAGTCTAACATTTAGGTTTGTGATTCATTTTGAGTAAACTTCTATATGAGAAGTGTGGGTTGAGAGGTTTGTTTTGCACGTGGCTTTCTACTTTTTAAATTCATAATGCTAACTGCATGGAGACAGTTAAGGCCGTTGCTGTGAATGATCTCTCACTCCTCAGTATCTTAGGAATATTGATAACTTCTATTACATGATTATGATGGCAATTATGATTATTTGTCTGTCCAGCTATCATCCTTCCTCCACCAAATGAGTGAAAGCCATGTAACAGTCACTGTACTAGGTAAAGAATAGTCAATGTTATTGACCATTATCCCAAACAACCCAGGCTCATTAAGAAGGTCAGTTATGGGAAACACACATTTAGAGTGATGATGAGCAAGATGCAATGTCTATTGGTCAGTCTGATGAGGAGTTAATTTCTTGGGTCTGAGAAGCGAGGAAACATGAAACCTAACAAAGTCAGTTCTCTTAATTTCATAGCTTACTTCAAGCTTCGAGACAAAATAATCAGGTTTTAATTGAGCCAAAAGCATCTCCAGAGACTTTGAAAATGTCTTGTAAACAATTTTGCTAGTGGACCACTGCCCAGAGGCAGAGAGAGTTCTAGGAAGAAATTGTTGACTCGTCTCACTTTTTCTCTCTTATTAGCGAAACACTGTCTCCTTCGTCTCTTTGAATATCTATGAACAAAACTTTCCCACAGATAATTTAGAAAACCTACTTGAAATTTTCAGGCCTATGTCACATCAATTTCTTAATTTGTATGAAATAGTAGAAAGCACATGGGGTTGAATCTATGGTCCATCTCTCAGTAGGCAAAACATATGATGCATGATTTTGTTTCTCTTTACCATGATCCTCTCATCTGTAAAAATAAAATGGTTTGCCAACCTTCCAGGGTTTACTACCTAATAGGGTTTTCTTTATTGGACAGTGAAGGAATGAAGATGATGACTCTTTCTACAGTATCATACTGCAGATATGTTGGGTGGGATACTTCCTGTGATGTGAATTGATGCAAAAGCAGCACATAGGAAATAGGGTGAGTGATTTCTATATGCCAGGCACTCTACTAGATCTGGACATAGAATGATAAGTTCAAGACAAATATAATCCTTGCCCATATGGAGCTTGTGGTTTAATGGGAAGGGTGAGACTAAAGTAGAGAATCACATATGTAAACTGTACAAATTACAAACTGTATTACATCCTAAGAAGCTATATGATAAATTGACTATGCTGAAATAAATCCCCAGATCCTCTTACATACACCTAATAAATTTTATGGGTTATCACTTTTAAAATAATTCTGTGGTCCCTAAGGAAGAGGTCTTTCTCACTTAGAAGTGAAGAATGTTTTCATCTAGTTAAAAGAGTCAGGAAATAAAGTAGCTTCAGTGAACTGTCTTTGATGGAAAGTCCATGCCATCTTGTTACCAAAAACAATAATTTAACATTGTTAGAGATCAAACATAATTTCTGCTTATATTTCTGTATTATGATTTAAAGAGAAGGAGTTAGTTTGTGTTAAAAAAATTGCATGTTCTCTCTAGAATTGATTCTCAAGTAGTGGAGTCTTCTGATGACTCAGAATCATGAGGGTTGATCTTTTGCTCTGTAGGACTCATTCAGTGGAAAGGACTAATATGCCTCTTCTTTGAATGTCCCCTGGTTATAATTTTCTGACTTTTAATACCCACTTTTATGGTTTTTAAATTTTTTTCCCATTATTGTCACATCTCAACCTTCCTGTTCTCAGTGTATTTGCTTTTAGTAACTCCTCTACCCCTTTCCATTTCTTTTCTTTTTTTCTTTTTTTTAGGATTTTTATTTATTTATTTGACAGAGACCACAAGTAAGCAGAGAGGCAGGCAGAGAGAAAGGGAGGAAAGCAGGCTCCCCACTGAGCAGAGAGCCCAATGTGGGGCTCTATCCCAGGACCCTGGGATCATGACCTGAGCAAAAAGGCAGAGGCTTTAACCCACTGAGCCACCCAGGTGCCCCTACCCCTTTCCATTCCTATTTCCAATCTGTTATGGTTTGGGAAACAATGTAACCACATTCATTAGAATTGTTTGTGAAACATGAACAGGCTTGGAAAAGTCCTCTTCCTTATCACAGTGCAGCAGCCTTATACCTGAAGGATTTTGTATGTTTGGTTGTCAGTTCTAGAGTTTTAATAATTCAGGTTACCACAGAAGTATCTTTAAACAAATGAAGTGATTTATGTAAACCAGAGATAATGGTAGCCAATTAAAATCTGTTATATTTACCCAGCGCTTTTCACTTTTTAACATGCTGTGTTTTGCCTTCTAGCTTAACTTCATCCTCACTAAATCAGGATGGGGAGAGATAAGGTGAATCTTATAAAGAAACTCAGGTACAGAGAGTGAAGTGATTTATCTCTAGTTGCTTGGTGAATTGTTGACTATGTCCAGGACGTAGGTCTCTTGACTCTCGATTGAAGGTTTTAGAAGGGCAGGAAAAATAAAGAGAATAGGACTCAAGAAGCAAGCATTTTATGTTAACCCCATACTAGTGAATTTTACTGGATGAAATCTCAAGTGTTTGGGGAACAAACCTAACATGATTTTGGGCAAATATGAGTTTCTAGACATGTTTGAATCACCCATAAATGCACAGTACTGGCTCTTTGGCCCCTTGGATATTTTAAAGTCTTATTTTCTCTGTCAGAGCAAATTCATCAAGTGACTACCATGTGGGGAAGTTGGTGAAATGTCAAAGACAGGATGAAGAATGTGTACGAAAGTGAGAGCTTCAAAATTAGGTTGCCATATCTGATAAAGAGAAATGCAACATGTCATAGTTTTGACATTAATTTTTTCCTTTCATTTATTTTTTATTTGTTCAACAAATACCTACCTGGTAGCAGATGCTATGCTATGTCATGAGGGTCTAAAGACCAATAAAACAGGGCTTCTCCCTCAAGTTGCTCACACCCTAGGAAGAAAGGTGATAGGAATGTCCTCAAATTAGATCGTGGGGATTATACTCTGCAGATATACCAAAATTCCTTTAATTGTACACTTAGAATGGGTGAATTTGATCATGTGTGAATTACATCTCAATAAATCTGCTAAAAAAGAGCCAAATTGCAAACAAACAAACAAAAAAGACCCTTAACTGTAGAGAACAAATTGGTGCTTATCGGAGGGGAGGTGAGTAGGGGAGTGGGTTAAGTGGGTGATGGGGATTAAGGAGTACGCTTTTTGTGATGAGCACTAGGTGGTATATGAAAGTGTTGAAATGCTATATTGCACACCTGAAACTAATATTACACTGTATATTAACGAACTGGAATTTAAATACATTTTTTTAAGAAAATAAAAAGAGCCACACTGAGGCACAGAGTGCTTTGTGCCACCATAGACATAAATTCAGGGTGCTATGGGAACTCTTAAGAGGCACACTAATTCAAAGAGACAAAGGGCCTCTAGAAGAAGTGATATCTAAACAGAGACCTAGGAATGAAAAAGGGATACCTAGGCAAGGAGCAGGGAAAGATTGATCTGAGCAACAAAAAGAACATGCATAACCATCTGAGGGTAAGTAAGAGCATTCAGGGTCTATGTACTGCAAGAGGTAGAGTGGCTTAGCTTTGCTAAGGCTCAGCTTATGAGGGGGGACTAATGAGAATTGAGGTTGGAAGGACGAGCAGGAGTTAAGCATTATGATCTTCTATACCATGAAGAAGAATTTGGTGTTTTATTTATTTATTTATATTTTATTTATTTATTTGAGAGAGAGAGAGAGAGAGAGAACATGAGAAGGGAGAAGGTCTAAGGGAGAAGCAGACTCCCCAAGGAGCAGGGAGCCTGATGCAAGACTTGATCCCGGGACTCCAGGATCATGACCTGAGCCGAAGGCAGTCACTTAACCAACTGAGCCACCCAGGCACCCTTGGAATTTATTTTATTTATTTTTTTTAAAATTTTTTTAAAATTTATTTATTTGTTAGAGAGCGAGCAAGCGAGCACAGGCAGACAGAGTGGTAGGCAGAGGCAGAGGGAGAAGCAGGCTCCCCGCCGAGCAAGGAGCCCGATGTGGGACTTGATCCCAGGACGCTGGGATCATGACCTGAGCTGAAGACAGCCGCCTAACCAACTGAGCCACCCAGGCGTCCCACTCTTGGAATTTATTTTAAAAGCAATTTGGAGCCATAGAAGTTTCAAGGCATGGAAATGTCATGAATAAATTTGTGCTTTGGAAAATCAGTCTAGCTGTAGTGAGGGCACTTGCTTAGGCGGAAGAAGTATAGAGGTAAGATCAGCAATACAGATAATTTCATAAACTTGGTGAGTGGATTCGAATTAACTAGATGAATTTAAGAAAAGTTAGAATTAGAAAGACTTCATGACAAGTTAAATGTAGGAGTGAGGAGGTTGAAGATGTTGAGGAAGATCCTAGTTTGTATTTGGGTGGCTACGGAGTCGAAATTGCTATTCACCAAAAGAATGAATGCTGGGTGTAGATCAAACTTGGAAAAAGTAGAAGGTAATGAATTCAGCTTTGGGCACTTTAAAATTTAGGTGTTTGTAGGATATCTATCTATCTACCATCTATCTACAGAGAGTGAGTTTCAGGACTCAGATTTTGGTGGTTACCAGCACATATGTGATAACTGAAGTCAGGTGGTTGAATGAGGTTTCTTAGAAGAATATAAGCAATACAATATAGCAAGAAGAGAAGAGGCCGAGGATAAAACACAAATGGACATGAAAATTCACTGTGTGGGCAGAGGAAGAAGAAATTTAGAGGGAGATTTAGAGGAAATGTATGGATAAACAAGGGAATTATAATGTCAAAGATCTAAAAAAAAAGTCATTCAAGGATGAACAAATGTCCAATATTGCACAGATATTAAGGATTGATCTTAGAAATGCTCTAAAATTTGTCCTTTGGATTTAGTAGTGAAGACCATTTGTACCATTGACCGGTAGTTTCAATGGAGTAGTGGGGGAGAAGACCATGTTACAAGATGATGAGGAGTGGGTGGGAGAATAGGAAGTAGAAGAGTAAAGATAGATAGTGTAGATGAATCCTTGCCTCCAAAAGAGAAGAGACAAATAAAATGTTTGATATGGGAGGATAGATTTTTGTTTATTTTTAAAAATAAGACTGGAGAGATTTTTATATGTCTAAATGCAGCTAGAATGGATCTGGGAGACTGGAGGTGATAATACCAAAAAGAGAGAGGGGTTACTCAATAGAAAGATAGGAGAGCATGGAATCCAGAGGCCTCCACTGTCTCTGTGATAGGTGATACAGTTGTCTACTTTGAGTGAGAGTCAGGAAGAATGGTGGGGTAGGTGGTTTTGGAGGTCAAAGGAGGTTTAAAACATCATCTACATTAAATGGGAAAGAATATTGAACAAGTGAGTTGGGGAAATTTGGAGGGGGAGATGAACCGTGAGAGACTGTGGACTCTGAGAAACAAACTGAGGGTTTTGGAGGGGAGGAGGGTGGGGGTTTGGGTGAGCCTGGTGGTGGGTATTGTGGAGGGAACGTATTACATGGAGCACTGGGTGTGGTGCATAAACAATGAATTTTGGAACACTGAAGAGAAATGAAAGAAAGAAAGAAAGAAAGAAAGAAAGAAAGAAAGAAAGAAAGAAAGGAAGGAAGGAAGAAAGAAAGAAAGAAAGAAAGAAAGAAAGAAAGAATGAATATTGAACAAGGAAACAGAAGAATTACCAGACCACTCTAGGGACAGTGGATTTATTAGTGATTCTAAACTGGAATTTTTTTCTAATAGAGCTTCCTGGATGTAGGAGGAAGGCAGGCCAACTGTTGGATCGTTCAAGGTTGAGGATGTGGCATAAGCAAATATAATTCAGAATCTTGGTCGAAAATCAAGGTTTAAGTGAAGAATCAAAGTCTTCATTGGGTATATATAGAGGAGGATATAGGAAGAGACTGGCAGAGGGAATTCCAAGGGCCAGACATTTCAGGAGGAGGAAGATGGAGGTATGGATGGAGGCCGTGGGGGAACTAGGGGGATCTAAGCATAGTGAGGAATGATTGAATTTAATATCATTGGTGAAGCAGTTATAGGAGACAATGCTGGCATGGCTAGGAGTATGTGGCTGAAGGAGGGGAGATGAAAGTCATTGTAATTAAGGAGAAAAACACATTAAGAAGGCAGATTATTCGATTATAGTTCAAACTCTGACCCTTTCCAAATTATCTAAACCAAGGCAATCTGTCAACATGTATGACTTTTTGTCCACTCTGTGCAAGCACTGGGGGTGCAGCAGTGATCAAGATAGAGGCACTGTCCTCAAGGAGTTTACATTCCAGTGAGCAGAAATTTAAAAATATAAACATATAAATGAGCGAGACATGTCTGGTACTGTTATGGGTTTTGAAGAAAGTACCATCAATAAATAACATGGAGAGGGGCTACTTGAGCTAAGGTGGTAAGGGAAGGCCTCTCCTCAGAGAAGATGATGTTGGAACAAGGTGGTGGCCATGTCAGGAACTGGGGAAATAGTGTGCCAAGCAAAAGAGTAGTAAGTGCACATTGTCTACTGTAGGGCTGAGTTCAGTTTGTTTCAGTGACAGGAAGACCAGCATGGTTGAGCTGTAGTAAATGGCAGGGAGAGTGTTGGGCCTTGAGTCAGAGATTGGTTGATTGGGTCATGCAGGTGTTTTAATGGCCATTCCAGGGATTTACATTTTGTTCTGTGTGCTATAGGAAGCCACAGTCAGGTTCTAATGGGGTATGTGCTGGTTTATGCTCCTGTGAGAAGGATAAACTATAGAGTGCCCAGAGAGGAGAGATAGAGACCGATAAAGAGAAGATTGCAGTTTCTGAGGCAAGAAATGATGGTGACCTGGGCCAGGTTGATAATTTGGGAGGTGGTGAGAGAGGGTGAGGTTCAGGATAGATTCTGGAGGTGTCACTGATGAAGTTTGCTAATGAATCGGATCAGAGCAATGAAGGATGAATCCTCAGTTGTTGACCTGAGCAATGAATGGATAGAAAGATGGGGGGCAAAATCCATAATTCTGTTTTAGCCACGTTAAATGTGAAATGTTCATAATCTCCTCGTGTGCCTGTAGTGTAGGTAGTTAAATATTTAAGTCTGGATCAAAAGGAAATAGTTACAAAAACTAGAGTTGTAGATTTGATTATCTTGGAACATTAGATAGTTTTTAAAGTCATGGCACTGGGTAATGTATGGAAATGTTGAATCATTAGATTGTACACCTGAAACTAATATAACACTATGTTAACTAACAGGAATTTAAACAGCAACTTAAAAAATAAAAAATAAATTAAAAACACATTTCTTCAAAAAAAAAATAAAGTCATCGTACTGGATAGGATCACATAGGGAGTGAGAATAGGGAGAAATAAAGAAAGGTCTGATGACTGAATCTTAAAGTACTACATTTAGAAATTAGAAGAGAAGGAAGATCATCAAAGGAGACCTAGAACAGCAAGTGAGTCTGGAAGAAACCAAGGAACATGCAGTATCCCAGAAGCCAAGGGAAGAAAATGTTTCAAAACTCTACAAATGAGGTTAATTGTTTTTCCTCTCTGGTTGGGAATGGAGGTACAGGTTATGCAGAAAATCAGGGATTTGGGGCTTTCTCCCCTTATATCCTTTTCTGCATTCTCTGTGAACCTGTTCAGCTTAATAGCCAAGGCTGTTAAGAGTAAGCCATAGCCCTCACCTTTAGGAAGAAGATCAACATATATCAAGAATATCTTGTGTAGACATACACAGAAATAATTCAAAGTAGAAAGTAATGTATCATCAAAGAGCTTCAGTTGAAGCACAGTGGGATTTTGTATTGTCTTTCTGAAAAGGAAGTTAAGGAAATCTTCATGAAGGAGATTATGCTTGTGTGTACATAGACACACAGAAGCAGGGTCTCAAACATACAGAAATCTGCGGGAAAGATATCTTAGCCAGAGGGACTAGTGTAAGTAGGCCACAGAGGAAGAAACTTACAGCCTATCTTTCAAGGATCCCAGTCAGTTCAGTTTGTTTGGCTCAGAAATAGGTTGGTTGATTCTGTGTTCCACCCATGCCTAGGGCTCACATAGGAGACACACAATGCCATGGTTCTTTGCCACAGATGAAAACAGACAGAGAGCCAGAAACTCAAAAGATTAGCTTTCGGTTTCTAGACTCCTCCACTGTCATTGTTCCCCCTCCGACCTTTAATCCAAGTTTGTAAAAATCCCTGAAACATCCCTGAAACATCCCTGAAACTTCCCTGGTCTCCAAAGGGGAAGGATAGCAATGAGATTGTATTGAAGTCCTAAATCCCCAATGGCCCAGCTTAATCGAATGGACATATTTCATTAAACAAATGTCTTTGCCATCTGCTATATTCCAATTAGGAATGCATGAGGAACATATTTCTCAATTATGTTGGAGAAGATGTCTGAGCTCAGAGGCCCTGGCAAACAGCCTTTTTGCAGGCTCAATGGGGAGAGCTGCCTCCAGCTTGTAGTGGCCCTCATGTTTTTTTCATGTCTTTTCTCAATTCCACCAGTAACTTTGTATTGTGACATTCCCTTCTGAGTTACAATTGATCTGATCCAACACCCCCAAACATGCCACATGCTGGTTTCAAATCATTGCATTTATTATAATAAATAACACTTGTTGAGATTTTTGTTATGACCAGGGGCTGTGCTCAACATTTTGCATGGATTATTTTATTTAAATCTTAAAACTTCTCTATTAAGTAAGTAGCATCCCCCTTCTATGAATGAGGAAATGAAGGCTTAGTTAGCAATCTTAAATAATTTTGCCAAAGTACCACAGATTGTGAATGATGGAGCTGGGGTTTGAATGACACCAGAGTTCATGTTCTTACCAGTGAGTGTTACTTACTTACAATGGACAACGTGCAGAGTGTGGTGTGGGTATTGTCCTACTTCCAAGGAGTTCAGAGTCTGATGTGGAGGAAACAAGGAAATTAATCAGGATGGGTGGTGTCAAAGGAAGAGCTGAGTATAAGCTGGAAGTGGAAGAAGTTACTCCCAGGACCAGGTCAAAACTCTGGCACAGTATATTCACAGTTTCATATCCTAACCCAGAATTGTTGATGCAGGGCAACTACCAGATCCATTTATCCACTTACTCCCTCAACACCCAAGCCTGTTTTTTACTTAACCAGTCAATGGTGCTAACTCTTAGGCCTGGGTCACACCACTGGGGCTGATGATGATAGAGGAGAAAAATTACATAACACTGTGATTTTCTAGTTCTACACGTTTATTGGTGCCCATCTCAGATGCCTACCTCATACTACACAATGATCCTTCTACATGTCTCTTGTCCCTCACTGCTCAGAGAAAAATAGAAGCCATCATATGGTGCTGTTTCTAGGTATGGGTTGTTGTTGTTGTTGTTCTTCTTCTTCTTCTTCTTCTTCTTCTTCTTCTTCTTTTTAAGATTTTACTTATTTATTTGACAGAGATCACAAGTAGGCAGAGAGGCAGGCCGTCGGGGGTAGGGGGGTGGGAAGCAGGCTCCTTGCTGAGCAGAGAATCTGATGTGGGGCTCAATCCCAGAACTCTGGGATCATGACTTGAGCTGAAGACAGAGGCTTTAACCCACTGAGCCACCCAGGTGTCCCTAGGTATGGGTACTTCTGACCAGCTTCTACCCCTAGCTCATTCCCTGCCATCTCTGAGGAATAAAAATTAACCATTGACATTTATTTAGCATATTTTATAAATTGGAAACTACTGAATGTCTGCATGTATTAGGTCATTCAATCCTCATCACCAAACAGTTTGAATCTTCATTTTACAGACAAGAATAATGAGGCTCAGAAAGGTTAGGTCAGTGTTCCTCAGGATTACGTTCCTGTAGCTTTTGTCTTCTCGTTATATATATTGTCCCAACGAAACTGCATCTTTTTCTATGATGTTGGTCACCATCTGTATACTCATGACCAAATCTACATTTCCAGTCTAGAATTCTCCTTGAGCTCCTGTTTCCTGAGCTGCCCCATAGATGTCCACTGGTATCTCAAAAGGACATTTAACTTCCATTGCCATTACCACCCATCACTGGAATCATTCATTTTACCTTTCCTATCTTCATGGATAATATCACTATTAGAGATCATGGTGAGATTAAGAAAATAATATGATGGTGTTTGATTATGTGGGTAAAGAAGAATCCTACCTTCAGTGGGCCACCAGTCCTTACAAGATCCTCAAAGGAGATTTATGCAAAGCAAAAGGAATAATCTGATTATTACCTGTGGTTTTGGACCCCATACCTGGCCTAGAACTGAAGGTGAATCAAGCTGGACTCGTGGAGGATTTGTTTCTCCATCTGATGAATTTGAGTGGTCTTGAAACAAGGTAGTTTGAAAGGTTTGTTCAATTTCTAGCCCCAAGGCCAAGCTGGAATCCCTGTTCTCATATGACAACCCATATATATGGTAGCACAGAAAGCTAGAGAGTGTGTGTAAAAATGTGTGGTTACTTGCCCAATGCTCTTATAGGCTAGGTCCCAGATGCTCTAGAAACAGAGGAAGAAAAAAAATACTAATCTGGATTTTCTTCTAGAATAGTCTTCAATAGATACTACTTTCTGTAGGCTTTTGGGCAAAAACAGATTAGCCAGACTCTGGCTGTGTGGAAGGAGATAGAAGGAGAAAGAGTCCATTTGCTTATATAGCAGCCCATCCTATCAGTTTGCAAGCTGTCACTGGAGCACCATAGGATGTCCTGGAATTCAGCAGTGCAGACCAACATGCCTCCTCTTTGGGGAGGGACTAGCTCATTCCTGATCTCAATCCTATAGAAGTAAGGTGGAGGTTTATGTGAGGAATTGTAAGAGACTTTGAATTCCTTCTTTTACAAATCTTTTTTTTTTTTATTAGTTCTGTAACCTTTTTTTTTTTTTTAATCTCCCCAAGCCTCAGTTTCTTCATCTGTAAGATGGGGATAGTGACTCCACTTGGTGCATAGTAAAACCATCAGTAAATGGGATATGTGGTGGTGTGAGGGAGTGGGAATGAGACTGTTGGGGCGCTGATAGCAAGAGGGGCAGGTATGGTTGTAGTCAGGGTATTGTAGGCGAGATGGTGGTCAGAGTGGCGACAGTGATGGTCCTTGTGGTGGGTGATAATCATCTACGGGTTAGAATATGGAACTGTCAGATTTTTTACTCCTCCCTCTTGTTTATCACATTTAACCCATCAATATCTATAAATATTATTTTATGAATTTATTTTAGGCCTCATAGTCATCCTAGTTGGAAGCCATGCCATCAATTCTTTTGGCCCAATGGGTGAAATGACTTTCCCAGGGTCACACAGTGAAGATCCAGGGTTGGTCTAAGGTCTTCTTTCATAGTCTTTCCCCAGGATGACTGGGTTTAATTGTGGCTCCTACTCTATTATCTGGGCAAGTTACTTAGCTTTTTCTACCCATCAGCAAAGTAGGCAATGATAGGAATGCCTACCATGCAGAGCCGTTAGGAGTATTAAATATGGTAATGGATTTGAAGTATGCATTAGCTTCCCAAGGCTACTGTAACAAAGTACTGTAAGCGAGGTCGCTCCAAACAAGAGACATTTATTATGTCACAATCCTGGAGGTGTTAGCAGAACTATGCTCCTTCTGATGGCTCTCTGGGAGAATCTGTTTTTGCCTCGTGTAACTCTTACTGTTGCCAGCAATCCTTGTCGTTCCTTGGCTTATAGATATCACATAACAGTCTTCTCCCTATGTATCTGTATGTCATCTTCCCTTCGTTTGCGTCTGTCTCTGGGTCCAAATTCTATTTTTTATAAAGTTCACCGGTCATCCCAAATTTGGGTCCGCCCTAATTATGTCATTTTTACTTGATCTCCTCTGTAAAGACCCTACTTCCAAATGAGATCACATTCTGAGGCACTGGGATTTAGGACTTCAACCTATCTTTTTTAGGGGGACACAGTTCAGCCCATAACAATACGTTAACCAGTCTTGGATACAGAGTAAATCCTCAATAGATGTTTTTTTTCCCCTTCTCGCCAAGAAGCCTCTTCTATCAGCTCTGTGCTGAGGAACAGGACTGACAGCTTTTGCTCAGCAGCTGCTCGCATTACACAATTACACATTCAGCTCTGGAGGTGGGCGGCCCCTGTGTTCCCAGGGAACATCATCAATATTGTGACACTGCGACATGTGTCAGTTACGGGGTTCTCCAGGTCTCCTTCTTGGGGGATTCTTACAGAGATGGAAACTTAGCCTCCAGTCTTGGGCAGCGTGAGTGATGGCCCACTCAGAGGCAGGAGGGTGAGAGGGTCGGAGTGTCAGAACAGCCAGAGACCTCAGATCCAGCGGACCCAACCCCCTCACTTGAACGATGAGGAACCAGCAACCCCTCCTCCCCCCATACCCCAACGCCCTGGAAAGAGACACTCGCCAAGATCACAGCCCTCGTCTCCTAATTTCCACTCTATGCTCTTTCAACAATATCCATACCCTACCATTAGCACTGTCTTTTTATTGAGTGGTTTACTTCGTATGGAAACTCTTTGAATTTCTCCATCTGTGCAATGGGAGAGTTGCTCTAGGCCAGCCCCGTCTAACAGAGATACAAAGTGAACCTCATAAGTGATTTTAAATTTTATAGTGATTACATTAAAAAAAGTAAAACAGGAGAACTTAAGTTTAATAAGTTGTTTAACCAACAGTATATCCAAAATTTTATTTTAATCCGCAATCACTGTATGATAATTAATGACACATTTCACACTTTTGACTTACTGACTCTTTGTAATCTCATGTACCTTATGGCACCTCTTAATTTCAGCTCATCATGTTTCAAGTGCTCAATGGCCACATAGCCAGTGGCTATGGTACTGGAGAGCGGGGCTCTAGGTCACTGGTTTCCAGTGCTGGTTGGCCCATCTATGGTGAAAATGTTAGGTGAATGTATCATTTCTGCTTTTTGAGGAAAGATTATTCATTCTTAAGTTTATGTTCTTTCTCTCTTGAAATTTTTGGTCAAAATGTCTCCTCCCTTGTTGAATGAAATGATGGCGATACACAGATGGAAATTTTTTTGTGTTTGTTTTTAAAATGCCCTTATTTGACAAAATCATAGCCAGAAATGCTAGACCAGTTAAGAAAATATATACATATATTAAGAGAAAATATACATATATGCATATGTATGTGTATATATGTGTATATATATATATATATACACATACCTATGTCTGCATATGTGTATGTATAACATGATCATCTATGAAATCATCATCATTAAGCCTTTAAGGCTTTTTCCACTCTGGTCTTCTGTAATTATCATTAAAAATCAGGTAGAGGTAGGGGCTCATGGGTGGCGCAGTCGGTTAGGCACCCAACTCTTGGTTTTGGCTCAGGTTGTGATCTCAGGGTCTTAAGATTGAGCCCCTCGTGGGACTCTTTGATCAGCGTGAACTCTGCTTGAGCTTCCCTCTCCCCCTCCCTCTGTCCCTCCTGCTCATTCCCTCTCTTTCTCAAATAAATAAATAATTTTTAAAAAGCCAGGTACAGGTAAAATGTCTGTGTCTTTGCAGACTAGGAACTGAAAGCTAAAGGACCAAGAAAGATCAACTTGGCTTTGGTTTTGTCAATTGTCGAGCATTTGGACTTTACAACACTGAATTGAGTGTAATTAAAGGCTCTTATTAGGTCAAGCCATCACACTGGACTCTGGTTTTCTCTGACTCTAGGGATGATAAAGAAGGGGTACTGAGAAGTTCTTTCTCTTTCTCTTTCTTTCTTTCTCTCTCTACCTTCCCTCCCTCTGTCCCTTCTTCCTTCTTTCCTCCCTTTCTTTAGAGAAATTATTTCTTCTATATTTTATCCTTGAGCACATGAACTCTGGTGCCTTCTGATCACTCCCTGGGGAATGCACCTGATGTGGGCTCAGGGCCTGGCTCACCCAGGTATTTCCATATGGGATGAGGACTGATGTTCCTTGGGAAGGCATAGTCATGATTAAAGCCTCAATTCTTTACTGTTGGCTTCTCAGTTGTGCAAACTCTGTGTTCTTCCTCATTGTCATCTCACCTCTCCACATCTCTACCCTGTTCTCTATCCATGAAGGTCTGCTTTCAATTTTTTAAGTTTTCCATGCTTCTTCATGTCTCAGGGTCTTTGTACACATTGTTCCCTCTGCCTGGAAAGCCCTTTCCTCCCGGCTTACCTCTCTGGGCTCATCTTCAGTGTTACTTCCTCAGGGAAGCCCACTTTTATCCTCCAGACTTGGGCAGGTCTCCTGTTACAAACTCCCTTAGCTCCTATGCTTTTCAGCATCTAGCCTAATTATAGCTCAATAATTATTTGTGATTGTCTACTTGATGTCTGCCTCTTTGACCAGACTATAAGCTCCAAGGGAAGCTTTTGTTCAGAGATGTTTGCCTGGCACCTAACTCCATACTCGATTCAATAAACACTCAATAAATAAATACCGGTTGCAGAAGTGTAGGAATGTTCTCCATGTAGCATTTAATTTGGGGGTAGTCATTTCACATACTGTGAAAGGGACATTACCTGGACATTGGCTCCCACTAGGCCAGTCCTGGCCTCTCAGGGTTGTGATCCTTTGGTATTTGGAAGCTCTAGAAGATTCTGTGTACTTCCTTCTGGGCGTATCTAACAAAGAAGCTGTCAGGTGAGTCTGCCATTATCCTAACACTAGGAATCACATGGTGTGTCCTGGTCACACCTGCACCACTCATTAGCTAAGAAATCTTGGGAAAGCCACTTAAATTTCAACTCAGTAGACTCAT
This sequence comes from Martes martes, assembly GCF_963455335.1. Classification (NCBI taxonomy): domain Eukaryota; kingdom Metazoa; phylum Chordata; class Mammalia; order Carnivora; family Mustelidae; genus Martes; species Martes martes. The sequence continues at coordinate 122,705,236 of NC_137892.1, read as the reverse complement.
CAGTTCCAGGTTATATTTCTAGTCGGTGGCTTCAGCCTAAAATAGGTTTGTCAGAATCTGTCAGATGTGGAGGGCCCAGATCTGTTATCTCTGGAGGGCTCATACAGGCTTTGGACAATGGGGAGATCTTGTCAGAAACTGTGTTGCTTGTGACTCTGGGTTCTGAGAAATAGAAACTTGTCAGAGGAATAAAGTTTACCTCTCTTTTGTCCAAGGTCGCCAGTGAGTCACCGACTGTGCCCAGAATAGCAACTGGCTCAGGAACACAGTTCTGATCATTTTTGAATATCACCCAGATACTTGCTAGACGATAAATATTTTTTCCCATTTTATTATTTTTAAAAAATGGATATGGACTACTGGCACTGAGGAAAGAGGACCAAACCATTGGGGATGAAGAATCCAAACAAAACCTAGGAGCGTCTTGCTGGTCTCTAGTCCCTCTGTTTGGGTGAACCATGTGAGAATGAAGGGAGCCCTGGAATGGGGGCCAGAAAGCCTGGGTTTTTGTTCCAGTCCTAATGCTGATGAAATGTGAGGCCTAAGCTCTCTGGACCCCATCCTCCTTTCCTGTAAAGTGGAAAGAGTCCACTTTGATCACCTCAGTGAAACGTCGCAAAGTTTCAAGTGTTTGTGTTAATTTATTTCAAAAACACAAAGTCCTCTACAAACAGAAGGATTCCAGTGATTGTTTTGTTGCCCATGAGGATATCCTACGCATTAGATGGAGCCATGTATACGCTGAGCCCTCTGGGCTCAGTCATTCACGGTGAAGAACAAGTCATTCACTTTTCTGAAACTCAGCTTTTCCCCTCTGTGAAATGGGACAAGCAAATCTTTCTCTGCAGGCTCACTGAGTTGCTATGAAAATGAAATAAGCAAATGTTGTGAAAGTACTCTGAAAGGTGTAAGGCCATTCTTATCTTGCTTTCTAATCCTTTGCATTCCTTCCTTTTCTCTCTCCCTGCTACCATCTCTACTGGACATCTGCTGTGTTTCAGGCACAGTATTAGTTATGGAGGACACGTGTGTAAGACGCATGACTCATATCATGCCTTCTAGGGATATTTGAATTTATTTAGAGAGACATGGACATACAGGAGCATAATAGAGTGTTTTGTAACAACATTGAATGAACACTTACTATGTGTAATGCACTGTTGAAAGCACTTCCAATAAATCTAATCCTCACACTAACTCAGTAGTACTCAAGGGTCCTAAGAGTTTCCCCAGGTTTGAAGAGGAGGAAACCAATGCCGAGAGAAGTTGGGTATTTTGCCCAAGGATACAGAACTACTATGACTCAGGTGCTGTGGCTCTGGAGCCGGTGCCCTTACTCATCAAGCACAAAATGTACCGAGTATAGCAGAAGCAAGAAAGAAGTGGGGCATTAGTTGAAAGCTAGAGAGATCAGGGGAAGTTTACAGAGGAAATTACAAAACCAAGTTTTCTAAGTGGCAGGAATGGGAAGGGCAGACGGGACAGCTAAAGCAAAGCCACGGAGGTGTGAAATAACCCGAGAAGCCACGAGACCCTCTGTGGTTTGTCTCCTACCAACCTTTCTGATTTCCCCTCCTTATTTCTGCCCTACCGATTCTGCCGTAGCCACACTGTCCCTGCTGGTCCTGCTCCGCCAGACTTTTCTTGTTCCATGTCTTCATGTTTGCTCTTCTTTCCTAGGACTCTTTTCCCTTCCTTGCATGGCTGTTCTGATGCAGATGTCATCTCCTCGGAGGGGCCTCCCCTGACCACCCTGCCGATTACAGTCACTTCCCTTCCCTCGGCTGGCAGCTTTTCCTGCTAACACAATATTACCTGAAATAATCTATTTATGAGTTCACTTTATCTTTGCCTGCCTTTCCTGACTTCATTAGAATGTCCACAAGGGTGGGAGCATTGTCTTTCGTGCTCACTGGTGTGTCTTTAGCACTTAGAATAGTGGCTGGCACAGGGTGACTGCTCGGGGAGTGTCTGTGGAGTGGGGAAGGTAGAGTAGGACATGGGGTATGATGGGATAAGACTATTCCCATGCACAGCGGCCCTGTGATGAAGATCTTGAACAGCTCGTAGACAATTCTTACGCCTGCTATCCTGGCAGGGTTCTTCCAGCACGTGACTGCCCCTCCCCACAGGGGGCTTCTGGAGCTGTTGGGACCATTAGGTTGGTCACAACAGATGGGGACGCTGCTGACATTTAGTAGACAGGCGGTCAGTGATGCCATTTTCCTGTGATGGATGGAATAATCCTGCCCTGACAACAATAACAACAATAACAACAATAACAACAACAACAAGTTCCATCCAAAAGGACAATACCCCCAACCCCATTAAGAAACTATTAAGAAACTATGACTATTTAGTAAGAGTGGCCCTTGGGGGTCTGAGCAAGAGCACCACTCTAGTCTTCATCTTTTAGCAAAAAGAAAGGCATGAAGTGGAGTTCAGGTTTATTCATCTGTAAAGTACAAGTCTTTTCTTTGCCACTGGGTTACCTGTGCTAATGAAGGAGAGAGAGCATCAGGAATTGCAGCATGTTTTGTTTTTCAGTTAATTAGGGTCTCGTATGAAACGTCTCTTCACAGGTATAAAGCTTATTATTATGACTAGTTCCATGAAAAACATCTCCGCTGTGATTTCATTTGAATCTGATTATTTCTGCTGTGAAGTAGTGGGATGATAAGATAAAACACATTATATATCTGTAGGTCTGTTTCCTTCCTCCCTCTCTCTCATCTCCTTCCTCCCTTCCCCACTTTCTCCCTTCTTTCCCCCCTCCCTCCCCTTCCCCCTCATCCCCTCCTCCCCCTTCCCCCACTTTGATTTTCATTAGTGCCCTTGCAACCTTGCAACCTTCCCCCCACTTCCCTACCTCTTTCCCTCCCCCCTTCCCTAATTGCCATGATGAAAATAAAACAGGAGCTGGTGTCTCTGTGTGTCGGGGGAGGAAGGACACTGTTTTAGATGAATAGAACCCATGCACAGGTAGTTGATTATATGGGCATAGGAATAGAAGTTTATTCATTTCAAAGAGCAATTTAGATGCTAGCAGGGAAAATAGATAAATGCTATATATATTTTTATTCAAGCTAGGCCTTGGATAGGTAGAGCTTGCACACTGAATTGAAGGTGGCCAAAACATTTCTCCACAGTCCAGAGAATCATTACTTTCATTCAGGACTTCAACAGGCTGTGGGTGAGATGTTTTTAATGAGTGAGGACCATGTAATGGACGCTACACTGCATGGTGGGAGCAGAGTGGCCTGCAGCACAGAATGTGGCATTTTCCCTGCCTCCCCCAACCCCTCTTGCTGCTGCGAGTCTGGTCTCTGCAGTGCAGTGCATGGAATTCCATCATCAGTGCTGCAAGCTTAGACTCGTGGCCAGGATTCCATGCAGTTCTTTTTGTTTTATTTTAAATGTCATCAGATGATTTGAGATTCTCTCTCTCTCTCTCTCTTTCTCAGCTGAAGGGAGTGCTCCTCCAAGGAGCTAGCATTTTCATTTAAGGGATTGGGAAGGTCAGGGCTTTGAGTTAGATGAACCTGGTTTAAACATGGGTCTGCTGCTTAAGTCAGGCACTTCACCTTCTAGGAAATGGGTTTTGGCATCTGTTAAGTGAGGCTAATTTGACCTCTGCTTTGGGTTCCAGGAGGAATGAGTGAGAGAACACACTGAATGGTCTTGTGCTATGTCTGACAGAGGAAGGGTGACCAACCTTCCCAGTTTGTCCAGGACTATCTTGGTTTTGGTGGTGAAAGTCATACATCTCAGAAACTCCCTAGTACTGGGCAGTCTGGAACAATGGGTTATCCTAGAGCAAGCGAGTGTTTCAGAAGTGCTAGTTATTAATAGCAACCCCAGTAATAATTTCTCTCCTAGTAATGGGGCTGAAATCTATGAGGCCCTTGTTCTCTGTTTCCTGACCTCCCACAGATGGCCAGTGCTTTCATACTCAATTGAGGCATGTTTCTTTTAAAATTTCTGTTCCAAAACTGGTAAACGAGTTCTGATACCTTCATAATACTGACACATTGGGCAGAAATCATGTCTCTTGTTACGATGGAGTTTACAGCTTTTTGATTTAGGCTAATAGCAACATTAGACCCATCTCAACCTTTACTTTGGCTCTAATTTAAGCCTCTGTAGCTTTGGTTTCATCTGTAAAATGAGACTAAGATCCCTGTCTTTGCAGGTTGCAAGGGCGCTAGTGAAAATCAAATGAGATCGTAGGAGTGAGTCTGCAGAGTAAACTGAAAAGCATATTATAAAAATAAAGAATTATTTAGCTTTGAATTTGAGGACGAGGACAGAGTTTCTGTATTCCTGGGCCCCAGCACAGCCCCAGCACAGCACAGGAGGTCCTCATTGTGCTTACTTGGTAAATGAATGAAAGAGTGAGTGACCATGGGTGTGAGCCAACACATGAGTCTCCTCTGGTGTGAGCTGCTCGTGGGAGGGGAGCTGACATGACCTGCTCCCTAATCCTAGCTGTTAGGCACCAGTCTTGCCATGGCCCTGCCTCCCAACTGAAAACAAGTGTGCATCTCTGTGACCTGCTTGTCCCAGGATGGGCAGAGGCAAAATCTCCCGACAGTTAAAGCTGGATTAACAGCCCATGAACGTTTTATTTCTCTGCTGGCTGAGCACAGTAACAATTGATGGTAATATTATGTTCTTTCTCATTGAGGGGAGAGTGAGAGAAACAGGAGAGAAAGGATTGACCTTTTAGCTCTGAAAGAAAAGAATACTGGGGAAACGGTGGTCCATTGCACATGCGCACTCATACAGTTCGCAACATTTCTGGGGTAAACTTCACTTAGTCAATCAAGGGTTTTTAAGCTTTTCTGGACTATGGAGATCCTTAGAAGAGTCTAATTGGAAACTCTGGAGCTCTCTCCAGGAAAACACCTATGTACACATATGTATTAAGTTTGTCATATGATGTCATGGAACTCTTAGACCCACTGAAGAGTTTTTCTAAACTCAGTAAAGACATTTTTAATTTAGTTTGCAGATGTATCTTGTTGGCTTAAAGATGACTTAAAATTGTACTGAATTAGTTGCCGACAGCTAAAATCAGATTTCCACATAAACATCCAGGTGTCTGTCTGTGTCTGTCTTCTCTTAAAAAGCCAAAATGTCTGCCGTTCTTGGGCTGATGTGGTAGCTATCAGCTGGGCTGAGCTGGGGTGGGTTTTTGTTGTTGTTGTTGTTTTTTAAATGGGGGAAAAAGACTTTCTAGTTATCGACAGTCCTTTCTTCTTCCCTTTTTAGCCCTTTGAGTTTTGTTCACTACTCTAGGAAGGGTAAAGGTCAGAACACCTGTCTCTTAAAGGTTCATCTTTTGGCTTCCAGAAAGAGAGCTCTTCAGGAAACCATGAAGTCAAGTATTCTTGGAACCTGCCCTCAGAAGAAATTCCACCCAGTGTATAAAACCAATAAAGGAGAGGGTGGTCTGTTTAAATGGGGCAAGTGGGCCCTATCTTCTGTCAGTTAGTTTGGCCTGTCCCAGCCTTATGTCACGGGTTCCCAAGGCACCACTTGGGAGCTTCCAGGACTTCTGAGAACTTCTTTGTATTAGTCAGAATTCCTTCAGTTGCATCTGACACAAACTTGAACGAGATTTAGCTGAACAGGTAATTTACGGGCTTAGACAAATTTGGGTGTTTGTCCTCAGACAGGGCTGGGTCCAGAAACCCAGATGGTGTTAATCAGGGATCCCCCATTATTCTTTGCTTTCCTCTGAATTGGTGTCATTCTCAGGAAGGCTCTTCGCATATGGGAGACAGAGGACCACCAGGAAGACTCAAGACTTGTGTTATCGATATGTTTTACAATCCTGTTAGGAAATAAGAGTTACAGCAGAATCTGGGATATGGTTTCAATGAGCCATTTTGGGTGAGTGCGCATCCCTGAGTCAATTGCTAGGCCGGGAAAATGGAACCAGCTCTGATCAGGCCTTGATGATATGTTCCCGGGATCATAGAGGTTCAGGGACTGGGGTTAGTGTCACGTGAGCCACATGGATGAGTACTAGGGTAGAGCTAATTCTCGAAAGAGTAGTGGAGTGCAATCACAGAAAGATGCTAGAGAGGCATAAACAGCAAAAGTCTATTCCACAATGATTTAGCCCAACTTTTCTTTATACTCATGAGGATGTGGAGACTTGGAAAGCCACAAGGCCTATGGGGCGGCAGAGCTGAGATGCAAACCCAGAACTTTGGCCTCTAATCCTAGTGCTCCTTTCATTTTAGGCACTGGTCTTTCTTACCTATTTTTCTGTGATCCTGACTGTGATATGTTGTAATCATATTTGACAATAAATCAATCCTTGAACTATAGAATTTTAGTGATAAAAGGGGCCCGAGTGGGTTTATTACTTAAATAAGAAAACAAGCCCAGAGAGACTAACTGACCTATACAAGGTCAACTGACAATTTATATAAGACTATCAAGGTGTTCTCACATCTCTTATCTCATTTGACAGTAAGAATGATCCTATGACATGTTGAATGTGGGTTTCTTTTTTTCAAGTATTTTCTCATCAATGAGATCATTTTATCTCCACAACAATCCTGTAAAGTTGGAGAGGATAGGAATTATTCACCTATGTTTATATAAGGCACAGAGTCATAGAAGGTAAGATACTAGCCCAAGGTCCTACAGACATGTAAGGAGAAGACCCAGTTCTAGAATTCATTTGTCTGGCTTTAGGTACTTTTTCTTTGTGACACATAAACCGAAGAGAGAATTTATACTCAAGAACCTTCTACTTAAGATTTAATCTAAAGCTATTGGACAGACTGATCATTGTTAAGGTTTTCAAATCTTACTGCTGTAAGTTATATTTGTCCTATACCAAAGACAAATCACAAGAATAAAATTTAAATAAAAGAATTTGGGAAAAATAATATAAATGACAAGATGAGATTAAATTTAGAGAATTTTAGATCTGGAAGGGCTTATAGAATAAAAGAAAGAATAGTTCTCTTCTTTATAGATAAAGAGACTGTGGTTTAGAGGCACCTGGCTGGTTCAGTTGGTAGAGCAGGTGACTCTTGATCTCAGGGTTGTGAGTTCAAACCCCATGTTGGGCATAGAGATAATGTTTAAAAAAAAAAAAAGGAAAGAAACTGAGGTTCAGAAAGTTGATATAATATGCCTCAGAGCCTATTGCTGGTGCATGGTAGAGACCAGACAACAATATGGGTCTCCCAACTTCCTGTCACCCTGAGGACTTTGGTCATGGTGACTCAGAGGGAATGTATCATTTGTAAGACACTGTACGACTATCTAAAAGATTCTGTAGCATTTGAATGTGTGAGGAACACCAGCCACTGGTGACACTCAAGGTGAATTTTGGTGTCACCCAGACATGGAATTAGGTAACATTGATTTGAGCTCCAAAAAAGTAATTCTCTTTAATTTTCTTTCATTCTTCTGATCCCATTAAAGGAAAAGTATCTGTTAGATTCTGATTTGACCTTAAAAGCTCTCTAGCACTGGCTTGTGTCCCTTTTTTAGTAGAATGTATGGGTCGCAGTGTCAGAGTTTTTGGTAGGGTGGAGTCCCTGGCCAGAACTTAATGCACTCTGTTGTTTTCCTTGTCTATATTTTGCCTATATGACAAATGATACTCATTTTCAATTCATGAATTGATCTAAAGTTTCTTCAAAATTTTACTTCAGTTCTATTTAAAATTTATTTTAAAAAATGAGTTGATTTATAAAAGGAATCTTACATATGTAATATTGCAGACTATGGTAATGGTACACAGACCCAGCAAAATCAAGATGATGTTAAGTAAATGAAGTTGGAGAAATACCGCTGCAGGAACTGGGTCTGAGGCTGTTGTCCTGGGTGTGTTGAAGAGTGTGCCGTCTAGACCTTAGAGGAACACAGATTGACTCCTAGTCCTACCACCAAAGCAAGCTGTGTGACCTTGGGTTAGACACTTCGCATCTCTGAATCTTAGAGGGTCAAAGTAAACAACAGTGCTTGCTTAGCAACGCTGTCATGAAGGTGAAGAAATGCATATGACAAGTACCAAGCATGGTACCCAGCACTTGGTAGGTGCTAAAGGAATGAGAGCTCTGAGGAGCCCTGTGCTTTAGGTCATAGTGAATGAAAGAGGAGAAAGGGGAAGGATGGCGGAGGGGATAAAGCAGCAAATCCTGTCTTGATTTGAACCTCCCACCTCCTCTTTTGCTTCTCAAGAGGCCAGGCAACATCTCAGCTTGTTAAGGACATCTTTGCTCCAGGAGGTCTGTTTTGTCACTTTCTGAGAAGGCAAACTCTAATCCCCGAGGCTGCTTTATCACTGGAAGACTGACGGCAAGTTTGCTTGATGGAAAAGCAGCCTTCAGGGTGTGCTGGGAGGTGGATTCATTTGTTATTCCGGCATAGGAGGCCTTAGCTTCTGGGTTGTTAAAGAACAAACAAAAATATCCCTTAAAAAAATAGGCTATGGTTTGGTGAAGCTTGAAATGTAATCCCATGGTTCAGCCCTAAGAGAAAATCTTCATTAAGCTTTTTGAGGTTTGCCCTGGTGGACTGTGGTTTGCTGTGTGGGCTGCAGTTTACTAATTTGATTTCTGAAAATACCACGTGAAGATACGTTTGTCTTCCTTACTGGGTTTCCGCCTCTTCCTCAGATATGGCCCCTGAGGCAAGTTCCTCACCTACCTCGGCCTGGCCCTAGCCCTGTTCCCTGTTCCACCATGGCCAGTGGCCCCCCTGCCATAAGGAAGAGAGTGTAGCATGACACTGTGAGGCCCCCTGGTAGGCTTAAACGTAAATACTAGAGAAAGGGATTTTTTTTTTGTTCAACACAAGCTGGACAACAATGAAATAGTGTGCCTGATGAAATGATGATTGTCCTAATGTAGTGAAAGTACCACCCAGATCAGGTGACTTCATACAAGAAAGCTAAGAGTGGAGGGGTTTTTATGCATTGAACGGGCACTTAGAATGGAAGACCTTCACTTGTAATCCTGATAGTGCCTGAATTGAATCCGTTTAATCTTTCATTCAACAAATATCACTTGGAGTGTCAGCACCATGCTAGACACTGAACGTGAATACAGATGTAAAGAGACCAGGGTGCCTGGGTAGCTCAGTCCCTTAAGCATCCGCTTTCATTCAGTTCAGGTCATGATCCCAGGGTTCTGGGATCGAGCCCCACATGGGGCTCTCTGCTCGGCGGGGAGTCTGCCTCCCTCTCTATCTGCCTCTCCCACAGCTCATGCTCTCTCTGGCTCTCAAACAAATAAATAAAATCTTAAAAAACAAAACAAAAAGCAACACAAAACAAATGTAAAGAGACCATGTCCCTATCCCAGGAGGTCCCATTTCTCAGCTGTGAATGTGGCAGGGGTAGACAACTCCAGTAAAGCAGCTAGCGTAAGCTGAATGATAACTATGTCCAAAGCACAGTTGCTGGGTTTTCTACTGGCTGCGTATTATATATTTGTTATGGAAATAAAACGTACGTATAGTGAAACCCCCACATCATATGTTTACAGTTTGATGATTTGCTAAATATATATGTATATATACCCATATACACCAATGTAACATGATCCCAGTCAAGAAATAGAAAACATTTCCATCACCCCAGTAGGTTCCTGTGTGCCACATGCCAGACAGTCTCAGTGTTCTCAGACTCAGCCTCTACTTCACTCTCTAATACTATATGACTGTTTTGCCTGTTTAAAGATTAAATCAATGTGAAATCATAGAGTGCTTTAGAATTTGAGTCTGGCTTTATTAAATTAGCATCTTTTTTAAAGATTTATTTTAGAGAGTACAAACAGGAGGAGGGGTAGAGGAGAGGGAAAGGAACATGCTGCCCACTGAGCTTGGAGTCCAATGCGGGGCTCCATCCCATGACCCTGAGATCATGACCTGAGCCAAAATCAAGAGTTGGATGCTTAACCAACTGAGCCACCCAGGCACCCCATAAATCAGCATGTTTTTAAAGAGTCATCCATATTATTGTAAATTTTAATATCTTTATCTTGCTGAGTAGTATTCCACTGTATGAATATGCTACATTTTTTTTTAACCGTTCACCTGTTGATAGATAGTTGTCTGCAGTTTTGAGGTATTAGAAATAAAGTTGCTTTGAAGATTATATCTATCTATCTATCTATCTATATCTATATCTATCTATCTTTTGGTTCTTATGGGGTTTCTTTTCTGCTGGGTCTGGAGGTGAGACTATGTTTAACTTTTTAAGAAAGGGTTGAATAATTTTCCAGAGTGTTTGGACCATCTTATACTCCCAGCAACAGTACACGAGAGTTTCACTGGTTTACATCGTTGCCAATATTGGTTGGTGATGAGATTTTTAATTTTAGCCATGCTAGTAGGTATGTACTGTATCTGTGTTTTTTTTTCTTTTTTTAAAATTAGGTTTTAAAGCCACCTGTAGTAAAGTTGACTTTTTTCTAGCATATAGTTTCTATGAATTTTAACTACTATAGATTTGTGTAACCAGCCCCTAATCAGGGTATAGAACAGTCCTATCACCTGAAAAAACTTCCTCTTGCACTCTTATAGCTAAATCCTCCTCTCACTCCAACCCTGGCAGCCACTGATGTGTTCTCTCTCCTTATAGCTTTGCCTTTTCCAGAATGTTATATAAATGGAATCATATATTTAATTTTTGATACCAGCTTCTCTCCTTGAGCAAAATACCTTTGACATCCATCCATATTACTGCATAAAGAGTTTTGCTTATTATGAATAAAGTTATTATAAGCATTTCCATAGAGGTGTTGTATCTACATAAATATTCATTCTCTTGGGTGACTAAGAGTGGGGTTGCTAGGGTCATATGGTAAGTGTATATCTAGCTATATAAGAAACTGCCAAATTCTGGTGCAAAATGGTTGTACCATTTTGCATTTTCTACCAGTATTCTCTGAGAGTCATAGTCATTCTGTATTGCAGGTTGAATTGTGTCCCCCAAAAGATATGTTAACATCCTAACTCCTGGTACTGATGAACATGACCTTATTTGGAAATAAGGTCTTTGCAGATACAATGAATTTTAGATGAGGTCAGACTGGAATAGAGTGAGCCCTAAATCCAATGACCGGTATCCTTATAAGGAATGATTTGGAGACACACAAATAGAAGGAAGACAGTCATGTGAAGATGGAGGTAGAGCTTGGAGTCATGCAGTGACAAGCCAGGAACACCAAGAATTGTCAGCAACGATCAGAAATTAGGAAGGGGCAAGGCAGGATTCTTCCTGAGAATCCTCAGAAGGGTCATATCTCTGTTAACACCTTGATTTGGGACTTCTAGCCTCCAGACTGTGAGGGAACAGATTTTAAACCGGTTTAAAATTTAAAATTTAAACAGATTTTAAACAGGTTTTAAACCACCAACTTTGTGGTAATCTGTTATGGAAGTCCAAGAGAATTAATACACTCCGCATCCTCTCCAGCACTTGCCTCCTTCCCCCTCCCCTAACCTGGGGAAAGGTATCATTCTAACAGATGTGTAGTAGAATCTTACTGTAGTTTTAATTTACATTTCCTTAGTGACTAATGATGTTGAGCCTGTTTTCATGTGCTTAGTTGTCATCCATATGTCTTCTTTGTTGAAATGTCTACTCAAATCTTTTGCTCAATTAAAAAAAAATGGGCTTGTTTACTTTTATTGAAGTTTGAAGATTCTTTGTATATTCTGGACAAAGTCTCCTGTCAGGCATGTATTTTTCAAAATTTCACTGTCTGCCTTCTTTCATTCTTTTGCCAGTGTCTTTTACAGAGGAGACATTTTGAGTTTTGATGAAGTCCAATTTATGTATTTTTTTCTTTTACAAATCACATTTTTCTTGTTGTAGCTAAGAAATCTTTTCCTATCTCAAGTTGCAAAGACTTTTTCCAATATTATAGTTTCAAATGTAAATCATCAATTCATCAATTTTCTTTTAAAAAAATTAGAAGATAAGCTCTTAAATTTTATTTTGACCCACGTATTTACCAGTCTGGTATTCTATATTTCTGTAAATCTAAGGTTTCTTTCAGTCTTCATTTCCTGAAAAAATTTCTTTACCACTCGTATGTGAAGATGTACTAGCAATTAATTCTTTCAACATTTATTTATCTGAATAATGTATTTTATTTTACCTTTAGTTTTGAAGGATGTTTTCATAGGATATAGATTTATACGTTAGCAATTTTATTTTTCTCAACTTTAAAGATGCCTTCCCATTGGCTTATAGTGCTTCTATTCTCTCTGATGAGAAATCAACCATCATAATATTTTTATCTTCGTATGTGATGGGTCTTTTGTCTTTGGTTGCTTTTAAGATTTTTCTCTTTATCTTTTACTTTTAGGAGTTTAACTCTGATATGTGGGGTTTTTTTATATTGATTATACTTGGAGTTTGCTGTGGGTTTTTTCTTTTTATCCCTGATCTTTTTTTCACAGTATCTGGGAAGTTTTCAACCATATTACTTTAATTACATTTTCTTCATATTTCTCTTTCATCTCCTTCTGAGTCTCTAATTATACACATTAGGCAGGCTGCTTAGATCACTGAGACTTTGTTCATGCTTTTTCCAATACTCTTCTCTCTGTTTTTAAAATAAATAATTTCTATTGATCTCCTTCCAAGTTTGCAAACCCCTTCTGCTGATAATTTCATTTAATGAATATTTCATATTTAATATCACATGTGTCATTGTTAGAATTATCACTTGGTTCTTTTCTTTAACTTAAATTTGCCTTTTGATAATTCCCTCTCTTTATTCATTATGACTATATTTTTTCATATAAGTTTTTGAACATATTTCTAATATTTGCATTAAAGTTCTTGTCTGATAATTACATCTAGGGCACTCTGGGGGTCTACTTCTATTACTTGCCTTTTCCCTTGATTTTAGATCATGTTTTTCTCTTCTTACATTAGATAATATTGGATATTGTGCATGATGCATTGTAGATAGTTAATATTTAAAAAATTTTCCCCTACTAGGAAGTTACTGAGTGATCATGTTGAGCTTGAGAAGGATTGGTTTTATATATCTTTAGAGTACGTATGTTTCTTTGGTTTTAATCATTGTAAGAATCCCTTAATTCTGAGTCTTTACCATATATTATAGCTCTTTTGGAGCATTAATGGAAAGCCCAAGGTATTTATTAATTTTATGTATTTATTTTTTGTTAAATATTTTATTTACTTAGAGAGAGAGAGAGAGAGCAGGGGAGCGGCAGACAGAGGGAAAAGCAGGCTCCTTGCTGAGCAAGGACCCCAATGTGGGACTTGATCCCAGAACCCTGGGATCATGATCTGAGCCGAAGGCAGATGCTTAACTGACAAGCCACCCAGGCATCTTCCCAAGGTACTTATTAAGCGTTTCTGACATGGTTAAACCCTCAAGCACTGTCTCCGTCTCAAGTGAGCACTAGCTGAAATACCACTTTTGGCCAGTTGCCTTTCACTGTTGATTTCAGCTGGGTTCACTGAGCCACTTATGTTTAGTGAACATTATGAACAGCCTCACATGTTCTATTCTAGAGTTGGCCAAAGATTGGAGAGGTGTTTGTACTAAGGTTTTAGTGCTTCCCACTCTATAGGTTTCTTCTCTCCTGAATCTTTTCCATTGGTTTCCACTGAAATCCTCTGACACATTTAGCCAATAAGACTCCAGCTTTCTGCTAGACTACTAGAATCTGCACTTTGTGAACCAGAGATGCCCTCAGGAAAAAAGCTGAATAAACATGGATCTTACCCTTGTAGTTTCCTTCTTTCATGGATTGAATACACTCCAGTTACTGCCTGCTTTTGATCACTCTCAGTACCTTAAGACAGTTATGTTTTTAAAGAAATATTTCACTCACTTTATTATTATTATTTGTAGCTGGGATTGTCCAATACAAGTCACTCTATTATTACTGGAATTAGAACTTCTCTTTACTCTATGAATTGTTATATTTTTCCTCATAATAGAATAATAATTAGCGGTTATTGTTACCACCATTTTCCTGTTGAGCAAAATAAGGCTAAGAGACTAAATGACTTTCTCAAAGTTACCCAGCTTACAAGTGGTAGAGTCTGACTTTAAGCCCTTTGGTTTTAGTTAAAAATCTATGGTACTGCAAATTTATAGGAACTTAGGGTAGAGAAGGAAAACAAAAATCATATGACCTCAGGGGAAAACTCAGTATGTTGGTGGTAGGCACATTCTGTGCTTATTTAGTCCATACAGTATCCAAAGAAGGAAGTTATTTTAATGAACCAGGTATTTTACTCATGTCAGTATTGATAAAACATATGCACAGCTTGAAGACCGGTGTCTTCCTGACTTCACTTACCTGAATGTGTTAAACCACTGATTCTTCTCTCAGAAATAGGACTGCTTACTAGGCAGGTGAGCTAGCAATAGGTGACCCAGAGGTAAAATGGCATTTTATAGTCATCAAACAGAAAAACAAAGTCCTGGAAGGAAGGAAAAAGACCATGGAGATTCTTTTGCTAATGTATTCATCAGCATGGGCTGCCATAACAAAATACCACAGACTAGCTGGCTTATACAAGAGAAATTTATTTTCTCACAGTTCTGGAGACCAGAAGTCCAAGATCAAGGTTCTGGTCAACTTGGTTTCTGGTAAGATCTCTTCCTGGCTTGCAGATGATGGACTTCTTGCTATGTCCTCATATGGCTTTTCACTCAACCTTGCTCAGTGCTTTTCCACCAGGGGGTAGTTCACTGACTGAGTTTGTCAATGAGGAAGACTTTTCCTTAGCTTTAACTAGTGAGGAGACTTGTATAAGAATTGTTCTTGCCTATGAGTAGAACAAGATATTCCCTTTCCAGGATATTTTGGCATGCCCCAACTACTCAAAAATATCCCTGATTTTGTCCCTGAGACTTCCATAATGAAAGAAATTTCACTGGATAAATGCTTGTCCTTTAATAGCATAGATAGCCTGGTTAGAGGTAAGTCATTTAACATTTTAGTGTAAAATAGTTGCTATAATATTTTCTGATATGAGAGATTCTATGGATAAATATTCTTTTAATTTTTATTTTATTTTTTAAAAATTTTTTATTTTTTATTAACATATAATGTATTATTAGCTCCAGGGGTACAGGCTGTAAATCATCAGGCTTACACACTTCACAGCACTTACCATAGCACATACCCTCCCCAATGTCCATAACCACCCCCCCCCATCTCCCTATCCCTCTACCCCCGGCAACCTTCAGTTTGTTTTGTGCAATTAAGAGTCTCTTATGGTTTGTCTCCCTCCTGATCCCATCTAGTTTCATTTTTTCCTTCCCAACCCTCTAAACCCCCACGTTGCCTCTCAAGATCATATGATAATTGTCTTTCTCTGACTTATTTTGCTCAGCATAATACCCTCTAGTTCCTTCTACATCATAGCAAATGGCAAGATTTCATTTCTTTTGATGGCTTTATAGTATTCCATTGTAGATACATACCACATCTTCTTTATCCATTCATCTGTTGATAGACATCTAGGCACTTGCCATAGTTTGGCTATTGTGGACATTGCTGCTATAAACATTCAGGTTTAGTGCCCCTTCAGATCACTATATTTGGATCTTTAGGGTAAATACCCAGTAGTGCCATTGCTGGGTTTCAGGATAGCTCTACTTTCAACTTTTTGAGGAACCTCCATGCTATTTTCCAGAGTGGCTGCACCAGCTTGCATTCTCATTAACAGTGTAGGATAGTTCCCCTCTCTCCACATCCTCTCCAATATCTGTCGTTTCCTGACTTGTTAATGTTAGCCATTCTGACTGGCGTGAGGTAGTATCTCATTGTGGTTTTGATTTGTATTTCCCTGATGCCAAGTGATGTGGAGCACTTTTTCATGTGTCTGTTGGCCATCTGGATGTCTTCTTTGCAGAAATGTCTGTTCATGTCCTCTGCCCATTTCTTGATTGGATTATTTGTTCTTTGAGCGTTGAGTTTGATAAGCTCTTTACAGATTTTGGATACTAGCCCTTTATCTGATATGTCGTTTGCAAATATGTTTTTCCATTCCGTCAGTTGTCTTTTGGTTTTGTTGACTGTTTCCTTTGCTGTGCAAAAGCTTTTGATCTTGATGAAGTCCCAGTAGTTCATTTTTGCCCTTGCTTCCCTTGCCTTTGGCGATGTTCCTAGGAAGAAATTGCTGTGGCTGAGGTCGAAGAGGTTGCTGCCTGTGTTCTCCTCAAGGATTTTGATGGATTCCTGTCTCACATTGAGGTCTTTCATTCATTTTGAGTCTATTTTTGTGTGCGCTCTAAGGAAATGGTCCAGTTTCATTCTTCTGAATATGGCTGTCCAATTCAACAAACAGCATTTGTTGAAGAGACTGTCTTTTTTCCATTGGACATTCTTTCCTGCTTTCTTGAAGATTAGTTGACCATAGGGTTGAGGGTCTATTTCTGGGCTCTCTATTCTGTTCCATTCATCTATTTGTCTGTTTTTGTGCCAGTACCATACTGTCTTGATGATGTGGATAAGTCTGCTGCCAGTCTAATATTTTTTCCATTGTACGTTATAGACTTCTTGTCCCGGGCTGCTTTCAGGATTTTCTCTTTGTCATTAAGACTTGTAAGTTTTACTATTAGATGACAGGGTGTGGACCTATTCTTATTGATTTTGAGTGGGGTTCTCTGTGCCTCCTGCAATTTTGGTGTTTGTTCCCTTTGCCATATTAGGGAAATTCTCTACAATAATTCATTCCATTATACGTTCTGCCTCCTCTCTCTTTATTCTTCTTCTGGAATCCCAATTATTCTAATATTGTTTCGTCTTATGATATCACTTATCTCTTGAGTTCTCCCCTCGTGGTCCAGTAGTTGTTTGTCTCTCTTTTGCTCAGCTTCTTTATTCTCTGTCATTTGGTCTTCTATATCACTAATTCTCTCTTCTGCCTCATTTATCCTAGCAGTAAGAGCCTCCATTTTTTATTGCACCTCATCAATAGCTTTTTTGATTTCAGGTTGGTTAGATTTTAGTTCTTTTATTTCTCCAGAAAGGGCTTTTATTTCTCCAGGCAGAGTTTCTCTAATATCTTCCATGCCATTTTCAAGCCCAGCTAGCACCTTGAGAATTGTCATTCTGGACTCTAAGTCTGACATATTACCAATGTCTGTATTGATTAGGTCCCTAGTCTTTGATACTGACTCTTGTTCTTTTTTTTTGTGGTGAGTTTTTCCACCTTGTCATTTTATCCAGATATGAATATATGAACGAGAGAATAAAATACAAAGAGGGTGGCAAAGACCCCAGAAAAATGTGCATTAACTAAATCAGAAGAGACCCTAAATCAGAGAAGATAAGGGGTAAAAAGAAGTTCCAAAAAAATTTAAAAATATATATATATATATATATATATTAGACTGGTGAATAGAACAGAGCAACCTACTTGATTTTGGGTGTATTTTGGTCTCTTAGAAGAAACTACCTCCCAAAATTTTAAAGAAAGAAAAACATATATATATACAAAAATAAGGGTAAATATGATGAAGTGATGGAATATGACTGTAAAGATGATAATTTAAAAAAAATTCTAAAAAAGGAGTTGATAAATTGGTTGGGAAAAGAAAGAAAAACAAAGTGGAGGGAATTTTCTCAGGCTGAAGACTAGAACAAAACCCTGTGCTAGATTTAGGGTATATTTTAATCTATTAGAAGAAGTTGTATACCAAAATTTTTTAGAAGAAAAAACCTTGTATGTATACAAAAATAAAGCTAGATACAATGAAGGATAAAATATGACTATAATAATGAAGGTTTAAAAAGATTTTTATTAGAAAGGTATTGTTGGATAAACTAGTTAAAAAATGTTAAAAGAGGAAAGAGTAAAAGTTAAAAAAAATTAGAATAAGAAAAAATAGTTTAAAAAATTTAATTAACTTTGCCAGACTGAAGAATCATGGGGAGAAAGCCATGAATTCCATGCTTTGCTTTCCTCTCCTCTGGAATTCCGCTGTTTTCCTTGATCAGTGAGCTTGGTCTTGACTGGACGTTCTCGCTGATCTTCTGCTGGAGGGGCCTCTTGCTGTGATTCTCAAGTGTCTTTGCCCGAGGTGGAATTTTGCTGCCCTTGCCAGGGGCCGGGCTAAGTAATCTGCTCGGGTTCGCTCTTGGGAGCTTTTGTTCCCTGAACGCTTTCCATAGAGCTCTGGAGGATAGGAATGAAAATGGCGGCTTCCCAATCTCTGGCCCGGAGGAGCCAAGAGCTCAGGACCCCACTCCTCAGTGTGCCCTTGGAGAAAAGCTGTCAATCCCTCCTGTCTCCCTGGTCTCCGGCCACACTCCGAGCTCACCCGGCCTGTGACCGAGCGTTTCTGTCTCTGGCACACAGCCCCATTTGGAGTCTTCAAACCCAGCAGATCCTGCCACTGTGCTTTTTCTGGCGGATGAAGTTTGGTCTCCCCAGATCTGCCACTTGTGGGGTCCCCGCTCAAAGAGCAGTGGTCTGATTGTGCCACAGATCACAGTTTAAGGTAATCCCAAACTGAGAGCTCACTCCTCGGCTCTGTCTCTGTAGTCAGCTTCCCCACTCTGATACCTGCGAGCTCTACTATACTCAGACACCCCCGATCCTTCTGTGACCCCACGGGACCTGAGACCACACTGTCTCCACGAGGGCTCCACTCCTGCTTAACCTTTGGAGCGATGTCTTTCAGTGGAGCAGACTTCTAAAAGTTCTGATTTTGTGCTCCATCGCTCTGCCGCTTGCCAGGAGCCGGCCCCTGCCCCTGCAGTCTATCTTCCCATTGCTTCGGATTCACTTCTCCACACATCCTACCTTTCAGAAAGTGGTTGATTTTCTGTTTCTAGAATTGCTGCTCTTCTTCTCTTCAATCTCCTGTTGGACTTCTAGGTGTTTGGAATGTTTGGTAACTATCTAACTGGACTCCTGCGACCTGATGTCATCTCAGTCTGCTATTCCTCCGCCATCTTGACTCCTCTCTCCCTCTATGAATAAATATTAAATAGAAACCTTCCATCATGTGTGTTTTCTTCATCATGCCATTAATTGAATGTTTCCTCATTTGTCAGTGGGAACAATGATAGCATGAATTTCTTAGTTGCTATAAAAAATTGAGAGAATGTACCTAAACTTCACTCTAGAATATCAGACCCATTATAAGGTTACAATAAGAGATAGCTGCTAATTATCATGATGAGGATGAAGAGGAAGAGGATGAAAGAGAAAGTAGCTGAACTAGGGGGCACTGATGTTATTAGGAAGACGGTTAAGGACTGGTTGGGTATTCAGGAACTACTGTAAATGCAATGAGAATATGTGATCTGTGAGAGGAAAAGAGGAAGATGGGGCATTAAAAATACTTCAGAAAGACAACCAGAATGGAAGAAAATATTTGCTAATCATATATATTAAAGGTTAACATCCAGAATATACAACTTGACAACAAAACCAAAATAACTCAATTTAAAAATGGACAACAGAATTGAATAGACATCTCCAAAGAAGATATATGAATGATCAATAAGGGCAGAAAAAGATGTTCAACATCACTAATCATTAGGGAAATAAAAATGAAAACCATAATGAGATAGCGTACCACACCCATTAGGATAGCTCTTATATAAACAAAACAAAAGCAACAAAAGACCCAGAAATTAGCAAGTGTTGGAAGGATATGGAGTAATTGGAACCCTTGTGCATTGCTGGTAAGAGCATAAAATGGTTCAGCTGCTGCAGAAGGCAATTTAGTGGTTCCTCAAAAAGTCAAACATAGATTTATCATATGGTCCAACAGTTTCACTCCTAGTTATAGACCCAAAATAATTAAAATCAGGGGCTTCAACAGACACTTAGATACCCATGTTCATAGTAGCATGATTCACAGTAGCCAAAATGTAGAAACTACCCAAATTTCTATCAACAGATAAACAAAATGTACATGTATTGTGTGTACATACAGTAGACTGTAATATAGCCATAAATAAGAATGAAATTCAGATATATGCTATAACATGGGGTTTATTTCTCCCAACCTCATGAACTTTGAAACATTATGGTAATTGAAAGAGGCCAGATACAAAGAATAGATATTGTAAGATTCCACTTATATGAGTATGTAGAATAGGCAAATTCATAGGGACAGAAAATCAGTGAGAAGGTACCAGGGCTTGCGGGGAGAGAAAAATGAGGGATTATTGCTTAATGGGTATAGAGTTTCTGTTTGAGATCATGAAAAATTCTGAAAATGGGTTAATGGTGATGCACTAGATTGTACACTTAAAAGATAGTTAAAATGCTAAATTTTATGTTATTTGTATTTACCAAAGTAAAATATTCTTTAAACATAAATTGGAAATTTTAGAGTTAAATTTTAGCTGCATAATTTGGCCTAGGAGTGCTGTAGATTATTCAGAAATTTGAATTCCCAATTATAAAGTGAAATGATAAAGAGGCCCAGGATAGCAACACAGTGTATTGGGGTAATCTAGAGAGAAGGGTGAGGTCAGTACTCAAACTCCATGTCACTAGTATATGCATGGAGTTTTACCATCTACTAGGTAGTGTTATTAACAACCCATTTTAGCAGATTTTTTTTTGAGCTCCTACTCTGTGCCAAGCTCTGTTCTGGGTATTTCTGGGGATTGTCTATAGAAGTCTAAAGCATAATTCCTAATCTCAAGGGTTTTGCAATATGGTTGGGAATCATAGTTTAATTACATGTGAAATGACTTTGGAGAAATGCAAGATTAAAAATATAAGAGCTGGGTTGGGTAATGTATAACCATGAGGATGAGATTCAACAAGGGCTAGTGATGTCTGGGCCCTGAGTGGGGTCTTCGATTTGGCTAATGTGTTGATAAGCCTGAGAAGTGTCAGATCTCCTGCATTATTGATGGATATCCTCATGAATGTTGAGCTGTTCAGGGAACTGTGGTCCCAGCAAGAGGCTAAAGGATTTATCAAAGCTCCCCATGAAAGCTGTACTAACTGGATTAGCTGCTAACACGGATTGAAGCTTTGAGTGGGATTAATCCCAATTGCAGTGAATTAGTTTCTCTTTTTTTATCCTTTTCCTGCTTTTCTCTGTAACTTGACTCTTTGGCAGAGCCAAGTGGGACAGTGGATACAATACTGAAGGTGAGTTTCTGAAGTTAAAGGAATCTGGGAAAGGAGTTTAGGACGTGACCTTTTCCTGGTTTTACACCCTGCTGGGTTCAGTTCAGCAGTGAGGAAGATTTACCTCTCAACCTTTCATGATGAGTTTCTCTATCCCCCGACCTCATAGGCTTAACTACTGCTTTAGTAACCCTAAATATTTGGGGTAGGGATGGAGGTCATGATGAACTCCAGATGGTTCAATGTGGAGGCTGTAAAATTGATTTTTATGAGACAATTTAAGGTTGTTTAATCAATGAAATCTATTTTTAGAGTTTTCCTAGGTTTTTTTTTTTTTTTAAGATTTTATTTATTTATTTGGCAGACAGAGATCACAAGTAGGCAGAGAGGCGGGCAGAGAGAGAGAGGAAAGGAAGTAGGCTCCCTGCTGGGCAGAAAGCCCGATGTGGGGCTCTATCCCAGGACCCTGGGATCGTGACCAGAGCCGAAGGCAGAGGCTTTAACCCACTGAGCCACCCAAGTGCCCCAGAGTTTTCCTAGTTTTTGTTGGTACTGTCATGGCTTCATTGATGGAGAATTGTCAGCAGAAACTTCTCGTTTTCTTCTTTTGCCTTTTTCTCTTCCTCGACTCCCCTTGATGATGTTCCTTCCATATTAATTGAGTATTGCTGAAAGATTAAGTTCTGGGTATATAAAAATAAATTAAAAGTTCATAGCTGATCCTTAATAAATGTTTTCCAAATTGAACTGAATGTATAAGCATATTCTCTTGCTATTTGGAACCTCTGCCTGGCCTTTAAGTCTGGCTATAAAATGACCCCACTCACTCTTTCATATGTACCTGCTCCCATAATGTCTTCTAATCCAAACATATCAATCTCATTCATCTGTGTGGAATTCCTCTTCTTGATCCCTACTTCGATGTTTCAAATCCCATCACATTCCTAGACAGTTTTTCAAATGTAACTCTGCCTCCTCTAGTTCTCTCTGTCCTCTTCTTCCATATTGTTCTCTGTGTTCTGTTAGTAATTAGTGTGCACATATCATACTTTATTATCCAGTCCTGGCCAATGCTAAACTAGAGTATGTTTCCACGTGTGTCTCTCTCTGGCTGTTTCAATATCATTGGGAAATTTTATTGGCTTTTCTGCACATCACCACACAGTGAATGATTGCTTTTGTAGCTTGTCAGGTCTTTATTGGGCATCTAATCCGAGTATTGCCTGAAGTGGTTCTAAGAAGCTCTTTCTATAATTCCTCCAAATTTTTAGTTGGCATGGATACTCAGTCTTGGCTCTGGCTCAGTTTGTGGCTGGAATTAAGACTCAGTTTGTGCCTGGGGGTTATAAGTCAATCTGTGACTAGGTCTTGAGTCTATTTATGTTGGAGTTAAACCATCACAGTAAATACATAAAAATTGTAATCAACTTTTTGTCAGTTTTGCATGAATATTTTATTACTTGCCATATCCCTATGGCTTAGCAGAGAACCTGGTGCATTGTAGGCACTTTAATAATTGTTGGCTAGGAATTAATGAATAGCCTCACCTGTGGCCAATGTCGGTCCTGTATTGGTTGGGGTTAAGGCTGATTCTGTGCCCAGGGTTTGGATGGCAATCTGTGGCTACTTTCAGGAGTAAGTCTGGGTCATTTGTAGCTGAGATCTGGTTTCATTCTGTTAGTGGGAGTAGGACATAGCTTGTGGTCACACTCAGAGGCTGAGTGGGAGGCTAGTGTTGGGAGGCAATGTCCCATCAAGGGACAGAGTAAGTATACTGGCTCAAATGGGATCAAATTCTGAGATCAAATGATCTCAGGCTCATTGTCACTGAGAGCTGAACCCCAGCATTAGCTGTCCATTGGGAATGGGAAGTTTAACACTGGACAAATCTGCCAAAACACACTATGTGATCACAACCTAGGGCAGTAGATGGACTCAACATTTATACCACCTTCTGCATGGACTTCAGAGACTTTTCAACTCAATTTTATATGAGGAGATTTCTGGCATCATCATCTACTGAAGGCTTTTCTTCACAGTTCGGAAATGAACGGCCTGATTTCAAAATGTAGAATAGGGATTATCCTACAGGAATGGTTGGGTAGGGAAAGAGTTGATGAATTATGATTTTAAATTGTTCAGTGGTCCTACGTGCTCACTTGCTCACCGTTCTATTTAAATGTCAGTCCCTGGCACCTCTGTTGAGGTGTCTCTCTGACTCTGCTGCTGTGTCTGTCTGGAGTTCCTCTGGCTGGCTGTCTCACTGCCCATCTCCAGTTTTCTTTGTCCTCTCTTGGTTTTTAGCAGTCACCTTGCTAGGTTCTTGCTGAGGCAGCACTGCTCCCAAATGATTAATAACTTGGAAAATGGCTCTGAGTCTGGTGATGGATTAATCCCAGTGGAGAAGGAATAGCTGGGAGGCCAGATGCCCTGGAAAGGAAATGACCACTGGAAGCTTTTTACCCAGATCTGGGCAGATTTTCTCCCCAACTGAGGCCATTGCTTGGATATACAGAAAGTTCTCTCTCACTCCTGTATCTTCCTATAGCACCTCCGCTTCCAGGTCCTATCACTATTTCATGATCAAAACTTTCCAGTTTAGGGTCCTATGCTTTGATCTTTCCTTTGAGCCAAAATACCCAGGTTTTGATCTTGGATTTTCCATAAATCGGCTGTCATACTTTACAAAAACCATTTCATCTCTCTAGACCTCAGTTTCCTTATTTGTGAAATGAAAATGATAGTCTGTGTAAGGATAAAAAGGAGGGATACATTTGTCAGTGCTTCAGAAATTTAAAACTTCTTGCAAATGTAAGAATCAGTCTTATAGATTATCCTCCTGTATCATTTTTTTTTATCTTAGAAGAGAGATTTTAATATGTTAACTTGGAGTCATGAAGAAATATGGGATATTACAGGGGTCCGGGAGATAGATAGATAGATAGATATAGATATATAGATATGTATATCTATATATATATTTGGCTGGGATAATGGGCAATTTTCATTTATTTTTATCAGAAACTGTTGCCTACATGTGTAGATATTTCCTCTCTTTTGGTTGAACACAAACACATTCATTCATATAGGTCTATATATACACAAACACAATGCAGCCTTACGCATGTTGGAGGGAGAAATTTGAGGATAGAATCTTTGATCTTTCCTTGAGAGTATGATGATTCTTAATGAGACAATTTTTTTGCTAGAAATTAATAGAAGAAAATAAAGACCTATTTGATTCTGCTCTGTCATTATTCTCTTTGAATCTATTATGAGCAAGATGTTTTGCCCATGCTTATTGATCCACCATCTTGGATGAGGGGCCCATGCCACATAGAAAGTCTTTCATGCTTGTGACCCATCATCTTGGATGAGGAATCTTTTTCAGAAATTTCATTCAGCTGATACTCTTGAAGTACCAAAAATATTGCCACTGGGGATCAGCTAGAGCAAAACAGACTCACCTCTGCCCTCATGATACTTAACTTTGCCATTCTGACTACTGACTAGGTGTGGTTCTAATGACTGTGAATGCAGTGGTAAACCAGATAGACAAGGTTCCTGTTCTCATGGAGATAGTTAATCCACAAATAAAGATATATCAGGTGAGTTTCATAAAGAGGATCAAATCTGGTGATGAAGCATAGAGTACCTAGAGGGCAACTATAGATGGTTTGGTCAAGAAAGGCCACCTCTGAGTATGTGCCATTTAAGTCCAAGCTTGAATTACAAGAAGGAGCAAGTCATGCAAAGATTTAGGACAATGAAAAAACAGAAGAAGTTCAGTGTAGCTGGTGCCCAGTGGGCAAGTAAAAGGGTAGGAGGATGAAATTCATAAGGTTAAAATTTTCTGGACTGTTGGAAGCTCTTGATTCTAAGTGTATCAGCAGAAATCTACTCATTTTAAGCAGTTAAAGTGATATGCTTTCATAGATGTTTTAAAAAGAGGGGTTGTTTGTAGACAATAGATTATAAGATAGAAGTGATAGCAAACTTAGGGAGCTATGGTAGGAGGTATTCAGTAACCCAGATAAAAGGTGATAGAGGTTTACTTTGGGGAATGAGTAGTGGAGATAGAAGAGGAAGAAGTAACGGTATGTATGTCATATTTAGTGGAAAATTGGATGTTGGAGTTAAAGGGAAAAAGAGGAATTTCTGTCATTGTATTTCAATATGTTTGCTCATCCATCTTTAGACTGTAAGCTTCTTGAGGCCAGAAACTGGCTCTTCTAATATCCCTTGCTCTTAGCACAATGTTGGGTATAATGAATATATGTTGAACAAAGGAGTATAAACACGCATGCATGGATACAAGAATGTAAGTAGGAACTATCTTAAAAGTTATCCATTTCCTACTTAAATTTTAAAAGTCCTATATTTGTATTTGTTATGTCTTTTGTTTTTCCTCTTTGTAACTGAATTTTAATAATAGCAGCAGCAGGATGATATTTATATTAAAGTCAACGAACCCATGACTGTTCAGTAGGTATTTAAAAGCCTCAACCAGTGACAACTTGACTTCACCAAGGTAGATTCCGTGAACTTCATTTTCCATTTTTCTTTTATCCTGTTGAGGCCTGTTCCTCCTAGAAGCGTAGCTTCTGGGCACAGGCCAGTTGTAATTAGCTAAAATTGATTGCTCATTGAAAAATGACAGCTAAGTAATCAAGACTGGAAATTCGAGCTGCAAGTTCCATCAAGTCAGACTTTCTGCAAACACTACTTAACCTAGGGAGTGCGACTCATCCAACAGGGCCTGGTGTAGAGGAAGATTTAAATTGGAGCTGCTTTTCCATAGCCTTTGGAAAGCTGCTGATTCATCTTCTAAACTGGGCCAGATCAAAAGCAAAGCTGAAGCAACTTTCTCAGGCATTTGGCCTAGAAGAGCAATGAGAGTTTGGCCTACCACATAGAAATAAAGTGGTTTACAGGTTGTATCATCTCATTGAGAGTACAAAGATCCTACTGACTGCCTGTGGCCCTGCCGGGAACCTTGAAATGCCCATTTCTTCCTTGACTTAAAGCATCAGAGATTCCCCTGGAGATGCTAATATTATGATCAGGTTTGATTAGTGTCAATGCTGATATTTCAGAATATTACAATTCTTAATCTCTGAATAGAAGTCCTTGGAATTGCAGATCCTTCTCCCACTTAAAGTTAGGCACAGGTGAATAAATCCATTCCAAGTTCTTCCAACACCAGCCATGGTTCTTCCATGGTCACGGTCCTGAAACAACTGTTCAGCCAAAGGAAGAAACCTGGTCTTCCTGAGATGTGGAGCTGATAGTGACTTAGGGTAGCTATAAACATTTCTGTGTGTGCATTCATTCCAGCATTCATTCACAAAGTGCCTGTCAAACATCTCAGCTGTTTGTATGCAAAAATCCAGGCCTAGAGAAGGGAAAGAGACTTGCCTAAAGTTAGCCATTTGTCGCAGATCTAAGATGAGCTAGAAACTAGATAATTTAATTCTGTTTTCTTTTACCAATTCTTACACTAGCAAAAAATGCCCCTTTTGTTTAATGCACATTTTCATCTTGATGTAACCATCTTCCTAATCACAGAACAAGGATGTATCAGCACTACTTTAATGAGGAAAAGCCATTTTATAGTCGGTCCCCCATCATTGGCTTTGTAGAAGCTTGGAGAATTAACAGTAAATCACTTTTGTTTACATCTGGTGGGTTTAGGAACATCAGAGTAAGAAGCAGTGGAGACTCACAAATCTGGAGCTAGCTAATTCAAATTCGTACCTTCCATGGACGTGTGAAGAGAGAGTTTGCTAAGGTAGGGAACATCATATTTTAATTCCAGGACTCTCCCTCCTCTAAAGATTTTTTAGAGCAGTTTCACACTAAATGAGAAGACTAGCCCAAATTAGGAAACACAGAGACTTGCAGTTTTCTGTTACCTACTAAAACCAGTCTAAATAAGTGGATATCCTTGGTTGATTTCATTGAAGTAACAGATGAGAAAGTTATGGAATGAACACATAATTAAAAATATAAGTGCATGTGTACCTAATTTGTATGAGAATGTGTGAAAAATAATTTTCTTTATGGTTTCTTAAGCATTTCCTCTGAAAACCTTAAAATGCTATTTTGTTTAAAAAACTTGGCTTTTATACAGCAGGCATTTTAGCTTATGACTTAAGTTAAATTGAAATCAGAATGATCCTGTTCCAACACTTACCAGCTATTTAGCCCTAGGAAATTTCATCAATATTGTGGAGTCTCAGTTTTTTTCATAGTAAAATTGGCATAATAATACCAACTTTGATATTTTAGATATTTTGCCAACTTTGTAGGATTTTTACAAGATTTTAATTAGGTGATACATGGTAAGTGCTTAGTGCACTGCCTCTCACATAGGTGTGAAACAGTGCTCAATGAAAACCAATATTATTATTATACTTACTAACACTAATATCAGACATTTCAAATATTGACTGCCCACTTTCACACTATCACAAATTTCCTAGTAGCAGGTGACAAGAGCAAAGTAAGTAAAGGATACCACCACAGTAGATACTGATAATGGCGAGCCTTGTTAGGAAAGTGACATACAAATGTTGTACAACACCCCCTATCCCTAGCCAGGTCTGGAGCAGTACTCACTAATTAAACACAAATATATCTTAGCAGATACAAATTCAACTCTTTTAGTGAGAGACTGGGTTTTCATTCCCATCAAAGCTTCTATGAATTTTGAATTATTTAAAACCACCTACCTGAACGGGCATGAGTCCCTCATTGACATCTTAGGCCATTATTTTGATATATGGCTCTTTCCAAAGCTCTGTCTCAGTGTAACCTGTGTCCCAGCCAGCCTGCAGGCCGGTCACACTCTCGCCCTATTGACTTGCCAAGGGGAATTATTTACTTGGCACCAATTATATGCTCTGCACTATACGGCACTTGGTGATAATAATAGCTTGGGTTTATTTGGTAACTTCCCTCCAAGGAGCTGAGAGGACGTTCAGATGCACAGATAAACTGCCATATTTTCTCCTAACTTACGGCACTTGGCCTCCTACAAATCACTTCGGGGTGCTGATAATGTGGAGAGGTACATTGGAGAAAAGGACAGTGGGAATGCAGATGAAGAATGGAGGAAGAGGAAGGAAGAACAGACAAGAGGAGCAGGGAACAAACAGGGAAAGAATTCTATTTTCACCACTGCAGGAAGGCAGAATGTATCTTTCACTGATGTTACAGGGAACCTGCAAAGTTAGAGATACCTCCAAAATATGTCACCCTTATTTCCTCTGGGATCCAGATCCTTATCCTGGCATTCAAGTTTTATCCAACCTATATAACGTTCTCTCTTTTGTCTTCAATCTTGTTTGAATTAGACCGCCAACTCCAGGACCTAGAATTCCCCATCTTGCAAGGAAAACTGGAATTAAAATGAACTCCAAAATAAATCATAAAAATCTTAATGATAAAGTATGGGCCCTGGAAAGGATGAGAGTGGGTGGCAACGGTCTTGTCACCGTCCCAAACAGTAATGGCTTCTCCAATAAGTGAGCCAGTTGGTTACACCTGTGGCTCTGGTGATCCCCGTTAAGAGGCTCTGGCTGTAAGGAAGATCTTCCTTATTTTGTATTTCAAATCTGTTTGTTTTCCTGTAATGGCTAGTATTAGGGAACACTTCCTGGCCCTGTTCTGTGTGTTTTACATACCTGATTTCCAAGCCCGCGAACAATTTTGAAAGATAGATCTCTTTACCCTCCTCTCTCTTTACACAGAAGAAAAGAAGGTTCAAGGAGGCTAAATGGCTTGCTAATCTCACAGTTTGTGTTAGAGCCATAGTCAAAGCCAAGTCTATAATTCTGTATTATCTTGCCACTTTTTTCCTCTTCAAATTTTTATTCAAATTCTCGTTAGTTAACATACAGTGCAATATTGGTTTCAGGAGTAGAATTTAGTGATTCATCACTTACATGAATACCCAGTGCTCATCATAGCAAGGGCCCTCCTCGATGCCCATCCCCCATCCACTTCCCTCCATCAACCCTCAGTTTGTTCTCTTTGAGTCTCTTATGGTTTGTTTCCCCCCTTTCTTTTCCCCGCCCTCCCATATGTTCATCTGTTTTGTTTCCTTTTTCTTAACCTGTTTTGTTTTTTAAATCTTACATATGAATGAAATCATATGGTATTTGTCTTTCTCTGACTTGTTTTGCTTAGCATAGTGCACTCCAGTTCCTTCCACAGTGTCACGAATGGCAAGATTTCATTCCTTTTGATGGCTGGTAATGTTCCATTATATACGTATCACATCTTCCTATCTATTCATCGGTTAGTGGACATTTGGGCTCTCTCCATAGTTTGGCTATTGTAGATATTGCTGCTATAAACATCAGGGTGCACGTACTTTGAATCTGTGTTTTTGTGTCCTTTGGGTAAATACCTAGTAGTGTAATTGGTGGATTGTAGGTTGTTCTATTTTTAACATTTTGAGGAACCTCCATACTGTTTTCCAGAATGGGTGCACCAGTTTGCATCCTTACCAACAATACACCACTTGTCACTCTTTAACTGATGGTATTCCCTTCCTCTTTAGCTATCAAAACCCCACTTACTTTTAAATTTACCTTAAATCTTGATTTTTCTATGAAATCTTCTTTTGACTGCCCCATCTTGTGGTGGCCAATTTTCTATTATGAGACACCTCAGCAATTTAGTTCTATAAAATTCTTACGGCAGTTATCCATAAGATCCTGCATCATGAAATCTCTTCTACAATGAACTTAAACTTTATTTAAATATTGTTTGATTATTTAGACTCATGGAACACCAGAAGTAGAAGAGACGTGAGGGATAATAAAAATGACAATAGTTGGTATTTATGAATAATTACTATGAAAGATTACTCTAAGTGACTTACTTGCCTTAATTCATTTAATCCAAACAAAGCCTTGTGATGTATGCACATATATTATTTTCATCTTACAAATGGAAAGAGAAATACAAAGATATTAGTTAAATTTCTCATGATTAATAGCCATGGATTCAGTTCAGTTGAAACAGACTTGAAATAAAAAGTTATTTTTTTCTTAAATTTGTCAGCAAAACCTCATCTAACATGTACCGATTTTGTGGCAAAGCTTGATCTGACATGAGATCAGGCTATAATTATTATATTTTACTTAAGGTTAATATTCATATATTTTGCTGCAGAAATATTTGTGTTTCATTCTTGAATACTGCTCCAGACCTTGCTAGGGTTGGGGGATGTGTGTGTTATATTTGTATATTACTTTCCTAACACTTCCCTCACAGCCATGTGTATCTGATATTTGGAAACACATCTGCCCCTAAAGCCTTCTTTTTTTTTTTCTGTGCACAAAGGCATTTTTATTAAAGCATGGGAACAGGACCTGTGGGCAGAAAGAGCTGCACAGGGATTATGAGGAAGGATTGATTATATAGTTTTGGGGGGGGGGGCGGTGTGGGGTAGAGATAAAGGAAGTTTCCAAAAAGGATTTTCATATGTTAAAAAGACTTAAGGGATCCTGGAGTTCTGGCTATTGTTCAGCTAATGTTGCTTTTTGCCCCTAAAGGATTTTGCAGAAAGAATTTAGATCTCTAGTTAGTGGTAAAAGAGCCACAGTTCAAATCTAACTATTAGATACTAGATAACAAGGACATTATCTTTTTAACCCTTCCCTGTAAAATACAAGAAAACCAAAAATCAAGGAAGAGCAGTGAATGGACTAATATACAGGTGATAAAATATATTTTTCGTATTTCAGCAGGCTCTCAAAGGGGATACTTATTCTGTGTTCATGTCTTGTCTGTCTCCCATCTGAATTCTTCGCTCTTTGGGGAGCAAGGCAGTAGTGGAGATGCAGGCGTTTCCTCCTAGGACCCACCATGGCACAGTGGTTAGGGAAACCCAGGCTTTGTGGTCACACGAACCTGTGGTTGAATGGTGGCTTCACCACTTACTGCCCACTTTGTGTCTGCGGCCATGTCCCCGACCATAAAACACAGTGAAGACAGCGCTGTAGGGGCTGAGGGAATGATGGATTTAAAATGTAGACAGAGCAAAAATTAAACAAATGGAAATTTTTCTTCTTAAAGAATTTTTGGTGGTTGAGTGAACCTGACCGACTTTGGGATTGCCTTCTCTTATACTCTCCTGGTATTAGCAGGGACAACCTGAATTAGTATTAAATTACTAATTTGTTATTGGGCCTTATTCAAGTCTTGCCAGCTTTAGTTCTTAGGTTTCTCATTTGTCAAATGGGAGATTAGTTAGCCTGTCTCTTAAGTTTATTCTAGTGTTGGTGGCTTATGATTTTATTCCTGAAAGCATATCAATTATAATATATGACTCTGGACTTCTTAGAAAGATTGTTTTTGTTGTTATTGTTTGCAAGATAGGCATTGTACTTTAACATAAGACATAATAAACTGGATAAATGATCCCAACAATGAGAAGAACAGTGGAGAGGGCCTTGCTTTGTTTTGCTTTGTTGGTTTTTGTTGCAGTTCTTTTTTAATTGTGGTAAAAAGCACATGATGTCTACTCTCTTGGATTTTAGAGGGAACAGTATTGTTAACTACAAACACAATGTTGTACAGATCTCTGTAACTTTCTGTCTTCTATGAATGAAACTTTATATCTACTGAACATCATCTCTGCTTTTCTCCTTCCTCCGAGGCCCTGACAATCATCATTCTACTTTCTGCCTCAATGAGTCTGACTACTTCACATACCTCGTAGAAGTGGAATCTTATGGTATTTGTCCTTCTGGAGACTGGCTGGTTTCACTTAGCATAATGTCCTCAAGGTTCATCCATCTTATAGCATGTGATGAGATTTCTTTCCTTTTATGGCTGAATAGTGTTTCATTGTATGTGTTTGCCACATTTTCTTCATCCATTCGTCTATGGATGGACATTTGGGTTATTTCTAGCTCTTGGCAATTGTGAATCATCCTGTTCTGAACATGAGAGTGTGTAGATCTCAGGAACCTGTGTTCAGTTCTTTTGGATAAACACCCAGAGGTGGGATTGCTGGATCTTATGGTAGATGTGTTTTTAATTTTCTGAGGAATCTCTGTACTATTTTCCATAGTAGCTGCACCATTTTACATTCCTACTGACGATGCACAAGGATTTCCTTTTCTCTACATCCCCACCAACACGGATTATTTTTGTTTTTGTTTTTGTTTTTTTTTAGTGGCCATTATAACACATCTGGAGTGATATATTATTGTGGTTTTGCCTTGCATTTCCTTGATGATCAGTGTTGACATTTTTCATAGACATACTGGCCATTGGAGAAATGTTTACTCAAGTCCTTTGCTTGTTTTTAAATTGGGTTGTTTTTTCACTATTGAGTTTAGGGGTTCCTTATACATTTTGAGTATTAACCCCTTACTAGATATGTGATTTGCAAATATTTCCTCCCGTCCCATAAGTTGCCTCCGAGGGAGTCCTGGTTTTGAAACAAGAACACTTAATCTTGTCTTCCTTCTTTCTCTTTCTTCTTTCTCAAACCCTTAACCTTTGTTTCCTCAGTCTTCGTATCTGCAAAAAGGAATAATAACACCATTCTGAGCTGATTTGTTATCTTGTGAGTACCACATGACTTAATATTTACTAAAATACTCTACCATTCACTTAAATTATTGGCATTTTATTTACCCTTATCACATTTCCACTCATGAAGTAGAGTTGATAGAAAGCTAGTTTATCTTAAATTTCCCCATAACAAGAGTTACAGAGAAGATCTTTTCGCGTTCTCTATTAGATAGTAGGGGATGTGCTGTGTGTAACTTTTGTAATGCCCTATCATTCATCTCTCCAAATATTTATCTATGCATCCAACCACCCAGTTAAGGATATTTAACTTACCATAATTATTATCATCAAAATAATCACAATGGAATTTTAAATAATTATTATAATTGTAATAATGATTTACATGGACATGGTGCTTTACAGTTTACAAAGCACTTTAGTCTGCATTATCA
Organism: Martes martes; assembly: GCF_963455335.1. Taxonomy (NCBI): domain Eukaryota; kingdom Metazoa; phylum Chordata; class Mammalia; order Carnivora; family Mustelidae; genus Martes; species Martes martes. The sequence goes on along the minus strand of NC_137892.1, from coordinate 122,672,143 downwards.
AAGTAGTCTTGAGAGACAGCTGTTTCTCCCTATGATATGGGTGTTTACTGAAGGTGGCCCACATAGCCGAAGTTTGAGTTGTAACTTTGCTAATGAGAAACAGAGATGGCTGTCTTAAGTAATTATTTATCTCTCTCTAATGCATTTATCATCTAACTTGTATCCTCATGTTAATATCATCTAGGTAGTTAGAGAAAGTGGTTAATTACTTAGGAGGTACCTGAGGCCCACAGAAAGTCCATGACTTGACTAAAATTACATAGAAATTTCATTGCAAGGCTGGATCTCACATCTGAGTCTCCTGATGCTGTCCCTCTCCAGACTCTGAACCCCTCTACTGCTGATGAACCCCAGCATCCCCCATCACAAGGCATCCTTGTTTACCTCATGCCAGAGAGCTACCAACACTGGCTCCTTGCCACCTCTTCCCCTGCAGTGCCTGAGATGAAAAAAAAAACCATGTCACTCTTCTCCACTTCCTAACCCCATTCTGTCACTCCTGCCTGCGTGCTGGTGAAATATGCTTTTGGCTGGGGGAAGAAAATTTGCAAGCCGCCAACCCAGAGATGGTCCAGTTGGGGGCTGGAGCAGGCATTGGACCAGATTCCAGGGGGGAGAAATTGTTCTCTGGGGAGAACTATTGCCTTCGTTGTCTCTGTACCGAGAAAGGTCACCTTCTTTTCTATGATGGTTTCCTTAAATCCATTTGATAATGGATTTTATACACACACAGTATTTATATATACTCACAGGTACAAAAGTCAGTGTAGTAGCATACGAGGATCATAATGTAATGAAGAAACGGTCACATGCATGAGTGCAGTCTTACCATTTCACACATAAGCAAACTGAGGCCTCATAAGTCTGAAGGGACTTGCCCAGTAGAAGTCATACCAGGGGCAGAGCCAGCTCAGACCTCAGGGAAACTTTGGTTGATTCTGCATAGAAAACGTACACCTACCAGACATCTTCCCAGCAGCTTGTGTGTCTCCTCGAGAGCACTTACAAAAACCGAAACTGCATATTCATTCCCATTTGGTTTATTGTTTTTCTCTTCCACTGGATGAGGATCTCCTTGAGGGGATGAACTGCGTTGGTCTTGTTTACTGTATAATACTTAGTGTTTAACATGATACCTGGCATATAGGGACCTCTTACTAAATACTCGTTGACTGGGTGAACAAATCGATGATTATATTAATGATAAATTAATAAACCAGGTAGGAATGGAGCCTGAGTTTGGAGATTTCAGAGTAGTAGCCTCCCCTTAGAGCAAGCTGTCCCTCCATATTTTATATCTTGTAAGATATTTTATATTTAACAATGGCACAAATGCATTTTTCATTCATCTTGTGTGCAAAGGCAAAAGGTCCCCTTGCTTTTAGGATGACAAATACAAAGTGATTTAAGATTATATAGTATATTCAGGACTGGAACAAGACCAAGGATTGGTCCAAAGCTGGTGACAGGGTCTGACAGCACAGCTGACTGACTCAGGAAAGCTGACTGTTCCCAAAGATTTTTTTCTATACTTCATAAAATCATGTTGGGTTAGTGTTCACCCTAAAGGCCTCATTTTGACTTAATCACCTCCTGAAAGATCTTATCTCCAAAGACTTACATTCTGAAGTATTGGGGATTAGAACTTGTGAGTTTTGAGGGGATATAATTCACCCCAAAGCACTGTTCTAGGCCTGTGGGGCTGAGAAGAGAAGTGAGAGATCAGGCCCAGTAATGGGTAAATCTGAGTGGTAGAAGTAGAGAGGATGAGGAAGGTGGTCCTAGGGATGGGAAAGCAGTCTTGCTTGCAGAATTTAAGGATTCTGTACTCTTCTTTCCCCTTCTTGGATGATGGGCACGCTTTGAGTCCTCCTGTGTTTCCATGAAATGAGATAGTATTGAATGTAAGCCTTTCATGTAAGGTCAAAAAAAATCAACTGAACAGATACATGTTGAAGACATAATGGAAGATCATTATTGTTTAACTTTCTCTGAGGCAGCCATGAATAGAATAGGGGTGTATACCAAGAAGTCTAGACTGAAGTCCTTGCTTTTGCTTTTTTACCGTGATGTGGATACACAGAATGCCGACAGAGGAGAGCGACCAAAAAATTAAAACTGATAAAACAGTAATAGACACTTAAATGTACCACCTATGTGCCAGGCACTGTTCTAAGTGCTTCACGTGGTACAGCAACCTGTGTGGCACACACTGTTATTATACTCATTGTCCAAAGAGGAAGTTGGTACAAAGAGGTTGAAGTTACTTTGCTGAGATCATCCAGCTAATTCAGTAGTACAGCTGGGAATTGACCCCAGGCAGTCTGACTTTAGAGCTCTGCACTAAGTGAAGAGTTCAGGAAACTGGAGACTTTTCTAGAAGCATCAATTTTCAGCTATGCCTTAAGTTACCATTTGGAAACGTGCTCCTTCTGCATGAAGCATCCAAGTAGATCTAGACACAATGGCTGAGGAGATGTGGTGATAAGCAGTTACAAACTCAGTATTATGAGATGCTTTGAAATAATTCAACAAAGATCAGGCTACCATAGCAGCCAGAGTTGATTGCCTATACCTAATAGCCATGTTCCCTTTATCTTTGCTTATAAAACTATCATTTGGGGGCACCTGGATGGCTCAGTGGGTTAAGCCTCTGCCTTCGGCTCAGGTCGTGATTCCAGGGTCCTGGGATCGAGCCTGGCATGGGGCTCTCTGCTCAGTCGGGAGCCTGCTTCCCCTCCCCCCCGCCGCCTGCTGCTCTGCCTATTCGTGATCTCTCTCTCTCTGTCAAATAAATAAATAAATAAATAAATCTTTTAAAAAAATGAATACTAAAATTAAAAAATTAAAAATATAATAAAACTATCCTTTGTTCAGAGACAGTGGTCCAACTCTAAGGTGTTGCTCACAATTGGTCAAGGCCAGTTTGACAATCCTATACCCCTCCATCAGTGATTGGTTTAAGGATGGGCATGCGATCCTTTTCTGACCTATGAGATACTTAGAGAAGTCTTCTGGGGCCTGGAGAAAGTTTTCCACCTTGATTAAAAGGGAGAGACACATGCGGAGAAAGCCTCTGGTGTGTACCACTTTTCTGTTTGTTTTGATAGTATCGGATGAAAAAAAGGTAATTGAGCCATGAAAAAAACCATCACCAATTTCCTGCAAGACGGAAAAGGCCTTGGCCCTTGGTGACTCTACTGAGCCATTGACCAACCCTGGTGCCACCTCACTCAGGTTTCTCGTTAAGCGAGATGTTAAAATTCGTGGTGCTTAAGTATGCTGTTACTTGTGGCTCAAATCATCCTGATATAGCTAGCTTGGAAGATAATGAGCAACATGTCCTTAGAGATATGCAAGCAGAATCTGGAGGCCCACTTATCACGGATATCGTAGCAGGGCCCCAGGCTTTAGATGAGGTTTTTACCAGAGGACAATTAAGGTCACTTTCACGGCAAATAGTCTGTGATTGTCTTCATGACCCTACCCAACCCTGGCACAAGTCACTCTGCGTGACGCCCCAAGTCTGTACACGTTGAGCCGGGCTGGCAGCCACGCTTGACATTCTCTATGAGTCACTTGGAGTGCCAGGCCCTTGTAAAAAGGCAGAGGCTGTGATGTCACAGCTCCTCCAATGACACAGCATCAGGGGACAGCCAGAAATAGACATGTAGAAGCCCTTGCCACTGGCGCTCTCTTGTACTCTGACACAGTCACATTTCTCTTAGCTCAGACACCAGGCTGCTGGAGAATGGGAACCAAAATAGACTGGATGTCCAGTCACCCTCCTAGAATTCCCCATCTGCTCTGACGAAGTTCTGGAGACACCCAAGGTGAAACTTGTCCAGCAGAACATTGAGAATATGACAGACATTTAGCTGGGCTTTGATTCCTAGTCATAGTGACCCATTCCCATACGAAAACCCTGAGAAAATGTATTGAGTCAGCTTTGTCCTCCATGCATTCCTGAGATCTGATGTTGGGAAGTTGGAGACTATGGTCAGTTTCATCTCTGGCTTCTTGGTGCCATGGGCTGTTGGTTGTCACTGCTGAATGGAGCAGCCAAACCCTGTAGAATCAGGCCAGCCATTTGATGGAATGCAAAGGAGCTGTAGACCTCTGGCACTTCTGGTTAGAAATAGTTTTTACATGATACCGATAATCATGGCGGCAGCTAGTGTTTGTTGGGATTTCGGGAGGTCAGTAGATAGTACCTACCTTCTTCCCTAAGGGTGAACCAACTAAGAGGTTAGTGTAAGAATCAGAAAAACAGATCTGAAAATGTCTTAGCTATTATTGAGGAAAGTTCGTTTGGGGGATTTGGCTTAGGAATGAGACAACAATGGATATCTTAATACTACACCCTAGAAGAGAACATTCTGAGACTGGTGTGGTTGGACAACCACGGGCCTCCTCTAAAGAGAGTGGGAATCTTCTTTGTAGAGCCTCATGCATGGCTCATGCATGGTTGAGAGCAGACCCCAAAGGACTGTTCCAAGTGCAGTCTGATCAATCTCTCCCTTGGGAATTTGAGAGCGGGAAGAGAGGCCAAGAGCGTTGGTCTAGCTGATGTCCTTGCCCATGGAATCGTGATGCGTGGGAAGTGTTTCTCCCATCCATATTGGCTGAGTCCTTAATATTTGCTAGGTACTGTGCCAAGGGTCAGCAGAGCCTGTTTAGTTTAATGGTCTTTTAGCCTTATGGGGAAAGTACCTAGGACTATCTTCATCTTACAGACGAAAAAAAGGTCAGGAGGTTTCCTTAGGTGACACAGCCGGTATGTGGTGAGATGGGATCCAGACGGAGGTTGGGATGAGGCCGGAGCCTACCTCACCAGCACCATGCTGTAGCGTCTCCTTCCCATTACTGCCATGAGGAGATGGAGGAGCCCAGCGTTCTTGATCAGGAGATTTGGGTTCTGGCCCAGGCTCTGCCACTTCTTAGCCTTCACAGCTGTGGTGTTTTCACCTGCAAAATAGGGATTGTGCGGCCTCATCTGAGGAGCTCAGCAAGTCCCTATGAGGGTCAGGTGAGATCATGGGCATTAAAGGATGTTGTGATGGGCCAGCCCAGAGCACAGATGTGCATCAGGGTGCAGGTTAGCTGAGTTCCGTTCCTGCCTTCCACAAAAACTTCCTCAGGGATGTGGTCCGACCACTTGAATTCGGGTACCTCAATTTTGTCATCTGTAAAATGAGATCACTAGTCCTAGACTTACTAAACTCTCAGGTGTTGTGGTACATAAGGGGGGGGGTAGTGTAAAGAAAATGCTTTCTTTGTAGAATGTAGAAATGCAGAAGAATGGTGAGGGCTGTTACTTTGTGTGATGTGGTGTTGTAGGCAGTTTTATTTTTGTGATAAAATTGTTTCTTCTTATAGACTCATTTGTCTAAAGAATTTAAATATTGATACATTTAGCTTTGCATCTCAGAAATTTAGCATTGAAAATAAAATACTCAAAAAAAATCTTTAGCTAATTCAAATAATTCCACTTGGAAGCAATAACAAATACCAGCTTTGTACTCAGTCTTACGTGCTAAGGGGCATAAAGTTAAAATGCCAAACCCATGCAGCACTTACCATGTATCTAGTACTGTTTTAAATGCTTTAAATATATTAATATATTAGTATATTTAATGTTCACAACAAACTGTGAGTAGGCATGTTTCTATCTGCATTTTAGAGGCAGAGGGCAGGGGAACAGAAGCTCAGGGAGGTTAAGTGACATTCCCAGGCTCTCATGAGCCGAAGAACCACAAAATCTGAACCTAAGTGGTCTAGATCACAATCTGTGTTCTTCACTAGAACAGGACTTTAGAAACATAGTCCCTGCTTTCACACAGCTTGCAGAATGGCTCACAGACTAGCGGAGAGGCATGAGTTGCATAGAGAAATGAGAAAGCAAATACAAGATGTTGCTGTACTAAATTATGTGTCAAAGGATGCTGTTTGGACTACAGGTTAATTTAAAAAAAAAAGATACAAAATAGAGCAAGGTAGTGGAAATGATGTGGGAGAGGGAATGTGTGACCTGGGCCTTTTAGGGCAGTCGGTTCTGAATAGGTAGGTGAAATGGCAGGGACCATCCCTGGGGTGCTCGGCTCTGTCTAATGGGACTTGTGACTCGAGAAAGCATTGGTTAGAAAACATCACTAAAACAGAAGAGAGATATGTATCAAAGAAGACAGCTCTAGGAATAAACAAAGGACACTATTCCAGACCACTTCCTTAATCATATGGTAGTTTGTGCCTCAGTGTCTTCCTTTGTGAGATATGGCTAGGAATTCCTGTTTGGCCTTCCTTACAAAGTAAACGCATGCTGGAAATCAGCATGTATACATACATATACAGTGGGATAATATTTTAAACAAATTATTCATAGTTTTATCTTTTGCCTTCCCAACGATATGAGCTTAGCCATAGTTGCCCAGAGAAGGGAAGGGGGAGGGGAGGGCTGCCAGAGGAGGGATACTGACCAAAAGGAGCATCCGCACCAAATCAGGTTGTCAGTCTTTACAGCGGATTGCCGAAATTCTTTCAGCTCCTGTTTAGCATATCAGGGGCAAACTCTATGTCAGGAGGGCCACTGTGGAGGAGACTGCCCCTTTCTGGCTTCAAAAGTGAGGGGGATACAGGAGAATGAGGAGACAGGGTCCTAAGTGTCTCATCTCGATGCTGGCTTTGGCACAGGAGGCAGGAGGCTCAGTAGATAAACTGGGGCAACACCGAGCGTAGGTTTGCTTTGTCACCAGCCTGGGACACAAGATGGACCTGCTCATCCTGCACGACGCAACCTGTTTCCCAAAGTGGCTGACAGTGTCGGGGTTTTGCTCCAGTGGGTTACGGTGGTTGGGGCCAGCTGGCCCAGCCACGAAGACCTCGGGTCAGACCTACCAGGTGGGGAGAGCGGAGTTCCAGCCAAACCTTAGAAAAACCTGCTGCTAGCCATAGGCAAGAGGAGGCCCAGGTAGGAAGGGTCCCCCAGTCTGAGTCCTGCTGGAGGCCAGAGAGCCAATGAGAGTAAATGTCATGGCAGCTTCCATTTCTGCTGCGCAAGCCAGGGGGCGGGCAGAAACCATGTGGGCACGGGATGGGATCCCTGGGCAAGAAGGAGCAGGAGGCCATCCCCCTACCCAGCAAATCACCACAAATACTTCTAAGTCACATATCCCTCTCTGTCTCCACACTTGCTTTACACCCAGAATTTATCTTGATGGAGAAGCAGGGAGAGGTTATTTGAGAGATGAAAAAATTTTTATTCTAGGGAGACTGACAGTACCTGAAATGACTGTTTAGGTAATAAGAAAAGACAGAATTTAAACTAGATTGATCATTTAGTTCATTTTTCTACCAACTGTCAGATGGGAGTTATAGACCATTGAAAGCTCAGTTACAGACAAAATAAATTCATTTTCTGTCTTTATCTAGGCTGAAGTGCGAACCAAATTTTGTGATCCAATTACATTCAATGTTATTGTTGTTAAACATTTCTGACGAGAGTAGCATGTCTACATATTGTGTTTTTAAATATTTAAGTGGCCTTAACCTTTGCCTGGAACAAGATAATATATGTAAAAGTGCCTCGCACATATTAAGTGCTCGTGAATATTAATTATTTTAGTGTTGCTTGGGGTCAATGTCAGGAAACATAACAAGCATGTTCTTTGGATCACAGCTCTTGGTTCTGCATTTAGAGCCTGGATGTGGGGCAAAAGGGACCCAGCAGAGCATTGGTGCTTTTCATCTGTGTGGTGATGTAAGGAAGTATAGTCCAGAACAGTGGTTCCTAAACATGGTCCTGCATCAGAATCATCTGGACAGCTTATTTAAAAATATAGATTATTTCTCCTCTGTTTCTCCTTGTGATTATGATTCAGTATTCCTGGGGAGGTGCCAAGGCATCTTTGGTAAACCATTTAAAATCTGTTCAGATGGCATTGTTAATGCCAAGAGGTGCTATGGTACATCTTGGTTATTTCTTCTTTCTTTGTTGTTGACTCTTACACATGCGCAGGTAGACTAGAGAAAGTCAGGTTTGATTGTTTTGTTTTGTTTTTGTTTTGTTTTTGAGTTTCTGTCTATAATAAAGTTCTGTGCCTACCCAGCTCTGTAAATTCCCCAAATTTCAAAACAAAACAGGTGAGAGAGATGATGAGGGTTTTCGTTTGTTTGTTTATTTGTTTGTTTGGTTGGTTTTTTTGATGGAGCGTGGGGGTCAGATCAAAGAAAATGGCATCTTCTCTTTACTTGAGCAGGACACTACATCTCTATGCCAAAAGCAAAGATTAGGTGGGAGTGAAAATCCCTAATCTCGGCAGAGCCATTTCCTTATTTTTCTCTCCTTCTTATTCCTGTTTTCAGGTCCCAGAGGTATATTGCTCCTATCAACTCTCACACAGAGCATTTTTACTGCAGCACAAACTGCAAAGCAGGCAAGGTGTGTGCGAGCATTCCTATAAGAAAATCTTTCTTTGGGGTCCTAGCACTTTGATCCCATTTTTAGGGTGCTGTTGCCAGCATGGGGCCTCCCAGCACTTTCTGAGTCATCCTTCTCTGCTGGTCACCTGACCAAACGATGCCCTGGCTGAAGCTGGCAAATGGCCATTGTGCTGAACATAATCGTTCCAGTAAAACATGGCTGATTAGCATAGAAATCTCCATAAGCCTTTCTATTCTAATTTTGCTGTTAGAGTTCTGGCCCCTCTCAGAGGTCATGCTAACCTAGTTAAGGCTCTTGGAGAAAATACTGTCATTCCGGCTCATTGCATTTGCATTAAAATGTATTGTCCTTCAGCTGACATGCTAACCAGCAACCTATCATCTGCAACTTTCTGCAGAAACTAAACCACGGGGGCATCATCCATTGTTTAAGCTGGAATCCGGAAAGCTCAGTGGAAATATATGATGGAGCACCAGAATTTCAAGGTCCTTGAAGTTCTGGCTGTGCCTACTTCATTCTGGATCAAGTGAAAAGATTTGATGAAAAGCAGGTTATTACAAAGTGAGGGATGCTGACTGTGGGGGTCCCTCTGGTGTCACACCCCACAGAGATAACAAGGTATTGTGAGAACATGAATGCCAGAGTCAGACTGTCTGGTTGAAATTCCTGCTCCACTGGGTAGGTTGTTTGGAGATTTGGGCAGGTTACTTAGCTTTTTCGTGCCACAGTGTATATTCTTGTAAAACAGGAGTGATAATAAAATAGTACACATCTCACTGGGTTGCCATGGGATGATTTCTACCTCTGCCAATATTACATTCCAGAGAGAGAGAGAGAGCCTGGAAGTTAATGGGTTACCTATGACTGAAGGTCCAAGAAGACGGTGGGAAATTGTTTTTCAAGAATATTCTAGATTTGTTTTTATTGGTTGGGAGGTTCTAAATTGCTTAGAACAATACCTGACACCACACAAAAAATGTGTAATAGTGTAATTTATATTGTTGTGATTATTACTATGATTTCCATCTGTACTAACTTGTATTATCTTGCTTAAATCTCATGATGACTTTTTGAGAAGGTTATTATGATTATCCTATAATGAGGAAATTAAGGCTGACAGAGGGTAGCTAACTTCCTCAGTGTCACATGGCTTATGTGTGGCAGAAGCACATTTTGAACCAGTTACATAGGCTCTAATCCTTATTTGCTTGACTTGATTTGTCATAGCCTGTGTCTCTCAAAGCAGTTGCAGAACTATGAGAAATCTGTTGGTCTGTCAGTTGATTTCTTTTGACTTGTACACTTGAGATCATTTTCTTTTCTTAAGGGAGGATTGGAGCTCTCTGATGTTTAGACGTGGGCAGTGGTCCTTGACTATGACACGTTGCAACAGACTGAAGTTTTGTATCCCCCTCCCGCCCCAAATTCATTTGTTGTGCTCTTAACCCTTGATATGATGGTATTTGGAGGAATAAGACCTTTGTGAGCTGATTGGGTGACAAAGGTGGGGCCCGAATGGACTTAGTGCCCTTAAAAGAGAGACCCTGAACACTTCTTCACTCCTTTAGCTATGTGAGCTTACAGTAAGGAGACTCTTATCTGTGAACTAGGAGATGGATTCTCACAAGATCTTGAATCTTCCGTGCCTTTATGTTGAACTTTCCAGCTTCCAGAACTATGAAAAATAAACATTTATCACTGAAGAGTCCCAGTTTGTGGTATTTTAGAAGATCAGCTTGGACTGACTGAGGCCCATAGCCCGGTCCCTAGGAATTCCCTGAGTTCTGCTGTCACTCATTATTTCTTGACCTTGAGAAGGTCTCCACTTCACTTTCAGTTTCAGGCAGGACTGTGTCTAATAGTTCCTCAAGAAAGCATCTAATTTAAAAATATTCTTGCAGCGGGGGAGGGCCTGGGTAGCTCCGATTGTTGATTTCAGTTCTGGTCATGATGTCAGGGTCATGGGATTGAACCTCACATTGGGCTCCATGCTCAGCATGGAGCCTGCTTAAAATTCCCCCCACCCCAATTGCACACTGTCTTTCTCTCTCTCAAAAATAAATAAATAAATAAACAAACAAATAAATAATAAAATAACAAAACACATTTAAATAATATTCTTGCAGAAAAGGGAAAATCTATACTTTAAATAAAATTAAGATTAAAAAAAGATCAGAGTTGGAAGAAACTGTGAAGATCATTTAACTCTTGCGCTTCGTATCTGAGGCAGAGACAAAGGGAAAGGATGAGAATTGCCAGTGTTTACTTGACTAACTATTGTCATGGTGGCTAAGAGTGTAGATTCTGGAGCCAAATGGCTTAGGTTTGAATTCCAGGTCGATTCCTTCTAGCTTTGTAACCTCCTTATGCCTCAGTTACCTCATCTGTAAAGTGGTGGTAATAATAGTCTTTACTCTTGGGGCTGTGGTGAGGATTAAGTTGACAACACTGGGGACTGAGCCCAGATGGCTTAACTCCCTGACGAGTCCTCTTTTTATTTCCCTGAATTTTTTTCCATTAAGATCTTCTTTGTGTCTATCTGAGGTTCATTTGGTTTTAATTTGACCCAGGCCCACTTGCTCTATTTTCAGTCTGGATGTATATATATGTAGTCACACATTATGATCATGGAATTCTAAGATCATGTAGACTGGGATTGAATTCCAACTTTACCACATATAGTTAGTTAGCCTCCTTATACCTCTGTTTTTTTTGTTTTGTTTTGTTTTTTTTCATTTGTAGACTATTTAGAAAGTCGTATCTACCAAAGCTTCTGCACAGCAAAGGAAATAATCAACAAAATAAAAAGGCAACCTGCAAAATGGGAGAAAACATTTACAAACCATATATTGGATAAGGGGTTATTATCCAAAATATATAAGGAACTCCTACAACTCAGTAGAAAAAACCCCAAATAACCCAATTTAAAAATGAGCAAAGGAACTGAATAGACATTTCTCCAAAGAAGACATACAAATGGCCAACAGGTACATAAAAATGAGTAATCAGCATTACTAGTCATCAAGGAAATGCAAATCAAAACCATAATGAGATATTACCTCATACCTATTAGGATGGCAATTTTATATATAAAGAGATATATTTAAAATTTTATATAATTATATATAGTAATATAATGTAATATATATGGTGGAGAAAAGGAAACCCTTGCACACGGTGGTGGGAATGTAAACTGGTACAGACAATTTATAATAAATTTAGGAAACAGCATGGAGGCTCCTCAAAAATTAAAAATAGAAGTACCCTATGATCCAACAATGCCTCTACTGGGCATAGTCCCAAAGGAAATTAAATTAAGACTTCAAAATGATATCTGTGCTCACATATTCATCACAGCATTATTCATAATAGCCAAGATATGGAGGCAACCTACATATCTATCGACAGATAAGTAGATTTTTAAAAATGTGATATATACCATGGAATATTATTCAGCCTTAAAAAAGGATGGAAACCTTTTCATTTGTAACAATATGGATGAACCTTGAAGACATCATGCTAAGTGAAATAAGCCAGTCACGGGAGGACACATACTACATGTTACCATTTATATGATGAATCTAAAAGAGTCAGATCACAGAAGCAGAGTGTAGAGTAGTGGCTGCCACAGGCTGAGGGCAGCTCTCAATCAAAGGATATAAAGTCTCAGTTACAGAAGGTGACGAAATCCTAGAGATCTGCTATACAGCGTAGTTCCTGTCTTAGTCCCTTCAGGCTGTTTTAACAAAGCAACACAGAATGGGTAGCTTATAAGCAGCAGCAGTTTATTGGTCATGATTCTGGAGACCAGAATTCTGAGATCAGGATGCAAATGAGGTCAGGTTAGGGTCCTTTTCTGGGTCACGACTTCTTGTTGTATCCCCATGTGTCGGGAAGGACTAGGGATCTCTGAGGCATCTATTTCCTGAGAGTGCCAATCCCATTCAAGAGGGCTCTATCTTTGTGACCTAATTACCTGCCCAAGGTCCCACCTACTAATACCATCACTTTTGGGGACTATTTCAAAATATGAATTTTGGGGTGACACAAACATTCAGACCTAAACAGTTCTTATAGCTAACAAGATTGTGCTACTTACTTAAAAATTTGCAAAGAGGGAGATCATTTATCAAATATTTTTATCACAAAAGTAATTTGTTATTAAGAGGGTGGGAAACTTTTGGAGATGATGGATGTATTTATGGCATAGATGTAGTGAATATAGCACATATACAGGTCTATAATTATCTCCAAATTCATCAAGTTGTATACTCTTAATGGATACAGCTTTTTGTAGTCAATCATATAATAAATGTGTTTCTAACATTTGTTTAATAAATGTTTAATATTTAACAAATGGTAAATTTTTTAAACACTACTCTTATTTGGTTGCTGATAGGATTAAATGAGCACATATTCATAAAAGGACTTAGCAAAATGCCTGACACCTGTTAAGTACTTAATACATGCCAGTACGTTATTAGTATTTATTAAAGCTCCTTGTGGAAATTGCCAAGTTATAGAAGTATTTTCCACTTGTAGGTTATTTGAATAGGCTGAGCCATCAGTGAAAAGAGAGGCTTGGAATCTCACAAGTAGGACACTGGGGAGTAGGAAGCCAATGTGACACTCAGGTGAGTTAGATTTATAAATCTCAAACAGATGTTTTAGGCATCTTCTGGGGGATTCTGGGGGAAACTCATTAAAATCTGGATTACTGGGTCCCCTCTCATAACTGTTGAATCTGAATACAATAAGGAAGCAGGTCCCAGGAATACATATCTTTCAAAGCTCCCTAGATATACTTTATGGGCCACCAGATTTGGGAACCACAGGGTTAGGCAGCCACATAAATGGAGTGATTTAAGGAGGCCCAAAGATTTTCTTTTATAGGATTCATTCCTCTCAGGACCTTCCATTCATAAATCCGTTCAGCCTTCTGTCCCCCCACCACCCATGCATCAGCCAAACAAGTGTTAGTGCTCAGTGTTTGCCTGATGACCTGCTGCTGTTGTGATCGGTGTAGTAATGAATGATCAATGTTCTTCAAGAGTTGATAGTCTGAGAGAATGGATAAAATAAGTGTAAATGAGATGTGATGAGCTGCAGAGTGAGATGGGGAAGATGAAACAGCCCTTGCAGGGTGTGGTGGGAGAATCAGGAGAGCTTTCATTGTATCCAAGGGCATCACTTCTCCTTGGGATGCTTCTCTGATGCAAGCGTCTTTCGCTTCTGACTGCATTGGCTACCAATCCTATGGGTTTCTACAGCTTTCTGACTTGCTCTTCACATCTTAGATTAGAGTTACATGGTTGCTTATATGCTTTCTTAGGAGATGAGAACTTGATGGATGTGATGGCTGCTTCTTAATCATCACCTCCTCCGGCCCTCCACCTCCTAGCTAGGGGCCCAGCTAAGACTGAGCATGCAGTGACTGTGCAGTAAGTATCGAAGAACTTGGATGGTGGTCCTGGTTATGTAAAGAGAGGAAGTAGTTGGGGTTAAGCCTGGAGGGTTAGTGCTGGGACCAGATCATGGAGCACGTGGAATTTGAATCAAGTTTGGGCTTTAGTTTTTAGGCAGTGAGCCCAAGACCATTAGGGAAGCCATATCTATTGTCTACAAAAAAGGGGAAAAGGGCAGGAACTGTATCTCAACGTGGGGGAAAGTACAGAGGTAATTTTAAGTATAAACTGTGATAGTTTACATCAATTTATGAAGTGAAACAATTATTTCCTTTCCAGTTTCATTTCAGTCCACCTGATTACTTCAATGACACTTTCTCAGTTAGGTGCTAGCACTTAAAAATCTCTCTAATACTTTCTAATCCGCCTTTTTAACAAAGAGAAAACACACTTCAGGCTCAGAGTCTTGGCGGGTGTATTACTCTTCTGCCATATTAATGCATGTAATAAACATTCAGAAAACCTCAGTGTCTTTCAGCAATAAACCTTTGTTTAGCTCAGGAGCCTACAAGTCAGCCGTTAAGATCAGTGCTTCCTTTGGACTTGGACTGGATTTGCTGTCAAGGTTAGGGCTAGATTCTCTGCTGACCCTTATCGGGGGTAACTGGACTCTGCTTCGTGCATTTCTCACATTCTTCAAGCAGCGTAGCGTGGCATGTCTTCACTGCAGAGGGGTGATCCCAGTCATACAAGAGCTTTTCATGCCTCTGTGTGTCTCAAGTACACAATGCAACATTGGCCAAGGCAAGTCCGATGGCTGGATGCAGAGTCCAAGGAATGGAGAAATGAGCTCTGTCTACTTGGAGGAACTCCGTCCTGTGGTAGAGAGACATGGAGACAGGAAGGGATGAAAGAATCATTAATGGTGGGGCGCCTGGGTGGCTCAGTGGGTTAAGCCTCTGCCTTCGGCTCAGGTCATGATCCCAGGGTCCTGGGATCGAGCCCCACATCGGGCTCTCTGCTCTGCGGAGAGCCTGCTTCCTCCTCCCTCTCTCTGCCTGCCTCTCTGTCTACTTGTGATCTTTGTCTGTCAAATAAATAAATAAAATCTTAAAAAAAAAAAAAAGAATCATTAATGGTTTCAGTGTATCTAGTATCACAGGCAGGATTATCCAGCTAGAGTTTAGTAGTATGTTTTTCCTTATTATTTTTAAAAACCATCTTTTCATGGCAAGTGATGTAAGTTTTCCGTGATGGTAGTGCTATAAAGTTTTCTTCTAAAACCAATGTATTTGAGACAAATAGAAGTGGATGTAAAGAAAAAGTATTTTCTCAAAAGTAGCCCATATGGTACACAGGTACGGCAAAAATCATCAAAGGAAGTGGCAAGCTTGGAAAACTCTGAGCTAGGATGATTGCAGTTGGGACTCTGAATAGAAGATGCATCCAAAAAATGCCGCAGGCTCAGCAAAATAAATTTAATAACCACATGCGCTCATTCAAGTTCAGTTAAATAAGCAAATGTTATACATGGTCAGCAAGCTACCTGACACGATGGCAGGAACCAGTGATACAGAGATGAAGAACTCCAAGGCTAAAGCAATCCATAATTTAGTGGGTAGGAGATGCATGACAGATAACTTGGACACCCTTGAGTACATTATATAGTCAGTTGATGTGTTCTAGGTACTCACAGAAAAGGCACTACGCTGAGGCTGGGAGTGGGCGTTGGAGAAGGACTCCCGGCAAGCCCCCTGGAGGAGCCCCTGGAAAGATGAGTAGAGGTTCCCCTGGTGAGAAGGGTGAACAGAGGCATGGAGAGTGTGAAATTCTCCTTGGAAAAGCTCATTCTTATTGAAGCCTGATGTTCGAGACAGGAGAGGAGTCGGAGGAATTGGGGACAGCCTGGTCATAGACAGCGTCGCAAAGCTAGACGGTTTAGAATCTACCCTGCTATGGACAAAGGTGTGGGGGGGCATCAGCGAAGGTTCTCAAGCAGGGAAAATACCTGTGTATATGTACACACATACCTGTATTTCTATTTATACCATCTACACACAATATATACACACATTTCCTTCTTCTCTACAGTAATTCTTGCCAGGTGGTCCTGCCGTTTCTATTTGCAAACCTGCAGGGGCAGAGGGCTCATTGTTTCACAGTTGAGGCTGTCATAGACCTGATCATAACCAGATGCAAATAGACTTGGGGGACACGCAACCAGACATGGGAATTGTGCTGCAATTTAGACGAGGGGCACGAAGGGGCTGAATGAGTAGGGAGAGCGCAGATGTAAAAACAGAGAACTTCTTTGGTTAATGCTAAGTGCTATAAAAATGTGAACTGTGGTTGTGCTCACTTTAGAACCCAAACTTACTGCACAATCAACTCCCAAACCACACAAAGAGCTGGTTTTCCTTATAATTGGACAAAGCAATGCTGACACCCAGTGGCTGGTTCGGATGGCCCACAGCTCCCAGAGACAGGATCCCGAGGGAGGGAGGTGGAAGTCAGCTTGCCCAGCCTGGCGGTCAGAGCATCCCAAGATCCTTAGCTGAAAGGGCAAGTCTAAATTCAGCTAGAAACGGCCGACCATGTGATATGCTTGGCACCACACAAAAGATAGTTCCCAGTGAGTTTAACACGGACAAAAGAGCTAAATTAAACCCGCAGATGAGAACAGCATTGCATCAAAGTCAGTCCCTTCTAAAGCAGAGGCAAAAGCAATTACCCTCAGAGTTCCCCGGAGAGTTCTTAACCAAAGCGCCAATAAGAATACGGAATATTTAAAGGTCAGTTTCTTAGTCAAATCAATACTGTATCTGTGTGGCTGTGTCCCAGACTCCCTTCTTCGGACAGAAGTTACTCAGCCCCTATTCTGACATGTTAGAGCAACAAGGAACTTGACAGATCAGGTGAGCAAACGGATCCGGGGAGAAGAGACAAGTTTCACAAGGTTTCAGAGCAAACTAATAGCAGAGCTGTCTGGCCGGGCTTAATGGCTGGAGCTCCTGCAGCCCTCTTGGACCATGTGACGGGCTGCATTCTGTGGACGGTGGAGTGGAAAGGTGGACGGAATCTGGACTGCAGACCTTCAGATTTGTGTGAATTCTCCTTCATTCCTGCCTTAGTTCATTTGGGCTGCTGTAACAAAACCACCAGAGACTGAGTGGGTTAAACACTTATTTCTCACCGTTCTTGAGGCTGGGAAGTCCAAGATTAAGGCTCCCTGATGAGGGCCTGCTTCCTGATTTGCAGATGGCTATCTTCTCAATGTATCCTCACATGGTGGGAGGGGCAAGGGAGTTCTGGGGTCTCCTTTATAAGGACACTAATCCCACCCCACTGGGGGCTGGGATTTCAATATACCAATTTTGGAGGCATATAAACATAGTCTGTAACAACGCCCCTGACTTCAGTTACTGTCTGTATGTGGTTGACGCCCGTCATCTACTCAATAGGACTATTTGAGCATCACAGAGAAATGCATGTTCAGAACCAAACTTAGGATCATCTCCCCACAAACTCGGTTTTCCTACAGTGCTCCCTCTCTCAGTAAATGACACCTCCTTCTGTTGCACAAACCAGAAAGAGAAGAACTCTCCTGACTCCTTCCTTCTCCTCATCCCCATAACTAAAGAATCACAAGGCTTGACTAGAGATTCTTTATATTAACCCACCTCTTAACACTCTTCCCACCATTGCTCTGTCCTCTTCATACTTCATTTTTGACTGCAGTGCTCCTTGCCTCTTGATGCACATTCTGCTTGTTTGCTTACTGTCTCTTTCCTTCCTACCAGCTTTCATGTCTGCCCTAGTTTATGTCCCACGGCCCCTCTCCACATACACTGTTGCCTCATATGCCATTATTTTCATCATAGCCCTTATCCATTTCTGAAATTGTATTTGTTTCCTTATTGGTAAGGAAACTCGTCTGTCTTATTTGTAGTCGTTAACTGTTTTAGCGAGGAAAGAATTTTATCTGTGTGGTTCCCCACCGTATCTCTAGTACTTAGACCAGGGGCTAGTACAAAGTGGGTGTTTAGTAAATGCTCCTTGAATGAGTGAGTATGTGCACATGTATGCGTCTCCCATCCCTGTAGTTCTGGGGTAGTGGCTGTTTCTATCAGGGGATGCACAGGGTTAGCAAGGGCCTGGTTATTGCCCAAAACTCAGCTTCCTGTGCCTTGTAATTTTTGTAGTTTATAATTATGAAAGCCAATGTGGTCTCTCTGACAAGGACTTAAAAAGGCCATCTGGCCTTATGGAGAAGAAATTATTTCTTTTCAACCTGGCTTCTGAAAAGGGAGGTTGGATATTGTCTGGAGGATGTTGTCTCAGGCATTATAACCTGGCCTGCTACTTTTATTTCTGCTGCTTTTCATTATAGCCGACACCTGCAAGGTAGATGCTTGGTTATGGGTTCATACCATGGTTTAGCTGGTCCTTGACTGTGTCCTCTTATTTACTTAGAAGAAATTACCCAACTCTATTCAAAACCCTGTGAGGGACATAGATGGAGGGTCTCCTGCTTCCGCTGCTCATTCTCAGACTCTTCATGTATCTGCAGGGATATTCTCCCTCCCTCCCTCCCTCCCAAGCCTTTTTCTCTTTCCCTCTCCTCCTTCTCTCCCTCCCTCCCTCACTGGCTTAATACATAATGCTTATTTTTACTCCCTAACAATCCAACATTAGTGTTCCTGGTCCCAGACACCTATGAGATTATCAAGGGACCCAGACACCTTCTATCTTGTAACTCTGAGCCCTTCTAGGGCCCTGGGGACTTTGACAAATAGGGAAAGAATAGAAAGGATGGTGCACGGGAGGTTTTAATAAGCCAAGTCCATGATCGCTTTAAAATGTAAATTCTACAGCGTCTAACCGTGCCTAAAACCTTCCGTGGCTTTGCACTTGCCTTTGAATAAATTTGAGTCCTCACTGAGGCCTACAAAGACCCTACGTGACTGGACCCTGCCTAGTCTTTGATCTCATCTCCCATCCTTCCTCTCTGACTTCCTCTGCTCCGAGACACACAGGACTCCCCCCCCCACCCCATTTCTTAACATACTAAGCTTTGATCCGCCTGGATGCCCTTACTCAGCATGGCTGGTTTCTTCCTTGATGGGGAGAACTCAGCCCAGAGACAACCTCCCCAACTGCCCCAGTTAATGTCCCTTTTACCCCTTCCAGAAAGACATTCTATTTTATGACATGCTGTGATTTTCCTCACAGTACTTATCAGCATCTGAAATTATAACATATGTGTTTATTCATGATGAAAGAAATCGAAGCCCAGAGAGGTTAAGTAACTTGTATAGGGTGACACCGCTAATAAGTTGGAAAGCTGGAATTCTGATTCCATGACTTTAAAGCCTATCAGAAGGCCAGCTTTGGAGTAGAATTCACTGTGCTCTGATGATCTCACCACCGTCAGATGCAGAGATATGCTCTGTGACCTTTCATCGGAGGTTCCTTCACTTTTCTTCAGCACTCAGGCGCCGTGCCCACTTCCTCTTGAGTGAACCCATTCTGTTATGGAATGCTAATTTCCCTCTTCATCTTGAGATACTATCTGCCTTCCTATAGATTCTTCCCATACGTTCAGTTTCCACCTGCTCCCTGTGCCTGAGGGAAGCCCATCGGCAGTGATGACGTCTTGCTCCTGACCCTTCTCTCCTCCCAGGTGGATGGTGCCAGGTTCTCCATGGGTTTCTCTTCCTTTCCTTGCAAGGGAGTGGAAAGCTTCTGTCCAGACAATCTGTGGCTGAAACCATTCTTTGCTCCTGGACCTCTTCTGGGTCACCTGCGTGTTAGCAGGGTTTCAAAACCCATCACATCTGATGTCTCTGAATCTCATCTCACAGCCAGGATGGTAACAAAAAAACCCCACCTGGCACAAAGGCAATTCCTCTCTGGGACCGTGGGAGCTGTTATCGGCCGCTCCTTGGACGATCCTATTAGCATTACTTATAGCTCCCATTCCTCCTTCCCCGCCTGAAATCACAAGCGTGGGAGCGGCAGATAAAGAAACTGGCTTACATACCCCTTTCCTTTCATTGCTGATATGCTTGTCCCTTGTGGATTCCTTGCCAAATAATGGAATTGTGAAATGAGGAGAAAAGTTATCACTGGGTTGGGAGTATGGAGATCCATTGTGATGGGCTTTCCGGGGGTTACCAGTTCAGGGGATAGAGGTGGGCAGCATTTATAGGCAGAATAAAACATTTGCCAAAAAAAACAAGACAAAACCGAACAGTAACACAGTGTAGACGAGACTGGCTGACCTAAGTATAAACACCAGCTCTATTTATTTGTTGTGTGACTCAGGCAAGTTACTCTGCCCGAGTCTCCTTAAAATAGGGAAACAATAACTAGCTGACACAGCTGTTAGAAGCTTAATTACACTTCTGTGCTTTATATGCGATAGGTCCCCAGTATACATTCGTTCAGATCAGTTGGACTCAACTGAGGTTTCTTTTACTTGTCAAAACTCTGTGTTCATGGCATTTAAATCTCCATCCCAGGCATCTGGCGAAAATCTGCATATTAAACAGGGTGGCAACATAGAGCAGTAAGAATAATTTCTAGTAACAGGAATTGAACATGCTGAATGCTTCACGGTTTTGTAAAATGCTTCCCCATATGCTGTTTCATTTCATTCTTGTGGCAGCCCTGTGAGGTGAGCATAATAATTCTACATCTTGCAGATGAAGACACTAGAATACAGGGCGGTTAGAATATAGGGAGGTTATTTAACTTGCCGAGATCACAGTTGGTGATAGATTGGTCACTATTATTAGCCCACAAGACCTGGATCAGGACCTTGCCTTGAACTCAGGTCTTCTGATTTTTTTTTTTTTAATTTAAATTTTTTAGGTAGTTAATACACAGTGCAATATTGGTTTCCAGTAGAACTCAGTGATTCATCACTTATACACAACACCCAGTGTTCATCATAGCAAGTGCCCTCCTTAATCCACATCATTCATCTAGCCCATCCCCCATCCCCCTCCCTCCATCAACCCTGAGTTTGTTCAAAGAATCTCTTATGACTTATTTTCCTCTTTCCTATTTTCTTTACCCTCTTCCCATATGTTCATGTTTTCTTTCTTAAATTCCACACCTGAGTGAAATCATATGGTATTTATCTTTCTCTGATTCACTTATTTCACTTAGTATAATACACTCTAGCTCCATCCATGTCATTGTAAATGGTAAGATTTCATTCTTTTTGATGGCTGAGTAATATTCCGTTATCTGTATCCATATCTATATCTATACCTACATCTGTATCTCTATCTATATCTATTTATACACACACATACCACATCTTCTTTATCCATTCATCTGTCAGTGGACATTTAGGCTCTCTCCATAGTTCGGCTGTTATTGATAATGCTGCTATAAACATTGGGGTGCATGTACCTCTTTGAATCTGTATTTTTGTATCCTTTGCGTAAATACCTAGTAATGCAATTGCTGGATCATAGGGTAATTCTATTTTTAACATTTCGAGAAACCTTCACACTGTTCTCCGGAGTGGCTGCACCAGTTTGTATTCCCACCCACAATGTAAGAGGGTTCCCCTTTCTCCTCATCCTCGCCAACACCTGTTGGTTCCTGTGTTGTTAATTTTAGCCATGCTGATGGGCATGAAACAGAATCCCATCATCGGGGAAATACAAATCAGGTTTTCTGATTTTAAACTCTGTTCTGGATTTCCTTCCCTGAACATAGAATCCTTTGCTGGGCTTATAGAAATTAACCCGTGTTACTCTTCTCTGTATCTTCTGGTTTAGGGCCTGGCATACAAAAGGCACCAAACAGGCATTTATTGAGTTTAAAAAGTTTTAAGCAATTACAGATAGTAAATGAATTTGTAGGAATGGAGCTTGATGGAGCCCAGGGTACTAAATAAGACAGCTTCTAAAGGAGACACCCTCCACCCACCCCAAACTTTGTAAAGGTTAATTCTGCTCCCATTTCTTAGATTATTTGTGTTTTAGACTGGAGCATTTTGAAACATCTACTATGACAACAATTATGGGAAAATGTGTCTAGTCCAGAGAATCTGTGTTTTTACAAATAAAGGAAGAGAATGCTGTGAGGATGAGATATTGCTTAGAGGAGTAGCATGTAGTAACAGCAAAGGTTTGGGGGTTTGTGGGTTTGGGGACCAGTTCTGACCCAAGCCATATAGATCTTTTTGTATTATATATTTTCATGCATCTATCCATGACTTGAAAGCAGTCAGCCCACCTCCTACACTGTGGGCCTAGCATGCCCTTAGTTTATTATCTTAGTTATTTCCTTTTTTCTTCTTGATCTTTCTGACATTTTTTTCCCTTATCTTT
This sequence comes from Martes martes, assembly GCF_963455335.1. NCBI lineage: Eukaryota > Metazoa > Chordata > Mammalia > Carnivora > Mustelidae > Martes > Martes martes. The sequence goes on along the minus strand of NC_137892.1, from coordinate 122,649,944 downwards.
TCCTAGTCTCCATAGCGCCTGGCCCCTGGCCTCATCTCCCATTTGTTCCTGGGCCTGGCCCTTTGCACTGCTTCTCTGGTTCCGACTTTTGGCTTCTCTCATTGACTAGGATGAATTCTGTTTTGTTTGTTTTGTTTTCCCTGGCTGCCCTGAGCACCACACACTCTCGTGGGGATAATTCCCTTCAATTAGCCCCATTACTTCAAGTAGGAATTGACCCCATAGAATCCGTTTATTCATCACTGTACTCCTTCATTCCATCTTGGTCCATTTGGGCTGCTATAAGAAAGGACCATAGATTGACAACAGAAACGGGTTTCTCACAGTTCTGGAGCCTGGAGGTCTAAGCTTAGAGTTCCAACGCGTTCTGCTGAGGATCCTGTTCTGGGTTGCAGACAGCTGCCTTCTCTTTCTAACCTCACATGAGGTAAGGGGCAAGGGAGCGACCTCAGGCCCCTTTTATAAGGGCATGAATCCCATGCTAAGGGCTCCGTCCTCCTAATGCCATCACCCCGGGGGTTAGGATTTCAACATATACATTTTTGGTGGCGGACACAAACATTCAGTCTGTGGCACCTTCCTTCAGTCAACCGATACACCTTGAGGATTACCTGCCTGCCCGGTACACCACTGCTGGAACGTGTGAGTAGCACCTGGCCTGTGACCCCTGGAGTCCAGCATGGGGCAGCGGTTGTGAAATAGCATGACAGTTAAGGGTGTGTGGGTGGATTTGGCTTCTAAACACAGCTCTGCCCCTTGCTAGATGCATAACCCGTATTACCTTGGTCAAGATGCTTGAGCCTGTTTCTCCTTTGTAAAACGGGGATATTGCCTTCTACAATTATTGTGCCATTAAGCGAAATCGTATGTGTTAGACGCTTCGTGTGTGCCTCACACATATTCAACATTCAGTTGACATTGGCTGCTATTTTTATTAGGGAAGGACAGATAAGTAAAAACACAATTTGAATATCGGTGCTGGGACAGGAAAGGTATAGGAGGCCCTTATGCAGGGTTGAGAAGCCTTTCTGGAGGCTTCCAGATCACACCTTATGGGTGAGTATGAGTTAGTCATGTTAAGCTAATATGGAGCATTCCAAGGGGGAGGAACAGCATGTGCAAAGATCTGGATACAACCAACAAGTCGCTTAGTATGGCTAGAGAAAATTTTTGAGAATAAGTGGTGGGTGATGAGTCAGCATCAGGCTTACTTCCTTTTTCTTGACTCGCTTCCGCCAGTCCCTTTCCAAGTCATGACCTCATCTCTTTACCTTACTTTTCCTCCTTGCACAGCTGTGATTTGCTGGGGGCAAAGGATGCCCGAGAGGAAGTTGCTTCCCCTCAGTGACTTACTTACAGAATTTTGCTGATGCAGGTACCCCATGGAAAACTTGGAGCCATATTCTATTTAGAGACATTTCAGCCTTACACAGCAGATCCAGCTGCCGCCAGTTTGCCTCATAACCCATTAAGGGGATATTTGCATGGAAGTAAATGGTTTCTTCACTTTGTTCCCCAGGCAGAGTCTGTCCTGCAGAGGGGAAGTTGGGGGAGTGAGCAAGAGGTCGCTGAGGTGTGCTTCCAACTGGGCCCTGGTAGGAATGTCAGACTGGAGGACACTTTATCAAGCATTTCTGCTTTACTGTGACCCAGAAAACTGTGAACATTCCTATCCTTGACCCCTGGAATGACAGGGTGTAGGAAATTGGTGGGGCTGGTAAGAACAGAGGGATGGTGGTGTTGACACTGGGAGGGTAGGTGGGAGACTGTGAAATTGGCCTCTCTGATGTGCCATCAGTGACAAACATGTGGCAAGCCCAGCTCCATCCCTCCTTTTTGCACCCACGGCAGGCATTACTAGCTGATGGCAGCACATTTCTTTTGACCCCACATACAGCCTCTGAATCCTTCTAAACATAGTGCTTTAGGGATCCACTACTGAGTGTGTGGGGTTGGGACTACTGGTAGAACACACTAACTTCTCTCATTGCTTCTCTTTTGATATACAGAGAAAGTAAGCCTAATCAAGGTGAAGCATTTTATCCAAAGTAAATCTATAAATTAATAGCAGAGCTTAGCTTACAGTCCTGTGCTCCTGACCTAGACCCCAAAAGAATTTGCTCTCCCTAAAGGCATCATGAAGCCCAGTTAAAGAGCCTTCTTTCCAAAATATGTTGTTATTGTGCTACCCCCACTCCTGCAGTAGTTCCCCATTGTTTTTGTTTTGTTTTTTTAAAGGTCTAAACAACATAGGGACTCATTCTAAGTTTTCCACCTTCTGAGCCCAACTTCAGTCAAAATGGATTCCGGTATCATTGTTTATACCTTCTCCATTCCATTTGTCTACATTTATCCTTCAAAGCTTAGGTCAAGCCTTTTGACCTCTCTGAAACCTGCCAATTTCAATTCTATTGATCTTCTTCCCCTGAACAACTTTTAGAGTTATGGTTCAAGCCACGTTGTTTACTGGAGTTTTGGAGATTTTAATGGTGGAAAAATGACATCTGGCCAATAATCCTCTAGATCTCACTTACTCTGACCCTAGACTAGAAAAGACACAACCATACCTAAGGGCTGATCTTTTCATGCACATAGACCCTATTTTATATGCAAACAGCCTAGCTGGGGTCCCAGCAGCAGGCCAATCTGATTAAAGTTCCATCGGTTTGAGGTTGATTGAGAAGGGGTCAGTAGGTGTGCAAAAGGCTTAGAAAAGTGCCTTTTTCTCTGGAGGCCTTCATTTGTACACATTGACGCTTCTTTTCCCTTTATGTTCTTTTTTTTTCAGTCTATCTGTAAGGCAGTATCTCATTAATGAATTAGTTAATTAAATATTTATTAAACATCTTTTATTTGTCTGATACTGTTTGAAGTTCGGAATACAAAAATAGTAGAAATTCCCTTCTCTTGGGGAGCTGGTATTCAGAGAGGGGAGACAAACAAGACACAAGAAACAAATAAATAATGCTTTTCTTGTCTGGCGCATTCTAAGGGAACACGATATGTACTCAGCAAATGCTAGTTAGCTTGGCTTATTTGATACTTATTTAGACAGGTGCCTACACGGTGCACTTGGTGGATGTGTTTGCTCATTTATTCACGTACCTTTACTGAATGTTGGAATATCCAGCAAGAAGCTCTTTAATTAGATCTGTGCCTACAGTCAACCAAATGGTCTGGAAACATGGACTGTGGGATTATGGAGTCATAAAGTCGGTACCATACTTCTAAATGCAACTGTACTTAGAGTACTGTGCCCCATGATGGACGTCACATTGGTATCTAGAGACTGTCTGATGGAGGGTGACTGATTATGTGACTCATTATATCTTGGCATCATGTTACCTGAAAAAGCTTTGAAGGAACTGGAACTATTTTGGAGGATAGTCTAGGACTTTGGTTGAAAGGTAGGCAATGGTAACAATGTAAACATGCTGTAAACACTTGAAGAGCTAATATATGTGAAAATGAAAATATTGTTTTCTGTGCATCCCAGAAGATAAAATCAGGACCTGTGAAAATGCCAAGACACAGCTCTTAGTTCAGTTTAAATTGTCCCCAAACACACTATACAGTCTTTTGTGGAGGGAAGCTCCTTGACACTGGAGACGGTCAAGCAGAAGTCACAGAGTTTGTGGTGGGCATTCAAATATTAAGAAAACGTTTGTACCAGGCTATCTCCAATAGTTGTGTTAACTTTGTATCTAATACTGATTTATTTTAGGGATCATTATTCTGTTTTATGGGCTAGAAAGCATTTTTATGTAAGTTTTCTTATTCGATTTTCATAAAGGAAAGATTTGTACTATCCCCATTTTACAGATGGGCAACCAGACCTTAAGACTGTAGTCATCTCTGGACAAGCTGAAACTATGATGTATGTCTTACGACCCACAAACAGTACTCTTCCTACAAGATTTAAACATGCTTGTTGATTCATCTTATCAATCAGAAATGATAGAATCATGGTTGGCAGTTATAACACTGCCTTTTTTTTTTTTATTAAAGATAGCCATTGTTGTACTATTTTAAATTTTCTGTTCTAATGCCCTTCTTCTTCTTTTTTTTAACCATGCAGTTTTTTTTTTTAAAGATTTAATTTATTTATTAGAGAGAGAGAGAGAGAACAAAAGCAGGGAAAGCAGCAGGCAGAGGGAAAAACAGGCTCTTAACTGGAGCAAGGAGCCCAATGTGAGACTTCATCCCAGGACTCTGGAATCATGACCTGAGTCAAAGGCAGATACTTAACTGATTGAGCCACCCAGGCACCCCGAATGCCCCTGTGTTTCTTGCTGCTTTTGACTTTTCCTTCCCACATTTGGAAAGCATATGTATATACATATATATGTGTATGAGTATAACTGTTTCCTCTCTACAAGTTACCAGGCACATTAGCTGGTTGATCTAAGAGGTAGTTCCTAAGGCCAAAGGTTATGGAATTATTTACATATTGCCTAGAGAATTTCATCTTGGTGTTTCTTTCCCTGTTGTTACTCCAGTATCTTATTTATCCAATTTTAGCCCATCCCTCAAGGTCTGGCCTAAACCTTTTTTTTTTTTTTTAATTTTATTGTGTTATGTTAGTCACCATAAAATACATCATTAGTTTTTGATGCAGTGTTCCAAGAGTTATTGTTTACCTACAACACCCAGTGCTCCATGCAATACATGCCCTCCTTAATACCCCCACCAGGCTCACCCATCCCCCCACCCCCTTCCTCTCTAAAACCCTCAGTTTGTTTCTCAGAGTCCACAGTCTCTCATGGTTTGTCTCCCACTCTGATTTCCACCAATTCACTTTTCCTTTCCTTTTCCTAATGTCCTCCATGTTATTCCTTATGTTCCACAAGTAAGTGAAACCTTATGATAATTGACTCTCTCTGTTTAACTTATTTCACTCAGCATAATCTCCTCCAGTCCCATCCATGTTGATACAAAAGTTGGGTATTCATGCTTTCTGATGAAGGCATAATATTCTATTGTATATATAGACGACATCTTTTTTATCCATTCATCTGTTGGAGGGCATCTCGGCTCTTTCCACAGTCTGGTGACTGCGGCCATTGCTGCTGTGAACATTGGGGTGTATGTGGCCCTCTTTTCACTACATCTGTACCTTTGGGGTAAAATACCCAGTGGTGCAATTGGTCTGGCCTAAATCTTATCTTTTTCTAGAAACCTTCTGTAGCCTTTTCAGATCATGGAGATTTTTTTTGCCCTATTTGCCCACGTGTAGCATTTATTATGTATTCTGTTCATTTCAATTCTTGTAAATTCTATTTTAAAATTGCTTTACATATTTGTAAGTTACCTGTTTCTGCTTGGACTATGAAATCCTCAGTTGTCTGTTTTCCTCTTGCTTTGCATACCCTGAATCTCTTACCACAACGTTGGGTACCCAGGAATGTTGAATAACTAATTGATGACTTTGAAATCACCTGTGTGGGCCTCAGTCTTCTCATGGATAAAATGCTAAAACATGTTTTCCGTTTGCCCTAAAAAAGCAGAAGTAGCGTATAGCTTTGGCTCTAGGAACCAATGACCTTGAATTAGAATCTTGGCTCTGTCACTTTCTAGAAATGGGAAAGTTTCTTCACCCTCCTAAACCTTATCCATAAGGTGGGCGTTGTGATAGTATGTACCTTCAGGGGACATTGTGAAGGTTAAATCAAGGGATGAGTGAAATTCTTAAGCACAGGGTTTGGCACATCGTTAACGCACAATGAATGTTAGCAGTTATTGTAAACCCTGTTGTTATTCTTCTTACCACAGGATCTGTCAGATAAAATGACCCAAATTTGTTTAAATGATTTGGTGCTCTGACTCTAGGGATATATACTAGTAAATCAAGAGCCCTATTTTAGGTACGTATGTATACATTGGTATGCTTGTACTTATTTATTTATACCTAGCCTTGTCCTAAAAAGGATTTAAGGCAACTTGTTAAGATGCAGAGCATATAGCAAGGTAAAGTAAATTTTAAAGTTAGAAAAATGATGCTCAAGGAAAACCAGGAAAGAGAAAATCCAAACTTAGAAATGAGGCTCGCATATAAAATACATGCGGAGAAGTATTTTACCCCTGATGGAAGTGGGCTACAAATCTGGTTTAAGTTTCTGAGGAGCAAAGAGCAAAACAAAATCAGTTATCCAATTTACAGGGCACAGGAGGCAAGAACAGTCAAGCTGCTTACGAAAAGTGTTAGGATTTTTCCAGGCGGCGTTGGAGAAGATGCTCTTATGGCTCAGTGGGTGGCCGTGCGGTGTAATGGACAATATCCTTGTAGTGGTCTTAAAATACGCTCGCAAATTTTTTGAGACTCCATTCTTTCAGAGGGCGGTGCTAATTCTCCTACTCTTAAGTGTGAGACTTCTGACATAAGGACACAGAAGGCATCCTGGTCTTCTTGCTCGCTCTCTCTCTCTCTCTCTCTGTCTCTGGGATGCTCACTCCAGGGGGAACCAGGTGCCATGCTGTGAGGACACTTGAGCAGCTGTGCATACAGAGAAGTCCTTGTGCTGAGGGGCTGGGGCCTCTTGCCAACAGCCTTGTGAGTGAGCCACCTTGGAATCAGACCCCTCAGCTGCTGTGAGGCCTTCTTGTGTTTGCAGCTCTGCCTGCTGTCTTGACTACAGTCCTAGAGACCCTGAGCCAGAGCCGCCCAGCACAGCTGCTTCAGGATTCCCAACCCTCAGACCCTGGTGAGATAATACGTGTGTGCTGTTTCAAGCTGCTGAATTTGGGGGCTATTTTGTTACACAGCAGTAGATAACTGAGGTAACTCTCAACATCTCCTGCAGAGATCCCAGTAAGGAGTCTCAGGCCACTGGCCTCCTTGAATCACCTGCACATCTATTAACCAATCATAGTGACCAGGGGACTATAGGTTCTGATTAGACAAGGCCTGTCCCTGAGCTAGAGGGTGCTCTCACTCCCTCACAAACCACACAATCAATCCCATGAAAGAATGGGATCTCAGGGGAAACTTGGAGCTTTGTTACCAATGGCTGACAAATAGAAGACTTCCACAGGTGGGTGTGAGGTCAATAGGAAGTAGATGAAAAGAAGGTCCTTCTAAGCCAAGGGACTAGCTTGAGCAATGACACGGAAGTGGTAAAGTATCTGGCTAGTTCAGCAACTGCCAGGTGGCATGTATTTACACACAGAGACATTCAATATGCAAAAATCTTTGTGTCCCTTAACTCAGGTTGAGACCTGTACCCCTTCAGTCAAGGAAGGAAGCATACATTGGCAGTGATAAGTTATGCAGATAATATTTCCAGAGGCACACAGAGCCCAACCACAAGAGACACTGAGCTCCCCTGGGAAACCTGTCTGAAAGCCAATGGGCCAGGAGGAGGAGGAAGAGGACAGGAAGAAAGAAGGAGAATGAGGTCTGGCAGGTTTGCTTGCAGCTGGAACAAGGCTGAATGAGGCAACGATTTTCCCTGAGGCTGTTCTGTCAGGACCAAAGTGGCTTGGGCTGGCTGTGGCAGCCTGGGCAGTCAGCTCTGAGGCACATGATGACAGAGTGTGGACCTGATAGGAATTTGTGTCGCTCTCTGAAGGGTGGTGGCTTTGGTGATTACCATGGCAGCTGGGAGTGAGGAATTGGTTGGCACAGTCTAAAGGCTATGGTGCCTAGGAGAGAGTACTGGGCAAAAAATAGGGCTCCTGTGCTGGGCACCTCACATCTGGTGACCATGTGGGCCAGTCATCTTGAAGATGGTCATTTGTGAGAAGACAGCAGGGCAGCCCCAGAAGGACGACTCCTGACTCTGCGTCTGGATATGAGGAGTCATAGAAAGTGTGTTTGGATAAGTATCCGGGTGGCATACCTCTCAGGGGCAGTGCACAGCGTCCCCAGAGGGAGGGCATGGGCATTCAGTGGGGAAGTTCCAGTTCGGGTAAGTCACCGACCTGTTCTGACCTTGTTAGGAGAGATGGAAGAAGCTTTCACCATGACATTGACTATACACAGAGAGCTGGGAGGAGAGATGATCTGGTTATACCACATCATTTGAAAAATGAGAAAAAAATTAAACCTAAGTTGGGTTATATATATTTTTTCTGATTACAGTAAAAGATATTAACAAAGTTGGGGTTTTGCGCTTAATCTTATAATTCTGCTTTCCTTGATTTGGAAATCACTTTCCTTACTAAGGGATCAGGCAGTACGGACCAGCCAAGTTAATTTGTACTTCCTGAACTACAGGAAGTGATCGAAGAAAAATGAAAGGGAAAAGAGTTAGAAAAATACATGGGCTCTAAGATTTTCTTAGAGAGGCACAAGGTGGGGCATGTCTAGCTCAGAAGAGGCAGCTAATTCACTCAACTAGTGAGAGGCTGTGTGATCCAGGAAAGGAACACTGGATACCAGTTTCCCAAGTATTTTTCATGAACAAAAAATCCTAAAAAAAATTCTCTACTCTTTGTGAAACATGTTCAATCTCTGGAAGATTTACAGGGAACATGAGTTTGTTAGAGGCTCTGAGAAGTCCTGCAGCAAACAAAGCTAACTATTAAATTAACTATTTAATCAAGTGTTTATTAAAACACATTTGAATCTCCTTTTGCTTTTTATTTTTATTGCCCAGTATGCAGAAAGTACTTTAAAAAACGCTACGACAGATAGGTTGTATGACTTTGGGAATTTCTCTTAGACTTAGCCTTTCCCTATAAAATTACATGATTAGGTTAAATGTGTTCTCTCATTCCCTCTGAGCTCCTCTGATTCTAATTATTGCACATTAGTGATGTGATTAAAACAAGCAGCCGGGAGGCAGGGTGAGCTTCTCTTAGTTATCTCCTGCCTGGGTCACTGCACTAGTCTCCACCCTGGTCTGCCACTTCCAATATTGTCCTCCCTAAACCACTCCCTCCACTGCTGCAGAGACACCTTCTAAAATGCAAATAAGATCAGGGCACATCTCTGTCCCCAAATCTTCAGTGTTTCCACCCAAGCTCTAAGGCAGAAACTCCTTAAGAATGTGTGAGACCAGAACGCCTTTGCTAAATATCTCACTAGGCACCAAATACACAGCGAAATCTACCATTTTTTAGGTTAGAAACGATACTTAGTGTTTAAAAGAAATAGAGGGCATCAGAAAGAAAAGTTTTCCTAGGCTAGATGGGGAACATGCAGTCCGTAGACCTCATGGCAGCTTGTTAGATGCACAGGACTCAGGCCCTCACTCAGACCTTCTGAATCACAATTTGCATTTTATTTATTTATTTATTTATTTTAAGATTTTACTTATTTATTTGACAGAGATCACAAGTAGGCAGAGAGGCAGGCAGAGAGAGATGGAGAAGCAGGCTCCCGGCTGAGCAGAGAGCCCGATGTGGGACTCAATCCCAGGACCCTGGGATCATGACCTGAGCGGAAGGCAGAGGCTTTAACCCACTGAGCCACCCAGGCGCTCACAATTTGCATTTTAACAAGATGATTTGTGCCCGCAATACAGTATCTTAGTCCAAGTCCCTGAGCAAACCACAGTGAGGCCTCAGGAGCCAGGATAAAGGCACGGGCTTGCAATTTGGGCCTGGTTTTGAGTCCAAACTGTGTTGTGCCCTTGGGTAAGTTCCGTGGCACCTCCAAGCCTCCGTTTCCTCATCTGTGAAATGGGAGATAAAAGTACTAGTACTTGTACCTATCACTACTTATCACTAATTTATTGTAAAGATGAAGTGATACAACATTAGAGATAGTCTTTATCAGTGCGTTGGCATACAAACCTTAATACAAGCTAGCCTAGGGTGCCTGGGTGGCTCAGTCGTTAAGCGTCTGCCTTTGGCTCCAGTCATAGTCCCAGCATCCTGGGATCGAGCCCCACATCGGGCTCCCTGCTTGGTGGGAAGCCTGCTTCTCCCTCTCCTGCTTCCCCTGCTTGTATTCCCTCTCTCACTCCCTCCCTCTCTCTCTCTCTCTCTCTAATAAATTAAAAAAAAAAATACAAGCTAGACTAATATAGTGGGGAAACTCTTGTTACTCATAGAGGGTCTCTAGCCTGCAGCATCATGGTATAGGGGTAAGAACATAGTAGGGGTGAGATGAGGATGGGGAACAGGGGTAGGATTCATGATCCTGTCCAGGGAGTTAGGGAGCCTGGACAGTGGGCTCCGCCCCAGAAGTTGCTGGGCTTACCCAGGGCTCGCCCTCATGGAGCCCACAGCCAGTGGTGTCAGGAACATGGTCCGCAGTGACCTAAGTGCCACTGAAAATAGACCTGGCCATTCTCTGTCCTTGTTTGGCCCCAGGCTAGCTGCAGCAGAGCCCTGGTCCCAGCTGATCCTTCTCCCTGGAGAATTCAAAAAAGTCTCATTTTCCCTGTTCCTCAAGGTATTATTTTGTCCGCTTAGAAGGGGGAAAAACACCCATCAGCTGTTTTCAATGGAAAATATCTTTTTCTTTTTCCCATAAAGGACCATATTTTTTCAGGGCTTTCTGGGTCACTGAAACCTCAACGTATGTCTCTTTATCCCAGGCTCTTGTGTGACCCCTTCATTTGCAGAGCAATCTCTCTGGTTTACACAGGGCTTGGCAGCCTCCGGGATGATTTTTCTAATAAAGACATCTTTCTCTCCCAGCCTGGCAGAGCTGGAGGCCCTCCTTGGTAAGGCTCGAGGCTTGACTAGAATTGGAGAGTGAGGTAAATGCAGGGATGAGGTAATTGTCCGGTCTCCCCTCTCCAGCCTCAGCTGCCACCCTCCACATAACCTGCATCATTTTTTTTTTTTAACGATTTTGTTCATTTATTTGACAGACAGAGATCACAAGTAGGCAGAGAGGCAGGCAAAGAGAGAGGAGGAAGCAGGCTCCCCGCCAAGCAGAGAGCCCGACACGGGGCTAGATCCCAGGACCCTGGGACCATGACCCAAGCTGAAGGCAGAGGCCCTAACCCACTGAGCCACCCAGGCACCCTGTTTTGTTTTGTTTTTTTTTAAGATTTTATTCATTTGTTTGACAGAGCAACCTGCATCTTTGAGAAAGTTCTGTGAGTGCTCTGAAAGCAATTTTGATACGATAATTCAAAATACTGGTGTGAGAAGGCTTCAAAGAACCTGCTGACTCATTTCTGTAATTGTAATGAACTTTAAGCGGTAGTATTTGTATAGGAAAGCTTTGTTGGAATTTTCCGGCAAATAGTTTCCGGAGAGGAGGAACTTCACCTGTCAGATGAAAATGGTGCTTGGGTACCATCTGACTCTGGTGGTGGCAAGAAACAGCTCTCTGAGAAACAACCATTTGTCTGGGAGAAGAGCCACCCCCAGGCCAGAGGAATAGAATTCTGTTTTTAAGGGAAGCCATCTTTCAAATTATCATCTGAGGAAATCCTGTGGAAGACTTGTGATCAGTTAACACTAGCTACATGTTTCTGTTCTCATAGAACAGAAGAGCAGCGAGAATGGGATTCAGAGATGGATCTGAGACACGGTGACCTCTTGGAAATGGGGAGGCAGTGACTGTTCACTTTACTGACGTGGAAAACACAAGGTATGTGAGTGTCCCGCGTAGCGTCTGCCCAGATGTGTTTCTGTTCTTCTCTTCCTTTTTAATGTTTTTCTTAATTTTCTTAAATCTCTGGTTGGTCGTTTGTTTATAAATGCTAAGGAGACAAAGTTCTTATTTCTGTAATTTTAGCTGTGAGATTTGAGAACAAAGGCTGACTCTTTTAGGCCTTGGTTTCTCCATCTGTAAAATGATTTGTTTCGGTCCAATGATTATAAAGCTTCTTCCGATGCCAAAGTCTGATTGCCAAAGACACTACGTTATTTGATGAGGACAGCAACAAGTGGGCAATTACCAATTAGCTGGCCGCTGAAGCAGAGTGTGAAGTAGAAGATAGGGTAGCTGAGATTTTAAGACCCGTGACTTTTTTAAAACCACGTGAGCCACGTTGCACTTTTGTCTAGGGTGTGTGGGTGTGTGGGTGCACGTTGTGCACGCGCGTGTGCACTGGGAGACACTAGTGAAAAGCCCACATGGAATTAGGGATAGTTATGCGGCATTATAGGGCAGGAAGGAAGAGTACCTGCCGTAATGCCATTATTCCTGTGGGCACATCTCATGCCCAAGGGCACACATTGCTAATCAACCATTTCACTCACTTCCGTGCTTCCGGGAGCCGTTCACAAAGCTGTGATGCCATCGGTTTGTCTCTCCTAGCGGAAGGCAGAAAACCCAGATCACTGCCCTATCAGGAACATTCTCTATCCTTTGAGATACTGAAGCTTCTTTTCATTTGAATATGCTTTCATTTATTCACTTGACTCATATTTTTAAAGCTCCTACCATGTGCCAAGCACAGTTCTTGGTAAAGGTTATAAACAATGAAAAAAGCAGACAGGAAGTCCCTATCCTCATGGGCCTATCATTCGAGTGGGAGTAGAGGAAGAGAGATAGACAATAAACAAGTAAATAAATAAAATATACAGTGTGGTAGGTGTTGGGCAGTGCTATAAAGAAACCAAAACAGGGTTAGGCTATGGACTCTGAAAAACAATCTGAGGTTTTGAAGAGGCGGCAGGTGGGAGGTTGGGGGACCCTGGTGGTGGGTATTATGGAGGGCACGTATTGCAGGGAGCACTGGGTGTGGTGCATAAACAATGAATTCTGCTACACTGAAAAGAAATTAAATTAAAAGAAAGAAAGAAAGAAACCAAAGCAGGGCGCTCCAGGGTGGCTTGGTCAGATAAGTGGCTGCCTTTGGCTCAGGTCATGATCTCAGGGTCCTGGGATTGAGCCCCTCACTGGGCTCCCTGCTCAGCGGGGGTTCTACTTTTCCGTCTCCCTCTGCCTCTGTCCCCCGCTCATGCTCTTTCTCTCTCTCGAATCAATAAATGAAATCTTAAAAAAGTGGAGGGGGGGTGTGCCTGGGTGGCTCAGTCAGTTGAGCGTCTTCCTTCAGTTCAGGTCATGATCCCAGGGTCCTGGGATTAAGCCCCGCATGGATCTCCCTGCTCAGCAGAGAGCCTGCTTCCCTCTCTCCCTCTGCCCTTCACCCTGCTTATAAGCATGTGCCCTCAATCTCTCTCTCTCTGTCAGATAAATAAATAAAATCTTAAAAAAAAAAAAAAAAAGGAACAAAGGACTCGTAATGTCTTAAAAAAAAAAGGAAAAAACAAGCAAAAAAAGGGTAAATGGAGTAAATGTGTATGGGTTGGGATTAGACTACAGTTTTTTTGTTTTGTTTTGTTTTTAAGATTTTATTGATTTAGGAGAGAGAAAGCACAAGCTGGGGGGGGGGGGTGAGGGGAGGGCAAAGGCAGAGGCAGAGGGACAAAGGTGGGTCTCAATCCCAGGACCCTGAGATCAAGATCTAAGCCGAAGGCAGAAGTTTAACCGACTGACTCACCCTGGCGCCCCAGACTACAGTTTTAAATAAGATTGTCATCAAAGTCTTCATGGAGGGGATATTTGAGGGAAGCCCTAAAGGGGCTTTCAACAGAGAGGCTGGTGAGCATGAGAGGTTATCCAAGGCCATGTAATGTTGAGGTTGCACTGAGAAGCAAAAATTGTCTTAATGTGGAAATAGTCACTGATGAATGACTGCTTGTAAAATTAGCCCCACTCAAGCATTCCTCTCTGCTTAGCAATTGCTTCTGACCCATCTTGTCAATATTTTTGTTGGCAAGTTGCTGCTGATAATTAATATATATAAACATCAAATAATATAAGCAAGAGTAATTCAGAGTAGTTGTAAAGTAAAATTACCAATTATAGTAAAGATGATGATTTTATGAAGCTGTTGAGAGTTGTGTTGGAAAATTGCTTGATGATAAGCAAATAGGATCTGAGTTTTTACAGTTTACATCTGAAGAAGAGAGAATCCCTGAGGATTAAATGGGACTAGCTTTTTCAAAGAACATGTTTAATTGAAGGACTGTGAAAGGACTTTGGGACAATGTTTATTATTCTAAAGCATTTTTGAAAACATGACCCCATTAATGAACACCTGTGAACATCAAACAAAGAAAAAGAGGTTGCATCTTGCTTTGTAATGTTTTTGAAAAAGTGTGCACCGAACCCCACCATATCTGATTTATTCTTTGTTGCTTTTTAGAACTATCATGGACTTACAGCAATATCCTAAATGAGCTAGAAATAACTTACTTTAAATATTTTGGTTTTATTTTTCAGTGGAAGTCCCAATAGTACCTCTTCTACCGTTTAGCATGTGACATTTGAGGATTTGTTTTGAGTGGATTCGCTTTAAACTGGCTGATTTCCATCATTACCAGTAAAATTCCCCTGACGAGGCAAGTTAAGTTTGGATGGATGAAGGAACTCACTCAAGGTCACATGGCTAGAAGGTGCCAGAGACTAGGCAATGCTTTTTTCCTGTGCTTCCCAAAGGAGATCAAGGTCATATTCAAGTAATCCTCTAGCTGATTTATGGTTTTGAACCCACATGGGAAATCAGGGCTTCTCGACAATTCATTGTAAAACCAGCTAGTGACTTTTTTTTTTGAAAGAGTTTTTTTTTTTTCCCCCCTTTTAATACAAATTTATTGGCACCTAGAAAAAAGTAAGTGTGGACATGATTCTGATTTAGAAGACATTGCTCATAGCTTATGGCAGTCTTGAAGAAGGAATTGTGGCTCACGAGGCCTGAGGAGGAGGATGAAATGAACATCTGTGGAATGTTAGAGTGATGCCTTCTTCCCTTAGTGTATAGATGCTATAAGACCTACAATTTTGAGTAGGAAACAGAGTACATACTGCACTAAATAATGGACAAGCAATTTTAGGAGCCGTATTTTTCCTTTTACTCTTGGGGGCTCTTAGAGAAGAAATAGATACTTTCTTGAGTTTCCAGCCTCTTTACTCTGGAAATACCTTGCATCTCCTCATTTGACCCCAGAGCTTGAGATCCCTGGTGTTTTGAGGAGAGCTAGGGGATTTTTGAATTTGCATATCGCTTAAGTCTAGGTGAGGAGATACTCAATTGCTGTTCAGTTCTAAATATAGATTTATAGATGGATGGGTTTGCGTTTCCACAAATACATAAACACTTAGGGAACTGACATTAGGGATCATCTCATTTCCTTTTTTCATTGTACACTGAGGTTGTATGCAAGGGAAAGAAACATACCTGGGTCACACAGCAAGACAGTGACAGATCTCACACCGGAAAAAATATGTTCTGAATTATGGTTGGGTGCTCTGGTTCACCCCAGTCTGAATGTCATTCCTATACCCATTTATGCATACTAGTCAACATATCTGTATTTAGGATGTCTTCTCCATTAGTCCCAGTACCCTAAGAAGAACACACCATGTTCTGTAGTTGTACCCAGAGAACTGGCTGCATGGGGTTATTGTTCAGTCTGTCATATAAAGCAGTATTGAAAGACCTGACTAGCTGTGTGACTCTGGGTGGGTCTTTTAAAGTCCTCGCCACCTGGATTTCCTCATTTGCTAAATAAAAGTAAGAAAACTGCCTCCATAGGCTTGTTTTGACAATTCACTGGGGTCATTGATATAAGCAAGTACTTGAAAATGCTTATAATCAGGTAGGACACGGTTCAAGAACTGTGAACCATCCTTGCGGTCCTCACTGTGAGCTCTGGGGACAACAGCACCTTGATCATTAGTTTTGTGATTGTTACTGGCAAGTTAAAATCAAACCAGTGAATTGTCCTTTGAGGATATCCAGGCCAGCCTTGGTCTGATGACTTAATCTTCTTTCTGGCAGCCCTGCCGTGGGACCAGCCAGTCTTAACTTGAATACCTCCAGTGACAGGGAACTACTTTCTTCCTTAAGTAGGAAGTTCTAGTTCCAGAAAGGATTTAAAATACAACTACACTGGGCCTTTAAAGTGTCTCATATTGAAAATAAATTGCCTGTCCTGGTATCATTACTCATATCTGAAATGATTTATATACCAGTTATGTAAGGGATTTGTTTCTGCTGTTTCTCATAAAGATTATGGATCAATTAGGGCCTTCTTGTTCCCTTGTAAAAGCGTGAAGGTCCCAGGCCCGGACTAGGAAATTGGCTGACCACAGAAGGAGGCAGAATGCCACAGCGGTCTTCGTTTCCAACCTGACCTTTGTTAGCAGTTGTCATCTGGGCTGAGGAGCCCTTGCTATTCTGCCAGGTGACCCTTCTCTGAGCCTGTCACTCTTCTCACTTCATCTGACTGGCAGATGGTGGGGGTTTGTGAATACCTGATGTGTGCCCGATAGTGCTTTTGATCCTAAGGATACAAAGGTGACCAAGAGAGATGGTCATGCTGTGTGGTCTCATAAAATGTATAACGTTATATGGAAGACACAGCAGACGAGTAAATCCAGGAAGATGGTCTCATAAAATGTATAACGTTATATGGAAGACACAGCAGACGAGTAAATCCAGGAAGTAAATTCAGTGACTGGTATGTGCTATGCAAAATTAAAACCGAGTGATAGGACAGATGCCGTGTAGGGCATCAGAGAGACATTTAGATTGAGCAATCAGGGAAGGGGAGACATTGAAGTGGAAGTTTTCATAAACAATTGGAGACAGCCATGTGAAGACCTAGGAGCACAGCATTTCAGGTGGAGGGAGCATCAGGAAGGAATGAGCTTGGTGAGCTGATGAGCAGAATGAATGGAGGGAGCTTTCTAGGCTTGAGGTGGGACAGGTAAGCAGACCTGAAGGCCATGGAGAGGAGGTTAAGTTCTCTTCTAATGGAGCTGAGGTACACTGGAGTGTTTTAAGAGGTAGAGTGATACTATATGATTGGTGCTTCTCCAAGATTATTTTGGCTGGTAGGCAGATAAGAAAGGGTCAAGAATGAAAGCAGGAGGTCCGTTAGGTTGTTGGAATCATCTAGGTTAGAGACAGACAATGGTAGCTTGACCTGGGATCTTAACAGTGGTGATGGAAAGAAGAGGACAGACTCATGGAATACTTGGGAGGTAGAGCTGACAGCAATTGGCAGGGGTGAGGCAAAGTGAGACTCAAGGAGGACCCCAGCTGTTGGCCTTCAGCATGCCTGGTGGTACCATTTACCATCGGTGGGGATAAACACACTGGGAGATGAAATGAAGAGTTCTCTTATGGACATATTCCATTAGAGACAGGTCTTGGGCCTCTAAGAGGCTAGAGGATGCTATAGCTCAGCATACAAACCAGGGGTAAAAATACAGACTGAGCGCTATCAGCCTAGGATGGTCCTGAAGGCCATAGGACTGGAAAGAGTGGTCGCAATGTCAAAAGTCCACTCACAGATGTTAGCTGACAGCAGTCATTGCATTAGCAAGTGTGCCATTCAAATTTTCTTACTTTGTCTTCCTTCAATTGAGAAAACATACCCAGAGGGCCACGAGGGTACAAGATATATGTTGGGATCAATTACAGAGATGCTATCTCCTTTCAGCTCAGTGAACTTGAAATCATCAGATGAAAGGGAGATGCTCAAGTTGCTAATTACAAAACAGAGCAGGTTGAAAGGGGTATGCAGGACAGGGACAAGCAAGCACTGGGCCAGGGGACAGGGAGGGGCGGTTAGTTTCATGGGCATATCAGGAAAGACTCCACAGGGAATGCGTAATTTGTAGGGAAACTGAAAGATAAAAGACATTTTAGAGGTTAAAAAAAAAAGAGGGGTAATAGCACATTACTGGCAGAGGGAGACTGGTGGAGAATGGATTGGAGGGGGGCGGTATGGAAGGAGGCATAGAGAAAGATCCCATTGTAGGATCTCAAAACAGATTTGTGGAAAGAATGCCCAGTATCCCACTGATGCCGTGTTTGGGGCTGGCCATTTCTCCTCTGCCTGAAGTCAGCCCTTGAAATGGATTTGTTCCTGTGTTCTGAGACGTAGATCTCGCATAGCCCAGG
Organism: Martes martes; assembly: GCF_963455335.1. NCBI lineage: Eukaryota > Metazoa > Chordata > Mammalia > Carnivora > Mustelidae > Martes > Martes martes. Next base: position 122,632,110 of record NC_137892.1, on the reverse strand, counting down.
GAAAGTAGAAGGAGCCTCTCACCTTGTGCTGAAAATCGAAGGGCAGGAAAGAAACAAACTTCTCCCAGAAGGCCAATAATGATGACATCCAAGATTGTAGATGGCAAGCTTGTTCCAAAGGTACCATTGGGTATCCAGGCCGCCTTACAGTAAATCACACTGCACCAGGCCTCATGGCACATTACAGGCAGGCCTGGCGCGTTCTTTCCAGGGAGACAAGGACAACGGATTCAGGAAGTGAAAGGCAGGTCCTCAGAGAATGCCAGAACCAGACAGGCACCTGGCGGTGCCCATGCCTTCACTCACCAGATAGGGGGACTGAGGCTCTAAGAGAACCATCTCCCACCATCTCCCATGTTTCGGTGGGAGCACCGAAACATGGTTCCTCTGATTCATGACCTTGAATGAATTTTCCACTCTGCTTTCCACTCGCTCCCTTTCTTTGGGGTTGGAATGTTTTGCAGCCTCAACTTGGCTGGTCTCTGACTACAAGAGAGCACCTCTTGTCTGCCGGTGCGGGGCCCTCCTCCCCAGAACTCCCTTCTCTTGCCCTGCTCTCAGGAGGAGGAAGGAGGAATGCTGGAGAGAAGCTTAGATGTTTTCCCTCTGCGAGAAATCATGACATTTTACAATCATGAAGATTGTCAGTCCAGGGAGTGGCAGCCCTTCAGTTGTGGCCATTTGAGCTGTCTTTAAAGTCCTCACCTCTGGGCAAATCTTCTTCATGCTGAGTTTGACTGGAAGGGACGGGTTTGACTGGAAGAGAAGGTAGCTATCCTTAGAACCTGATGGATTTATTTTATGCCTCCCCAGAAGCCTGAACATCCTTTCTCCCCGATCCAAGCTGCTGTCTGAATTGCTTCCCAAATGACCTGAGGGCAGACTGTTGGCTTTGGCTCCTGCTTTCTCCCTGGGTCTCCCTTAGAACTGTCTCCTCTTGGGGCCAGGGTGATTCTTTGTCTTGGAAATGGAAAATTAAGACGCTGTCAGACCAAGGGGAAGCTGGGGGTGGGGGCCTGTGTGGGAGAATTGAAAGGGGTGTGGGTGAGGGCATGTGGCTAGGCAGGGAGGATAGTGGTGGGAAGCTGGCAGAGAGTTAAATTTAAATGCAAGACAGTTAAGCTGATGTATGACCATTGTAAATCCATGAGCAGCTTCTAGATGCCTGGCAGACTAGTTCCTTCAGTGTAAATGCCTTTTTTTTTGAGTCTGGAATAGCAATCCTGCAGCCTATGACAGCAGGCCCTTTGTTTGCAGGCGAGTAAGATACTGAGGATGAGAAAGAAGGAAGAGGGTTGCTATTTCTGGAAGGTCCCAGCTCCGTGACACCTGGAATCCAACCCATCCTGCTTACTGCTCTCTCCTCATTAACACGTTATATGGCACATAGTAGGTGCTCAGTGAGAATTTGTTAAATAAACAAATGATCTCTTAGAAGAGAATTAGTCCCTAAAAACACCCTACTGCCAGGCTTATTCATCCTGAAACTCCTAGCTATCAGAATCCTCAGCATATTATTATATGGAGAAGAAGGAACTCAATAATCTTTTGTATCCACATAGCATTTACACAGGTGTCTCACGTTCATTATCCTTCTTGTGCTTCTCACTGGATCCGTGGTTTTTATGATCAGGTGTCTTGTTCATTCCCTCTCTGTAGTGCTGGCACCCTCCCAGCACTGGATTGGTGACTGACCTTCACTGAGAACCCCCCGGGTGCTGGGGCTCTAGGGGAGCCAGTGTGGACAAAAAAGATGCATGTAGAGTAACCTACAAATAGACTGTGACCAGTGCTCGGCGGGGCAAGAGCAGCCCCCAGAGAAAATGGCAATGGTTGTAATTTAGACTGAGATGGGATTGGACAAGGTCTCTTGGTTCTCTGAAATTTCACTTATCTGAGATTTATATCCTGTACCACCTTATCATTCTATCCTGTCCATTGCACCGGAAACTGAGAAGGTATACCTCCAAGGTGTTAGGACGTTGAATGAACCTCCCTGATTGGCAGCCTGGCTTGTTGCCCTCTTCCCTCCTCCATTTTTCATTCCTTGTATTCATTTGTTTACTCATTCAATCAACCAGTATCTATTCAGTACCTACAACTTTCAGTGCACTGCGCTGGTTCTAATGATATACCAGTAAGCAAAACTGACATCGGTCCCACCTCTCTGAAGCTTATGGTCTTCTAGGGAGAAGTACATAAGTCAGATAATCCTGAAATGTCCTATTATGGACAATGAAATTTCCTAGGAGGGCCGGTTCCATGGTTCCTGAATATGTTAACATGGAGACTTGATCCAGGGTAGGGTTTCCAGAATGGCCTCCCCAAGGAGGTCTGAAAGGGGGATTGGACATACACTAGACCACTCTCAGGGGAGGATGGGGAGCACTGCAATCGCTTGTAGCCAGGCCATGAAATCAGGGTGGGGAGATCAGCGACCTTCATGTCAACCCCATGAAGTGGGCAGGGCTGACTCAGTTATGGAAATATATTTGTATAGATGAGAAAGAACTGTGGATTGAGAACAGTTAGTAAGTCAGTTAGTCTCCTGGAAGCAGAACAAAATTGGGACTTGGACCCAGGGGTGCATACTACAAGTCTCTAGCATTTTCCACATCCTCCTGGGACATAATCATCTGGCTATAAAGTATCTGATGCCCGGCTGGTTCACTATTACTGTGCAAGCTTCAGGCATATGGAACATATCCTAAATCATGGTTAGAAATGTCACCTTCAGGCTCCATTATCTTTTATCCAAATGAAGAAAGAGAAATAGCAGTAGGCTCATAAGTTCCAGTCTAGCCCCTGCCTGTTTGGTTTTTAAGTCTCTGTATCAGGTCACTATATTAAGTGTCATGTCCAAAGTCAAATGGTCAGTGACACAGTTGAAAGTCCAGGCTCCTTAAAAGGACACTTACTTCTTTCACCTGTTCTTGGACCTGGCAAATATTTGGGCGAAAACATCAAGGCCCATTTTGTATCCCTGTCTCTTTAGGATGAGTATCTTGGGCAAGAGGGAGCTCAAATTAAACAAAAGTGTCTTATTCAGTTCTTTCTCTTTCTTACTCTTGCTTCCAGTTTTCTAAAAAGCATCATCTCCTAAAAGCTAATGTGTCATCCAAGGAAAACTACATTTTCACAATTACGGCTACTGATCCTGTGGAAGTTTGGTCCCCACCCCTGCCCACCCAGTTCATTATATGGGTTTCCCTGAGGACACCCGTTTGGATGAGGAAGGGAGCAGGAGTGAGGGCTTTGCGGTCAGACACCCTGCCGGCCTGGCCTGCTCTGTGCCCGCAGGCCTGTCACGGAGCCATGTGGAGCTTCAGACCTGTCCTCTGTGCCCCTGAACCGGTGGCGGGGAAATGGGATGGGATCAAGGGAAGAAACCTCTGCAAAGCCCTGAGCTGAGGCTGGCCTGGGACATGGTCGGTTCTTACTAAACTTTGGTCCTGATATCATCATTGTCTGCTGTCACAAAGGAAGAGGTGTGGGGCCCAGAAAGCAAAGGGGACGTGCCTGGGGTTGTATAGTTGGATAGATCCTGAGTTTGGGGCTAAGCCCGCGTCCCAGGCACCCTGTACTCTGTATCTCCACTCAGCCACGTATCCTTCAGTCAAAACACAAATCTCAAGGGTCACTGGGAAAACAGCATTCGTCCCATTGCCTGCCTGTGACCTGAATTCCTGGGCTCTCAGGTCCTTCTCCCCGCCCCCCAGCGCAGCCCCTCTCTGCCGCCAGGCTGCTGTGGCCTGCTGTGGCACACAGGGACATTACCAGGGAGAACTTGCTTTTCACGTTTGCACTCTTCCTCTTCTCCTCTGGGGCAGCCCGTTTTCATGAAAATAGGACAGGGAAGAGGAGAAGAAGGATCAGTATGATCTTTATCATCATTTATCTGGAGCAAACTTGAATTGGTTTCTTTGAGGGAAAAGTTCCTCTGAAGACCAACAAGGAAGCAGAAGATAGTCTGGTTATGCAGGCGGCCCAAGGGAGGGCGGAGATAATAAGAATCCCTTACATTCCTGCCAGCTATCAAGCTCTCGCCGCTTTCCACTTTTATCACCTAATTTGATTCTCTCAGCAATCCTGTGAGGCAGGCAGGATAGGGAGGTTTTTTATTTTTTTTTTTAAGGTTGGTAAACTGAGTCACTAGGGAATTATGTAGGTCATATTACAACAAAACCATTTGTGCTTGCATTCATTCAGCGGATATGTCGGGTAGCTACTGTGTGCTGAGCCTACCTTAGGCATGGAGAAAGATACCAGACACTAAACCCTGGCTTCAGGAAACACACATAAGTGGAGAAGACCAGCATTGGCACATAAATAGGAAATTAAAGTAGAGTGTGGTGAACACAGTGAAAGAAATATGCCAGGAAACTAAATGGGGAAGAGGAATACCCAGTGTAACCTTTCAGGGGGGTGGGTATCAGGGAAGGCTTACTGGAGGAGGTGACGCCTGAGATGTGAAGGCTGTGGGGGTATAATCCAGGTGAAGGGGTTGAGGAGATGGCATAAGCAAAAGCATGGCCTGGAGAAATGGCTTGAGACTAGAAACCCCAATGGGAAATCAAGGAGATCACACAATGTGGATTTGAAAGTACCCTGTATACCTGCTAATGACCTTGATGTTATCCTCTGGTCAATGGGGCAAAGAGTGGGGGAAACGCCATTGAAGGTGTTTAGGTAAGGGGACAACAGGCCTAGGGCCAGCTGGGCTAGAAGCACGATCTTTATTTTCTGGTACAACACTCCAGTGCTCCAGCTTCCTTTCTTTGCAACTAAGGCCACTTGTTCAGTCCTCAGCACTAGGCTAAGCCTTCCTCCGGCCCCCGGAACCCACCCGCCCTAGTCAGAGAACTCTGGGTGGGCCCAGGCAGATGACAAAATCTCTAAAACCAAGTCTCCTCCCTCTGAGCTTATGCCTTGGTTCTACTTGTCAGACCATTGTCTTCTCAGGAGCTAAGCTCAGCCCTTAGCAGAGGCCTCCTGCGTACGCAGTCCTTCTCATGCATCCAGCTGTAAGTGCCTGCTCTCTCCACACCTGCGAAGGCAGCAGCCCTGCCCCGGTGAGGCTCTGCTTTGACACCTCCCTTTCCTTTAGCCCCAGGGGTGCGAGGCCTAGAGCAAGGAGGCTTGCATCTCACCATTCTGGACTCTGTACTTTCTGCACACTCCCCCTTCTCTGACCTTCTGCCTTGTGCACAAATCCAGGTCTTCTAAAAACCCCTGCACTTGGGAAGTGCTGTCTGTGCTGTTGTGAAGAATGTGAGCTGCTCATGAGTCTTAACGATTGCAAACCATACAGCCCTTTGAAACCTCTACAAGCCTCATTTCTTCATCTGTAAATTGGGATATTATTAATACCTACATCAGATGATTACTGTGACGTTTAAATGAGATAATGCATGTGAAGTGCTCACAAAGTACTTAACACAATAAATATTCAATAAATCTTTGTGGATTTCTTTTTTCTCATTATTATTGTACTGACTTTTTAGGGCGTCTGGCTCAGGCAGTAAGGAAAATGGAGCAGTAATCAGTCTCTCTTATTGCAGGAAGCTCAAATGCTATTTAATTCATCCAAAGGGGCTTTTAGGTAGGTAGAAGGGAAGGCAGGACAGCTTCAGGAAAGGGGGCATGGAGATCGGTTGGCAGAAAAGCTGGGTTCTGATCTACCTCTGCTACTGACTTCTCTATGACCTGGGCTACACAAAGCTCTTCCTCCCCACCTCATTTTTTTCTCCTGTAAATGGATGGGAGTATTACTAACTGAGCATCCCTGCTCTCCTAGTCAATGACTCCCCTACTGGAATCTACCCTAAGTCTACTTTTGCCTTCTGCAATGTCTGGAGACATTCAGGGCTGAGATGTCTGGGATCTACAGTGTTCACCTGCCATTGCCCCAGGAAGGGAGCTCATGGGTCTATTGCCTGTCACTCAGTTATCAGCTCTTTGTCCCCAAGCTGGTAGTCCCTGTGCTGTCACTAGAGCCTGCACTGGGGGTCTGGCTCTGTGGTCCTTTTTTGCAGTCCCAGATACTTTTCTTGAGCTCCAGACCAATCTGGGACATTTGCCATAAGTTTTGCTGGACTCCACACTCTTGTTCCTACTTTGGCTCCTTAGAGGGATTTTATGCTTGCTCAGCTGACAGTCGACAATCGACAATCGGCAGGGGCAGAAGATGGGTCAGGGTAGGGGCCCAGAGAGGCGCATGGAAAAGAAGTAGGGGCTGAGTAAGTGCTGGGTGGATGAATAATGGGGTGGAGAAAGGTAAGGGAGAGGCAGTGGGGAAGACCAGCACCAATGCCTCTAATTGCAAGGCAATAAATAAATATGGGTCAAGTCAATGTTGAAGAAAGTCAGAAGAGAAAAAAAGAAGACGGAAGAATATAAAGAGAAAATAGAGCTGGGGCAGAGGAGGAAAGGAGATTGGAGAGAAAGAAATACAAAGAAAGAAAGGAGGACAAAGAGAATGATATTAGTAGGACAGGAGGGGGAGAAAGGGGAGGGAGGGAGGGAAAGAAGAATAAAGATGGATTTGGTAGGCAATAGAATGAAAGACACGTACAACCTCTGGGAAGTGTTCTGGCTGTGGTTTTTTCCAGACCTTTCACTAAAGCTGCTTGAGGTTCCAACATTGGAATTAGAAAGTGTGTATGTGTGTGTATGTGTGTGTAAGCACTGCCCTCTGTTAAAATCCAGAATTTATTGAGCTGGGACAAAGCAGGAATCTGCTCTCCATCAGGCCTTCTCAGAACCCAGCTGAGAGCAAGGCTGGGATGGAGGTGCCCAGGAAAAGATAAGTAAACAAGCCTAGGTTGACTCTGGCCTGCATGGCAAGGGCAGTGGTGGGAAAGGTGAGCCCAGCAGAGAACGAGGCCCTGCAACCAGGAGTTGGGAACTTCAGCAGAAGATTCTTGTGTGTGTGAGCCCCCTGACTTCTGCCCATTCCTAAGAGCTGTAGTGTGTTGGAAGTGGTGCCCCAGAGAGCATTTAGCCTGGAAGTCTGAGACAAGACGGTATCACTAAAGTTGGGGAAAGGCATTTTTGGTTCAAACTCCTCATTTACAGATAGGTGACCAGGGCCAGGGGAAGGGTAATGGCTGGCTCAGAACCAGGGGCAGAATTGGACTAGAAATCCAGACCTCCTTCTTAGTCCCTGTGCTTTCTACCTGCCTATACTGCTTCCATAATCCTCCTCTGATAATCCTTCTTAAAGTCCCCAGAAATTGATCTGTTAATTAGGGGTCTGCTTGACAAATTCTAAGCCTCCTACTGCTTCCTTTCAAGAATGAAAATAATGTATTTGCTTCATGATTACTTGTCATGGTGGCTACCTTGGAACTATATAGCTATTAGACATGGTGTGATTGCTCTGGGTTGTTGCTGATTTGTAGAATGAGTAAGTGTTGAGAAAAATGGCATATAAATCAAATTTGTACAAATCAAATTCCATTTTTCTGTTGATTTACTTTATCTCAGAGGTGTTTTATCTTAGTTTTGGAACTCTTTTCAGATGGTAATTGCTCTAAGACTTCTCCTTCCTTCCTTCCTACCCCACTTCCTACCTTCCTTCCTTCCTTCTTTCCTCCCTCCCTCCTTTCCTTAATATTTATTCATTTATTTGAGAGAGAGTGAAAGAAAACCCGAATGAGGGGAGGTGCAGAGGGAGACAGAGAGAGGGAATCTCAAACAGACTCCCTGCTGAGCGTGGAGCCCTACCTGGGGCTCTATCCCAGGACCCTGAGATCACCACCTGAGCTGAAACCGAGAGTCAGACACTTAATGGATAGTGGCATCCAAGTGCCCCTCTTTATTTATTTATTTACTTATTTTTAAATGTTTTATTTATTTGTCAGGGAGCGAGCGAGCACAGGCAGGCAGATGGAGAAACAGACTCCTGCTGAGCAGGGAGCCCGATGCAGGACTCGATCCCAGGTCCCTGGGATCACGACCTAAGCGGAAGGCAGACGCTTAACCAACTGAATCACCCAGGCGCTCCCTCCCCCTTTATTTTTTAATATAAAGAAAAGAACACTAGAATGAGGGCCTGCGAAGGAGGATACCAGGGACAACTCTGCCACAAACTTACAAGAGATCTCAAAACGCCTGAACCCCCTCATGCCTCACCTTCCCTGAATGAAAAAAAGAAAAAAAAAAAAAAGAAAAAAAAAACCAGGGTTTGAGGGGAAGGATCTCCACAAGCCTTTTCCTCTGTCTCTCTAAGATCAGAGTCTTCTCTATGTCCTTGAACCTCATTGGCTCCCCACCCCCCCTTTAGCCTCTTCAGAGTCAAGAGCACAGAACCGTTGGACCACCAATAGGAACAATTTCAAATCCAGTCCATGTTAGCATTAGAAACCAAGAAGTAAGGAGACCTGGGGAGGCCAAGGGATGGTGTGAGGGGATGCAGTGGACAATTTTGGAACTGTCTCCTCAGACCCCTTTGCAAGAGATGACTCCTTACTCCAGCCAAAATCAGGATGGGAAGCTGAGCTGTATCCTGGTATATCTCACCTCTAAGACATGATTGACTGAGGGGCCGACAGGCATCTGCCTGAAGTTGAGCTATTTAGAGGGTCTCATGGGGAGTTTGATTTGAAAGAACCTAAGGTGTCTGTGTGGATAGGACATAAAGCTTGAGAGCTGCGTGGTCATTCTTGGTTTTGGCCGTGAATACTGTGGTACTCCAGGGAAAGAACAGGGCAGAACTAAAGCAGACACACGGAGAGAAATATAGAAAAGGAAGGGAATATGACCTCTGGTGGCATATGAGACTTTTGCTCCTTTATTTCTGAGGCTCAGTTGTGTTTTATGCTTACCCCAAGGAGATACCCCGATAGTCTTATATGTTGTTCTCCCGATTTACTTTGTTGCCAAAGTGGAGTTGAGTTGGTTCTGTCACTTGTCACCAAGGGGATTCTAATAAATTATAGGGGCCCCAACCCAGACCAGCTGAATCCCTAGTGCTGGGTTACAGACATTGGTATTTAAAATAAAACCTCCTTAGCGATTTTCATGTGCAGGTGGGCCTGAGAACCTCGCTTAAGTACCAAGCAGAGAAAGCAGGTAGCCCAACAGAGTAGAGCTCCTGTGTAAGAAGTCTCATTCCGCTTCATCCTTGACGACCCAAGGGCTCTTGAGGACACCTTCAGGTCTGGTCCTCAGTCTCCTCATCTGTTCAACAGGGACCATTCTTCTTATTCTGCACCACCCCCCCCCCCCCGGCCGAGCTGTGGTGCTGAGAAAAAGAAACATACAGAACGTGCTCCTCAGGAAGCCAGCCGTGAGGGGGTCGGCAGGGAGGGCATTTGCAAGGGAGTGCTCTCCGATCCAACACTGTGAGGAGAGGGAAGGAAGGGAGGGAAGCAGGTTGGGCAAGGGAAGACAGAAGTCCGCGTTGGCCCGAAATGAGGCAGCTTTTACTGCCATCAGCCAGTGTGTATAGGCAAGGCACATCTCTTCAGGCAGTTGTCTAAAAGGACCCTTGCCCTCGGCCTCATGCCTGGAGGGAGAGCTAAGCAGGCCTCTAGTGTTACTCAAGCCCAACATGAAATGCCCTTTATTTGAGAAAGGGAACTACTCATCCTCCCCCAGAAAGCTTGTCCACTCCTTGTGTTTCCTGCTAGTGTGAAGGGCCTCACAGTATGTTGAAGACTCCTGGCTGTCTAGAAGCCTCCCGTCAACCTCTCCCTCAACCTCCATCATTCGTCATATCTCTTAGATTTACTTTTAAATATTGTTGTTAGGGGCACCTGGATGGCTCAGTTGGTTAAGTGTCTGACATAGTTTTGGCTCAGGTCATGATCTCAGAGTCGTGCTGTGGAACCCCATGCAGGCTCTGTGCTCAGTGCTGTGTCTGCGTGAGATTCTCTCCCTCTGCCCCATCCCCTACTCAAGCACAAGTGCTCTCTTTCAAATAAACACATCTTTTAAAAAATAAATACTTTTGTTATACTTAAAAAAAAAACAAACTGTTGTTTGTCTTTGTCTTTGCTACCATTGCCTTAGTTCAGTTTGCCATCATGTCGTCTGAATTATTCCAGCAGCTTCCTAACTGGTCTTCCTGCTTCCTGAATTCTCCTTAAATTATTCCTGGACACAACTGCCAAAGGGATCTTTCTCGAATGCAGAGCAGAGTGTGTGACTCCCCTTCTCAGAACCTTCCAAGGGTCCCCTCACTGCCCTCAGGATATAGCTGGGATGGTGGTGTGGCCCACAGGGTCTGTCTTCATCTGGGTCTTCGGCTCTTACCTCTCACTCCCTCACACGGAGCTGCTTACAGCTTCTGACATACAGTGTGTTGCTCTGTGCCTTCTTGCCTTTGCTTATGCTGTTTACTCCTCTTGGAATGACTGTGCCCTTTCCATGCACCTAACTCATATGTATCCTTGAAGACATGGCTCCCTCCAGAAAGCAGCAGTCCACTCTTAGGCTTCCTGAACATTTGTCCCACAGAACTCATTTCCTTGTGTTCATGCATTTAGATTTTATTATTAAAAATCATAATTCTATTATTTTTTGACAGCTGAATTGGTACACTGTGCTGGATATCTTATATAGATGATTCATTTAATTCTCAAAATTACCTTTTGAAGTTAGTATTGTCATCTCTAGTCTATAGATGGGCAAGTTGAGCCTTGATGGAGTAACTTGTTGGAAGTCAGGCAGTGAGTGTAGTTGGAATTTGAAATCAAGGCTGTCTGATTACAATAGTCTTATCTTTTTATTTTTTTTAAAGATTTATTTTATTTTACTTTATTTCTTTTAAAGATATTACTTATTTGGCAGAGAGGTTGACAGTGAGACAGGGAATGCAAGCAGGGAAGTGGGAGAGGGAGAAGCAGGCTTTCCGCAGAGCAGGGAGCCGGGCGTGTGGCTCCATCCCAGGACCCTGGGATCATGACCTGAGCTGAAGGCAGACACTTAACCGACCGAGTCGCCCAGGCATCCCTTCTTACTACTCTTTTAATCTCATTACTCAGAATGGTGTCTAGCATATAGAAAACACCGTTTGAACTAAACCTGGCACAGTAACTAGATCATGGTTTTTTTCAATAATTGATTTTTTTCCACCATATAAAGTACATTGAAGTAGGTTGAAAGTTATTATAATAGCAGTAACTAGTGTTTGATATAATTTTAACCAGTATAAAAGGAAAGCAAATGGAGGGGCTTTTAATTTGTTTAAAAGGAAAAGCCTGGGCCAGAGACCACAGAAAGGAAGGACACTAAGATTTGATCCAGAATTTACTACATTGGTTTTTCATCTCAGCAGAGGTGACATGATGCCTGTTTGTTCTTCCACGTGGTTGAAATGGGTCCTTATCATTTCTCTTAATTTTCAGGTCACGAAAAGTAGATGCAGCATTTTCCCAAGTTGGCAGGGATCCAGAAATTAAAGAAATAGCAAACACATGTCGAGTGTCTCCCATAATCCCCTTTTACCTCCCCCAACCTCAGCAAGGCTATACAGGTTTTATCGTCTTGATTTTACATTTTTGAAAACAGAGGCTAAGGAAGGCAGAGTGGCTGGCTCAAGGTCACATAGCAAATATGTGGAGGAGTCAGGATTCAAATTCGGATTTGTCCAACTCCAGGCTCTTTGCGTGTCCCAGGGCATCACCCTGCAGTCCTGCACACCTCCTTCTTGAAAAGCCAGCTTTGTCCCCAGAGATCTGGTAGCTTCTAATGGCCACTAATGTTCTCAGTCATCTTCAATGGCTGGTACAGTGGTTCCCCTGGGGAAAGGAGCTGCCTGTTGTTCACCAGCTTCTGTGCTTTTCAATTAGGTAATTAACAGGTAACTCCCTGGGGAGCCAGGTGAAAATGCTGTGTCAGAACCTCGAGTAGAAAGGGAGCTCCTGTTTTCTTTTTTTAAAAAAAATTTTATGTATTTATTTTAGAGAGGGAGAGCTTGCAACCTGGGAGAGCAAAGTGGGGGGGAGGGCAGACTGCAGGGAGTGCAGGGAGCCCTACACAAGGCTTGGATCCCAGGGCCCAGAGATCATCACCTAAGCCAAATTCAAGAGTCAGATGCTCAACTGACTGAGCCACCGGGGTGCCCTGGGAGCTGATGTTTTTTGAAACAGTGATCTTTCAAGGGTCTTTTCAAGTACATTATGCAAGAGGGAACCAAGAGAGTTTGCATAAATCCATAGGGGTACAGAATAGACTGAGGTTTAACAGTAGATTAATTGGGGGGAGGGTCCTGGGGAGTGACTGCTTAATGGGTACTGTGGGGTCTTCTTTTGGGGATGAAAACATGCTAGAACTAGGTAGGGGTAATTGTTGTACAACATCGTGAGTGTACCGAGTGCCACGGAATTGTACATTTTAAAATGGTTAAAATGGTCAATTTTGTGTCATGTGTGTTTTACCACAATAAAGAAACATGTCCATAAACATCCAGGCCGGATTTGTGGACCATTTACAAACGGATGCAGTTCTCCCACCCATCGCTGTGTCTAAGATGATTTCTTACAGTCAGTTTGGTAATAAAACACAACAGTGACATCCTGCTGTAAATGTGCCTGCTGCCCGAGTGTTGGTGTGGCTGGCTTTTGCTCTCCACTTTTGCTCAGAAACTTTTTTCCATTCATTGAGGGAGGTAGTGTGGCAGGGGAGAAAAAGCATGGGCTTTGGAGTCAAGTGGACCCATGTCTGACTTTCAGTGTGCTGTTTGCTGACTGTGCTGCATGAGAGCATTACTTTCTTTCTCTCTGAGCCTCATTTTTCTCATCTATAAAACAGGAATGTTAGCAGCAGTGTCCTCCTAGAAAGTTGGTGAATTACTGTCTGTAAAGTCTGGCTGATAGACTATGATCACTTACTGGTAGCTGCTTCTCTTCTTTTTTTCCCCATCCCCTCTTTCTTTTCTTCTTCCCTCCTTCCATCCTCCTCATTATTATTTAACAAAAAATCTAGGGCTAGGAGAAAAGGAAGGGCTTGGTAAAACAGAATGAACTGTAAATCCTAAAGCTGATAGAAACAACAGTATTGATTCTTCCGATGGACGTAGCACTGTGAGGTCCTGAAATCCTCTTCCACTACTGTCTCCTTTACTCTTCACTATGATTCTAGTAATACTTAACATAGACTTCTTTTTTTTTTTTAAGATTTTATTTATTTATTTGACAGAGATCACAAGTAGGCAGAGAGGCAGGCAGAGAGAGAGAGAGAGGGAAGCAGGCTCCCTGCTGAGCAGAGAGCCCGACGTGGGACTCGATCCCAGGACTCTGAGATCATGACCCGAGCCGAAGGCAGCGGCTTAACCCACTGAGCCACCCAGGCGCCCCTTAACATAGACTTCTTATCCCCATTTGGCAGGTAAGGACGCTGAGACAGACAGACAACTCTGATTGAAATGGTAGAGCCAGAATCAAATCAAGAGCGAGTAGTTGTTTGCTCCCAGCATGCTGCTTTCTGTAGCCAAAGCATCCATCAGAGCTGTTGAAAGTTTTCACAGTGTCTTTTATAAAACACAGTTGTTGAGTTTTATCTTATTAGGAGTCTGTCTTCATGGGGGCACCAAGAGATTCTGTGGGAGTGTCACACGTAGCCCTGAGTCCCCTCAGCAAGCAGCATAATCTGAGTAGAGATGATTAGCATTGTCATCAGGAGTCCTGAGTTCTGGTCCTGGCTTGGCCATTAACCTGGCCTTGTCCTGAAGCTTCCAAGAAGACAGTGCAAAGCCATGGCAATGTCATCTGCTTTCATTTATTCACTCATTAGTTCAGCCAACAATTCTTTAATAAACAGGTATTTAGCTAGGAGCCGGGAATAAATACAGCAATGAACCAGCCAGATGCTTTTTTTTTTTTTTCTTCCCTTATGGAGCTCAAATTCTAGTGGAGGAGAAAAAGAAAAAAGAAAATAAACTTTTACATGAATGAAATAATTACATGTGGTATTAAATGTTAGGAGATAAAAGGGGTGAAGATTGGACATGAGACGGAGAGATCTGTAGGTTGGGTGATCAGCGGAAAGAGACAAGAGCCCTTTAAGCTGAGAGTTCAAGACCTACAAGGAACTAGCCAAGTGAAAGGAGACAGGTTGGGGGGGGAGGGTGCATTGCAAGTAGAAAACATCATGGGCGGAAGTGCTGGGGCTGGAGAGGATTGAGAGCCTTTTAGGAACCTAAAGAAACCAGCATGGCCAAGTTTAGTGAGCTGAGGTTGGAGAACAAAAGAGCCTGGACCATTCAGCGTCTCTAGTCCTCAGTAAGGAGTTTGAATTTTAAGTGCAATAGGAACCCTTTGAAATCTCTTGTAAGCAAGGGAGCTACATGATCTGATTTGCATTTTATGAATGTCAATCCAGCTGCCACGTGGAGAATGGACCAGAGAGGAAAGCCAGGAGCCTCGTTCAGAGACTGTGGAGAGTCAAGTGGCTCTGAATAGGAGAAACACTAAGGAAGATGGCAAGATGTGGGCAGGCTGAGGAGGCACTTTGGAGATAGACTCTAAAGGACTTGCTGCCCGGTTGGCTGTAGGGAGGAAAGGGCACAGAAAAATCAAGGATGACCACTATAACTTTGGATAAGACCACTGGCAGTTGGGGGAGACAGGGGTGGGAGTAGAGGAAGAACTAGTTCTACTCTGGACATGTTGGGTCCCAAAGAAAGAGCAGGGGGACAACGAGGGACATGAGGGACAAGGAGGGACCAATAAAGGGACATTGGCTTGAGGACCTCGTATAAGGTTCTGGAGCCGCCATCAATTCACTGGGTAGCTGTAAATTCTTTTCTCTCTCTGGGTCCCAGGTTCTCCATCCATAAGTTGGATTAGATGATATGCTGATGTCTTTTGCTTGTCCTAGTTTTGGCATCCCATGATTCTGAGAACATGTTTACTTGTCATTCATGGGTTTATCTAAAGTCATATAAATCTTTTTGTATTTGGAATCTCTTCTACCTCTTATAGGTTGGTGAACTCCTACTGTAAGTACTACTTCCTTTAATTTGTCCTGAAAAATTTTTTGAGGTCTTTATATGGGGGTCCTTCAGTAGACTTTGGCAGGATGGGGGAATAGCTCCACAGAGTTAGAAGCCAGAACTTTGGTTCTGGTACCCCACCTTTTTGTTACTTCTGTGTTTCTGACACCACCTCCATTCTCATTTGCTTAGATACTAGCTCAGTGGTTCCTAAACTTTGCACATTGGAATCACTGGAGAGTCTTTTAAAACCAGTGATGCCTTCTTCCTACCCACAGTCATTCTGATGTATTTGACATGTGATCCAGGCATCAAGAGTTCTAAAAGTTCCCCAGATGATTGTAATGTGCAGCAATGTTTGAGGACGACTGTGTTACTGATACTTAAGATATTACCTGATAATTAAGGAATGAATAAATGGCAAGCTAACCGGAAAAGAACAAAAGCAATCACTCTTCTCTCTGGAATTTAGAACTTCCCCAAAACCCTAGTGATTCAGAGTAAAGAACAGAAATGGGGGGGTGGGGTAGGGCGAAGAAGTCATTATTGTAGGGAAGGGAGATAGCCATATGCCTTGTTTGGCATGTCAGGTGGGAACATTCTCAGGAGCTTCCCAGGTATAATCTAATCTGGCCCCCAAAGCAGAGAGCAGAGGAAGACTGAGGAAAGAGGCAGGCCACCCAGATTGGTAGGCAGGTTTTGTAAGCAGGGGAATTTACTTACAAGGCTTGTCTTGTGTGGCTACAAAAAAAAGCAGATCTCCATACCTGCCCTCCAGAATCTTAAAAAGTTATCTAGAGACCACAACTGGGTTCAGTCATATATACTGTCCAAATGATCTCAACATCACATCACTGTCTTGAGGCTATGTCTATGCGGCAGCCTCTAGAAGCAAGGAGGGCACTTGGGATGCACATTCCAAGGCTCGGGGAGAGGTGAAAAGCCTTCTGTTGCTGGCTCCATCAACCAGCTGTTATGACCTCCCCATGACCTCCCCCATAACAGTGATAATCAATTACGCAAGTCTACTTTTCTGTCGTCTTCTCTCCCTTGACTCTTAACAGATCTGAGACCCTAATCTTGATCTATTTTCAATCAGAACTGGCTCTATTACTCAACACATACTCGAAATACATTCCATCACTCCTGTGGCCACAGCAAACAGTGGGAATCCCACAGGAGCTCTTCCTGCCGGACTCCCAAGCTGTCACTAGTCCGTGATTCAGATAGTCACGGCACCAGTGGGTCAGAGTTGGCAGGAAGATACCTATTTGTTATCTGGACTCTAAACTAAGGAATACACATGTGTGCATGCATGCTCATTTTGGGGGGGCGGGTGGAAGGGGTGTCTGTTTTCATATTAGAAGATGCTGTCTTCTTGATGGTAATTTTGAGAAAATACCTCTCCCCTCTGGTTTTAGGTTTTCTTATCTGAAATAGGATATTTGAATTCTTTAGTCTACGAGTTGGGAAAGCACTAGAGGCCTGTCACTGCAGTGGAATTTTCTGCAGCTCGAATGAATGAGAGACGAATCACAGATTCAATCGAAAGCCACACACAGAAAATTCAATATCTGAGAAAAGGGAAGCTTGAGGCCATTCATCCTCACCTCATAGGAATGAAGCAGAAATAAAAACCACCTTTCAAAAGGAGAGTTATAACTTCTAGCTTTTGGAGGTGGGTTTCAGATTTTTTTCTCCTCATTCAACCTGGTTCCTTTACGGAACACAAATAAACCTTAAGGGGTGGAGGCATCAGAGAGGATTGAAATGTGATTGCATTTTCTTTCCTTCTCCAGTTTTGGAGTTTAAAGATCATAATTGCGTTCTTCCTTTTGTTTATCAACAAGCTACAAACTTTCAAAGCTTGGTAAAAGGAATCAGAATGGTGAATGGTGAATGGTGAAGTCCCCACAGCCCACACACATCCCTGAGGTTCCTTCTTGGTCTCCAGGCTCTCCTCTCTGGAGGGGATGGTGCTGCCTAGAAAGACCAAGGTAGACACTCTGGACACTCTGATCCAAGCCCTCAGGATTCTGGGCCTTGCCACATTTGAGCCTGGAAATCAGGCTGGAAATCGAATCCCTGGGTCTTTACTCAGTTAGTACAGAGTACAATGAATAGGGCCACACTTTGGAGCCAAAGAGATGTGCGTTCAAATCCCAGCTTCGATTCTTACTCATTCTGTGGCCTTGAACAGCTCATTTAGCCTCTTTTTTTATTCTAATTAATTATTTTATTAACATATAATGTACTATTTGCCCTGGGGGTATAGGTCTGTGAATCGTCAGGCTTACACACTTCACATCACCCACCCTAGCACATACCCTCCCCAATGTCCATCACCCAGCCACCCTCTTCAGGTGGACAGCAACCTCAGCAACCCTCAGTTTGTTTTATGAGATTAAGAGTCCTTATGGTTTGTCTTCCTCCTGATCCCATCTTGTTTCATTTTTTCCTTCCCTACCCCCAAACCCTCCACTCTGCCTCTCAACTTCCTCATTGATATCATATGATAATTGTCTTTCTCTGATTGAGTTATTTCGCTCAGCGTAATACCCTCTAGTTCCATCCACATTGTTGCAAATGGCAAGATTTCATTTCTTTTGATGGCTACATAGTATTCCACTGTATATATATACCACATCTTCTTTATCCACTCATCTGTTGATGGACATCTAGGTTCTTTCCATAGTTTGGCCATTGTGGACATTGCTGCTATAAACATTTGGGTGCACGTGGTCCTTCGGATCACTACATTTGTACCTTTAGGGTAAATACCCAGTAGTGTGATTGCTGGTTTGTAGGGTAGCTCTATTTTCAACTTTTTGAGGAACCTCCAGGCTGTTTTCCTTAGCCTCTTTGAGCCTTGGTTTTCACCTGTCCAGAAGGGGTTAATAATGCTCTCTCTGAAGTTGGAAAGTCAAGGGTCAAACAGAGGGTCTGGCCCAGGATAGATATTCTACTGGGAAAAACTGCACAGGTAAATCTGCTCATGTTATGATGACCTAACTATTTCAGGCTTGAGGGGACAAACTCTAATCTTTTTCCTTTCATATTAACTGGTGGACAAAAATCTCACAGTGGTTGTGCCTTCTTGGTGGAAGTTGAATTTGTCCAGTGGACATTAGGCCACAGAGGGATTCCCTTTTGTCAGCCTCAGGAGGACTACCCTCCTCTCCTTCATATGGCTTCGGTGGGATTGCCAATCACAGGACCCTTTCCTTCCCCAGCAGAGTGGACAGGTCACCCAAGACAGACCAATCTGATTCTTCTTTCTCAGAACTTAAATCTTGAAGGAGACATGTAAGAAAAGAAAGAAGTGGCAGCCAAGTTGTCTTAAGGCTGCATGGGAGAAAGACAGTGTGCAGAATCTTTCCATGGAAAACTCCAGAAGTGTCTTCCCCAACTTCACAAAACCATGGCATTTATGATCACTATCCTCCTTTAATTTTGAACACTACCTAATGCTGATGTATTTAACTTCCTTTTTTCCTCTGCAAGAGTTGGAGCAGTATCTATCACTGGCAAAGAATCCAAGTGATCTATGACAAATGTTTCAATATGGATTGGGGTCTCCACTTTTAATGTAATACAACTACTTACTAATTAACTCACCTTGAAGAACAAGTGACTTTTTTAAAAATTATTTTTTAAAAGATTTTTAAAGATTTTTAAAAAGATTTTATTTATTTATTTATTTGACAGAGAGACAGAGCAAGCCGAAACATGGGGAGGGGCAGAGGGAGAGGGAGAAGCAGGCTCCCAGTGGTCAGAGAGCCCAATGATGTGATGCGTGATCCCAGGAACCCAGAATCAAGACCTGCACTAAAGGCAGACCACTTAAACCACTGAGCCACCCAGGTGCCCCATGAGTGACTTTCTTACAAACATTGTATCCACTAATATAGACACACAATTTTTGGACAAAAAGGGGCCTCAGAGAAATCTACTGTCTTCATTTAATATCCAAGAAACCTGAGGCCAAGTGATGACATGTGACATGGTCATTATTCCACAGTCATTTGATGGCTCAGTACAGAACTCAGATCCCATGACATTGAGCCTAGTGTTATTCTGCCTCTCCCCCTCCACCATCCTTAACTTGTGATTGTGGACTCAATGCTTTGAGCTCGGCCTCTGCAAGGCCACGAAAGTAGTTTTCATCCTCATAACAGCTAATGGGCTTTCTCATGTGTCATTATCCACACCTGCACCCCTGACCAGGTCTCTGGCATTGCTGGCTACTGGTTGAGAAGAGGAGATAGGGCGGGCATGAGAGAGAGGCTGGATCCCTGCAGCCTGGACCCACACTCAACAGACAGAGCCCAAGCCCCACCAAAGCACTGGCTTTGCATAAGGAGTTTCATCCTTTGCTTTTCTCCTTTGCCATGGAGATTCTGAACCAAATCTATAATTTCCTTACCTTAGAAAGGTGGAAAGATTTTACTCGTGAAATAACAAAAACTAGGAGAGAAGTCCATTGAACACTAAAGGATATAGTTTGCTTTTCCCTCTAAAGATTTCAGAGAAACCTGAAACAACACAAAACAATACAAAATACAAGCTCAAAGTGTAAGGTTTTATAGGCGAGATAAACATGACACCAGGCGAGGTAGGCATAAGGCAAGATTTATTAAAGGCATTCTCTGGCGAAGTTTCAGGGCTCGGGAGAAGGGGAGCCAGGAACGTTGCACCGGGAGGAGATGGGCACCCTCGGGCTAGGTTCCTCGACTCCAGAAAGGGGAGTGGGGGAAGTCGCACTGGGAGGGAGGTGGCGGGGGTCTTTTATCCGGCCAAGGCAGGGCATGGGCTCACATCCATATATGGTAGGGTATTTGGTGATCTGAGGGTATTGGGTGGGGGTCCTGATACTTCTGTTTCCTGCATAGGTATCGGGTTACCTATGGAGCTGTGACCTGGGCATACATCCTTTTGGTGGGAGAGTCAAGGGTTAAGGAAAGGGGGCGGGTAGGGGTGGGTAGGGGGCTGGAAGATGGCGGGCCCCTGTGGTCATTTCTGTTGTTCCTCCTGCACTCCCAGAGCGCTGACCCAACACAAAGATGAACACTAGTCCTTTGTGAACAGCAGGATAGAGAAAGGAAAATAGCTTGGGTGGTGGTTCTTCTGGAGTGAGATGAGATTCTTAGTGTGGCTTCTGTAACCCACCGAAGAGAAGAAAACCATTGGCTAAAGTACACTGGGCATTTCCTGTGGGCCAGGAACTGGATTCCGTCATTGAAACCTGACAGCCTCCTTGGAAGGAAGTATTGCTGTTCCATAGATGAGGAAACATGCTCAGAAAGGCGAGTCCCTTTGTGCAGTGTCACACGGGTAGTAAGTAGGGATGCCGTGGTTTAAGCCAGGATGATTTGAACCCCAGACCATTATTCAGTATGCTCTACAGACTCCTACCCAGAAGGAATGAGTCCCTAACGTGTGTTTGAAGTCCGCAACAAGCCGCTCCGTTCCTTCTTTCTGCGTATACAAATTGGGAGAGAGACGCGACTTTGAACATTTAATCTTTCCTTTTTCCTCCTCCCCTGAACCAACCTTTACCAAGTGCTTGGAAAGGGCCACTTAAATCCATAGCCCAAGAAAAATGTATCTTTGTGATTAATATGTGTTAAAATGAGGAGTGACACGGTAATAAAATGGGAAAGGTTTGGGGGCCTTTGGGGAAATCCATCTGACTTCAGGCTGTGGTTCCTGTAATGAGGCTTCTACTTTGCGGTCAAGGCGGTAATGTTTTCTGATGCAGGTAGAATGATTAACAAGGTGAATGTATCTGCCTGGAGGAAGGAGGGTGGAGAGGAAGTGCCCTGGGAGAATGAATAGCTCAGCATGGAAAGCCACACACCTTTCCTTCTTTGTTTTTGGGAACTCTGCGAATTTCAAGTAAGCTCAGATGCCAGGAGTGATTTCTTCCCTTGCTTCCCTTTTGTTCTCAATCTAATTCATTCAGTGTTGTGTGGTGCAGGGGTGGGGGGGAGGGTGGAGGTGTTGCTAGAAAGGGGGCAAGAAGGACACAGAACAGAGGCGAGAAGAAACAGAGGAATGCGTTTCCGTAACCCATTGTTCTCACTGTCTGGAAGTTTAGGTCCAGTAATTCTTCCTCTATTTACCTGAAGGGCTGGCTTGCCTGGCAAGAAGAGTATAGATGTTAGAGGATACGGGGGTGTCATTAGGGGGAGTTGCTGTGATTATATGTGGCCAGGGGACCCGGGAGTACACAAATCCTGGTTTGGTCCCGCTCTTCCATGACCTTCCCGAAAAAGATGTTTGCAAAAGTCACTAGGTGGGCTTTGGCCTCCAACTCCAAAGTAAGGATAGGCTGCATCGGGGGTTAAGCTACTTCTTGTTGAGGCCAGAGCCAGTCAGTCCAAAGAGCAAGTGACATCCAAATGGACTGATCACTTTGCTCCCAAGTTTAGATACCTGTCGGTTCAACACTGTAATACCTCATACCTGCTGATAACAAAGAGGAGGGAGATAAGAGAGCTGGAAAGGCAACACCGTCTTCCCCTTGTCTCCGGCAGCTATTCCAGGCTAGATCTAAGTCCTGGCTGCTCTGCCAGAGGAAGGAGAACATCCTGAAAGGGAGGTCGCTGACCAGAGGTCCCCCAGGAAATAGGGAAGCCCGTGTGTGTCTCGAAGAGCACCAATCCTAGAAAAAGCAACCCAATCAGTGTTCTGGACTCTGACCAACCAAATAATCATGACGGTTCTCTCTGTATATGGCGGGGGTGGGGAATGTGATGGGGGAGTGGAGATGATGCAGGGTTCATACCATTCAATTCGATTCATCCTCGGATGGTTGATAGCAGCTGTGAAGGCACTGAGAAGACCCAAAGGAACACAGTTACTGATACTCCCTGTGTTAATCGTCTCTGCTTCAGTTATGTCTTTCTAAATGAATGCACTGGTCTTCTTCATCACTCTATTCTATATTTGCTCTCAGAATGATTTTCCTGAAGCACAGCTCTCACCGTGGCCCTAAAAACATTCCATGGCTCTTACTGTCTAGAGCAGCAGTGGGCAATCTGGGCCACCTTCTGTTTTTGTAAATAAAGTTTTATTGGAAAAGCCACACTCATCCATTTATATATTATTTTTGGCTGCTTTTAGGCTACAGTGTCGGAGTCAAGTGGTTGCAGCAGACCCTACCTCATGTGTTTTTGAAGTTTTATTGAATTATTACATGCCTATAAATATCAAAATTCTAAGTGTATAGCTTGATGAATTTTTAAAATATCAACACATCCTTATAACTGACATCTATGTTCTATAACTAGACACCTATGTTCTGTGACTAGAGCATTAATTTCCAATAGTCCAGAGGCCCCTGAGGCCCTTTTCTTGCTCTTTTATCCTGATTTCTAACATTATAAATCGCTTTTGGCTATTTATGAGTTCAGCTTAGAGACACAAGTAAGTGTTCCTTTTGTCTGGCTTATTTGGCTCAAATTACATTCATGAAAATCAACCATGTCATTGCATATAGTTGTAGTCTGTTTATTCTCATTGCTACAATCCGTTTTGTATATTATACCACAACTTATTAATTCTACTGATGATAGGCACTAGGGTTTCCACTTTGGAGCTATTATGAATAATGCTGCTATGAACATCCTTTTGCTTGTTCTCTGGTTAGCTTATGTATGCACTGCTGTTAATACCAAAGTATGTCATTGTCGAATCATAGGGTACGTGTTACCTAATCATCTTCCAGTGTATTTATACTGATAGAAACTCCTGTCAGGAATGTTTGAGAATTCCGATTGCCACTAAATATTCTTGTCAACGCTTGGACTTTTGTCAATGCTGCTGTTTTTTTTTTTTTTTTTTCTTTCTCAGCAATTCTGGTAAGTGTAATGGTGGAATCTCATTGTGGTTTAAATCTGTATTTCCTACTAAGAAGTAGAGCACCATTTCACTGGCTATTCAGGGGTCCTCTTTTGTGATGTGCGTGTTTTAGTCTTTTGTCTTTTTTCCTATTGAATCATCTGTTTCTAGTGTTTGTTTGTTTTTTTTTTAATAGAAATTCTTTATTCAGGTATGTATTAATGAATATCATTTTTTACTCTTTGTTTTGTTTTAAAGATATATTTTATTTATTTGAGAGAAAGACCAGGAGTGGAGGGAGGGGCAGAGGGAGAGGGAGAAGCAGGCTCCCCACTGGGCAAGGAGCCCAAAGTGGGGCTCAATCCCAGGACTCTGGGATCATGACCTGAGCCAAAGACAGATGCTTAACCAACTGAGCCACCCTGGTGCCCCCATCTCTTACTCTTTGGGTGGCTTTTTCATTTAAGGGTTTTATTTGATGAACAGAGATTTCTAAGCTTACTATATTCCAATTCATTATTTTTTCCTCCATGGTTAGCCCTTTATGAGCTCTTTGTCATCTGTGAAATTATAAAGATATTCATGTGAATTTCCTTCTATAAGCTTTATTGTTTCTTTTTTTCTACATTTAGATTTTAAATCTATCTGGAAATGATTTTGTTTGTGTGTGCGTATGGTATGTATGAGTAGGGAATCAAGGTTTGTTTTTTCCCTATATGGCTATCCAGTTGATTGACTTTTTCTTTAATTAAAAAATCCTTTGCACACTAACCTGCAGGGTCACCATTGTGCTCTATTGGTTTGCTATTTCTTGCATAAATACTGTGCAAAGAAGTCACTATGCATATATTAAAAGAGTACAGCACTTATGATAGCATCAAAACCCATCCAGGTTCTAAGAATGAATGTAACAGAAGTGCGTAATCCTCTGCACTAAAAAGTTTAAGCAAAAGATAAGAGAAAAACAAATTGTGGTAGAGGTGTATGTACTTTTCTTATGCGTTTTTGTTCCTTGCTTTACAGTAGCCAGGACGAATACAATGTTGGATAAAAGTGGTGATAGCAGGTGGCCAGTTTCTCCCCTGCTTAGGGCATGTGTCACTCAGACCAGCATGACTTATTTTACTTATTTGCTCTCCATAAATCATAGAGTGAAAAGAGTTAATGGTCTGGTAACTGTTTGCAAGGGTCTCTGATGGCTAGGCAGAATTATTTGTCTTCTTTTCCTGTACTGTATTTTGGAACTATTCTTCAACTACAGATGAAGGACCCAAATCTATATACTAATTTTTTTGGGTTAAGTGAATGTGAAGCTTTTATTGGTCTACAAAACAAAGATATGATCCTAACTAGTATTTACTGAATATTTAGTAAGTGTTGATGACTTTGTCTGCATGAGTTTATTTGGTGGTACCAACAGTCCTGGAAGGGAGCTGTCATCATTTCTTCTGTACGGGCAAGTATCGGGGGATTAGAAATTGCAAATTTGACCCAAATCACCCAGTTTGGAAGTAGCAGAGCGGCTTTTGAACCTAGTCAGTTTGATTCCAGAGTCCTTTACCACTGTGCAGTATGGATTTGCTCATACCAACTTGAAATGTGCCTTTTTTATAATCCTTTTGTGGTCACACAGAACAAGTGTGCCTTCTTTTTCCAGTGAATCTCCTTCAGTTGCATGAAGATAGCTTTTATCAGCCTTCTGAATGTTCTCCGGATTCAACATTCCTCATTTCTGTCATTCCCTGTATGACAAGGTTTAAAAATCTCCTTTGCTTTTCCAGTTAGCAGTTTTCTTCTTGAAACTCCTCTTCAGGCATGGTGCTCAGTGGGGGAGTATGTTGCTGTGTTTGAATGATTAGCACTATACTGGCAGCAGAACTTTACCCTTCTTTATTATGAGCCTTATACACCTTCTAATACATCCTAAGGTTGAAGCAACTGGTATGGACTTTGGAGTTGGAAGATCCCATTCTAATCTTGGCAGAGCTGTTTACCAGCTATGTGATGTTGGGCAGGTGCCTGGATCTCCCCAAGCCTCAGTTTTCTTACATAGAAAATATGGGGCCATAACTGATACCCTGGTTACCCCCCAGAGAATGTTAAGAGACTCATTTGAGATAATGGATGGGAATGTTGTTTGCAAACAATGAAGAGCTCCATCATTGCCAGTTATTTTTAGCAGACTCATCATGCCGTTGACACATACTGAGTGTTTGTACTGAGTGAAGCTGAATTCAGCCATTAAAAAAGTGAACAAAAGGGAATGTTAGTGGCATTCAGCCAACATTAGGAAATGCTAGTTGGGCTGCTTAGGAGAGAGATTGTGAGTGGGGGTGAGGAAAGAGGGTGGAGTTAACTGCAGTAAAGGAGATACAGACCAGAATGTTCCACTGAGATTGGGGAGAAGCTACCATGGTCCTTAAGGTTAGTGGGGACCAGGAAATCATAAGCAGATTTGGTGACCTGTGATACTGATTGTGTTTTTCCTTCCAGTGAAATCATGAGGCCGAGCCATTCCCTGCCTCCCTCCCCACCCCCCACCCCACAAGGCTAATTATTATAAAAATTCTCTGTCATTGCTTTGCAACGGTCCACAGACTAACTAATTTAAAAATGCAAATGAATGCTAAATTACAGTCAGGTTTGGAGCTCATTTCCTGCCTGTGCACCTAGAGATGGGAGGTGTCATGTCTACAGCTGGAAATCAATCTCAGGCACCCTGGGTGATTTGATAACGACCACCGGCATTGCTGCCGATGTTACAAGATGCTCAGTTGATGGTGGGGGTCAGCAGCACTGAGGACTGTCAATCTTGGGCCTGTCTTGGGCTCTGCAGTGGCATGCTGCAGCTCTGTATCATTCTTCCTGAAACCAAGGGGCCCTCCCTCCCTCGGCCATCTGTCAGCTCCATGATGGGCCAAGTGATGAGCCTGACTCTGGTGGCTGGACAGCTCTGCCTTACCACCTAGCTGTGAGCTCAGGGTCTGAAGGCCTGTTTGATGATTCTGATGATGATGAGAGATGGAGTCTTGCCTGCCAGCTAACCCTCAGATGAGAGTGCCTCACAGTGTGAGCCTAGGACCTGCGGTGTTTTAAATGCAGATTCCTGGGTCCCATCTCAAACCTATATGATGGGAATCTCTACACAGAGACCCTAGGAATGTATTTTTTTTAAGTCAGGCTTTCCAGGCAATTCTTATGCATATTAAAATTTGAGAATTACCATCTTACATTGTAAAATTATCATGCATTGGGGCTGAAAGAAGCCCTAGAGATTTCCTAGCCCAGTGGTTTTCAAACATGGATAGTGTACATTAGAATTATTTTGGGAAATTTAAAATTCTCAGTTCTAGAGGGCTTACCCCCTCACAAATGTCATCACAGTCTCTGGAATTAGGACCAGGCTATCAGTGCTTTTTCCCTCCCTTCCTTTCCCTTCCTTTTTTGTTTATTTAAAGCTCCCCAGAATTTCAACATTCAGCCAAGGTTGAGAATCACTGCTGCACAGTCCAGCCCATTCATTTTACTGCTGTGGACACATGGCTTTCCACAGAGGTACTGTCTCAGGCGGGAAGTAGGAACCCAAGAGAGTCCGTGGTCCAGATAGGATAGGAGCTCAGGTTTCCTGACTCCTGATTCGTGCTGCTTCTACCATCTCAGATTGTTTTTCTTTGTTGAGCCAATGACAACCCTGTTTCCCCATGTTCTATTTTATCCTATAAAAAGTAAAATAACACCAAGGGGTTTGATTTCCTTATAAGCCAGAGGTTATTCCTGTTCTCTCGAGGTAAGCCTGTGGCTCCAGCTGGATTAATCACTGGTTCAAGCTGTGGCCTAAAGCCCGGCCCCAGCTGCAGACCTGTCCTCACATCACTCTAAGTGTGCTGAGTCACTCTGTCTGCAGGGGGAGGTTTGCTGTGTTCTGGGAAAACAGGCTTCAGGTTCTGGCATGAGCCATGCACATGTGACTTTTGAGCAAGCAACCAAACATCTTTGGGTGTTCATTTCCTTGCCTTATACAGAGTGCACAGAACCAAACCAAAGCACTTTGCTGAGAAAGGGACTGTGTTTCAATAACGTAGCCTAGTGCTAGACACAGAGCAGACATCCAGTAAATACTTGATGAATTAAGTAATTAATTTAGAAATGCACGTAGAAGCATCACATAATCATTCCTCCCAGCTTATCTTCTCCCAGAATGATTTACATATGAAATCTTATTTCAAAAGACTAGGTTGCAGTGAAAATTTCTGTATGGTGCCTCTATTTCCAGCCCTAGTAAATGGCTTGATGATACCTGATACAAGTTTCCCCCACTCTCTGAAAATTTACTTCATACCACTTTGTTTTTATAAAAGATCTACATTCATACCCATTTTCTGACTAACTGAAAGAAATCCAAAGAGGATTCTCACTTTTGTAAAATGGTAGTTGATTCTTGGCTTTATGTCATTGTGGCTTTCAAAATCTTTCATAGGAACACTCTACCTTCAGATAGTGGGGCAAATCTGTACTTCTCTCCCACAGCAGAACCTTTTTCTTAACTATCCCTTACCATTCTATATAATGGGATTTCCTTTAGACAGGTTGTAAAGCAATCATGTCTTTACTTACCAAAAGTCCTCTTGACATTATGTAAGAAGAGTGGGAACAAAATTTAAAGGATGAGCAGTATGCCAAACTGGTGGAAATATCTCTTGGGTTCCATCAATACATGAGTTCAAGTTCTAGATTTTTTAACCTAGTAATAATGTACTGTCTTTCATTTAGAAAAATCATTTGCTGTTAGTAGGACCTACACCTTGAATCATTCCATGGTTTTTGAACTTTCACTCAACTGTACCAACATGCTTATGTGTGAACTTTGAACCATAGGCATTTCCAGCTTATGGCCAGGGTGAAAGTGCTGTGACTGTGATTAGGGCATGGTCTAGACCTTCACTGACAAATGTTTCCTGACATAAGGAGGTGATGCTCTGGATACTGGGGATTCACTGTTGTCCTGCAAGACACCCCCTCCAGTCCTAGAACATACGGTCTGGCAGGGGAGATAGGTATGAATGACGGAACGGTAGCAGATGGAGATAATGGACTGTGGCTCTGGAAGAGTGTTGAGTAAAGAAACCTGACCCAGACTGGAGGGTCCAGAAGGCACCCCCAAGCAAGTGATGGCTGCATTGATACTTGGGTGAAGAGGGGCAGGGACATGGCTTCGGCAGAAGGCACAGCCTTTGCAAAGGCCCTGGGGGGTTGGAATGAGTTTGCGTTTGAGCTGTGGAAAGAAGGGTTTTCAGCGATGCAGGGTCACAGGATAAGATGCATGGAGGTTGTGAAGAGCTGGCCTGTGATGAATCAGGTGATCGCCTGACTTGGAGGGTTGGTCTAAAACTGTGGCTTGGCTTATGTGATTCTGATTAGGGCTTCATCTGTGCTTAGGGGTCAGACTATGGGAGTAAGTATGCGGCCATTTGGTCACTCATTTCTCTAACAAACATTTAATGAGTGTCTACTATGTTCCAGGTAGGTTAGAGGTGGGCCAGGTGAGTGGAGTCAAGTCAGTTTCCATTAGGGGTTAAACATGTCTGCTGTGGGGAAACAGCCTTGGGATTGCACTGGGACTACAAAATATGAGAATTTGTTCATGTCATTTCATTTTCCTGAGTTTCCATTGGCTCACCCATTAGATGAAGGATGATAACAGGTTTTTCAAAGGATGGTCATGAGGATCAAATGAGTTACCATGTAAAAAGCACTTAGCACAGTGCTGGGCGCATCATAGATATTTCATGAATATTTGCTATATGCAAAACAGCCAGAAAGGATAAGAAAAAAAAAATCAATCTTTGCTTCCAAGTCTGGGCTTTGGACACTGAGAAAAGCTAGGGAGCATCTCAGGGGACAGTTGCAGGGACAAGGAGTGGTTTCCTGCCAGCTGCATCATCCACCAAGAGACTCAGCTGCCACCTCTCTTGTCCCTTTAGACAGCTTGCTGCTGGCTGGGATGGTGGCAGTGGGCCAGTCACTGAGTTTAAATAGAATTTTCTTTGCAAATTGACATAGCAATGAAATTACCAAACTGCTGTGTTTATCTTTCCAAATAAAAGCCAGATTTTAAGTACATTATACCAGTGTAATTGAAAAATCAGAAGCAAATGAGGGGGGTGTGCAGTAACTTCTGCACTAAAGAAGGTGTGTTTGCAGTATCCCTGTGCTCAGAACCGGCCAGATACCCTGGACTCTGGAGGGATAGAGGCTCCAGTGTTCTCACTAGGGTTGTATGGATTTCGGTTAAGATCTGGCTTTCCCCAAGACAGTGTCTTCTTAATCTTTCTTCAGGGGTGCTCCAGGAACAGATGGTTTTATCTAACCCACACTTCACTGCCAGAGCTCTCTGAGACAGGCTCGCCGGCTTGGCATCCCCGGGCTGCCTCCTTTTGTCTGCACGTGGAGAACTGCAGTGCCTCTGCATGGTGTGGGTGGCTGGCTGAGAAGTGCAAGATACCAACCTTGATGAGAAATCCAGGATGAGCTGGCTACCTGGCTTCATGTTTTGGGTCTTTTTCCTTTGGCTGAGTGCTTGGGGGCTGACCATGGCCATGAGGGAGGTGAAGGTGGGCTTCTCTCCCTAAAACCCCATCTGCCCCCCACTCATGTCACCCCAAATTAAATTTTTTTTTTGATGTGAACAACTGCCGATATAGTTCCTCAACTTTAAAAATGTGAAAGAAGGCCACATCTTTTTTTTCTTTTTTTTTCTTTTAAGCTTTGCCTTTAAAAAAATATTCGTCATGCACGAACTAGGTAAGAGAGATGTAGTTTAAGACAATCTGGGCAGATTCCCCCCCAAGCCTCTCCTGTATTGATTCTGCCCCACTGACACCTGTTCATCCTTCTTCGCTTATTCAACAGCATCGCGGTGCCTATCTGCGCAGTGGTGGGAGTGCAGGGCTGGGGCAGTTCGGCCTAGAGACACGGATCATCCTCACATCCAGGAGTAAACAGGCTGAAAAATGAGTATCTGTGACAGAGGGTTGGTCGCAGCGTGCTGTCTGAAGAGAGTGCATAATAGACTTTTGCTTGAGGGATGTTGGCTATTGAGTATGATCTGCAGACTCTTGACAGTTGAGTGAGGTTACGCAGCTTCGTGATAGAATGGTTTGGTGTAGCTCGCCTTTGGGCTTTCACTGTGGACTTTCCCTTGGGTTTTTCTCAGGCCAGCACCACTGATGGGCAGCAGAAGGTGCTGGCTTAGGATCCCTTTGGATTCCTCTGTCCTTTACATGCGGAGTTGAAATTCTCCTCCCTGGTTGTCCTCACTTAACGAGGACTTCAGGGTGACCTCGGGAATCAAGCATGTCTGTTTTTATTGGGGAAGTAATAGTCAAGGCAAGACCCAGCTCTCGCTGCAAAATGCCTTCGGTGCTGAAAGAAGTCAGATGATGTGGGTGTTTTCATCCGTGATATGGGCTGGATGGTCTCAGCACGGAAATGCAATAGATAACATTTCCTTTTTTCTTCAACGAAAAGCAATGACCATGAACCTTCGTCTTTGCACCGAGCACTGCTGGGCTGGGTGACCTGCTCTCTTTGTACCTCAGTTAGCTCAACTATAAATGAGGTGTTGGACCAGATGATCTCTGAGATTCAAATGTAGTGGAGAGGGGCGTGGAGTCCTGTGCCCAGGGCCGGAATCCCATATTTAGCATTGACTGGGCAGGCCCTTTCCCATCTCTGGGCCTCAGCTTCCTAGAAGACAGAGTTTGGGCAAGATGTCTTTAGGATCCCTTTCATTTCTAGAGAGTAGTGAGCCCATCTCTGTAGCAGGAAGGCAATGACTAGTAGCACTTGAAACACAGCGATGTCATAGTGAGAATCTAATCGAATGGAGTTAACTTGGAACAGAGAGGCTGGTTCACCCTGTTCCCCAGTAGGCCCTTTTCCCTCTATTTCCTTGGGCTACTTTTGGCACCCTCAGAAGCTCAGCCTGTGCTCACTGCTCACTACAGCAGAGCAAATGCAGACAAATGAAATGACGCTGGGAGTGTGATTTCTGCCTGCACCAGAAGACGGTTTGATGTTACCATATCCTGTAGGAGAGGAAGGGGACATGTACAGGGGGAGAGATGTGATAAAGACAATCTCGTTTGATAGCTGATCAAATGAAAACATTTCAGGATGGGGTAGTAAGCTTATTTAAATACATTATGAAAATAGTAAATTCTCAGCTACATTTACCTCTATCAGTAGAGAGAGGGATGGTTACAGCTCCTTGTGGGAGGGAAGATTTGCCTAACTCCAAACAGTTGTCCCTGGAGATGGGCTTCAGTTTTGTTCAGAAGGGAAAGTATTAACGTAGTAGGGCATATCTAGGAAAAGAGTTAAGAAAGGACGTTAATTGAAAACACATGTTGTCTAAGGCATAATGGAAGATCCTGGCAGGGGAGGGGGATGACAAGCTGAAAGTGGTGGGGGAAAAACCCACAAGGAGGAGGGGCCATGTGGCTGCTAAGAGGAGAAGGAGAAGACTTAAGATAAAACAGTAGACAGTTGTGAAGAGGCAAATACTCGATCAGGATAAGGGAAATACATTTGAGTTTTACAACAATGGAAGAGGATTTTGTGTTAAGCATGGAGCACCTTATCACTGGGGCGGGGGAGGGGGGCTTAAGGAGAGCCTGGGTGTTCTACCTGCAGAGGTGCTGTGTTAGATGGGAGGTTTAGCAAGGAAAGCTTTTGTCCAATTCTGTTACTTTATGGTGATCATCACTGTGATTAAACCTCGAGGTCCTCCTTGTGGTGCCTCTACTAACTTGCTGTGTGACTTTGATCAATCATTTAAACTTTCTGGACCTCAGTTTACTCATCTGCAAAATGCAGACAATAACACTGATCCAACAATATTCAGCAATATCCAGCGATGCTGTTACAGAGAAGCCATGCCAGAGGGGAATAATGCATGAGAAAGTACTTTGAAGAACACGATACGCTGTGCGTAAGAGCCACAAGATCATTCTTCAGCCATTGTCTGGCCTGACAGTGCAACATGGTGGTGGAGAGTGGAGGCTCAGGGGCTCGACTCCCCGGGTTAGAATCCTGGTGCTGCCTCTTCTTGGATATGTGATTTTTGGCAAGTTATTAAACTTGCCATGACTCAGTTTTCTCATCTAAATAATAGGGATGAAGGACACAATATATATGAAGTGATTTCTGCAGAGCCTGGCACAGTGTATCTGCCCCCCCACCACCACCACAAAGGCTTTGTTCTCCTCACTATTACTGTTGGCCTCAGGCAATACTTCTGCCTCTTGCACTGGACTGTGACACCAGCTGGCTGAGTTGCCGGGATATGTTCCAGACATGTCTTAGAGGGATGTTAGCCCATTTCCAATGTCCAAGGCTGCAGAGAATGCCCACACGTGTCCCTCATGGGAGATCTAAGCATAGCTACCAAAGTTTGTCAATTTGGTGACCCCAAATGTTTTCTTTTATTTGGAAGCTCATAATATTCCATCATAAATATTTCATAATTGCCCTCATGAATTATTCACCTGCAACTTAATAACCTTAAATTTTATGGGATTATGGTTTTATGGGAGAAAAACATTACCAACCTGGGACCCAGCTGTGAAGAGAAAGTGCTGACGTTACCAGTTTATTTTCACTATGCTGTAGAAGAGGTTTTTTTTGGTAACTATGAAATATAGAATATTAATAAAAGAGCAAATAAAAGGGGAGGAAAAAAATCCTTACGTTGCTCTTTCTAAAAAATTAAATCTCAAAGCTGTGTTTGCAATATTTTTTCCTATTGCCAAGAAACTCGTCCACCTCTGTTATGGTTGGTGTCATTTTCTTTGGTTTAACCAAAGAAAAATGATCCTTTGTTTCCCTTTCTTACCTGGACTTTGGCCTTCCTGTACTTTTATCCATTACACAATTAATTTTTTAGTCTGCATTTATTAGTAATTTTTAAATTAGTATCATACTTTCCCTATCCTGGTTAGAATATTAGTTTGGGGATGTCTCTGGAGTTGTCCAAGCAGAGTGTGGTAATAGAGTGGAAAGAGCAGTAGGTGGGTGATTTAAACATGGGTCTAGACTACATTTTAATTGATGTAAGACATTAGCAATTCAATTTTTCTCAGCCTCACTTTCCTTATAGGTAAAATGAGAATAATCATGTCCATTCTGCCTATCTCCCCAGAAATCTTGGGAAAGTTAATGGGTGAGGCAGACTTTTATTTTTTATTTTTTTAAGTTTTTATTTTTATTTCAGTTAATTAACATAAATGCTATTAGTTTCAGGTATACCATATAGTCATTTAACACTTCCATACATACCTTGTGCTCATCACAACAAGTGCACTCCTTAATTCTCAATAGATGGCGTAGCCTTTGAGAGGACAAAGCACTATATGCTGTGTTGCCCAGCAACACAGGGAGGGAAGACCAGCATGTTGGTAGCACTGCGCCCTGTGGAAGGACGAGCGGGAAGGTCCTAAGAGAAAACTGGTTCATATCAAGCAATTGGCAGAGAAGCTTATTTCTTTATTCAGGTTGGGAGTTTCACGGGGAGCAGAAAAGAATAAAACAAGATCATCTTGTCCTTTAATATCAGGTAGGGGTACAGCCGTTATTCAAACTCTTCTGTTGCAAATCATAGGGTATGAATACACTTTTTAGAATCAAAGACAAGGGTGCTTGGGTGGCTCAGTTGGTTGGGACTGCCTTTGGCTCGGGTCATGATTCCAGAGTCCTGGGATCAAGTCCTGCATCTGGCTCCCGGCTCTGCGGGGGGTCTGCTTCTCCCTCTGACATTCTACCCTGTCATGCTCTCTCTTACTTGCTCTCTCTCTTAAATAAATAAATAAAATCTTAAAAAGAATAGAATCAAAGACCAGTAGGGATAATGAAAAGTCCAATGCCCCCATTTTACAGATGAGACCTAGTAGGGAATGTAGATTTTGGTAAAGTTGCACAGTGGGTTAAAGGCGGAAGCTGAAACCAAATGCCTGGTTCTCTGATTTCTAATACTGGGCCCTTGTCTGTCACAGAAAGTGCCATGGATGTGCCATAAGTAGGGTCCTCTGCAATAGAGGGCAGGGGGTCGCTAATATAAGTGGGATGGGGCAGGTGTTGGGCAAGGCAGGGGCTGAAGGAGAACAGCTAAGAAATGTGATTCTGCTGTAGGCGAATGAGCCCGACGAGCAAAACCTAGGAATCAGTGGGACATTTTTTTAGACCAGCTAGACCTGAGTCATCCAATTAAAACCAGAATAGGTGCCCCAGAGACTGCACCTCCTCTCCTCCCCACAATTTGTGCTGACTTCTAATAACATTTTATTAAAATTCTCTGGGTCCTGATTAATTTTCTTGGCTGCTTTCTTTATTATTGCTCTCCTGGCCACAAGATAAGAACAGTGAGTGCTCTAATGAATGGAGCGAACAGTTGGGCTCAACTCATTTGGTTGGTATAGGGCTCTCTGTCCTCTGTCTAATGAAGCTTTGGGGGCTTTCTCCCCGGTGTTTTGAGTGGATGATGGGGCATGACGCCTGCTGGTGTCTGAGAAGACAGGCATTACCTAGAATTTACCCTCTAGGGCATCATCGGTAAAAAGATTACTGATTTGGTTACCGGAGGGTCTACCTGTCGGTCAAGGAAGAGAAGTTGCATTTGCTGAGTGCCTGCTGTGTGCTGAGCATTTTTCTAAATGTCTCTTCCCTGGGTTCCTAGAGCAACCTGTGTATTCTTCTAACACAGAGTTGCCAAGATACGTTTTCCCAAAAGCACTGTGAGCAATTTGAGGGCAGACACTGTATCTTTCTCTTAGTTGCATTCTCAGCCTCACCATGATGGCTAACTCACAGCAAGTTCTCAGTAAACAGATGTTCAGTTGATGAATGACTGCTGGTGATAAACATGGGCTTTCTTCTTTTGGTGCTCACCACCACATATACTCTCATGCTTAGCTCCATTTTACAAATGACTAAGGCAAGGTCCAGAGGACTTGCCTAAGGGCACACATCTATAATATATGTAAGTTTTCAAGGCCATTATCTTTCTACTGATTAAACATGCTGTATGCTTATGGACAGTATCTTATCACTGGGGACCTGCTAAATTTCAGCTGAATTTTGTGCTTATCTTTATGGCAGACAGGATGCTATAGTTTCAAGCTTGCCCTGTCCTGAAAGTATCCTTATGAACTGACAGGTGGCTTTAGAAATGGCAAAAGTGGAATGGTGGCATGTAAATTAGAGGTGAAGAAATCGTGGTTGTTCGAAAGAGAGATAATTCAGGATCTTCCCTGTACAGTATTACAATTTTCTCTAGCACTGCCAATGTACGCTTAAAATGTATGTTCCCAATTATTTTGATTCTTAGCGATTATGGGGGTTGCCATTGGATGAAGAGCTATGTTAGTTTGTAAGGGATTGGAGGCAGGCAAGAAGGGGATGCTGAGAAACCCTTGCATGTAAAAAGAATCAGAGGGGCACCTGGGTGGCTCAGTGGGTTAAGCTGCTGCCTTCGGCTCGGGTCATGATCTCAGGGTCCTGGGATCGAGTCCCGCGTCGGGCTCTCTGCTCAGCAGGGAGCCTGCCTCCCTCTCTCTCTCTCTGCCTGCCTCTCTGTCTACTTGTGATCTCTCTCTGTCAAATAAATAAATAAAATCTTAAAAAAAGAAAAAAAAATGAGGCGGCAGCTACAGTCTATGCTAACTAACAATTTGGCAGGTCGCTTGATTTAAAAAAAAAAAAAAAAAGAATCAGAGAAAGCAGGTGGGAGATAGAAATGGAGCAGGAAGAGGCAGGGTTCTGGGAGCCAAATCATGGATGAACAAACTGAAATGGAAGGCAAGGAATTATAGGCAGATGGGCATAGTCAAGGATGGTTTCCACAGGTCAAGGTAGTCCCCTGAGAAATATATGTAAAATTTGCATATGTATATTTCACTGGAAATAGGGTATATAGAGCTCACTTTCCAAAGGGATCAGTAACTTTTTAAAAGATTAGGAACCACTGCTTTGGGTTAAATATAAGCAAGTCTGGGGGATGGGCATTAAGGAGGGCACGTGATATGATGAACACTGGGTGGTATATGCAACTAATGAATCATTGAACACCACATCAAAAGCTAATGATGTACTATATGTTGGCTAATTGAATTTAAATAAAAAAATATATGAGCAATTCAAGGAGTTCTAGGACCAGAATCCCAGAATGGGAGGATGGAGCCCAATAACTCCTAAAAGTTACACTTGGAGGATGATCAGGCTCTAACAGTTAACACTGAGTGTGGTGTGTGTGTGTGTGTGTGTGTGTGTGTGTGTGTGTTTTAGAGAGGTAGGAGGGGAGGGCCGGTGGAGATGGAGAGAGAGAATCTTAAGCAGGATCCGCACCCAGTGTGTGAGCCTGACACAGGGCTTGATCTCATGATCCTGAGATCATGACCTGAGCCAAACTCAAAAGTCGGATGCTTAACTGAGCCACCCAGGTGCCTCAAGTGTGTTGTAATTTTACAATATTACTTTAATCCCCCTTTAAGGCCTTTCTCAATATTATCTTACTGAATCCTCATGACAGTGTTTTGAAGGGGACTGTGTGTATCATCTCCATTTTACAGATGAGGAAACTGAAGCACATGGAGATTACATAAATTGCCCAAAGTCACATCATTAACAAATGACAGAGCCATAATTGGAACCCAGCAATCTAATCCCTGAAACTGTCATCCCATTATACCCATAGGGTCTCTCTAGAGTAATAAAAGGAGAAGGTCCATCAGTGATGGTTTAAGACTTAACATCTTTTGCATGGCTTCCTAGGTCATGTGACTATGACATCATGGGTGCAGTTTCCCTAAATGGCCTCAGGTTGGGTACTTGAACTTACTCTGTGGGAAGGACTCTAGTGGATAAGGGCAGAGGATATTGAGAGTCCCAGAGAACCACTGTGGAGAAATAACCACAGCAGAAAGGTCCTGGGATTTGAGTGACTGGGGGAGCCTCGTTTTCATAGCGCAGCTTGAAGGATTCATCCATGAAGGGGCTTTCTGGAGCAGGCTGTGGAAAAGACTGTGGATGTTAAGAATTTATCCAAGAGAGTTCCAAGGACGTCCCTTTTCACCCTTACAGTGACCCAAGTGCCTTCCCTGGGTGTTTCTCTGTTGTGTGAGCACCAGCACAGAGAAGTGGGAAGAAGTCACACAGGCCTCGGCTCTGCTTTCAGGTCCCGCTCCTCCTGGCTTCTGTTCCTAGACAGATTTTGTATATCTTGAAGCCTCCTTTCCCTCTTCTATGAACCTGAGGCAAGGACCACCTAGGACCACCTACTTTAAAGGGCTGTCATGAGGATTACAGGAAAGCATGGCGGTAAAGCACGTTGCTTGTAATGAGGACACCGTGCATGATCGCTGCTGATTTCTGCTTACCCCAGGGAAGATCCATGTCTACCGCTTGCAGAAAATTCTTGTCCCAAACAGACTCCATTCTCTTAAACTTTCTTTAAACTCTTTTCAAACTCGTTTCCTCTAACGGAATATGAGCTTGGCTTCTCTCAATTCTACATGAGCTCCACTGCTTCAAGGGACCAAGAAGACATCTGCGGGCCATCTCCAGTTAGCGCTGAACGACTGGGGCTTTAATTTGCGGCTATGCTGGAGCTGGCTTGTATCATCACATCAAAACTGATTGTTAAGTTCTTAGGAATTTTGTGAGCTGGTTGGCTTAACTTTGCTAGCTTGACATTGGCCAAGATGACATTTATACCACCGAAAGTGTCCAATACTATAATTAGAGCTTTTTTGCTCCTTTAGGAGATGGTTTTAAGACATTGACCAGCATGCCACTGAGTAGTTAACAGTTACAAAGTACCTTATGTCATCTGTTGTTGGAAGTGTTTTACAAGTACTAACTCAATCCTCACAACCTTTGGAGGCCTTTATAGGTATCCCCCCTTCACAGACTGGAAAACTGAGAAAGTGGGTTGCCGGAGGTCATGTAGCTGATTAGTGGAAGAATTGGGATATCAGATAAGGAAGGCTTGGCTCCAGAGCCAACATCCATAGTCAGCGATCCCTCCTCTTGAGCGCTCTTGTGAGGATCCAATAATTTACAAGAAGGTCTTGGCCCAGGGCCTGATACCTAGTCATTGCTTGATAAATATTAGCTGTTATTATTTATATCAAGGATTCTTAAGTTTTTTGATGTCCGATGAGAATTTGATTAAAGCTGTGTATTCTTTTCCCTTAAAAGATGCACAGTACATAAAATAATACATGCACACACACACATGCACACACAGTGAGGTTACAATATTCATGGACTTTCCAACACTCAGTGATCCTAAATCTACCTTCTTGGGAAGATAGATCCAGAGAAAGGGATCAAATTCGCTTTGTGTTTCTCTTTCTCTTTTCTAGATCAAATTCTTGTGTTTCTCTTTGTGTTTCTTCATTCCTCATTGTTTCAACTCGCCATCATGGACTGTTTGTGTGCTCTTCCCAAGACACTCCCACACTTCTGGATGTACTCTGATTTGCTTTGTGTCTCTCCCAGCGTGGGGTCCAGAATTGGGTAGACTCCTAATCTTCCTTCTGTTTCCTGATCTCTGTACCAACTAATATTTTTTCTAGTCTTGTTTTGCCTCTGGTGTCCTGCCTCCAGGGGACTTAATGTCTGGGATCTGGGATATAAATCTGAGCTGTAATTTTTTTTTTAAAGATTTTATTTATTTACTCAACAAGCAGAGATCACAAGCAGGCAGAGAGGCAGGCAGGGAGAGAGAGGGGGAAGCAGGCTCTCCGCCAAGCAGAGGGTCCAATGCGGGGCTCCATCCCAGGACCCTGAGATCACGATCCAAGCTGAAGGCAGAGGCTTCAACCCACTGGGC
Source organism: Martes martes (assembly GCF_963455335.1). Classification (NCBI taxonomy): domain Eukaryota; kingdom Metazoa; phylum Chordata; class Mammalia; order Carnivora; family Mustelidae; genus Martes; species Martes martes. The sequence goes on along the minus strand of NC_137892.1, from coordinate 122,593,435 downwards.
CACCCAGGAGCCCCTCTGAGCTGTAGTTTTAATGCCACTAACATTTTACACACACACCCATTACACACCCTAAAAACACACAACAGGAAAAAAAAAAAAAAAACCTTTGAATATGTGCATAGGCATGTCAGGGTTTCTTGACTTGCTTGTCTGGACATTGATGAACTAGACACATTTACTTTGGTACCTACTTGCCTTTTAAACTTCCCTTGTACTCTTACTCCTCTTAGTAACTCCCACCTCCCCGACCCCCCGCCAGCATGTTTGTTCCCCAGGCCTTAAGTTCAGCTTCTACTTTGACCCAAGAAAAGAATGATAACTAATAAAAATCACTTAGTCTGTCTATATGTGCACAATTTTATGTATGACATCTCATTGAACTAAACTCCTGCAACAAGCCCACGAGGTAGGGGATTTAAAGGAAACTAAAGCGCAGAGAGATTAAGTAACTTACTTGCCCAAGGCTTCACAGCTAGTAACTGGCTAACTTAAAATTCAAACCCACATCTGGGAACTCCAGGTTTGCATGCCTTCCTTTGTTGTGTTCTGATTTCCTTTTCTGCTAATATCATCTAATAGTGGCCCCCCATGAGGTCCCCTCCCTGGATATTCAGGTAGATCAGTGGGCTTTAGACCTTTACAGTATATATAAGACTTAAAGGGATTCCAATCACTGGGCACAGGGGACATTCTTACAGGTGGAGGTTCTCCCCGGATTTTACAAATGCTACCACACAGGTGTTTTTTTCTGACTAGCCTTGGGGCTCACTGACGAGGTAGGAGCAGACTGTGGTCCATCTTCCTTTCCATTCAGAAAGGAACCTCAGGAGGAAATTAGGCTTACACCCTTATAGAAAATAAAACCATCCCTCCTCGCAAGGGTCCCCTGAGCTAGGTTTCTGATAACTCAGAAAGCCCTTTAAGTAAGAAATACAGTGTTTAAAACGGAACAGGCATCCTTCCAGGTTTCTGTGGCTTACCAGCGGCCTCTAGTGGCCAGTGCCTCTAAGTGCCATGAGCTGCAAGCCTTGGCTTCTTCCAGGGAGCCTTTGGCTGGGTACCCTACAGAGTTTTAAAACACTGCATTAATTCCTGATCAACATGTTTTGCAATATTGGAACAGAAAAAACAATGATGGAGTCGAAAACTCTGGGTAAAGAGAGTATTATAGTGGGTGATCGAATCCATAAAATTCAGAGCCAGGCTGTCAGTAAAGCCTCTCTCCTTTTAATATTCCAGGCTACAAGCCGCAGGAGGTAGACAATACTATTATCTCTGTTTAGGTGCTAGATAAACGGAAGTTCAGAGAGGTTACAAAACTAGGCACACACTGCGTAGTGGGAAGAACACCCAAGTTTGGGTGACCACAGGCCCTAACCTCGGCCAGGCAGGCGGACCGCAGCATGTGTGGAGTTGATTGGCGTGGTGGTGGTCCGGTCTTGGGAATAGTAATGGCAGCTAGCATTTAAGAATTCATCCTGTGCCAGGCAGGTGCTCAATGCTCTTATGTGGAGTGCCCCATTCACTCATTCTGGCCACCATAGAAGATAAACATTTCCAATTTACAAACGAGAATGTAGACTCTTAGTAAGGTCAAAACTGCCACAGGTTGGGCAACTTAAAGGAGGAGCTGGAAGTTAGGAACTAGTTTGTTCAAATCCAAAGCAATTGCTTTAATTTGTCTGAATGTATTGCATGTGTGTCCCTGCAGCAAGGCTAGCTTGTCGGTCTTTTGTACTCACTCACCTGAAATACTCTCTTCTTCTTCCTCACCTGGCTACAAGCTAATGAGAGTTTGGCTAATAAGAGTGTGAGGGAGTGTGGAAGCCTACTGGTCAGTGTCCTTCAGAACAAAGACTCTAGTTGGGTGGAAATCCACTCTTTTGTGTGTGTGTGTGTTTCATGCTCTCACTTACCCCCTCTGACTGCTGGCAGGTGGTAGGTGGAGTGGGACTCTGTCATTTCCTGGAGTCTTGGTGGGTTTCAGTAGATGGAGATAATGTAGTGTAGTGGTCATGAGACAGGCTTTAGAGTCAGGAGACATTGCACCAGTTACTCAACAATTCAAGACTCAGTGTCCTCATCCACGAAATGGACACAATAGTGCCTACCTCATACAGCCGTTGCAGGAATTATATAAGACAAATGAAATGATAATCTTAGTATAGCACCCATCTTCAGGGTTAGTCTTGCCACTACGTTCATGAGGAAGAGAATGCACGGTGACTTGGTATGGTTCTCTAGGAAGGTTGTCACCAACAGCACCAACCACTGAGGACCTGGCCACTTGCTAAGTCTTAGCAGATATGATCAGGTTGTTCCACTTGCAACATAAGCAATTCACTTGGCACTTGAAGCAAGAACAATGTGTTGATGGAAGACAGCCAAAGCAATGAAGTCCCCCTCCCCTAGGGATAAAATGGGGGAGGATGTCATGAAGCCTTTATAGAGAGCCATGCTAACCGAATCTGTTGCCAGGAGAATATTGAGTCTTGGGAGCCACAGGGGACATGGCCACAAAGGAATTCATTTACCTCAAAAGGAATTGCTGTGACTTAATGGCTTTATTGAATCCATGGTTTTTAGCCCATTGATTCCCGTTTACTTGAATTCAGGGCTTTTCAGGAGTTGTGCCATTACTTTGCCTGTTCATTTCGATTAGCCAGGAGCCCCCCTCCTCTGGCCTTGCATTCGTCCTTCTGCACATATATCATCACTCCTTTCCTGCCCCCTGCTCTCTGACCTCGTTTCCCCCATCCCAGTGACTGGTCTGGACATACATACGTGGTCCAGGCAAACCCCTTGCTAATTGGCAATAAAGGCATCAGGCAGATCACGGATGCTGCCTTGCACTAGGGCTCTTTGTATGAGTTATAATCATGCTTTTGCTCTAGGATTTGTTTTCTTACAAGTGAGCTTTGGAAAGCAAAACAAGACCTTAGCTTCTGGGTTCTTTTGGATGATTGTCTGATTTAGCCATCCTGGGAGATTTTAAGGAATATTTTCAAATGTTAGTGTCCACCAGGATCACCTGGTGATCTTGTACACCTGGGATCTTATATAAAAGGACATTTCTGAGCCCAAATATTTGACTCAGTAGGTGGCTGGTCTCCCTTCTTTTTTAATCAAGGCAAACTTCACGTGACATAATATTAACCTTCCTGAAGTGAACAACCTAGAGGTATGTAGTCCATTCCCAGTGTTGTACACCCATCTCCTCTGTCTAGTGCCGAGACACACTCATCACCCTCGAAGGAGACACTGCGTCCAGTAAGCAGTCACTTCCTGTCCCCCAACTCCTCCCCAGGTCTTGGTGGTCACTAGTCTGCCTTCTGTCTTTGTGGATCTGCCTACTCCAGATATCTTATATACGTGGAATCGTCCAGCATTTGTCCTTTGGCATCTGGCCTGTTTCACTTCAGATGGTGTTTGGAGGTTCATCTGTGTGGTGGTAGCATATCTCAGTACTACGTTTCCTTTTATGGCTGAATAATATTTTATTGTAAGCACGTACCATATTTTGCTGATTCATTAAACAAGGACTTCCCTTCGTTCTGTAGCAGGTGACCTTTGGGCCACACTTTGGGAATCACTGGCAGTGGAGATTACTGGGTTTGGCCCCAAGCAGTTTGACACCTTATCAGAGTGGTTTGGAGAGTGCCAGGCCCCAGCTGCCCATTGTCTTTGGAGAGGGTCTGAGCCATGGATGACCAGGGAATGCCTAGGCAGGCAGAACGAAGCATTGTAGCAGGGCACAGCCAGAGACCCAGGCAAACGGTATAGTGAATTGCCGGTAAGAGAGATTTGTGTTTGTGCCCTGGCTCTGCTGTCTGTTAGATTCTCAGATCCTCCTGTTTCTTATTTGTAGCTTAGAATCACAACAGTTATCATTCCCACTGCAGTGTGGTTTGGATTAAATGAAATGATTTATATTAGGGAGGCCTGGCACCGAGTGAGTAAAGTGAGGCCCAAGGTAGTATGGTGTTTATTTACTTTACCAGAAAAGGAATAATGTGCCTCCAGAGTTTGGCACAGGTAACTTGCACAGACACAGGGAAATGCTCTCAGCTGGGTTGCCTGCTGTTCCAGTACCTTGTAGCATCTCCAAGAGAACTCATGGGAAAAAGACCCTGGTATCCTGGTATGGGAAAATAAGAAGACCCAGCATGGGACGCTTAGTCTCAACAATAAGGCAGAGACCGTGTTTTTAAAATGAGACATGTGTCGGAATGGAAGCGGTAGTGAGGCTACTGACCAATAAATGGTCACTGTTGTCATCGCTGGTCTGATTTCTCTACTGGGATGTGACTACAGGGAGGGCAGGAGCTCTGTTTGTCTTTTTCACTACTCTATCCCTAGCACACGTGTAGAGTACACACTCAAATATTTGTCGCATGCATGGCTAGTTGGATGGATGGACGGAGGGATAGATAGAGACTGTGTTATCTCTGTGAGCTTAGGACTCTCTAAATTCTTCTGAATCAGTCTCATGTACTGTTGGGGGAAATACTCTGCCCAAGGTACCCTTCTATGATACTATTTTGAAATCAGCTCCAAAATTCTTAAAAATATGCATTTTTTTATATACCTGTTCCATATCTGAGTTATTTAAACTAAGAAATCCCTGGAGGTTCAGAGAAGATGATGGCTCAAGAACATTAATCATGAGATGATGTAGAATAGCAGAAATGGTGGAAATAACAAGAGGGGATTGGTTAAATATATTATGATTCATTCAGTAGAGATTTCAAAGGCATAAAAATGATGTAGAAGATTGTTTATAACATAAGGGAATGCTCCAATTATGTAGTGAGAGTAAAAAGCAAGTCACACAACTGTATTTTGATATCAGATGATAGGTCTCGACCACTGGCTTTTTAGGTTTTTGGGTGAATATTCAGTGAATATTCAGTGAATATTCAGAACAAAGCCAGACCTGAGGCTTTGTTCCTGGGTCATCTTCTTTGAGGTTAGGTTCTCCCTAGAGGCTCCTGGACCCCTTACACTAGCATGTGTCCTCTGGATGCTCCTCCAGCATTCTTCAGTGTGTTGGCATCCAAGATAGGGATGATTTGGACTCATGCTGAGACCTCTACAGGATTTGAAAACCAGCAAGGATATTGGATTATGGATTGAGCTATAAAGGCAAAGGAAAGGTGCTAAAGGGAACATGTGTAGAGGAACATTTGAAGTCCTACAGGATGCAGTTTGACAGCTGAGTAGGAGATTTTCGGGAATACAAAGAGAACACATCGTCAGAAACAGAGGTGTGGTGTCTGAAAGACCGCTGTGGGGGAGGGAACACAGCATGCGACAGGAAAAGACCGTGTTGGCATGACATGCGAAGGCATTGCAAGGACTGGAAAAAGAAGGGGCTTGTATTCCATATCCAGGAATCAGCTTTTCTATCCTGTAGCTCATAGGTTGCCATTGATGGATTTTAAGCAAGGGATTAACATTTAGTAATATGCACACCCTATCACTTCTATTAACCTGTGGAATCCCTGAAGGCGGATGTTTGATTTTGAGTTATTTTGGTGGTGGCCTCCTCTGATGCCCAGTACAGGCCCTTATTTATAAATAATTGCTATCCTTGAATTAGGTGCTCAGTATGAGTCTGACACTGTGCTAAATGCTTTATATGCTGTATTAGTCAGAGTTCTGTAAAGAAACAGAAGGTTCTCTCTAAATTTCTTCCTATCTATCTATCTATCTATCTGTCATCTATCTATAGACACTGATTTATTACAAGGAATCAGATCATGAAATTATGGTGGCTGAGAAGTCCCAGATCTGAAGTCAGCAAGCCAGAGACCCAAGAGAGCTGATGTGTTGTTCCATTTCTGTCCAAAAGTCCGAGAACCAGGTAAGCGGACAATGGCAATGTCAGTCTGCAAGCTGGCCATCTTGAGAACTGAGAAGAGCAGATGCTTCAGGCCAAGTGTGAAGGCCAGACAAGACAGTGCCCCAGCTCAGAGGTTTCGTTTGGTTTTCAGGCAGGAGGAGCTCCCTGTTACTTGAGAGAGAGTCAGTCATTTGTTCTATTCAGGCCTTCAGCGGGTTAGAGGAGGGCTACCCACATGAGGGAGAGCAGTCTGTTTTACCCAATCTCCTGACTGACATGTTAATCTCATCCAAAAACATCCTCACAGACATACCCGGAATAATGTTTGAGAAACTATCTGGGTAGCCCCTTCCATTCCCCCACCACCAGGGCTCAGTCAAGTTGACACACAAAATTAACCAGCACATGGATATCATTCAACTTACACAATGATCTTGCAAGGTTATTTGTATTTTCATTACTATTTTAGGGAGGAGGAAACTAAAACCTTAGAAGGTTTGTGTCATATCCATGAATACCAACAGCTGGTGAGTGAAAAGGCTTGAATTAAAACCCAGGCGTCTGACTCCTGGGGCCAGATCCTACTATGCTGGAGCAAATGTTTTAAAATTGTTTCTAGAACTCTCACACAGAAATTTAACAAACATATAATCACTAATAATAGGCTAATTATATTAAACATCCATTAATTCCGATGTAAAGAGTAAATAAATGTACTGTTAACACCTGCCTTCCAATAAATCCATATTTTCAAACTTTTTTTTTTCTGATTCTGGAGAAGAAAGACAAGATACAGTGGGGAGAGTGTCACTCAACAAAGACTGGGGAGTCTGGTGGAGAGTTCAGGTTCCCTTTCCCTCTGAGTGTCCTAGGTCATCCTAGCTGCATTTCAGTAAAGACAGAAATCAGTACAATAAGAAGTGGAGGCAGCCAGGACTCTCTGCATGAAGTCAGCTGTGTTGTAAAAAGAGGAGGCAGATGTAACCAGCCCAGCGTAAGACTTGAGCCTTGGGAAGAATAACAGTGCGAAACCATTTCCTGGGGATTGTCTTGAGTGTGTTTGAGTGAGGGTAGTCAGCTAAACTCATTCCAGAGTCTCAGGAGCCCTAGGCTCTGTGGGGTCACTAACAAGTGACATATCCCGGAAATCTGTGCAAATCAATCCCACTTTTCCTGTTGATTTTCACAGATTATGACAGTATCAGTGGGCACTACTGTGTTTCTCCTTCTGCCACTCCCATTTTCCTGTGTAGTTCTTATCTTTGAAATACATTTTTACACGTAGGAGAGTGCTCTGAATTTGAAGAGTTTTTTTGGAAAAGCAAATTTACCCTCATCGTTTATTTTAAGTTGCAATGTTTATTGTTACAAATTTCCTTAAATCAGGGCGCATGTGGATTTATATGAGAGTATGGTGGAAAATTCCCAATTAAGGTGCTTGGATGTATTTTAATATTCTGTTTACCCAACTATTGAATACCTTGTCAAATAGATATTGACGAATTGCTTTAATACTTTTTCAAAAGTGGTGGAAGAATAATAAATCTATTTCAATTTAGGAGTAGGACAAAAGACAAAGTAAAAGCCAACAGATCATCTTGCTGAAATACTGGCATGATTAGTTTGGGGGAGGACATAACCAACATGAGAACATGGGAAGCTCCTGAATTTCCCTCCATACCTGGATTCACTGAATATATAGCTACACGTAGGTCAGTTTACTCTGAGAGAGAAATTTAGAAACCGGTTAAATGACTCCTACACATCAAGAATCTGAGAAAATACCCACATGGAAATGCATAGGAAAGGTTGAAACAGACTATTGTCGTAAACCTCACGCCTAGCATGGCATCCTACAATTAGGAGGAAAATCCCAGCTCCCAGCTTCTCCCTGAGGAGCGAGGTTGTGGACCACACATCTAGCATCCCAATTTTAAGACTACCACCATAGGCACAGGCCCCCAAATTACCTACCTCTGAGAGACATGGGGGCTTGCATTCATGAGCCAGATGGGACTACAGAAAACAAAGAAGGAACTGGTAAGTGGCTACACAACCCTCCCCACAGCTATCCCCTCCAGGCTCAGTGAAGAGGGAACAGGCAAAAATGCAGATTCAGTGCAATTAGCAAAATTTCAGTGGCATTTGTCAGAGAAATAGAAAAAAGTATTAAAATTCATATGGAACCCTCAAAGACCCTGAAGGGCAAAAGCAGTTTTTTTGAAAAAAGAAAGAACAAAGCTAGGGGTATCACACTTTATGATAGCAAGCTGTAAAATAATAATAAAAAAAGTTATATTGGTCTCTGTCCCTGGTTCTTGGCACAGAGATCCTAAAATCTTCTGTTCTAATGAGGTGACTCTTGGTGGGCTCCTGAATAACCTCAGGATGGGGGCCAGCCACCAGAAAGGCCAAATCATGATTAGAAGGCCAGAACTTTCATCCCTATCCCCATTCTTCAGGAAAGAGAAAGGGTCTGGAGATTGAGCTAATGACTAATCATGCTTTTGTGAGGTGGTCTTCATAAAAGTCCCCAAAGTGCTGGGTTCAGAGAGCTTCTGGGTTGGTGAATATGTGGCAACTGGGGGAGACTGGTGTATGGGGAGAGAGCATGGAAGCTTCTCACGTCTTTTACATGCCTTGCTCTATTGTATGTCTTCCATCTTGCTGTTCCTGAGTTACATCATTTTTAATAAGCCAGCAATTGCACTAAGTAAACTGTTTTCTTGTGTTATGTGAATACTTCTGGCAAATTAACCTAACCTGAGGAGGATGTCATGGGAACCTCTGATTTTGAGCCGTGGGTCAGAAGCATAAGTAACAACTTGGACTTGGAATTGGCATCTGAAGTAGGAGGACAGTCTTGTGGGATTGAATTCTTAACCTGTGGGATTTGATGTTATCTCCAGGTTGACAGTATCAGTGTTTAAACTGCAGGACAACCAGCTGGTGTCACTTAGAATTGCCTGATGTGTGGAAAATCAACACTTTTGGTATCAGAAGCAAAGTGCCATAGTGTGAGACTAAAGGAGAAACACAGAAGGAATGTGTTTTTCCTACTCACAAACCAAATTACAAAGCTGTCATAATCAAAATGGTATGGTATTGACAAAAACAGACACAGAGCTCACTGGCACAGGATCCAGAGCCCAGCACGAAACCCATACATATATGGTCAATTAGTTTTTGACAAAGCCACCAAAAATAAACAATGAAGAAAGGACAGTGTCTTATAAATGTTGTTGGGAAAACTGGATATATCCATGCATAGGAATAAAACTGGGCCCCTATCTTATACCACACACAAAAATTAACTCAAAATATATTAAAGACTTAAACTAAGACCTGAAACCCCAAAACTCCTAGAAGACAACGTAATGGGTAAACTCCTTGACTCTGGTCTTGGCAATAATTTTTTGAATTAGACACCGCAAACAAAGGCGACAAAGGAAAGAATAAGCAGGGTGGGAATACATCAAACTAAAAAGCTTCCACTCAATGAAGAAAATGATAAACAAAAGGAAAAGTCAACCTATGGAATCAGAGAAAATATTTGGCTGACCACATATCTGATAAGACGTTAATATCCAAATACATAAGAAATCCATACAACTCAGTAGCAAAAAAACCCACAAATAATCCAATCAAAAAGAAACAGAGGACCAGAATAGACATTTTTTTCCCCAAAGAATATATACAAATGGTCAGCAGTACTTGAAGAAGTGCTCAAGTGCTCATCGTTAATCATCAGTGAAATACAAGTCAAACGAGCTATCACTTCACAGCTGTTCATTCTCCCATTATTCACAATAGCCAAGACATAAAAAGAAACAAATCTGAGTATCCCTCAATGGATGAATGGATAAAGAAAATACACACACACACACACACACACACACATACATGTATACACCTACCATATATATACCAGTAAGATGTGCGTGTATTCCACACAATGGAGTATTATTCAGCCATAAAAAAGAAAATTCTGCCATTTGCAACAACATGATGAACCCAAAGGGCATTATTTGTACTAAGTAAAATAAGCTGGATGAAGAAAGACAACTAATGCATGGTAATACTTACATGTGGAATCTAAAAAGAGAGAAGTTGACTTCATAAGAACAGAGTAGAATGGTGGTTGCCAGGGGCTGGGGAGTGGGGGATATGGGGAAAGTCAGTGAAAGTGTGCAAACTTACAGTTATAATGTGCATAAGGTCTGAGGATCTAATATACTATGTGGTGACCATGTACTGTATGTTTGAAATTTGCTAAGGAAATAGAGCCTAAGTGTTCTCATCATCATAAAACAAAAAGATAAATGTGTGGTTACGGGTGTGTTAATTAGCTGGATGTTGTGAATCCCTTCATAATGTTCAAATCATCACACTATATACTTTCAATATGTTACAAATTTTGTCAATCATATCTCAGTAAAGCTGGGAAAAAACAGAAATATTTTCATAATTAAGACTGACTCAGCTGGGAGTAGCATTGGGGCTTTATTGGCCCAGACTGGCAGGGTAGGATGTCCTAAGTCTGGGTACTAGTCTGATTTGTCACACCCAAAAGGAAGCTCCAGGCTAGAAGATCAATGTTCACTACTTAAGGGAATTCAACACAGGAAATTTTTTTATTTGCAAAGAACCGAACTCATTCTAGCTGGTTCAAGTAAAGGAGCGTTTTGAAAGTTTGCAGGGACATTTGACAAAAATGAAAGACAACTATGTACTTTGCTTCAGAAAAGCATATACTTTGCTATAAAGGTTCTAAGGATTGAGTCTTCTCTTGTATCTGTATTTTACTCTCTAGCTGCATTAAAAAATGTTGATTTGTTTCTCTCAGTAATACCACTTTCTCAGACAACTTGTCTGAGGGTACATGGCTAAAAACGACCATCCCACCCATGACTCACATGACCTTACAAAACTAATAACCCATTCAACACTAAAACAAACAAATATTATGTAATTTCAAAAACAAAAGCAAAAAAAAATTTAAAAAGTAAACATATCCAAGTCTGGTTATCCCTCCCCTCTTTTTTTTCCTTTGTTCAAACTCTCAAGAAAGGGCATTGATTATTACCTAGCCAGTAAGTGGGTTGGCTTTCCTTGTGTGGCCTTTTTATGTGTGTTCGGTGTGTGTTGTTGGCTATGGCTTGTAGTGGATCACATGCTAAAATACGCTCACCCCTCAGTAGGTTTGTGGAGGAAGCTTTCCTGAGAAGGGAATGTGGGTATTCCAGCACTAAATCCCAAAGTGAGCCCCCCAGGACCTCTTTTTAAGCAGTACAGAGGTATCAAGTGTTTGCCTCTGTTAAGCAAAACTCAAACCAGTGGCTGGGAGTTTGGCTGACCAGGATTCAGTTACCAGAACAAAGGGATGAGCATGTGTATGGTCAAGGCTCCAGCCCAGTAAGCTTAGGTTCAGAAGAGAATCCCAATCTCAGATCAGGAGTAAGTATGCAAATCAGGAACCAAGGTGCCGGTACTGTCAAATGGATGGGACAACATGACATGTGTTAGGAGACAGCTATGATTTCAAGCAATGTCTGTGTAAACTATGTGATACAGCAGAATCAGCCGAGGAGCTTAATTTCAGTACCCCTGCCCAGATCTAGTGATGAATGTAGTGGATGGATAGGTTTGGAAACCTGTTATCTACTGGCCTCTTAGATGCCTGGATGTACCTGATTCTGAGCCGACCTCCAACAGCAGCAAGGATGTAGGTCCTCTTACTTCCAGGCTCAAGCTCTCTCCTTTTATCCCACTGCTGTCTTTATAGTTGAAAGACATCACAACACTCTTCTGTATCCTAGAAACAGGGTTTGTCTTGCTCTGACTATTAGATTTTATTTTATATGATCAGGGTAGGTAGGACTTAGGTAGGTATCATGAGAGATTGAATTTTGATTATATGTGTTCATAACATCTGGGCTCTATCAGTCAGAAAAGGTTAGATTTTAGTTTTTTTTTCAGTGACATATGCTAACATATAAAGATGTTATCTTTATATATCTATATATGTATCTTTATATATCTATGCTGGATCTTCTGGAGGCTCTCCTATGAGGTTTTCTAACTCTAGGATTTAGGCTCGTTACTGAGACAGAGGGAAAGGACAGCATGGTAAAGAATACCTTGACTTTTTTTTTTTCCTCAAGATTTTATTTATTTATTTGACAGAGATCACAAGTAGGCAGAGAGACAGGCAAAGAGAAAGGGGGAAGCAGACTCCCTGCTGAGCAGAGAGCCCAATGCCAGGCTCGACCCCAGGACACTGGGATTATGACCTGAGCTGAAGGCAGAGGCTTTAACCCACTGAGCCACCCAGGTGCCCCAGGAATACCTTGACTTTTAAGTTTCCACTTCAACGTGATACACATCAGTAAGATCATATTTCATTGGCCAATAAAGCCTTTACTTCACACAGGCAGGGAAGTGTCATCCTACCATAGCCCTAGAAGAAGAGACCCATTCATAACATCTAGCATGGAGACTTTGTCTTCTTTACTGCCACATCCTTAGCATTTAGGATGGTGTCTGGTGTGTGGTAGGCATTTAAAAACATGCACTGAATGAACAAAGGAAAGGGTAAATATATCAAAATAAAATAATAATTCATATCACCCAGGATTAACCTTGGTTCCTGGACATAGTCCTGAAATTATCTTTGCTAGAACCTTTTAGGGAAATAGCTACAGAAAAAAACTACATGTGGAAAAATTGTCTTCAAAGTAGATTATTCACGATTGGGAAGCCGTGCGCTGCATGAGTCCCTAGTCACATTTTACACTGGTATAGGGGGTTATCTTTTCATGCTTTTTCAAAGGGTGTTTGGCAGGTCAGTTTGAATAGTCGTCTGATTCTCAGGATATGAAAGTGTGGGATGTGGAATTGAGGAATCATTCAGAGATTTCCCTACAGAGCTGAGAGTAAAACCACCATGTTGACAATTAACTTTGCAGAGGATGTCATGGGGATTCCTTTTTCTCCAAAATGATGGCTCCTCTTGGGGTTAACATTGGTTCTTACACGAAATGGCCAGAAGACTGCATGTAAGTGGCTCTCCTGGGAGGCCTGGGTCCCAAATCTGCAGGCACATTAAGATTAATGGCCACTTCCATTTCCCTGCTTTGTCCTCAGTAAGCATGGGTCCTTAGAGCCACTTCACGCCAAAAGAACAAATGTCTGCAAGTGCCCCTTCCATTTCTGGGAAATCTAAAACCTGCCCATAATTTGGCTAATTTGTAGCTGGTCATGGGGAAGATAATAAATAGGGAAAGTTGAGGGAGCAGGGGACAGAATTGTTAGGAAACAGATTTACTTTTCACATCTGGACAAAAAAAATTAAAAAAAAAATGGTGTTATTGAGTCCGGTTACTGACAATCTCAGTTCTGAGGAAGCACAAATACAGAAAAGCACCAGAGGCAGAGGCTCTCGGGAAAGGAGTGGAACATGGAGATTCAGCACAGAATCGTACTTCCTAGAGTAGATTTGCCGATTAAATGAAGTGCTTGATGGAAAGGGCTTAGCACGCTATCTGCATCGAGGAGGTGGTCAATAAATATTAGTCAAAACAATTATTGGTATTACCAATATATGTGACATACATTTAAGTGAGTATTAGTCTCATCACCTTCTTACGGGGTCTGGTTCTGTCTGTTCCACCCACGGCGAACATGTCTTCTCTTCCTAGTTAAACAATTTTTGAGTCTTCGTCTCCTCGTTTCGCCTCCTGTGCATCGATGGCTGGAAGGGTCAATGAGGGAAGGTGTGTGTGAGCAATTTATTAACTTCAAGGAATTTTATGTCTGCAAAGGGCATAATTTGTCTGCTTCATTATTGCTAACAGCAACTCCTGGACCCGAGAGGGATTTTGACAAAGATCTTTGGGTCTCCGTTTCTGCTCTTCTCTCCTTTCTCTACACGTCAGATCCCAGTCATTTTAGCACCTGTGAACTCTGAATTCTGGTTCCCTAACCCAGCCGAATGGCTGCTGCCTGCTAGACTCCATTTTCCTGCATTGTGACTGGGGAAATGCCCTCACAAAGAAGGCTGGTGTGTGAAATGGGAAGGTTTTACCTCATGTGCTTGCCTTCTGTTGAGGCTCATAGCCTTACACTGGTTATTGTTCCATGTCTGAAAACAGTTGTTTTATATATTTTCTTTAGCTTTTATAGCAGAGATTAAATCTGATAGTAGCTACCCCATAAAGGCTAGAACTAGAAGTTACTGTAGTTTTCTTAAAGCTTTTACTTTATTTTGCTGGGTGAGAAAACAAACAAAAATCCTTCAAGTAAGCAAATTAATAAAAATAAGTACAAATAGTGATACATTCTATGAAGAAAAACAAAGGCACTGAACTAGAGGTGAAAAGTGGGGAGGGAGGGTAGGAGTGGGGTTATGGTGGTCAGAGGAGGCTGCTTGGAGGAGTCTGAAGTTGAGATACAAAGGATGAGTAGGAAAAAAAAACAAAGGATGAGTAGGACCTTATGGGAAGCAGAGGCAGGAGGGGAGAACAAAAGAAAATTCTAAATAAAAGTATGGATTCTGAATAAACGATGCTTGCCAGAATTTATGCTGCACAAACAAGAGCCAGAGTATTGCATTAAACCTCAGTGCCATGTTTTAAAATAGATGACTTGTAAGTGGTGTTAAGCTGGAGGTCTCCGGAGACCCTGAAAGGGGAGGAATGAAGAACTCAAGGCTCTAGCTAGGGATTGGGTATGGGGCGGCATTTGGGGGTGTGCTACTATGAGTGCTGTCTTCAAATACCCAAAGAGCTGTCATAAAGAGGATAAGCAACCCTCTAGCACAGGGGTTGGCCAACTACAGCCCAGGGGCCAAATCCAACCACACAGCCTGCAAACCAAGAATGGATTTTTTTTACATTTTTACATTATTACATTTGAAATGGTTGAATTTGTACCTATATAATTGCTTTGATTTTGTTGCTTGGCCCACAAAACTTAAACTCTTTATCTGGCCCTTTAAGAAAAACTTTGCTGACCTGTGCTCTAGAACAATTGCAGGAAATTAATTTCCTGTAGCAAAGGAAATGAGCAGCAGATTTGGAATACAGATTCTTTAAGGGAAAAGTATTTCCTGGATGGGGTCCTGGAGGGATCTTCCTCATAGGCCTCCTCCTCACCCCTCATTTCACACTGGCTAGTTTTCCACCTACTCAGCCCATGCATGAGAGGACATCATTTGGCTTCTTGAAAAAAATGTGGAGGTGCTGGACCAATTGGCTAAGAATTGGATTCTGTAAGTTGGATGGTTTTCTGTTTAGCAGAGACAAGAGTTTGATTTGGAAACACCCAGTTAGTGACTATAACTAACATATTGTTTCATTAAATTAAATTATTTTATCATTCCTCCGACTGGATTTAAAGCATAAAGTCCTTGAGTAACAGATTAGTGTCTGAAATTAATTTGTCCTAAGTCATCAATAACCTGGGGAAGACTTGTTCATAGTACAATAAACAGGCTGTATCTCCAGAAACTAGGGTCTGGGCCAGGTACTTCAAAGGGAAAATACTAATTTCAGAGCCATCTTTCCTAGCAAAAACCAAACAGGTGATGGAATATCCTAGAATACAGTTTAGGTATTATTCCTTTAGCTATGAAGGAGTATAGTCTGATGGGGAGACAGAAAATAATAGGATACATATAGGACATTCACTTAGTTTTTGTATGTATAGTGTTATGTCTGTAGCGCCAGAAAATGTAGACCAGACATGTGGCTTGGCTTTGAAGGAAGCTAAAGACAGTTTTCTAGAGAAGATGATACCTAGGTGAAAAATTTTCCCTCGGTTTTATTGAGAAAGAATTGACATACATCACTATCTGAGGTTAAGGTATACAGTATGATGGCTTGATCTACATATGCTGTGAAAAGATCACCTCAATAAGTCCAGCTAACATCCACCTTCTATAGGGATAAGATAAAAAGAAGAAAAGAAAAAAGGAAAAAATCCTTTTGTGATGATCTTAGGATTTTACTCTCTTAACAACTTTCCTGTGTATCGTTCAACAGTGTTACCTAGGTAGTCATCCCATTGTACATTATATCCCCGGTATTTATTTATCTTATAACTGGAAGTTTGTACCCTTTGACTCCCTTCCTCCAATTCCCCTCTCCCCTTACTCATGCCTCTGACAACCACAAGTCTGATTTCTTTTTCTATGATATATTTTTTTAGATTCCATATATAAGTGAGATCATATAGTGTTTGTCTTTCTCTGATTTATTTCTCTTCGTGTAGTACCTTCAAGATCCATTCATACTGTAACCAATATTAGGGTGGCCTTGGTTTCACGGCTTAGTAATATTCCACTGCATGTGGGTACACACACATACACACACACACACACACACACACACACACACACAGAGAACTCCTTCATCCATTCATCCATCAGTTGCCTTTTAGGTTGTTTCCATGTTTTGGTTATTGTAAATAATGCTGCTATGAACATGGGAGGCAGATATCTTTTGGAGTTAGTATTTTCATTACTTTTGGATGTATTCCCAGAAGTGGAATTTCTGAATCATATGGTAGTTCAATTTTTCATTTTTTTGAGGCTCCTCTGCACTGGTTTCCATGGTGGCTGTACAAATTTACAATCCCACCAACAGTGTACAGGATTCCCTATTCTCCAAATCCATGCCAGCATTTATCTCTTATCTTTATTAATGATTACCAGTCTAACGGGCATGAGGTAATATCTCATTGTGGTTTTAATTTGCATCTCCCCATTGACTAGTGATGTTGAGCATCATTTTATGTACTCCGTTGGCCTTTCATATATATTCTTTGGAGAAATATCTATTCAAGTTCCTTGCTCATTTTTTAATTGGGTTCTTATTTATATTTTGCTATTGAGCTGTATGAATTCTTTATGTGTTTTGGAATTAATCCCTTAATCAGATATATGGCTTGCAAATATTTTTTTTCCTATTCTATAGGTTGTCTTTTCACTTTATTTATGGTTTCCTTTATCGAATACTTATTAGTTTGATTTTTTTTTTAAGATTTTATTTATTTATTTGACAGACAGAGATCACAAGTAGGCAGAGAGGCAGAGAGAGTGAGAGGAGGAAGCAGGCTCCCTGCCGAGCAGAGAGCCCGATGTGGGGCTCGATCCCAGGACCCTGAGATGGTGACCTGAGCTGAAGGCAGAGGCTTAACCCACTGAGCCACCCAGGTGCCCCTAGTTTGATGTTTTTGCTTTTGTTGGCTTGTGCTTTAGGTGTCATATCCAAAACCTCATCACCAAGATCATGTCAAGAAACTTTGTTTCTGTGTTTTCTTCTAGGGTTTTCATGGCTTCAGGTCTTACATTTATATCTTTAATCCATTTTAACTTAATTTTTGTCAGTGGTATAAGATATGGATCCAGTTTTTTTCCTTTACAGATGAATATCCACTTATCCCAGTATTATTTATTACGGAGACTATTTTTTTCTTCACTGAATATTCTTGGCTCCTTTGTCAAGTATTAGTTGAGCATATATGCTTGGGTTTATTTCTGGGCTCTTGATTCTGTTTCATTGGTCTGTTTGTTTCTGTACCACCATCACAGTTTTGTTGACAGAACAAATAAAAAAAAATGATAGGGCCATTCTATACTGAGGAGTTTGAATTTCATTCTGAGGGCAGTGGGGAACTATTGAAAGATAGTAACTGTGACATGATTATATTTGAATCTTAGAAAAATTGTTCTGGTAGCACATTGGGGAGTTGAGTGGAACAGAGAAAGACCAGAGCTTGGGGGTATGTTAAAATTACTGTTGCAAGTACCCAAGTGGCAAGTGACAGTGAAGCAGGCAGTAGTAGGGGCTATAGGGAGAAGAGAATGAAATACCAAGGAAGTGAAATTATGGGATTAATTATTGCTTGGATGTGTGCAGTAAGTGAGGAAAGAGAGGTCAAGATTACCATTTAGATATCTCTTGAATGAGATGACTACTGCAGGAAAGATGCACAGATAATTAAATGCCAAGGAAGGAATGATTAGCAGTGTAAAATAATACTGAGAACCATGAGAGTATTGACTTGAAAATTGGGGAAGGCTTCATGGAAGAAGTGGTATTTGAGATAAACCTTGAAAGATGGGTAAGTTTTTATAAGGAGAGTTGGTTGTGATCCTTATGAGGATGACAGTGTTAGAAAATGCTTGAAAGAGAGTGATGTGTCTAAGAGAGTCATTCTTTACTTTCTTTTTTTTTTTTTTTTAAGATTTTATTTATTTATTTGACAGAGAGAGAGAGCACAAACAGGAGGAGTGGCAGACAGGCAGAGAGAGGAGAAGCAGGCTCCCTGCTGAACAGGGAGCCTGATGCGGGACTTAAACACAGGACCCTGGGACTACAACCTGAGCTGAAGACAGACGCCCAACTGACTGAGCCACGCAGGTGCCCCCATTCTTTACTTTCACAGGTAGGTAAGTGTTTGTAGTTCAGTGTTAATGCCATCCATCTCCTTATTTGGCTGTGATGATGTTCTCATGAGAAATCCATGGTAAGTAAAATGGTCTTTACAGAGGTAAGATGCTGACTTGGGTAAAATGATGCCTCTAAGCTCCCCACTTTGTAAGAAGAAGAACCATGGCTTGAACCCACAGGGTACTGAGTACAAGGCAGCATGAAGCTGGATCCAAATGGAAACCCAGTCAGTTGCTGCTCACCTGTCAGGACCCGAACAGAAATAACTCTCAAACAGGAGATGTCTTAGCAATAGAATCCAGTCATGCTTGATCTGTGTATCTGGGAGGAACAAACTCTGAGACTGGGGTAGCTTCTTGGGAGTTTTAGAGGAAACTTCAGGGATACTGTGAACCAAACAAAACCACTGAAGGGCTTTTGCTAATGGCCATTTGGAAAGATATGCCACGAATCCAGATATTATAATTATAATTACTATTATAATTAATTATAGTACAATATAATTTGATTTTGTTGCTCAAATTATTCTCCCTTTGGCCATTGGGAACTTTCCAAATTGTCTTCTGTGTTCTTTTGACATATCTTCATCGTGGATATTCATTTACTTTTTTAGTGCTTTCATTATAATGTTTCAGGCTCATCTTATAGATTTCCTGCTTATGTACATAATTCCTTTTGCCTTTGCTCTTCTAGACCCTACTAATTTCTAGTTAGGTTTGTCCCATCCTCATACATTTGTACCACAGTTAGTTTCCTTGGCCACATTATCCATTCCATCCTGAGATTCCCTGATCCTAAATCATTTTTAAAATTTGCTATGTTAGTTTTATTCTTTGTCCTATAAAGTTTTATAGGTTTTGACAAATGCATAATATCACATATCCACCATTGCGGTATAATGCAGAATAGTTTCATTGCCTTAAAAAAATATCCACTGTGCTTTAACCCTCCTCCCTAGACTTCAAGAAAGAAACAACATATGTGTTTACGAACTCTATGATTTTGCTTTTCCAGAATGTAATATATATTGGGGTCTCTTGGACCATCCCCAGGTTTGATGATTCATGAGGGAGACTCACGGGACTTAGCAAATAGCACTCACAGCTAAGACTTATTACAAAATACAAAATAAATTCAGCAAAAGGAAAAGGCACATGGAGGCAAAGTCAGGGTAAAAGGCATAAGCTTCCAAGAGTTCTCTCCCAATGGAGTCACACAGGGTGTGCTTAATTCCCTCGGCAATGAGTTATGACAACGTGCATAAGATGTTGTCCACCAGGGAAACTCGTTAATGACTCAGGGCCAGGGTTTTTATCAGAGGTTGGTCCTATAGGTACACTCTGTATAGCATGTGCCAAAATCCTGGACTCCTGGAAGAAAAGGTGTCCTGCTCACACCATATTGTTTGCACAGGAAAGTTTAGACATCGTGATCCACTCTTATGAACTCTTGGAATGGTGGGAAGCCCCCTGAGATCCAAGTCCTGAAACACCAGCCAGACAGCAAACTTGCAAGCAGGCCTTTCTAAGGAGAGCAGTCTCAGGCCTTTTTAACTCTTTTATGTACATCCTGTGAATGAGGTCATACAGTGTGTAGGCTTTTCAGACTGACTTCTCTCACTTAGCAATATACATTGAAAATTCATTAATGTCTTTACATAGTTTGATAGCTTATCCCTTTTTGTCACTGAACAGTATTCCATTGTTTGGACATACCACAGTTTGCTTACCCATTTACCTATTGAAGGATGTTTTGATGGCTTCCAGGTTTTAGAGATTGTTACCAAAACTTCTCTAAACATTTGTGTACAAGTTTTTATATGGACATAAAGTTTTTAACCAGCTGAGTACCTAGGAGTGTGATTGCTTGATCGTATGATAAGACTATGTTTAATGTTACAAAAAACTACCATACTGTTGTCTGAAGTATGTAGCATTTTGCTTTTTTACTAGCAATCAGTGACAGTTCCCATTGCTGTGTATCCTTGTTAGCAATTGGTATTATGTATTTTTAAATTTTTGTTTTAGCTATTTTAATAGTGCATGGTAGTAACTCCTTGTTTTAGTTTGTACTTCCTTAATGACAAGTGATGTTGAACATCTTTTCTTGTCATTCTCTACCTTCTTTGGTGAAGTGTATATTCACACATTTTGCTCATTTTTAAATTAGGTTGTTTTTTTTAATTGTTGAGTTTTAAAATTTTTGTGCGTTTTGAATACAAGTCCTTTATAAATACATTCTCATTGTCTGTTGCTTTTCTTTTCATTACCTTAACAATGGCTTTCATGGACAGAGGTTTTCATTTTACTAAAATCCAGCTTATCAATTTTACTCTTTTCTAGATCATACTCTTGATGTTGTATCTAAAAACTCATCAACAGACTCAAAGTCCCCTATATTTTCTTCTAGAAGTTTTAGAGTTTTTCTTTTACATTTTTATGATCCATTTTGAGTGAATTCTTATGTAGGGTATAAGGTTATAAAGTCCATTTGTAGGTTTTGTTGTTGTTGTTTTATTTACAGATTTCCAGTTTTTCCAGCATCATTAGTTGAAAATACTATATTCTTCCTCCATTGAATTGCTTTTGTGCCTTTGTCAAAAATCAGTTGACAGTGTTTGTTTGGATTTATTTCTAAGCACCCTATTCTGTTCCATTGATCTGTGTTTCTATTCTTTCACAAATAGTATACATCTTGATTACTATAGTGTATGATAAATCTCGAAATAAAGTAGTATGTCTTGAAGATGGTCTTCAGTGTTGTGTTGACTACTCTAGGTCTGTTACCTGTCCGTGTCAACTTCAGAATTAGTTTGTTGATATCTAAAAAAGAGCTTGCATATGTATGTTTTTTATTACAGGGCTTTGCAGAACCATTAGTATATACTAAAGTGTATTCTGAATATCTAAGAAGGATATATACTTTGCAGTATTTCCCAAATAATTTGACTTCAGTATTCTTTTTTTTTTTCCCCTAGACTTACATTGCAAGACCTCAATGATAATTCCCTTCTTTTGATAAAAGGAAACACTGAAGCTCATAGAGGAAAAAGTATCTTGCTTTAGACTAGGATAATAATTTTATTAGGACCAAGGCCTGGACTAGAAACCTTTTCTTTTTTTAATTTTGTGGCTATAATTATATTTTGGTCACATCCATACAGGACATACATCTCAACCTTCAGATAATTTTGTAGTTAGTATAAAAGCTCAGAGAAACATAAGAGATATCCTCTGTCTTGAAAGATTTCAATGCTTCTTGCTAGATGAATGGATTTTTTTAAAAAGAGTTTATTTATTTGGGAGAGAAAGATAGCAAGGGAGAACATGAGTGGGGGCCAGGGAGAGGGAGATGCAGGCTCCCTCTTGAGCATGGAGACCCACAGGGGCTTGATCCCAGGACCTGGAGATTATGACCTGAGCCAAAGGCAGATGCTTAACTGACTTAACCACTGAGGCACCCCATAGATGAATGAGTTTTCATTCAACTTATTCTCTCAAATAATAGTGAGTGAGTAAATGTGATTATATGTTATATATAATAATTTTTTTCTCATTTAGATTGTTTAAAATGGTACAATTTAATAGTAGGGATGATAATAACAAATCTTAGTATCCCATGCTTTTAATGTCTATTGATACCTATCCAATGAACATGGTGGGACTGGGGGCACACTCCTTGAAAATCATAAATGGCAGTGGATTGAAAATACTAAAGTGGGTCTGAAGCCCACAGTCTCACAGAGAGTGAGATTCTTTTATTGGCTTTGAAATTCGTTCTTTTGACACTTCTCGCTTTCCTCAGGGTCTCAGGTTAAGTTTTGTTCCTTTGTTTACTTAAATAGAGCTCTACTAATGAGTGATTCTGAAAGGATTTCCCTAAGAGGGTTAAATTATTGGCCCCTCAGTAAAATATTTCTCTTCTTCTAAAACTTATTCGAGTACTTCTGAAGGGTCACTGAAGTGATTCTTAAGGTCCATGGGCTGAGTGGTTTACAGAAATGACCAAGTGTGTACCTCTTTTAAACCTCAGCTCTCCACTTGATTTGTATCTTTTTACATCATGTTTTGGAGGGCAACTTGGGGGTGTTACCAATGGCCGGTTCTGTTGGTAGACTTGTAGCTTTAATTA
The DNA here is from genome assembly GCF_963455335.1 of Martes martes. NCBI lineage: Eukaryota > Metazoa > Chordata > Mammalia > Carnivora > Mustelidae > Martes > Martes martes. Next base: position 122,571,004 of record NC_137892.1, on the reverse strand, counting down.
TATAGCTGTGTTAACAATACCTAATCATATTCTGAGCAACTGTTCTGTCATAAGTTGAATGGTAGCTCCAAAAAAAGGTATGTCCAAGTCTAAACACTTGGTACCTGTGAATGTGAAAGAGGAAAATATGTCTTTGCAGGTGTCACTAATTTTAGGAGCTTAAAATGGGATCATTCTGGATTATCCCTGTGGACCCTAAATTCAGTGACAAGTGCCATTACAAGAGACACAAAAGGAGAAGGCAGTGGAGAAGGTGATGTGAAGATAATGGCAGAGGTTAGAGTTATATAGCCACAAGCCAAACGAATGTCTGGGGCCAACAGAAGCTAGAAGAGGCAAGGAAGGATTCTTTAAAGCCTGGGGGCTTAGGAGGGAGCCTGGCTCTGCTGGCATCTTGATTTTGGACCCTGGCTTCTAGAACTATGAGAGAATAAGTTTCTGTTGTTTTAACCAGCAAATCTGTAGCAGTTTGTGACAGCAGTCACAGGAAATATGCCTTCTCTTCCAAGATTTCCAACTTAAGTTTTGAAATATTCAGGGCATCTTTCTGATAGTTTAAGGTTTGTCAACCCACAAGGATCATAAGGTGAGAATCAGAGCTCTGTGGGGTTAACAGCATCTGCTTTAACTCTGCATCATGCCTACATACCTGGGTAGATCTTGGGGTCATCAGAGGTGCAATATTATGATTTTTAAGAAATACATGTTTGGTCACTCAAATGACCAAAATACTTGGTCTTTTTCCATGGTTCCTGGCTCATAGACCCTAAAACCATTGGAATTTTTCCTTCAATAAGAATGGTGAGGTGCCCAAAAGTCACCTAAAAGCCCTCAACTAAGCTAAGAATGGGGGCTTGGCTGACAGGAGACCCAAACTTGTGATTAGAGGGTTGGAACTTTCAGTTCCTTTGTCCCCACCTCTGGGGAGGGGAGAGCATCTAGAGATTGTGTTCAGTTGCCAATGGCCAATGATTTAATCAACCATGCCTATGTAATGAAGCCTGCATAAAACCAAAAAAGGACAGGATGTAGCAAGCTCTGGGGCTGGTGACCAGGTGGAGGTGCAGGGAGGTGCATATCCCCATGCCTGGGGACAGCATGGCTGCTCCCCACCCTATCCCCACACTTTGCCCCATGCATCTCTTCCATCTGGCTGTTCCTGAGTCATAATCTTTTAAAATAAACTGGGAATCTAGAAAGTAAAGTGTTTCTCTGAGTTCTCTGAGCTGCTCTAGCAAGTGAATTGAACCTGAGAAGGTCTTGGGAACCTTTGATTTATGGCCAGTCAGTTAGAAGTACAGATAACAACCTGGACTTGTGATTGGCATCAAAAGTGACTGTAGGAGGGACTGTGGGATTTAACCTATGGGATCTGCTGCTATTTCCGGGTGAATACAGTTGGATTATAAGACCTCGAGAATTGCTTGTTGCTGTGGGGAAACACCCCCTTCCAGAAAGCAGACATGACTTTCCTATATTTTTTTAATCCATTTATTCATGTTGCCCAATTCTTGGGTTTATTTATTTATTTTTCTAACTTGATCATTTTTGCAATGGAGAGCAACCCATGGGTGATAAAATATCCATGTCCATAAGTGGCTGATGACAGGTTTTACTTGTATAGGTGAAGTGTATATATAACTTTACCTATTCTTACCCTTTAAAATTCTCACCCCTAGCACTTTGGAAAGAGACTTAAGAGCACTCTGCTGATTTTAAGTCTCAGAAGCTGAAAACAAACTCTAACATCATAAGAAAATCTTGTGGTTTTTATAAATATGCCATTGAAATACAAAAACAGAATTAGATTTTATTCATTACTTTCTCTTCATTTTATTGTCATGATAGTATCATGCTTTTGCAATAGCTGAGTAACTACCTTTTTTCTAGTTTACTTTCAACAATCTGTTCTGCCCATAAACAAGTGAATCTTCATAAATCTCAGCTTTGATAAAGTATTCCCTCACCTTAAATTCTTTATCTTATCTTCAAATGTCTACAAAGGGAAGCCTATGTAAACTGCTTAACCTGGCCCTACCCAGTCTTTTCAGATTTATTCCCACCTGCTTATTAAAAGTGCAGAGAGATGCTCCTGACCCGTAGACAGCCGTTCTCAAACTTTAACATGCCTATGAGTCACTTGGGGGATCTTTCCCAAATACAGATTCTGATTCAATAAGTCTGTGGTGGGGACCTTGGTTCTTGCCCATCTAACAAGTTTTTCAGGTGATGGTAATAAAGCTAGTCCAAGAACCACACGTGGAGTACCAAGACCGTGACAGTAGGCCTTTCTGCTATATGCACGCATCATATTTTGTTGTTATATGTTTAGTATCTGTCTTTCCCTTGCTGGTGATTATGTCCCAGAGGACCATAGACCATATCAGACCTGTTAGTTTCATTGTTAAATCCCTTGGCACCTATCAAAATGAATCTGAGATTCTTAATACTGTGCTTTGGACAGAACCCAATTTCTCTCTTTTCTTTAAGCTGCAGGCAGTGAATTGAATCCAGAGAAAGAAAGTGACCTCTCCAGGATAATACTGTGAATTTAGTGGCAAAGCCGGGATGGGTAACTGGTCTCTGAAATAAATACCTACTGTGGCACAAAACTTCAAGTAAAGATTTTAGGACAAGTAGCACATTATTCAGAACTTGCCCCCCAGGTATTGGATACTTAACATAGAACTCCCATTGCAAGCCCTTTGGCAAATTGCAAATGTCTGCTAGAAGACAAGAAATACCTCTGGGGCATTTCTCAGAGTCCGTGGAGGCTCTGCAATTAGACGAACAGCTTATAGGATAAGTAGAGTGTAGCCAATTGAGAAGGATTGACCTAATTCTTCCTTTTTAATTACCTTAATTTTATGCATCAGGTAATTAATTGAATGACTTAGTGATTACAGATGTTTTCTCTAGCTCCAGCCAGGAATGAAAACAAGTTGCATCAAAAACATAGGTGGGGGGGCACCTGGGTGGCTCAGTGGGTTAAAGCCTCTGCCTTCGGCTCAGGTCATGATCCCGGGGTCCTGGGATCGAGCCCCACGTCGGGCTCCCTGCTCAGCAGGGAGCCTGCTTTCCCTCTCTCTCTGCCTGCATCTCTGCCTACTTGCGATCTCTGTCTGTCAAATAATAAAAAAAAAAAAAAAAAAAAAAAAACATAGGTGGGGGTAGGAAGAGAGGTCAGGGCATGGCCCACCTGATAAGAATCTGCAAGGACCCCATGATGTAATAAAAAAAAAAAACCCACACTGTTGTCTTTTATATCTATCTGAGCAATGTATTTGTCTGACCAGTAGGAGGAAAATCCAGGTAATGCCCCGAAATAGCTTCCAGAACTAGACCAGTGTTTCTCAACTTTGAGGCCTGATAACTCTTTGTTTCAGGGAGCTGCCCTGTCCATAGGATGCTTAGCAGCACTCTTGACCTCTACCCACTAAATGCCAGTAGCCATTCTCACCTGCACACACACACACCAAGTTATGACACAAGGAAAAATGTCTTCAAACATTGCCAACTGTCTCCTGGGGGAGAAGAGGGAAAAAAATCATCCCAGGTTGACAACAACTGGACTCGACTATTGGTCAGGCTAAGTGTGTCTACAGGGCTGTTGCGTACAGCACCACGACTCGTACAGTAACGATTCCAGAGTGCCATTCTCATAGATTTCAATAATGTTTGGGGCAGCTTTTTTCAGATTTTGATAATACCTGTAACCCAAGATTTTGACCTTTAATAATGAATCTTTATAGACTAAGAGCCTCCCACATTTAAACTCAGTGGGAAGAAATTGCAAAAATTATCTGCCTATCAGAATATCTGGGAACTTTAATGTCTAAGAAGATAATCCATTGGTCACCTTGATCTCCACAAGTGTTCTTGTCTTCTGTCTCACCTCATCCTAGACCTTGTTATCATCAGTAACTGTATCACCTCTGAAATTGTCATTCCAAGTATCTTTCTAATCACCAGATTTTGTGCTTCTGACATATCATCTCGTTCTCCCGGCAATATCTAGACACCACCTGAGTCTCCAATTTGACATCATTTTGTCTCTTATGCTATAAATGCCATTTGTCGCTTTACCCAGTTCAGATTTTCTTGTCCGTCATGGTAATCATTGTAAAAACCCTCAGTAACCTTGCCTCACCAACTCCTGCAATGTGTTTGCCTGGCTAAACCCAATGCATATTGAATCTAATTATTTACCTTGTCTGTATCTGTATCTAGACCGATAAACATCTGCACCTAAATGGAAAAGAGCACAGTATAGTGACGAATCCGAATCCATTGCAGTTTAAATTCAAGACCACAAACCTCAAAGGGCAATCACACTGCCTAGAATTCCCATCCTGATGACTTTGTTTTCTCCTCTCTGAGAAAACCCTTTTATATTTCACTCCTTCAGGCATCTTACCACACCTGTGCTCTCATTCTTATCTAATAACTTTGCCTGAAAAATAGAAACAGAGGGAACTCTCATATCAAATCCAGAACATAACTTTCTTTGGATCGCAATTCTCTATCTTCTGTCCTTTCACTGCTTTTGTCCAAGGGCCAGTCTCCTGTGCTCCCTGTCCCTGCTCCTCCAACTCCCTGAAGCACATTTCTTAGGTAGTTACCCCATCCCTGCATCACAGTTTCTTCCTTTTTCCAATATCACTCACATTGCATATAAATACACTAGTTTCTCACATTTCACATTACCCTCTCATGATCCCAATTCTATTTCTTCCACCATCATATCTCTCTCTTCTTTAACAGTAAATCTTGAAAAATTGGTTTATACTCACTGGATCTGAGTCCTTCTCTCACACGACTTCTTCATCCACTCTAATCTGGCTTTTTCCATTCCTGTCCATGATGACCATGTTGCCAAAACTAACAGAAGTCTCTGAACTTCTTATTCATCATTTACTGTAGCCAGTCTCCCCTTCCTGAAACTCTTCTCTTGGTGTCTAGGATATCACCCTCTCATAATATTTTTCTTGACTCTTTACATGTCCTTATTTATTTATTTATTTATTTATTTATTTATTTATTTTTGTTTCAATTCTACCTTTAATTGTTAAGAGTTTTCTACTGATTGGTCCTGGATCATTCTCTGTCTACACATTCTCCCACAGTGAACTTAGCCACTCCACGGCTTTCAGCGGCAAATGGATAAAGATGACTCCCAAATCTTTCTCTGCATTCTGTATTCTCTTCTGTGGTCCAGATTTATATATCCATCTGACTCTTTACTATTTATAATCGAATGTATGAGAGGCATGTCAAATTAGTATTTTCAAAACAGAGTTTTTGAATTTTTCCTTCTTCTTCCATGCCCCTCCAGGACTTTCTCGGATCATTATATGACATCCTCACCCACCCAAGCCCACTCAGAGTCCGCTCAGGTCCCAACCCCAGGAGTCAGCCTTAATCTGTTCCTTACTTTCATTCCTGACTTACTAATCCTTCATCGTATTTCTGAAAAATATCTTCTTTCTCTGGTCAAAGAGCAACATCACCAAAAACTTACTAAAGGGGGCAAGACAGATTTTCCTCAGGTTTTATTCAGTAGGGGACCAAGACTCTAGTGTAAACTGAGCTCAACTCCAATTAAGACAAAGGTAACAGATTTTTTAAAGGGAAGGCAGAGAGGGAACAAGAAGGGACTATGAGGAAGTGAAAAGGAGGGAACCAAAAGGGACTGGGGGCTGGGGGAAATGGAAAATTACAGAAAGGTGTAAGTGGAGAATTACCCAAAATGATTTGGCAGTGTGATTTGGACCAATGCACATTTTGTGGTTTGGCAGCCTTTTTTTTTTTTTTTTAAGCAAAGACTCAGCGCTATGGCTAGGGTCACCTTTAGAGATGTGGCCTAGAATAGGCTGAAGTTTAGTTAAGTCTCTTAGCACAGTGTTTGTTCTTTTGTGCCATATGCTTTTTTATAGTTCATACCCTCTTTATTATTACCACCTTGTCCATCATTTATCATCTGGACTTTTGAAGGAGGCTCTTCAGTAGTCTTCTTGCATACACTCCTGCCTGGGGCCAATTAAATCATGTGGTCATTAGTCTTTAAGGATATGCAAGTCAAAGCCACACTGACATACCACTGCATACCCATCCCAGTGGGTGTGAAAAAGACAGACAATAACGAGTGAAATTGTTACCCACTGCTGGTGGGAACATAAAGTGGTATAGTCACTTTGGAAAAGTTTGGAAGTTTCTTAAAATGTTAAACATTGAGCTACCATATGACTGAGCAGTTCTATTCCTAGATATCTGCCCAAGAGAAATGAAAACATATGTCTACACACAAAAAAAGTACCTAAATGTTATTATCTGTTCATTGTGGATCAGCAGAGGGGCTCTACTTCTTGCTGTCCATTTAAGGACAGAATGACAAAGCAATGACCCTTCCTACCAACAATTGTTAGTTGTTTTTCCACAGGGAAAACATAACTCTAGCACACCTCCTGTCAGTAATTAAGTGATACACATTATCTCTCTCACAATTTAGAGATTAGAATGAATCACAAGTCCCCACCTAACATAAGAACAAAGAAGTGCAATCCTGAGAACCAGAAATGGTCAGCAAGCATACCAGTGTGCCCTTGGGTTGGTATGGTTTTTCTTCATCTCTGTGCAGAGCTGTCTTCTTCTCATCCTTTAGTTCCTAGGACTTCCCTGAGAGAACTTCTGCAAGATGTTCATTCCCAGCAGTGCCTCTACCTCTTGCACAATCCTCTTAAGCTCTTTATCCCATCCCCCAAAGTGTTATGACATTGCTTATTTTATGGTTTAAAATTGTTTGGTATATTTCTTTGCCTATTTGACTATTGACTAACTCTTCCCACTACAACATAAACTTTTAGAAGCTATAATTTGTATTCTCTCTGTTTCATTCATTACTGAATCTCCAGCTTTTAGAACAATGCCTAGCAGGCTCATAATAGAAAATCAATACATGTTTATTAAATGAATGAATGAACATGCTTTTTTTTTTGACACCTCCCTAGCATTTTTCATGCTGTTCTTTCTTCTTCTTCTTTTGAACAAAATACTATGCATTCTCTAATGTTAAGCTTAATGTCATGTGCTCTGTAAAGCCTTGCCTACTCAGAGGTAATTTCTAACTTAACCATGCTCTCAAAAAATTTTGCTTCTTTCTTTTTTTTTTTAATAGCAGATAGCCTGACTTATATCTGGAATCGTATGCATGTCTCCATTATTTCCTGTTCCATACTTTGAAATAGATTTAAGAACCTTATAAAGCTAAGTATTAGGTCTTATAAGTGGTTGCTATCCCAATGCCCAGCCCATTTGACACATATGTACTGAATATCTATGTTCTGGGCAGTGTTCTATGTTCTGGGGATGGAGTAGTAAACAACAAAGAGTCCCTGCCCTCATGAGACTTACTTTCTACTGGGACAGACAGACCAGCCAACAAATAAATATATGACATTATTAAGATGTGATAAGCATTTTGAAGAATATTAAAGCAGAATAAGGGAGATAGCAAAGAAGGAGTGTTGGTCGGGGAAAGCTTTTCTGAAATGTGATATTTGAATAGAGAATTGCATCAAACAAAGATGGAAGCCATCAAAGCATCTGAGAGAAGTATGCTATAGGCAGCGAGGACCACAAGCACAAAGGCCATGAGATGGGAGTGAGCTAGAAGAAGACTATCCGGATGCGGGTGGAGTGGGATTAGGACCACATTTCTTGCAGGGCTTCTGGTAGGCTAGGGTAGTCATTTGGGTTTTGTTCTAAGGGTGTTGGCATGGGTTAGTAGATTTTGAACAGATCAAGACTTTTTTAAAGCATCTAATTGACTATCACTCCATCTTCTTTGTAGAGAATAGTCTCTGGGGATGGAAAGTGGAACCAGGAAAACTGGTTAAGAAAGCTGTTTGATAGATCAGATAAAGGAATATGGTGTGGATTAGAATGATAGCGAAGAAATGTTTGGTAAATGGCTGGAGGGTGAGTATAGCATCCAGGGAGCCAAGTGAAGAAAGTGCTTTGTAAGGAGCAGGACCAAATAAATCAATGCTTTGGAAAGGTCCAACAAAAGGTGCTTGATAGTTGACAACCAGAGTCACTGGAGGGCTTAAAAAATGTGGTTTGCCTGGAGTAGTGCAGAGAAAATCCTGACTAGAGTGATTGCAAGAAAAGATAGAAGATGAGAAGTGGAGGCAGAGAATACATGGTGATGGAATTTTACTATAAAAGTGGAGCAGATAAATGGAGAAGTGTACTCTTTGTATAAAAATGATTATTTAATGGATCAAAATTCAAAACCAACACTCAGAAGGAAAGAAAGAAGGGAATTAATTTATTTTAATTATTGGTCACTCACTCTAATCTTAAGTTGAAGCTTGAGGTCTCCCATTTAAGAAGACCTTCCCTCTCTACCGTCTTCTCTCTCTGTTTCCTCTCTCTGTCCCTGGGAAGGTGAAAGACCTCTCCTATAGGTCAGAGGTGAAAGGGGCCCTAAGGACCAGCGAGTCCATCTTGCTAATAGTAAAGGTTCTAGAGGAAAGCATAAAGGGAAAACTGCAGTTATGTCCTAGGCAAATACTTTCTTGTCCCTTTTAGAAATGTTCCTTCTTATGCCATCCTATCTTGGCCATGATACTCTTTCTTTTTGGGTTTCTGCCCAGTGTTTTTGAGTTTTACTTTCCAGAAAGCCAGTTGTCCTGGCAAGAACGCCTAACTGAAGGGGAAAAAAAAAAAAAAAAGGAAGATAGATAGAAAGAAAGAAAGAGGGAGGGAGAGAAAGAGAGATGGAGGGAAGGAGGGTAGGAGAGAGAGAGAGAGTTAAAACCAGAGGAGAAGTGAGTTGAGGGAAATCGGAGGGGGTGATGAACCATGAGAGACTGTGGACTCTAAGAAACAAACTGAGGGTTTTGGAGGGGAGGGGGGTGGGGGGTTGGGTGATCCTGGTGCTGGGTATTATGGAGGGCACGTGTTGCATGGAGCACTGGGTGTGGTGGAGAAACAGTGAATTTTGGAACACTGAAAAAAAAAATAAAATAAAAAAAAGAATGTTAATATGATAGGTATACCTTAAAACTGTCATGGTGAAAAATATTGTATGTTTTCACACTCTACAGAATACAGGCCATGAAGTTTTAATGTTTAAAATTCTTAATTCCTAATATAGTATAGATTTGGCAAAATCCTTATCCAAGAATCAGAAATTAAAGAGAAATAGTCACTGTAGGCCTCCAAGTATTAAATTAACTACCTTAAGATAGAACATAAGCTTTTCTTCTTATTTAATTATATTATTATATGAAGAAAGAAGAAAACATAGTGACGTTTTCATGTTTTAGATAGTGTGATGACCAGACAGCATGCTGACAGGGTCCTTGAGGTCCTAGGGCCAGGTGAGAGACCAGCCCTACCCAGCGCAGTGCAGCCCTAAAGCGCTGCGGTAACCGCAGCTTGCAGAAGTGAGCAAACCACAGAGCAGGGAGCAGGCCTAGAAATGCAGACTGGCCCTTAAGCTAGTTGATCTGACGCAATGTAATGTAACAGTGCTGAATGAGAAAACTTATTTACCGATAGTTTGTTATGTTGATTGTTCTATTGAATTGTACAGGCAATGATCAAGGAGAATTATGCTTGAATCATATAAAAGAGCTGTAAACCAATAAACATTGTCTTAGCAGCATTAGCTGCGAGGGGGGTGGGGGGTGCAGGAATCAAAAAACCAACTTAGTTTAAGATGAAAAATCAATTTTTTTTTCCCTCCAGTATTTTTCCTCAGGAAAGAAATAACACCTTAAAAAAGACAGTATCAGATTGTGGACCTAGGAGAAGATGCCAATAATAATAATAATAATGATAATAAAAATCCTTTGACTGCTTATAGACTTTATCAGGGGTCAGCGAACAATGACTCATGGGCCAAATCTGGCTTCCTGTTTTTGTAAATAAAGTTTTATTTGACCACAGGCAAGCGAATCCATTTACATATAGTCAATGGTTGTTTCAATGCTAGAATGACAGTGCTGGGGAGTTGTGAAAAAGAGTTTAAACTATTTTTTTTTAGTTTAAAAACCTAAAATATTTACCATGTGACCCTTTTTTTCCGAAAAAGATTGCTCATCCTCTGATCTATACTAACATTTCTCAAAATGTGCTTTCAGTGACATTTCCTCAGTGAAATTCAGTGAACATACAGGCATGGTAACCCCAAATTGGACAACGTTACATTAATCTCTTCACTGCAGGACTTTGTAGAGCCTTTAATATTTCAACACGAATGTGAGTCTCTAAAGGAGAAAATGTGCCTTGTAGGTTTAAAAATAAAATCTTAAGAGAATTAAGATATTATAATGGTTTTTGATTTCTAAAAATGCCCAAATTCTGGCCTGAAAGACACCTCTTCTTTACATATGGTCCCTGGACAAGTAATATCTACAAGGAAAAAATGGAGTGTCTTCTTTGTAGTATCTACAAAGAAAACAGCTGCTCAACTGTCCTACCTCAGTGTAGGGCCCTCATGTGTCAACATGGTCATGTTGAAACAATTTACAGTTTTAAGGTACATAAAGTGCTTCCTTCCCCTGATTTAAATCTTGGGACATTACCATGTCATGTCAGGCTCATGGATAAAGGGATGAAGGGGATTGGTGGGGAACAATAGGATGGGTCTGCAGATCAGCACCTAGCCTAACTCATGTGCTTGGAAGAGTTGGAATGAAGAGAGTATGATCACAGCTATGCCCGCACAGAAGCAACAGTTTTTAAATGGACGTATAGGAGAAGGAGTGGAATCTTGTTTGTGTGTTTATGCTTTCAAGGCACAGTGTTTATGTCCGATAATAACAATGGTCCAGTCAATATTCCAGAACTCTGAGTCATCTGATATGTAACCCCTTCCTACATGTAACTCTTCCTTCTTTGCTGTTGGGGGGTGGACAATGACAAGTGCCTTGACATAGTGAGAGGATGCTCTAGTGTGTCCTCTTTCTGTAATTTGTTTATTTTCCCTAACTTTTCTTTTATACTTTTTGCATTTTGCAGAATTCATAGACCACTGTTTTAGGAAAGTTGGCCTGAGCCAGTGGTCCTCAGACTTTAGTAGGTATAAGAATTCTTGGAGATTCTTTTTTTTTTTTTTTTTTTAAAGATTTTATTTATTTATTTGTCAGAGAGAGAGAGAGAGAGAGAGCGAGCACTGGCAGACAGAGGCAGAGGGAGAAGCAGGCTTCCCGTCGAGCAAGGAGCCCGATGTGGGACTCGATCCCAGGACGCTGGGATCATGACCTGAGCCGAAGGCAGCTGCTTAACCAACTGAGCCACCCAGGCGTCCCTTCTTGGAGATTCTTAATTAACTATAGAGAACAAACTGAGGATTGCTTGTAGGGAGGGGGGTGGGAAGATCAGGTAACTGGGTGATGGACATTAAGGAGGTCATGTGATGTAATGAGCACTAGGTATTATAAGTCTGATGAATCACTGACCTCTACCTCTGAAACCAGTAATACATTATATGTTAATTAATTGAATTTAAATTAAAAAAAAAACAAAGTAAAAAAAAAAGTAAAGCAAATCAAAGTTTGAGAAGGAAAAAAAAAGTCTCTTATGGTTTGCCTCCCTCATTGTTTTTTTCTTATTTTTCCTTCCGTGTTTTGAGGAATAACTGTCTTGACACTGGCTAGAGAAACAAAAGAAGTCTTTTTTTTTTTTTAACTTTATTAGTTTTTAGGTGGCTTCCCTATAATTTGCAATATAATTTATAATTAACCCAAGTATACTTCTCCCTTCCTTATCCCTGATAACTTTCCTTACCTTGAAGTATGTTCTGTCTGAAATTAATATGGTTATTTTTGTTTTCATTTGATTGGTGTTAGCCTGGTATATTTTTCTCCATCCATTTTCTTTTAATTTACATGTGTCTTTACATTTAGCATGGGTTTCTTGTAGAAAACATACAGTAGGGTCAAGTTTTTTCATCCACTCTGACAATCTCTGTCTTTTAATTGCATTTAGATGATTGACATTTAATGTGATTATTATTTTTTAAGTTTCTTTTCAGTGTTCCAGAATTCATTGTTCCTGCACCACACCCAGTGCTCCATGGAACACGTGCCCTCCGTAATACCCACCATCAGGCTCACCTAACCCCCCACACCACTCCCCTCCAAAACCCTCAGTTTGTTTCTCAGAGTCCACAGTCTCTCATGGTTCGTCTCCCCCTCCAATTTCCCCCAACTCACGTCTCCTCTCCATCTCCCCATGTCCTCCGTGTTATTCCTTATGCTCCACAAATAAGTGAAACCATATGATAACTGACTTTCTCTGCTTCACTTATTTCACTCAGCATAATCTCCTTCAGTCCCATCCATGTTGATAACAAAAGTTGGGTATTCATCCCTTCTGATGGAGGCATAATACTCCATTGTATATATGGACCACATCTTCCTTATCCATTTGTCCATTGAAGGGCATCTTTGTTCTTTCCACAGTTTGGCGACCGTGGCCATTGCTGCTATGAACATTAGGGTACAGATTGTCCTTCTTTTCACTGCATCTGTATCTTTGGGGTAAATAACCAGTAGTGCAATTGCAGGGTCATAGGGAAGCTCTATTTTTAATTTCTTAAGGAATCTCCACACTGTTTTCCAAAGTGGCTGCACCAACTTGCATTCCCACCAACAGTATAAAGAGGGTTCCCCTTTCTCCACATCCTCTCCAACACATGTTGTTTACTGTCTTGTTAACTTTGGCCATTCTAACTGGTGTAAGGTGGTATCTCAATGTACTTTTGATTTGAATCTCCCTGTACAGTTGGGTTAATATCTACCATATTCCTATTGTTTTCTATTTCTTGTCCTTGTTCTTTGTTCCTGTTTTGGCTTCCATTCTTTTTTCTTTTTTTATTTTTGTCTTTTGTGATTTTAATTGAGCATTTTATATGACCCATTTTGTCTTTTTTTTTTTTTTGAAGCATAGCAATTATATTTCTTTTTTACTTTTTTTAGTGGGTGCAAAAGGAAAGTCCCTAAGCTGATATCTAGCTCTCTCCAACTCAGCAGAGAGGATTGGAATAAAACTCAAGGCTAGGGGACCAAGCTTGAATTTTACTCCAAAATCATGTATTTTATTGGGAAACCTCTTGCATACATAGACAGTAGGTCTAGACTTGTAGTTTGAAAGTTGGGCAAACTGAACTCTCAGAGATATGACTAACAAATTGGACCTAGGAAAATTTGAAAGTCTTAAAGGCTATAGTGGTTCTCTGTGTGTTAGAAACTGTTGAGTCATTTTCATAAAAAAAAAAAAAGACAAAATATTAGGAGGAGTTTTGAGGGTAAGAGATCAGAAAGCCTAAAATTCAGTTCTCTAGGTTCTTTGAATATGCTCTCTGGAAAGTTATAGCATCTCCTTTTCTGGAAATTATTAAGAACATTACAATTAGTGTAGACAGCATGAGAGAGCTCGCTTGGTGTGCAGACTGTTTATAAAAGAAATGAAGATTTCCTAGAACAAGGAAAATGGAGCTGTCTGCAAAGAGAATGAGCTGCCTTGGCAGGCAGCAAACTTACATAACTAAAGTGTACAAGTGTAAGATAGGTTGTGGAGGGAACTCAAATATCTCAGCAGTTCTAAGCTTTTAAACTTCGAAGTTCTAAATTTTAAAGCCCTCATAAATTCTGAGATTCTGAGTCTCATGTATAATCATTGCATGTAGGGTTTTTTGGTTGTTGTTGGAAAACATGACCATTCTCTATTTTATTTCTGTAAAAATAACATATGTGTCCACTTGGGGGTAGTAAAGTATTTTTTTCAGAATCTCCAGGGAGTCTTCAGTATTTCCTCTGCAAATACATAAGATGTAGTGAAAACAGTACCAACTAGATGTTGTTTTATGTCTTTTATTTTGTAAGTGACAGTGTCTTCTACTATATAAACATACACAATAGAAATTATTTGCAAACACAGATTTTATTTCCCTTTTTTCTTGTAATACTGAGAGAGTTAAAAACATACAGATTAAAATTGTTTTATCAGCAACAAATATGCCCAGAAGCTGAATGACATTTGAATTAATTCTATAATGGTGGTTCTATTACATTCGATTCAATTCAATTCATTTCAATAAGGTAGTCCCAAGATGGTTTGAAAATTCCTGGGTTATAAAGATACCCTAACACTTGAATTATTCTCCTCCTCTTAAACAATTTCAAGATTTTTACATTGTTACTGTAATAAGAGTAATGTAACAATTTATTGCAAAACTTAGTGTATCAAAATAATGCATCCTTATTACCTCCCAGTTTCTGTGGGTCAAGAATGTGGGGTACAGCTCAGCTGGACACCCCTGGCTCAGAATTTCTCATGAGGCTGCAGTCGGGGTGTCCACAGGCCTACAGTCCCTTCAAGGCTTGACTGGGATAGGATCTGCTTCCAAACTCACTGGCAGCTGGCTTCTCCAGAGAAAGCTATCCAAAGAAAGCTATCCAAAGAGAGAGGAAGAAGAGCACACCCAACAGAGAAGACAGAGTCTTTTTGTAACCTCCTCTTGGAAGTGGCATCCAGTCATTTCTGTCATATTCTCTTTGTTAGAAACAAGTCAGTATAGTTCAGCCCACACTCAAAGGGAGTGGGATACATAGGACATGAGGACCATTTTATAGGCTACCTAACACAGAAGTAGAGGTCACATTTTAAATTATTTCTCTTTTGAAAAATGACTCAACAGCATTCAGTAGTTAATCAGGCTTCTATTTTATGGATGGCATGACCTGCATCTGTCTTGCCCTGGTGTCACTAGAGAGGGTTCCAGTCCTTCTTGTGTGCAGACCAGCTGTAGCACCAGAGGCATTTAAATCCTGAATTGTGGTTTCCTTGTCAACAGAAAGAGGCAGTGTGAGTACACCCTTTAAGATCCCTTCTCGTTTGGACATTGTTTCCCAGCAAATGATCAAATTCTGTTCTAAGGGGATCCAAGTCTCTTTTCTTTAGACAAGAGTTTCTCAACTTCAGCACCCTTGACATCTTGGGTCTGAGAATTCTTTTTTGTTGGGGGGAAGCTGTCTTGGACATTCTAGGATGTTCAACATCACCCCTGGTCTCTACTCACTAGATGGCAGGAACAGCCCCCTGTTTGTGACAATAAAAGATGTCTCTGACTTTGAGGGCCACAGATCGAAGCAGACCTGTAGTTTAACATATAAAAATTATTTCCTTTTCTGTAATAGCTTTGATTTTTTTCCCTCAAGAAAAAAATATATAAATTAACAAATATACAGGTGTTAATAACTTATAAGCATTTGTAATTTAAAAGAAAAGTGATCTTTTGAGGTAGAAATTTAAGACCTAGAGATAAGGTGTTTCCAGTGACTATGTAAAAGGGTCGGTGGGGGACGGGGGAGGACACTATTATGCTAAGCATGAATCATACTTATTCTACAGAAAAAATGAAACTGCTACAGAATAATTTCCAGGAACCACAGAGGTGCTTGTGTGGAAGTGCTCATGAGTCCTGTGATGGCTAAATTTACGTGTCAAATTGACCAGCCATGCAGTAACCCAAACGTCTGGCCAAACATTATTCTGGGTATGTCTATGAGGGTATTTCTGGATGAGATTAGCATTGGGATCCATTTGAATGAACGCAGTGAGGAAAGCAAATTGCCCTCTCTAGTGTGGGTTGGCTTCATCCCATCAACTGAAGATGTGAATAGATCAAAAAGGCTGAGTAAGAGGGAATTTTGCCTACTTGACTGAGCTGGGTCACTGGTCTTCAGCCCTTGGACTGGATATTATGCCCTGGCTTGCCTTGTTCTCGGGCATTCAGACTCAAACTGGAACTCACTACCAGCTCTCTTGGGTATCCAGCTTGCTTACCACAGAGCCTTAGTCTTCTCAGTCTTCATAATTCCACAAGCAATTCCTTATGTTAAATCTCTCTCTCTCAATCTGTGTGTGGGTGAGTGTGTGTGTGTCTGTGTCCATCTTACTCATTCTATTTCCCTGGAGAATCCTGACTCATAGACATCCTGGGAAATTTTTTTTTTTTTAAGATTTTATTTATTTATTTGCCAGAGAGATCACAAGTAGGCAGAGAGGCAGGCAGAGAGAGAGGGGGAAGCAGGCTCCCTGCTGAGCAGAGAGCCCGATGCGGGACTCAATCCCAGGACCCTGAGATCATGACCTGAGCCGAAGGCAGAGGCTTTAACCCACTGAGCCACCCAGGTGCCCCGTCCTGGGAAATTTATAATAAGAGAAAAGATGGTCAGGGGAAGACTTCTGGGAAAAAAGACTTGAAAAGAGGATGGAAGCAAGAATTTCAGACAAGTCACAACATTCCGAAGCATCATATTCCAGGACCTAGTACTATGTAACGCTTGGGAAGTTTCTCTTTTTGCCACAGGTTCCTCCTACTGCCGTTCTCGACTCCTAAGCACCGTTGATGAGGGGGTCTCTCCTTGACCAAACTTTAGTCGGGCTCCTTTGAGCCTTCTTTGTGATAAGGGCTCTCCTTGGCCCCCCCTTAGGCCTGTTCAACTCTAGTTTTAACAAAGTATCCTGCCAAACCAATTTATAGAACATCCTCCTTCCCATTGACGTCCAATCAAGTTATTTTCCTCTGTCCTTTATGTAAGCAAGTTCTGTCCTCTCCCCGACTCTTGATACCTAACCAAGTTCCTCTCAGGAATTTTGCATCCATGCCCTCACCCTGACCACTGGCCATAAATCCCCTCTGGGTCCTGTTCTATTAGAGTTGAGTTCAGTCTCCCTCCCCCACCCCATTGCAGTAGTGTATCTCTTATTACAAGGGTCTTGCATAAAGTTTTCCTCACGATTTTTAACTAGTGTCTGGTGCAATTTTTGTTTTATTTTATACCTCAGTGCAATGACAGCTTCAGTAAATAAAAATCACAGGGGGCAGATTAAGACTAGATTCTTAGACATTTCTTCAATTTTGGTCAAAGTATGATTTAAAATTCTTTTTCTAGGGGCACCTGGGTGGCTCAGTGGGTTGGAGCCTCTGCCTTCAGCTCGGGTCATGGTCTCAGGGTCCTGGGATCGAGCCCCGCGTCGGGCTCTCTGCTCAGCGGGGAGCCTGCTTCCTCCTCTCTCCCTGCCTGCCTCTCTGACTACTTGTGGTCTCTCTCTGTCAAATAAATAAATGGAATCTTTAAAAATAAATAAATAAATAAATAAATAAATAAATAAAAAATAAAATTCTTTTTCTACTCAGCACGAACCATGTAACACTTATCTAGGTATTTTCTTTGAAGATTTTATTTATTTCCAGAGAGAGCACAAGTTGGGGGAGTGGCAGAGGGAGAGAATCTCAAGCAGACTCTCCACTGAGCGTGGAGCATCATGTGGGGTTTGATCTCATGACCCTGAGATCATGATCTCAGCTGAAAATCAAGAGTCGGACACTTAAGCAGCTGAGCCACTCAGATGCCCCAACCTTGATATGTTTTAAAGCTATACCTTCCTGTCTAGAATTGGTCTGTATGTAGGGAATGTAAATTAATTTTATAGCTAATCAAGTAGATAAAAACCTATTATTGATGAAGTCCTTTTTAGTGAGGCCCAAAGGCCAATATTATGCATTTAGGAATTATGCTGTTTTTATTCTTTTAATACTTTATTTATTTATCAGAGAGAGAGATGGAGAGAGAGAAAGCAAGCACAAACTGGGGAAGCGGCAGGCAGAGGGAGAAGCAGGCTCCCTGCCAAGCAAGGAGCCTAATGCGAGACTCACTCCCAGAATCTTGGGATCCTGATCTGAGAGGAAGGCAGATCCTTAACCAACGGAGCCACCCAGGCTTCCTAAATTACACTGTTTTTAGATTATGCTTCATTATCTGAATTATCCAGATTGTCGGTTCTCTGTATTCATTCGGATACAGTGAGATACAGAGTAGGAAGCAACCCGTAGGAAGCAATAGGGAAGTCAGGAGAAATCAGTCCAATTATCAACCCTGCCACTCATGGTTTTATCTTGGACATGCCGCCTTTCCTTTTTGTGCTTTAAGCTGGTAATACAGATTTGTAGCTAAGAGCTGGAGGTCTAAACTTAGAACTAAGTTAAACCTCATCTTCAACATTTCTTAGCTGTGTGATCTTGGGCAAATTACTTAACTTTTCTGTTTCAATGTATTTGTCTTCTATGGATTGAGGATTATAACAGTGTCCATCTTTGGGGAAGTTCTTGGGAAGGTTAAATCGGATGATAAATGTAAAATTCTTAGTACAGTAGCTGGAAAAGTCCCAATAATTATTGATAGCTGAAAGGCACATTGGCTAGGTGATCTTGGAGGCTTCTTCATTTTCTAAATTTCTATAAATTTTGTTAACTTCCATAGGTGTTCATAATAGGCTGCACATCTCTACTCAGTCAGGGCCAGAGTTAAGAATAGATAATGAAAGAATGAATATGAATTTCCTTTTAGCTGGTAAATCTGAATATCCATGGATTCAACAGAATGAGAATAGGGACATACTTGTTATTGTCTGTGTTTTTAGATCTAGATCAATGTCTGCCACTTGATGTATACACACACACACACACACACACACACACACACACACACACACACACACACAGAATATTTGCTGGGAAGGTGGACAGAATATAGCACATGGAGAAATTAAGAACAGGTTCCAGGTCAGACTTCATGCCTTGACCTCTAGTCCTCTCGGTTATTTATTTGTATAAATGGCATCTCAGTTATTTCCTCAAGCTTCAATGATCTCATTTGTTAAATGGGGATTGTTCCAAGCTTTACTTGGTGAAAATGTCAAGCACATGGCCCGCTGTCTTAAGTGTTTAGTAAATAGCCATATATAATCTAAATTTGATACAGTTTCAGGCACAGGAAATAGCTAAACATTCGTCTCTACATGTGCTAGAGACAATGAAACCGTCAGTACCCCTGAGGCTTGTCTCGTTGTTCCTCTCTGAGCTCGATGTCTATGCTAGAATGATCCCATTACTTGGATCCTTAGCCTCTGTCTCCTGATTCTGAGAGCCCAAAATCAGACATTTAATTCCCCAGATGAAAACATGCCAAAGGCCTTTTAAAACAATTAATATGCTTGGGCGTCCCTGGCAGCCTGGGAGCCTGTGGCTTTGCTGACTGCCCTATCATAATATTGATTAATCTTTCATGGAACAGAAAAACAATCTTTAATACATATTCCTGCCTTCATTATTTATGAAATCCTACCAGTTGGCAATGGAATCTTGGGCAGCTTGTTATCTGGTGGAAATGACTACAAGAAAACCCCTGACACATTTCTTGGTACAGAATTCACTGAAATCATCTTATGTTTGAATGCTGCCAGAGAGAGTAACATTCTCTAAAAACTGTAAACAAAGTGAAATGGTATAAAAAAATATAGATCTTCATGAAGCAATAAATTCCTCCATCCATATTTATCATTTTCCCACAAACACTTAGTATTGCACTCCCTAGAGTGTTACAAATGGTACATTCACTTATTTGATCCTCATGTAACCACTCTGATATAGATACATACTGCCATGATGTCTGTTACATGGATGGTAGAACTGAACAACAGAGAGATTAGGTAACTTGTCCAAGGTCACACAGTTAATTATGGTATAGCCAGGATTTGAACCTGGCCATATGGCTCTAATGTCCTTGTACTTTTAGTGTGTTTGCTCTCCAATCTGTATTAATGATTTAGTGGAAAATAAGTGAAGACGTAATATTGGGGGATGGCATTAAACCGGAAGGCTTGTTAAATGATGTCAGTGAGATACAGACCCATGTAGAATCCATGTAGTAAAATGGAGGAGCTCAGACTTTGGAGTCAGATAGTTCCAGCTTCCAACTCACTACATCATTCATTAGCTGTATGTCTTTATTCTCAATACTCTGTTACCTCCGGTAGTATTACACATCTCACCTTCCGTCAGGCCGTGGGCTAATGGTGAGTGGAGTGTACTTCCAGGTCTCCCAGCTGTGGGATTGGCCATGTTACTTGCTTAGCACAGGGAGCACATACTGGAGGTGGCCCCAGTGTTTCCTGTGAATTCCCCAGCCTGAGCAGTGTGGACTTGCCCCAGCTAACCTGCAGATATACCAATAAGATGTAAATACTGTTCGGAGTCTCACTCAGACTTTGGGCTTCCTTATCCATTTCCCCAAGTATAAAACAGGACTAGTCTTATTTTGTCAGCTGTAAAGCAAGGAGTTGCTAACTCCCTCTAGTGAAGCTGTGAGAACTTAGTGAGATAATAGTGCACACGAGCTAAAACCTGGAGTTTCTATTGTTAAAGAATTGGTGATACTGTTAGGATCAATATTAAAATTTTTAATTTTTAACATTTACGAAAGAAAGCATGGAATTTTGATAAGATATTCCTTCTGTTGGTGTAAACATTGAAAAAAACAAGTTTCGCCCAAGCCTGATTTAAGACCTAATTTCAAAATACCAATATACTTACAAATCATTCTTACTTATGCATTAACATAGGCTTCTTAATGTTCATTATTTTTTGTCTTTGAAAATAATGAATTGCTTTTCTTTTTAAATAGTATTTTGTTTACCAGCTCAGTCTAACCATTCTAACCTAGTAAATTCACAGTATACATTTTTTGCAATGTATATATTTCACTGGCAATGGTATCATTTAAGTATACACAACAACTTCTAGGCCATGTAGAGATTAGTTGAAGCTTCCAAATATTGACATTACCTAGACAATGTTTCCAAAGTATACCATATACATATGTCCAATGTAGAGTTCAAATGTGATTTGAAGGGGATGAAAAAAGGGAAGGAATAGATTGTTCAGATTTGTTTGGCTTACATAAATTAGTATGACCTCAAGCTTCCTTATGTTAACATGGTACACTTCTACATATTTGAAAAAATGAGGTGGGGGCCCCTGGGTGGCTCAGTTGGTTAAGTATCCAACTCTTGATTTCAGCTCAGATCATGGTCTAAGTGTTGTGAGATTGCCTGCATGGGGCTGTGCGCTCAGCATGGAGCCTGCTTAAGAGTCTCTCTCTCCCTCTGCCCCTCTAGCCGCCCTTCCCCCTCCCCAGCTGATGTGGCCTCACTCATTTGCATATGCTCTCTCTAAAAAAAAAAAAAAAAAAAAGAGGTCCCAGCCAAGTAGAGAGAATTTGGAAATCTTTTTACAGTAAGGCCTATGGGATATTTAAAAACAGATGTATAGGGAAGATAACATGTAGAGAGAGCTGTTACTATTTTCTGCACTGATATTAGTGGATAGCATCCAAGGATAATTCCTCCATTCTAGGTTAATTATAAAATGCTGATGAGGCTTTCATGTTATAATTAGCATGCTTTAGCTCATTTTATCTCATACCTCTGGGTCAAAATCTGGTCCAGTGACACTTTTTTTTCAATGAGTTAAGCACAACTTTAAGTGGTCTGTAATTTTAATGGTGTTATTGGGCATCTATTCTACAAACAAATCATGTATATGACAGCAAGATGGCAGATTGCCAGTATATTGATGGTTAGTAGTGTGCTGATAAGATGGCTCTCTGGGGGGAAAAAAAGAGCCCCGAGGTAATATGTTTGCCAATTTCTATGGTGTAAATATTCCCACTGTGGCTGATTTCAGGTTACTGATTATATAACACCAGGCTCTCAAAATTCCTAAATATGTAATAATAAACTTTTGCAAGCCAGTCTGAGCAAGAACCAGCACACCACTGAACCATTAATACTTAAAAACAGATTCTTCTGTTGGAATAATGAAATTTTTAAATTCTCCTACAATGCCTTCATTCAACTATAACTCATTCATTAAGAGAGTGTCTTTATGTAAGACTGTTAAGGGTACTTTACAATAGTAATTATAATAATTTAAGTCATAGGTTACTTTGAGGAACTAATCAAAGCTATAAACCTTCTCTACAAAAAAGTACATACTGAGAACTATGAATACGGGGGTGCCTGGGTGGCTCAGTTGGTTGAGCGTCTGCCTTTGGCTCAGGTCATAATCCCAGGGTCCTGGGATCAAGCCCTATATGGAGCTCTCTGCTAGGTTGGAAGTTGTTTCTCCCTCTCTCTTTGCTGCTCCTCCTGCTTGTGCTTGCTCTTTGTCTTCCTTTCTGTCAAATAAATAAGTTTTTAAAATCCTTTAAAAAAGAATTATGAATATAATTTCAGGAGATTCTTGGACTTTCTTACACTTGTTCATGGCTTTCAGATTAAGAATCTCTGTTCTCTTTATGGGCTAGACAGTTAATTTGGCAAGCAACATTCTGAACCTCATTCCTTCAGTTCACTAAATTTATGAATTATCAGAGAGCTCAAAAGTCACTGTTTAATTGCAAAAGAGTTAAATTACCAGTATTTTATTAGTCATGTTTACTACCTGTCCTCTTCTGTCATTATTCCAAAATGCAGAGATCGTAAAGAATTCACAAGGACATGATGAGGTCAACTACTGAGTAGCATTGAGCAATTTAGTTTTGGTTCCTCCCTTTGTCCTACTAGTTGTGTGTGAATCATTATATCAGGTAACTCTAAGACTTGGGACATTTCAATTTTCATTTTGAAATGTAAGATATATGTGTGTGTGTGTACCTGTGTGTATGGTATGTATATAGCCACAATCTCAACACTTACTCTTTTTCCCCCCTTTTTAAATGCTAGGATTAATTAAGTCTATTGCCCATGACTTGACCAAACACCTTTTTTATATAGTCTTATAGCACTTGTATTTTTATTTTGTAGCACACTTCACCAAAAAAAAAATAATTTCTTCTATTAGATGTAAACTCTCAAGGCCAGAAAATTCATAACCTGGCATAATGCACCTTGCCTAATGCGTATTAAGTGATTGGTTGAAAGAAATAATTAATGAGTAAATGAAAATTTTTATATACATTTTGAAGAGAAAAAAGGTAAATAAGGAGAAAACAAAATTTATAATCGAAGCAAAATTATAATGAAGCAAAATTACTAGCTTCAATTTTAGTGTTTTTTCTTTATCTATCCATCTACCTACAATAGCAACATATTTAATTCTGGTCACTAGGAGTTGATGTTAAGGCTGATGACCTTAGTAGATCTTCATTCAAGAATGCCTTTAAAAGGTGAGAAAGAAGTTCATTTCTCCTCCATTTCTGAGGTTTTGTTTTGCTGAGTCTTTTCAACTTAATTCTCAAATGACCTGAGGATTCTGCTCATCAACATAAACTACCACTGGAGGATTCTGATTCATTCAAGTTGGCTTATAGTTAGCAAAGAGATATTTATATATAAATATATATATATATAAGAGATTTAATATAAATATATATATTTAATATAAATATATAGCAAAGAGATCTATAAATATATATATAAAATCTCTTTTATATATATAAAAATCTCTTTGCTAATTATAAGCCAACTTGAATGAATCAGAATATTTAATTATATATTATATATATTTATATTTAATTTAAATTAATTATAATAATATATTAAAAATAAAAATATTTAATTATATACTATATATGTATACATATATATATAGAGAGAGAGAATATCACTTTGAGGATGATTGTTTAGTTAGGAAATAATGATGTCAGGGACCAATACCCCCATTTATCAGTAGGATGGTTCATTCAATTTAGGAAAAATTCAGAGATTAAAAGCTGGAACTTGAATGTTTCAGCATCAGTAAGAGTCTGGGATTGAGAAGAACCTCTTGTACCGCAGGCACTGCAGACACGCTATTATAATCACAACCAGCTAAATGGCCACCTGAAGGTCAGATATCCCCCTCAGAAACAGAATCTTAGTCTTTTGGCTCTTGACATGGTTCCACGTGGAGCTGTTCTTTGGCTCAGTACACTGGAATGTGAAGTCAACTCACTTACCACATATTTATTGAACATCTACCGTTGTGACAGATATATTGCCAGGATTCCAGCAACAGCAAAAATGAACACAAGATATTTCATGCCTTTGACAAATTTACATTCTGACAAAACAAGAATATAAATCCCTGAACTACAAAGCAGAGTGAGGAAAAAGCTTAAGAGAGAGACCGACAGAGAGGTCAGATACCACGTCTATATGAATAAATCAAGCATGGTTTTATGGTGGCACCACGCTGAGATGGACGTTGAAGGATGGATGGGAGAGCAACAGATGGAGCCTGGAGATGAAGAGGGCATTTTCTAAGCAAATATGTGCAGCTGGGACAACTGGGTCATATTTTCATTAGAAGAGCAAGTAATCCATTTTAAATAGAATATACATTACATGTGCTGATATAATAGAAGATGAGTCTGGAAAGTTGATTTTTCTCATATGTGTGAAGACTGTTACACAGTTAATGAAAGATTTTGTAAGTAAAATCATGGGTTTGAGACCAGTAGTTACTATCTGACCTGGGTTTTTTCCCAAGATTGTAGACCATACCGCTATCTGTTTATGGAATAAGACTTCAGAAATCCATGTCTAAAGCAAACTATGAAAACAGCTAAGTTTGTGTTTGGTACATTTTATGCCCTTTTGACCCTCCACCATGGCCTTTTCCCTCTTCCCTTTCTTCTCTAAGCAGAACTTGGATCCGATCTCATTCCTGGTGAGGAATGACTGAGAATGACATGAGGATCAGGAAGGTGGGAATAATAGTTCTAAGAGGCGTCCCCATATTACCAGGACTCTTCAAGTAACAGGCTTCAAAATACTGATGAATTACATTATAATGACAAAATGTGAGGCAGTAGAATTACATTATAATGACAAAATGTGAGGCCACTTTGCTGTGGAAGAACATTGACATGGATCCCTCAAATATGTAAAATAGCATAGCATCTACAGGTCTCCCTTTTATGTCCCACAGTAGCCATTGGTTGTGAGAGTTAACAGCCTAACTCAGAGTGCAGATGAGTCAGGATAAATTACTTCCCAAAGTAAAATTACTCAAAGTATAGGTATCATACTTTACTGGTCATGATTTTTTTTTTTCTTTCCATGAACTAGTGAAGGGGCATGAGTCAGTTGGGATAATGGAAAGGTCACTACAAATCAGGAGGTTCTAGGTTTTAGATCCAGTTTTAGTAGAAGTTTGTTTAAAAAAGAGAACCCACCCAAATGAGAAATGGGTATGTAAGTTCTAAGACTCATTTAACCTCCCTATTATCACAACAGGAGCCATAAATTACAGATGTCCTTCCCTACAGTAAGGCAGCATAGAGGAATGTCAACTCTTTGAGCATTCCTCTTATGGTGCCTGTCCAGTGCAGAGGGTTGTAGGGAGGTGAGAGCTGCTGATTGACAACTGACAAGGGAACTGGGGACCTGCATCTTCAGTCAGGTCCACAAGGTGACATTCTGTCAGGAAGATGTTCCGCTGGGCAGGTGGCCCCTGTGCGTGGTGCTGGGAGTGCCCCTGTTTGCAAGGAGAGATCACGTTCCAGAATGCTGCCCGGAAACGGCGAGAGAGTAGGTTATAGATAATGGGGTTGACGGCTGAGCTCAGGTAGAAGAAGACACCTGGAACACAGGAGATTAAAAAAAGAGACACACTGAGGAGAAACTGAGTGAGAGGCATGGTAGTGCGAAGCATAAATATTTAACAAAAGCCTCGAATCCCTGCGACCGCCTCTTTGGGAAGTAATAATATATACAAGACTCTAATTGAGAATACAAAATGCTCTGAATGGATCTACCACCTGTGTATTTAGGAATCAAACACAGAAAGATTAAAGAGTCTTGGAAAAATTTAGGCTGGCATGAGATCTCTCTGAGATGCTTGGCAATTTCCTTTGATCCCCACTTGTTTAATTAAAGAACATGCTCTCAAAGCATTAACGAGAGATGCTTAAGTATCAGAGGAAAGAGAGATTTTTTTTTTATCTCATTGGAGCTTTGCTTAAATCTATAATTTGAAACTGCAAGTAAGAGAGGAATGGTAAATCAGTTAAGGCACAGTCCCTGCTGATATTTCTTATAATGCTAACTGTCTTTTCAAAAAAATATGCCCCAGTGCCCCTTTCCTACCTAGCCTCTCCCCTTGATGGCTCTTGCCAGCTTCCAACGTTACTATTAAATAATTCTATATTGCCATTTGTTTTCTCCACCGTATGCTTTGTACACTGCCATTTTCCTCCTTGGTATACACACTTCTCTTTTTGCTATATCCTATTTTATTTCCCCAAGGCCCAAGATGGGCCTAAGTTTGAGAAGTAGAGGACCGTGTTTCTGATCTTGGCTCTTGCTTGTTCTGTGACCTTAGATGGAACCGGCACTACAATTCTTTTCTCTGTGAAATGGGAATGGGAATACCATCCTAACCCACCTCCCTGAATTACTGTGAAGGTAAAGTTGAGATGCTATCCACAGAGGGACTGAGAATGGCTAAGAATATAAAACAAGCAATAGGCTCTGTCATCAACATAGTCATAGTTGTCCCCATTTATGTAGTTCAGGACATACAGAGTGCCATATGCCCTATGCACAGAACTGGGCAGGGAGGAATATAGAAGAAAGTATTGTTGTGGACTGTTAATTCACTCAATAAATTCTTATTTTGTTCCAGAAACTTTGAGGCACATTAGTAAGTAATAGATTTAAACTTTGTTCTCCCAGGACTTAGAACAGTATTACAGAGGCAAAAATCTATGCCTAACTTTAGCTGCTGACAAAAGAACAATACTAAACTGTATCTGTTAAGAGCAAAATATATGATACTAACAGTCATCCTATGGAAATCCACATGATAGCATAAACACAAGGACTATGATGGTCATGAAGGATTTAATAGTGGCTACTGATTGCATACTAACCAGCCCCTGAAGCAGGCAGTAGATAATTGGGGAAAAGAGGAGAGAGTTCTGCGGTAGAAGGCATAGCCTGTGCAAATGTGCAGAGGCAGGAATGGTTATATTATGCAGGAATAATGCAAAATGTGAAGAATTCTCTAACTAGATTGACAAATGTGTGGTTTATGAATGGAAATACATAACTTGATCAAAAGGGAAGTTGTAGGCATTTTTTTAGTAGCATTTAAGAGGTTTAGACTTCATCTGGTTGGCAATATGGGGAAGAGAGAGATGATATTTTAACAGGAAAATGTTAATACAAATGCTATAATTTGGAAATCTTAAAATGGTTGTCTTGATGCATCTGGAGATGGAGAGTCAACTAGTCAAGTCTCATGTGATCTCGTGGTGTTTTCCAATTTATTTTGTCACTTCCATTTTTCTCAGCTTAACCACAAAGATAAGCTAAGAGCTATAAATATTTTTGAGATTTCACCCAGAATTCACAATTAAATTCAACATGGAGGAAAGTACTAATGTCCAGGTATAAACAGTTTGGTTCACAAGGTCTACTGAGTACAAAAGAGATGGTGATTGAAAACAGATAATGTACATGGCATCCAATACTCCTATGAACACTGTGGTCTTTGCTTTATGCACACATGGAGCGTCCCACGCACAGGTTGCTCTTCTCTCTCCTCTCTGGTGATGTCTTTGGTAATCTAAAGAGCCCACAGAACCAGCCAGTGACTCATCGAGGTAGAGGAGCAAGGTGGTCTGCCTAACAGTCACACTAGCTGAGAAAGAAGGATGTGGGTGACCATTCTCTTCTCCACTTTGGAGTATAGAACCCTGAACTTGAAGTTGGGTGACTTGGGTTGGAATGCTGTTTTTACCGTTTGCCAGCCAAGTGACTTTGGGCAAAGCAGTTCTTTTTTGTGGAACTTTCAGCTGTAAAATGGGGATGATAACATCTACTTGTGATAATTATAGAAAGATAATGTAGTATCATGCAGCTTAAAAAGCTATTATGTCATGTACTTCTTACATCATCAGCCCATGGATTGTACAGAGCAGGCATTATTGCCATTTTATAGTTGAGGTAACTTTGACATGAAGGAGGCCTCATTCTTCAGGGAATGAGATGCAAATCCAGGTCCTCTGACTTAATGACCTTTCTACCACTCTTTCCACCAAATTCCATGGTATCGTTCACAAGCAGCATTACAGTAGCCTGAAAGCAGACCTTGATGCCTCATGAATAACATTTGGTTGGCTTTCATGAGGATCTAACACTTGCTGAAGATAATATGAGATTTCAGGGATTAAACATGGATGTTTAACTAATAAGAATCATTTCAATTATGTGGTCATTGGAAGGAAAACAAAGGAATCACCTCTTAGACCACTTTCCTGCTGTAATCATCATGCTTAGAGTTGAGGTCTTCAATAAAGTAGCATCTAAAATACTGATCTGGTATATTTCTTTGGGATTTATAACATACCTCATCAATATGTGAATGAAATAAAAATGAAGTGTGTTCTTTGTTGTATGGTGGGTCCCCATAATCATAGTATATGCAGTGGAACCAATTGCTCTAAGCAAGATGAAGCAGCTACAATTACCGGAACATTTCTGATGTAACCAAGCCAGCCAAAATGTTACCTGACACCACGTGGATGAGATTGAATGCAGCAGCCAGGGATTCAGTCCACTCCTCCACGAAGCTGAAGAAGAGCCGGTCAATGTGGAATGGGGCCCAACAGAGAGCAAACACTAAGACCAAGACAACTGGAAAAGGATGATGAATGAGAGAGCAAAAGACAGTCAAAGCAAGGATAGGTATGCAATGCCCAATCTGAGTCCATCCATTCCCTCTAACATTCCTCCCCCCATCTTTCTTTTTTTTTTTTTTTTCATAAATCTTTTTTTTTTTTTTTTAAGGTTTTACTTATTTGACAGAGATCACAAGTAGGCAGAGAGGCAGGCAGAGAGAGGGGGGGAGGCAGGGTCCCTGCCAAGTAGAGAGCCCGATGCGGGGCTCGATCCCGGGACCCTGAGATCATGACCTGAGCCGAAGGCAGAGGCGTTCACCCACTGAGCTACCCAGGTGCCCCACCCCCCATCTTTCTTAAGCTGTCGTTATAATTGACCATCTAGATCTTAAGGAACCTTTACATAGAATATTTGCACATGAGAATGAATTATATAGGATTTAGGATCAGTTTTCCATATGGTTGTACAAGATTTCTTCTGTAATTTAAATGTACTTTGGAACACTTAAAATAGTATTGCCTTTATTCAAAGTTCTGAAAACATTTTATTGTGGAAAATATGTTACAAGAAGATTGTTGAAACCACGTAAATATATAGAAATATATATTTCTATATAGAAATACAGTGATTAGGCTCAAGCAATTGGTGTTTTTTAAAGTCATAGATTAATAACAAACTATTAATGTAGGATGTAGTATTAATGTAGGATGTAATAAAATGTTGTATGGTTTTATCTTGTTGCTCTGGAAATAATTAGAAACGTCTGTGAATTCAGTCATTCTGTAAGGGGTGGGAGGGACAGAAAGAAAGAGAAGAATCATGAGCATAATATTGCTTTATAAGCATCTTTTCATTGGGATGGGGATATGTCTATTATATTATAACTTTTTAGAATACAAATTTCCTTCCAATTTCTTCTTTTTTCTTCTGAAATAATTATAGATGCACAGAAATATACTATTGCCCAGTTTTTTATTTTCAGCTCCCAAGGCAGATATTAGTGCTACCATAGTTTCTCTTTGGGGCATTCAGTCTTCACCAATATAAATAAGTATTTTTTTTTTCTCTTCTGAAGTTATAAAATACTTTTATTTCCCAAGACATGATGCTTGAAATTTGCCTCAGAACAATTTTGTAGGGGCTAAGGGAGAGATAGGAATATAGATGAAACAAAATTAGCTATGAATGATTGAAGCGGGGTGATGGGTACATACATGGGTGTTTATTTTACAATTCTCTGAATTTGTGAGCACAATTGAAGTTTCCATAGTAAATGGTACATATATTTCCTGTTGGCAGTAACATATTCAGAGTAAGTGGTCTGTCTGTGTGGTGTAGTTCCAAGAATATCTGAAAGATTCTTCTGAATTCACCCCCCAGGGTAAAGTCCCTAATCTGCTTTAACTAAAAACACTAATTAAATTTTTACCTAAGGGAATAGTAGTATACTGCCTACTGTTCCCTTTAGTTAAAAATTTAATTAGTGTTGGCCCTGGGTGGGGTCAACAGGTTAAGTGTCCAACTCTTGATTTCAGCTCAGATTGTGATCTCGGGGTCAGGAGGTTGAGCCCCTCATCACTCAGCAGGGAATCTGTTCTGGATTATTTCTCTCTCTCCTCCCTCCCTCCCCCACCACCATGCTCTCTTTCTCTCTCAAATAAATAAATAAATCTTTTTTAAAAATGTAGTTACTGTTAAAATTGAACACTCTGCCCCCCAAAGACAAATAAATTCTTTACTGTGTATTTTGTCGCTGTGACTTGAATGTGAGTGCACTTCAGGTCTTTTTGTGAGAGCAGATTTTGATCAAGGAAAAAGGGGGAGGGGGAGATAATGAAGACAGGAGATTTCTCAATAGGGAAAGTCAAATGCCAACAGGGGCTAAGCAATTTCCAGGAAGATGACTATTAGACAAACTTTAGTGACTTCACAGTTTTTTTTGTTCATAAACCCCACATAGTTATAGTGAGTGCTTTATATGAATATTAGCCTGAAGGATTTGTTTCTTCCAAACCTTAGGTTTTGACTTGGGAAATTTATTATGAATCTCCTTTTTCATCAATATCTCTCATACCCTAGTGTAGGATCATATATTTATAACATTCTTTTGGGAGACTGTTGATCAGTTCCTGGATTTTAAAACATCTTCTCTATGCGAAAGAGTGTACTGTTTTGTATAAAATGATACAATGTGATAGGCAGGCTGATGGCTTAGTTACTCTTGACCAGATGTTCTTAAATGTGGAATTAAGGGATCCCAGGGAGTCCAAGGATGGGTGTCAGGAGGCACAGGATCCCCTGAAATGGATGCAAAATGTTTTGTGCATGTGTATTTGCACAGTTTCTAAGTGTAGAGTTCATAGATTTCATCATAGTTAAAAAAAAAAAAACCTCATAACTCAAAATAGGTTAAAAATCACCTACTCATTTTATTTTATTTTTAAGATTTATTTCCTTATTTTAGAGAGAGAGGCAGGGGAGGGGCAGAGGGGCAGAGAGAGAGAGAGAGAGAAAGACAGAGAGAGAGAGAATCCTCTCTGAGCACAGAGCCGACTAGGGCTCAATCTTAGGACCAGAGCCAAAACCAAGTGTCTGACCCTAAACTGACTGAGCCACCTAGCCCCGCCCCCGCCCCTCCCCCACCCCGCACCTGCTCATTTTAGAGAGGAAAAGAAATGCTCACAATCGCAGAGAGCAAGATTTGCAGAGTGAGATTTACTGAATACCCCACAGAGTGTATTCCAGTGATGCAATTTTGTGTATTGTTCGAGGGTTAAAAACTAAAATAGAAACAAGACAGACAGGTCCTAGGAGCTTGAGAAAACCAAGGTTTCGATGTTGTGGTTCAGGAATATTTTGATTCTGATCCCATCAGCACTTTCTCAGTACAAAATCCATGTCCTTTGCTTTCACAAACGAACCAACCAAGCCCCGAAAAAAGTGGAAGACTTACACAGCATTTTGGTGACGGATTTTCTGGCAGGTCTTTGAATATTTGCAGCCACTTCATCTGCCCCAAGGAGGTGGTCTTTCTTTAGCTGCAAGGTAAGTGGAAAAAGATACTGAGGGAAGGAAACATTGTTTCCTTATGACCAGATCCTGGAAGTGTTAACTCTAACACTCATTTTGCAGACAAAAATCTGGGACTTAAAGAACTGTAAGAATTTGTCAAATGTTTAATAAGTTGGAGGAGAAGTTGGGTTCAAGTCATCTAACTCAACTGGACCGATGGTTGTGGCTACATTACAAAGCTACCATGTATACCATGCTATTCTATAAAACCCTAGTTATGTAGCATATTAATAACTATTCCATAAAAAGTATGAAATCTAAAGTTGAAAAATGTTAGGTAGCCTTTTTCTTTCATTCATTGATTCATTCATTCAACAATGATTATTAGAATGGAATCCCTCTGCTATAGAGTAGGTAGACAGTAGAAAACAAAAATGGATATTATTTCTGTTTCATAAAGTTTATAGTTTTTATTGTGGGTCCTCTCAGATCCTTTAATGTGCTTGATGGACACTATGAACATCTTCATGGGGGTTTGTGTATCACCCTTCCCCCATCCCCACCTTCCACACACCATATCTCCTCACCCTCCCAGCTTCAAGGGAGACAGTGCTTCTTTGCCTCAACAATATTCCCTCTGACCCAGTCCTTTTCAGTGGAATACCTAGTACATCTTGAGGAGCACAATTTGGGAATATCTGTGTTACTAATATTAATGATAAAAGTGCATATGTTTCTGAGTTTAGATATTAAAGAATACTCATCCTGTTGTAAGATGTGGTGATCCTTGGAGAAGTTTCTAAAATTTCAAATATTAACACTGCCTGTGCATGCAATTTCCCCTACCCTGTTCAAGTCCCATCTACTCTAGAAGACTCTGGTGGCCACTGGAGCCCATTTTCCTCTCCTCCCTCTGAACTCCCATAGCACTGAAGATCTGCATCATTCACTTAGCTGTAGAATTTTCTTCTCTTTAATTCACATATTTTTAGTTTGGGGGGATATACAACCAGAGAAAGGAAGCTTTAGGGACCTTGATAAACTACTACCAAGTATCTAGAAGATTGTATAGTATATAGTTGTGACTGATTCTCTAACATTTATTCTCTTCTTCTCCTACTAGTGGTACCCTGATTTTCCTTTAGAGAATTTAGTCCTTCTGCATTGTTAGTCATTAATTTAGATGGAAATGATCCCATAACCTTCAATCACAGTGACTGCATAATTGGAATCAAAGAGATTTCAGATACTTGCTTGTACTTCTAGGAATGGAACTTTTAATTCTCTTTTATTGGGAGCCTTCTTGTTTTCTACATGTGAGTTCTGGAATACAAGAGCTATTTTTTCCCCCACCATGAGGGAAGTGCTTGGAGCCACCAATGGCCTACTGTGACGATCTTGAGGTTGAAATCAACAGTACAGAAAGAAGAACAAAGAAACAGAAATAAAGCTAGGTCTTTGAGAACATGGTGTGTTTTATGGAATTAATCTTCATCAAAAGCCAGCTCTACCTCTTAACTTTTCAGGTGTATACTTCCTATCATATGTTACCAGATTGAGCTGGGGTTCCTTCCTTAACACTGTAGAAAGTTCTGAAACACTGATCGAGGGCACTAGGTGGAAGGAAAGTTCAACTTACTCTATATAATCTTAGGTAGATTAGGATCAGTTTATTGGAAGATATATTCCAATTCAAGATTATAAAAAGAGAGAGATTGGTGTGGTTATGTGCAACAGTAGAACAAACTTCTCTAATCAGTGAGGTTTCTGGACTGGATGGCATTTTTACAGAATACTTTAGAGAAGGTATTTAAAATCAAATAAGACTTGGACACGAGGGTCATTCAAAGTTGCCTCCAAAGCTCAACAAAGGAATATTCTGTCTCTAACAAACACGTAAGCTCCTAAAAATCAGGTAGCTCGTAGGACCTCATGAGCCCTGAAGCATCCACTTGGATGATTAACAAAGCTGACCATCTGTCTCTGAATATATTGATGCTCTCAACATACACCTGTGTCTTCACAAGGTGAGGGATTAAATTTCCTGTGAGATTTGACCCTTCAGAGGTCACCTAGAACTTAGAAAGAAAGAAGGAAAATACTGTGCAGTTATTAGGAATAGATGGGAGGAAAGTGAAGATAAGAGGTTATAAACTTAATATAAACTTATATACAAATATAAACTTATAAACAAAATAATACGGGTAGAGCATGCATCTCAGTGTCTGGCACGTGATACTCAGTAAGTTATATATTACTATTGTCATTCTGATTTTTGTCCTCTTACTTGAAAGACATCATAAAAACTGAATTTGGGGGGCACCTGGGTGGCTCAGTGGGTTAAAGCCTCTGCTTTTGGCTCAGGTCATGATCTCAGGGTCCTGGGATCGAGCCCCGCATCGGGCGCTCTACTCAGTGGAGAGCCTGCTTCCTCTCTCTCTCTCTCTGCCTGCCTCTCTCCCTACTTGTGATCTAAATCTTAAAAAAAAAAAAAAAAAAAAAAAAAAAAAAAACACTGAATTTTGATGAAACAGGGTTATTTACTTATATCTGTGGGTCCACTCATGGATTACTGAGTCCCTTCCAGAAATTCTCCTCATGGCGCTGCTCACCCATAAGCAACACTTGTTTGAGACAAAGAAGCAGCCAGAAGCAGAGACAAACAAAACAAAAACAAAAACAAAAAACCCTGCCTTGTTGTTAAGGTAAGAGTAATAAATCAAAGTGCAAATCTTACTAACTCATCGTCAATTAAATCTACTGAAGGTTCCAATTGTTTCATACCATTTTTAAAAATTTGTCACTGTTACAAGATACTTATCCCAGTATTTGATTTCAGCCCATAATTAAGAACAATGAAAAAGTACTGGGATCTCTTATCCCTTCTGTGGGTGGGTTTAACAGTTTTCTTTGGTAATTTCTCTACTTCAAGAAACAATTTCCTTAAATCAAACATAAAGTGAACAGTTCATACAATTCTTTCATGAACAGGCTTTCTGTACAGTGTAGCTTGCAATGAGAAGAAAATTATAAATGTGTTAATCATTGCTTACTTTTCAGCTCCTGTAGGTTTTAGTAATAAAACTAGCCAGAGAGAAAGAGTGAAAAACTGAGTATTTATGCATCATATACATTATTTCAACAGAATCTGAAGGAGGCAATATAGTAGAACAGAATCCGAACAATTTGTCTAACCAACATTTGATACTGCTTTATGTTTGGACCCTTTTATTTCCCTTCAGATGTTTAGCAAAATAGATATTCAACCACTAAGTGTTCTATCCACTTCTGAACTTCCACTTTAAAAGTGAAGATACAGGGGCGCCTGGGTGGCTCAGTGGGTTAAGCCTCTGCCTTCAGCTCAGGTCATGATCTCAGGGTCCTGGGATCGAGCCCCACATCAGGCTCTCTGCTTAGTGGGGAGCCTGCTTCCCCCTCTCTCTCTGCCTACTTGTGATCTCTCTCTCTGTCAAATAAGTAAATAAAATCTTAAAAAAAAAAAGTGAAGATATAAAACGAGTGAAAAATTATAGTCACTGTATAGGAAGCTCAGAGGCCTTCCTATCCCACACTCCTTAGCTGAGTTAGATAAAAGGTGAGGGGCGAGGTCAATGGAGCTGACTCAGGTTGATATATTATGCTGATCAGTTGTTCATATGATTATAATCATTCCAGCAGATGTTCATTTATGTAGTGTGTGGAGACTAAGCTTCAGAATACCAAAATATAATCCTAGCTGTTGTGTAAATATTTCTACAATCTGAATGAAATCTGTTTATTTGGAAAAAAATGAGTGCAACTCTGTTTGGCATGGCTGGATTCTGCTGCAATTCATAATCCATCTTCTTCAATAAGTGTTAATGCTGCATGCAGAATTACAACTACTAGATGAGAGCTCCAAAAGAACTTCCTCTCAGAGAGAAGGAAGTTCTGGGGTTGTCTGTTTTCTATCTCTAACACGTTCTAATCTTGGAGAGCATCTCAGTGGCTACTCATGTCCTGGATGCTCACCTTTGAGCACATATATGGCCCCCCCTCCTTCTTCTTTGGTCCTGAGGTTTCATCAGGCTTAGTTTTTTGTTGTTGTTGTTTTGTTTTGTTTTTTCTCTTTCCTTCTTTCTTTTTTCTTTTTTTCTTTTTCTTTTTCTTTTTCTTTTCTTTTTTTTTTTTTTTTTTGGCCTTCTGAAGGCAGTGAGTGCCAAAGTCAAAGTCAATCATAACTTTAGATTTGCCAAGGGAGCCAATAACTTAATAATCATCAGATTTGCTTAGTCTCTTTTAAATCTCTTAAATCAAAAAGCTCTTTAAAATAATGTTTCTAATTCTCTTGCTTTTGAAGGTTGAAAAGCTGAAGTCCAGCAATGAATGAAATAATTTAACTTCATTCACTCATTCATTCATTAATTCATTCATTCAGCTTACAGGCTAGTTGGAGAAAAATAAATTAAGGAACCCACAAATATAGAATTATAAGTTGTAAGAAATGCAGTGAAGGAAAATCACCAGGAATCATAGCACATACACAGGGACCAGGTACAGCTAGAGAGTCAGGGAGAGCTTCACTGAGAAAGTGTGGATGAAGTATGATTGAAAGGATAAGTTAGAGTTAGAAAAGCAAAAGGGATTGTGATGGTCAACAGTAGGAACAATTCAGGCAATGATATAGCAAAAGGTACAACGTGTGCAAAGACCCTGAGGCCAATGCCATAGACTAGGACCTATTTCTCCTGACTCTTAGTCTACAGATCTTTAAATTCCTCTAGCAGTGACTTACTAAGCAGATAATTCCTTCCGTGGTGTCCTCTGGGTAACAGTTTATCCTTCCTAAGAACAGGAATTTTATATGTTGCACTATACACATAAAGCAAACTAGGTAGTTTCTAAGCTGTTTTCTGAGCTGTCCCTTAGCTCCTAATAAAAGGTGGCTATAGGTTCATGACAATAAAACAAAGTGAAACACAAAGTAATTGGTTGGGGGTAGGGGATGCATGTTTCCTACTCCAAGTTAAATGCTTCTTCCAAATTAACCCAAGATAAATGATTGTTTGGTGTTGGACAAAATGGTATTGGTCAGTTTGGGGTAGAGATTTCTCATAGGGCTCTTGATATTTGGAATCATGCAGAAGTCCTTTTCCTCCAGTGATATATACACAGGGCATTCTAAGACACTGCAAGCTAGT
The DNA here is from genome assembly GCF_963455335.1 of Martes martes. NCBI lineage: Eukaryota > Metazoa > Chordata > Mammalia > Carnivora > Mustelidae > Martes > Martes martes. The sequence goes on along the minus strand of NC_137892.1, from coordinate 122,534,282 downwards.
CTGGGGTGACATGTGTCTCTCAATGTAGAGGGGCCAGCCCTCCAAGAGGAGATTGGCAAAACTCTCTGCCTGATTAAATTTACTCCTTCGTCCAGACATCTGTGGTTCTTGGAACTTGTTCTTCCTACTTGGATTCTGCTGCTCACCTTAGGTACAGCAGATATGGAAAAGGACCATTGTGGGGCACTCATTTCTGATATTCACCTTTTTCTGAGGTGGGAGTACATTAATTGACATAGAATACATGGTAGCAGAGCCATCTTGAAGCAGATGATATGAATGTGATATTTGCTTTGTTTTCCCTTCATTTATAATTCACATTGCTCCTGCTCACAGATATTTTATTTCTTTTTTTAAGTTATCACAGACTGTTAGAGCTATCAGGAGCCTTAGGTATGATCTAATGTGACCTTTTCATTTTATAAATGTGAAAAGTAACGCCAGGAGAGAATTGTGTGGCTTGCCTAAAAGTGTATTTTATGTGAGCTTTCGACCTGGGACTCTAAATGGTCCCAAGACTGTTTCCTACACAAGCTGCCTCCTTAAATGGGCATAAAGCTGTCACAGTTAGGTTTCATCTCTATGAATTTGGATGCAGACTATACCAGGAGAGGAATTATATAGATGCACTACTGTCTCACCAAAAGTAGTTTCTCTCAGCTAATTTAGATCCTAAAAAAAGGGGGGGAAATCAGTTTACTGTCATGAGTACAGGAACCTCTAATTATTAGGTATATTACAAACTAAGTGATAATTTTTTATTCATCTCAGCTGTCATTTATTCCCATTTTCTTCTACTCTAATGTGCTCTGTTCACATCCTATCCCTCAATTTCCACCTGGTCAAGAGAAATCCAGGTTGGTCCCCCTCAAGCCATATTTTTGCATTTTAGCCTGATAGTTCAACCAAAGTGTCAAAGCAACCATAAGGGACAGTCTGACTTTAAAACTGTAAGTCTGTCTTGGAGTAGAAGACAGGCAGAGACGGCTTATGTTATACTCTGACCAAGTTGGTCCAGAGGAAAATTTCAATACAGGCAGTAGATGGGGGCTGGAGACAACAAGCTGTGGAATGTTCCCTCCGGGGTGGCCACCTTGCACTGTTTAAAACGAGGCTCCACCTCAGACCTACTGAATCAGAATTTCCCAGGGGCAGGGGTCTGCACATTGATTCCCAGAGTAAGATTTCTAGGTGATTGGTAGGAACTCCTAGATTTGAAAACCACAGGCATAAAGGAAGAGTAATGCAAGGTGACTTAAAAGAAGTGGTTTATAGTTGTGGTAGGATTTGCCTAATTTTGAGGCTAGTCCTTTAACTTCTGCTTCCCCTCTCAGCTCATTCTATTTTTCTCTATACCTCCTTCCAATTCTGAATTTTTCCAGTTCTCAGTTTTTCCTCTGAACTTTGAATCAGTGAGAGAAGGGATGCTATCCTAAGCCAGCGAGCTTGGATACTCACTTTGAGCCCCATGAGGTAGTAGAGGACACTGATGACAATCATGGGGAGGATGTAGAAGAGGAAGGAAGTGACCTGGATGATGAAATTGTAGATCCATATGGGCTTGATGACTGCACAGGTGGCAGAGCCTGGGACCAAGGACCCATTGGGGAAGTAGTGGACCTTGATGCCATGAATGCTGGTGTTGGGCAGAGAGAAGAGAACAGAGAAGCCCCAGACGATGCCGAGGATCCTGAGAGCCCGCCGCCTCGTGCACTTCATCTTGGCGCGGAACGGGTGGAGGATGGCCACGTAGCGCTCCACGCTCACGGTGGTGACGCTGAGGATGGAGGCAAAGCACACCGTCTCAAAGAGGGCCGTCTTGAAGTAGCAGCCCACGGGCCCAAACAGGAAGGGGTAGTTGCGCCACATCTCGTAGACTTCCAGGGGCATCCCAAGGAGCAGGACCAAGAGGTCGGAGACAGCCAAGCTGAAGAGGTAGTAGTTGGTGGGTGTCTTCATAGTCTGGTGCCGAAGAATCACCAGGCACACCAGGAAATTGCCAACGACCCCCACTATAAAAATCAGGGCATACACTGCAGTCACTGGGAAGAAGAAGTGGCTGCGGGGAGGCCCGTAGAGGAAGGCCAGATAGTCCTCGCTGCTGTTCAGGTATTTCTCGGATGGGTCTTCCAGTTCCCGCTGGTGGATCCAGGAATCATTCTTGTGTTTTTCCATCAGTGACATTAAAATGCAAGACCTGAGACTCCTCTGATAATCAGCGTGTGTCCCAGGCTGAGCTAGAAAAGAAAGAGAAAGCAGGCAGGAAAGCACAGACTCTGGGGAAAGAGGGTGGGAGAGCGTGAGCACTTCAGTGAGGTTGGGCTGTTCAGACCCGGATCCCTTTTGAAGAGCTAGAGACCCCGCCCCTCCACAAGCTGTGGCCCAATGAGTGTGTCAGATGCTCAGCAAGAGGAAGGCTGGGTCTGCGAGCTGGCTTGGAAGCAGGGAGCTGGAGAGGAGAGGGAGGCATTGCTCTGAATTGAAGGAGCAGGGGGAAACAGCTGACACAAACAGGGATACTCTACCTTGAATAAGCCGTGGGCATTTTGAGCAGTGCATTTTGCAGAGTCCTGGGAATCTGGGTGGAAATGCAAATGAAAGTTGCAGGGTCTTGGGCAGGAGAGTACAAGTTTCCATTGATCCTCCTCACTTGCACAGCATGAAAAAAAGGGAGATCAATAGATTTCTCAAGTTCTCTTGTTCCGTTGGAAATTCAGGGCTCACTGGGGAAAGCATGATCAATGTGACTTTTTCGGTTCAACTGTAGCCACAATAGAATCCAAAGCCTGAAAGAACACGTGCACATCATCTAGCCCTGCCTGCTGTCTGTCACTTCAGTGTCTTTGGGCAGTGCCTTGCTATCCTAAAAGGCACTGGGGTTTAGAATCAGTCCCATCCGTAGAACTCCTGTAAGACATTGGGAATGTCACTCAAACTCTGCCAGCCTCATTTCCTTATCTGTAAATTGTAGATTCATTCACTCTATTTCATTCAACAAATGGTTCTTGAGGATTTACCATGTACCAGGCAATGTTCTAGGCTTTGTAGAAGCATCAGTGAACAAACCAGACAAAAATCTCTGTCACTTGGTGTTTTTATTACAATAGGGAATTCTGAAAATATATAAGCAGACTAGTAAATTAATAATATGATTAAAGATAATAATTTGTGTTGTGAGGGAAAAAGGTACGGGATGATACAAATGTAAGGCTGGAGGTGTTCTTTTATCAAGAGTGGTCAAAGAAATCTTACATCAGGAGATGTTATTTGGGCTGAGGTCTGAGTGATGAAAAGTCAGTCATAATGGAGCTAAGGGAAGTGCATTCCCAGCAAAAGTAATAGCCAGTGCAAAAGTCCTGAGGTAGTCACAAGCCTGATGCATTTCAGAAACGTCAGGAAGACAAATGTAGATGGGACTTAATGAGTGGACAGGAGGATGTGAGTGATTAGCTTGAAGTGACTGGCGGGGACCAGATCATGTAAATTTTTCTAGGACAATATAGAGTTTCAGTCTGATTCAGACTGCAGAGAGAAATCTTTGGAAAGTTTTGAGCAGAATTAAGAAGGGTGAAGTTTTAATAGGCAGGAGGCTGGTGTAATAATCTAAGAAATAATAATGGCTTGGATTATGGCTTGGATTACTATGGTACCAGTAGATTTGGGAGATATCTGAGTTTGGGATTATTTTTACAAGGTATGGTACCATATATGGTTGTTGAAAAGATTAAATGAGAGTAGTTATATTAAACCATCTTATACTTAAGAGATGCTCACCAAATGTTATTTCCCCTTTTATTTTTAAATTGAATGATAAAACTAAGACTAAAGAGGTCAAGAGGTCAAGTCCAAAAATAATCTCTTGGTCAAGATGGGGCAGTTTATGCTGCTCTAAGAGATGATATCTCCGTAGTTTAAAACAGTAAAGATTTATTTCTCACTCACACTACAGATTTATCATTGGCCAGCTGGAGGGTCTGTCCCGTACTGTACTCACTCTAGGATCCAGGCTGGGGAAGATACACAATATATGGGACAACAAATTAAAGAGTCAAAGGCATCTCTCTATTGTGACAGGGGAGGTTTAATCAAATAGAACGGTGTCTAGTAAGGGATGTGTAAGAGATTGGTGCGGGGAAATGATGTAGAAGGGATAAAGGGTGTGGACTCTAGTGCAGGCTTGGGGTCCACATCCTGAGCATGACTCCTACTTGCTGAGTAACCATGAGGAACTTATTTAACCTCTGTGAGTCTCAGTTACCCCATCAGCAAATGAATAAATTAGCAATACTGCCTTATAGGATTGTTAGTAGAGTGAAATAGCTTCTGATGAAATGTTCAAGACATATTATTTAAAATAGAATAGCATTTTAGATAAGGATTTAATAGTAAGATATGTAGTAAAATAATAATTTAATAATAGAAATGTATTTTTATTAGGGTCAAAAAGACTTGCAAGATTTAAAAACTGGAGATATGATTGGGAGTGTTTATGTGAAAAGGACTTCTCAGTTGTTGTTGTTGTTGTTGTTGTTTTAAAGATTTTATTTATTCGACAGAGAGAGACACAGTGAGAGAGGGAACCCAAGCAGGGGGAGTAGGAGAGGGAGAAGCAGAATTCCCGCTGAGCAGAGAGCCCTATGCCGTGCTCAATCTCAGGACCCTGGAATCATGACGTGAGCCGAAGGCAGACGCTTAATGACTGAGCCACCCAGGCATGCTGACTTCTCAGTTTTAATGAACCGTTAGTACAGGAGAGCAAGTCAAAGTAGCTGATAAGAAAGTATATGCACGTCTATTCCCCAGATCACCTGGGTCTGGATCTGCACTTTTTAGCTAAGTGAAGACAGTGAGATTGATCAGGGGGTTCAGTATCATGAAGACAGGATGAAGGTTGGGAATGTTTTGCCTGAAGAAGACTCAGAAGAGTAAAGTGGGATATGAGGGTCACTGTCAAATATCTGACAATATGTTTGGATGACATCTAAGGAGAGAGGGGGAAGCTCATGTGTAGAAAACCCAAGGAACCCACAATAGGGGGGTGAATTCCTGTGGAATTTCCTGATAATCAAACAGAAAACCTTTCACCTGAGTGAAAAGAAGCTTAGGATTTATCCACCGGTTCCTGTCCTATTGTTTGAAGGTTGCTCCTCGGGACAGTAACCCCCCTCCATCTCTAAACTGGGAGCTGAACAAGCTCCCATGTTGTCAGAGAAGGTTATGGGATAGAAAAACAGAAATGTAGCATGAACTTATGGCGCAACTCTACCAGCAGAGGTGAAGTCTGAACATGCATTGGGTTACTCTTGGTAGCTGAGGCTTAAATCAGGTGGGCTAAGGGGATGTGGCGTGAGGGTACCAGTAGCATCAGGAAATCGGAGAGGGAGACAAACCAGGAGACACTGTGGACTCTGAGAAACAAACTGAGGGTTTTAGAGGGGAGGAGGGTGGGTGGGCCTGGTGGTGGGTATTAAGGAGGGCACGTATTGCATGGAGCACTGGGTATGGTGCATAAACAATGATTTTTGGAACACTGAAGAAAATAACATAGAATAAAAAATAAAAATAAAAAATATACCATAGCTGACATTTGTTGAACAATTATTCTTCCCAGGCACTACTTGAAGCATCTTACATGTATTAGGATATGTAATCTTTACAATAATCCTGTGAGGTAGGATCTCTTTTCATCTTTGCATTACAGGTGATGAAACAAAGCCCAACGGTGTGCACGTTGGCTGATTTATAAAAGAGAAAGGAGAAGAGATCCTTGATTAGAGTAATTTTCACAGACACCTCTCTGGATTCACAATTTCCCAGAAAGTCAGTGGGATCTTCTGTGGCAGGAGAGGTCATGTATCTAGGAAGAGAATCATGATGGCTGTTGATTTCTTTCAAAGCTCTTTGATGGAAATAGAATGAAGTTTCCACTTCTGTCTCGATGACTTATATTTACTGGAAACAGAGAATGACTAGGGTGCTTAAACCACCAGCAGGTGGAGACTTTAGTAATTACATCTTTATGAACATAGGTACCTGAGCAGCATCCAGAATAGACAATTTTCTCTGCAGATCAGAATGTGACTCAGAGAAAGTCAGCACCTGACAATACGGCATGTTTTCAAGGGAGATGAAAGCCCCCATTGGCTAAAAGTCCTGCCCCAATGATGTTTAAAATCTCACTCCTTTAAGCTTCTCTCCTTTCTGAGGGCAAAATATCATCATCTTCGTCATCATTAGCAGTGGTAGCAGTGCCAACTTCCATGATCGAGTGTTAACTGTGTGCCAGGAATCATCTAAGTGCTTGTTGATTTGCACACTGGTTTCCATACATGGAGAGCAAGGAGAGACTGAAGAATGAGGCAGAACATTCCAGATTGGTAGGTGGCACGTATGTACAAGTCTTGTCATGGGTGCCTACAAGACAAATAGATTTCTGCCCTTGCCTTCCAGAATCTTAAAAGTTTATAGAGGGGCCTTCACTGGGTTCAGTGACGTATGCTGTCTAGATGTCTCAGTGCCTTCCTCTCTCAGTGTTGTGCTCTCAGAACAGCTGCCAATGTGGAGATGGTGGGCAGAACATATATTCCGAGGACAGTAGAGGGGGTAAGGAGCCTCTAATTACCTGGGTTCCAGCTCATGGGTCAACTGGTGGTCACATTCTCTTGACGACCTCTTCCAATAGCACTTTATTTGAATTCTCTAATACAATCCTTGAAAAAACCCATTGGGTAGGTATTTTTATTATTCTTCTTTCACTGATGAGAAAATCCAGGATTTAGAAAGGTTAGATGCCCCACAAACTCACATAGTTAATTATTATCAATTCCAGGAAACAGACTATCCTGTTTGGGTAGTTTGGAACCTATTTGGATCCAAGCAGACTTGACCCTTTGCTATTTCAGTGCAAGGATTTTGCCCCAAATCATGACTCAGAATTACCATGTAACAAATTTCATTTTATTCTCATATGAATTTCTGGGCCTTGTATTTCAGGGATATCTACTTTTAAATAGAGTGTTCCTGTGGACACAATATATTCACCCAAAGGTCAGTTCATAGCTGACAGGCATGCACTCAATTCTGGGAATCGTGTTTTAGGGGACTCCTTATTTAAGTTAAAAAATAAAATTTCATGCATCCAAGTCAATAGAACCTGTCAAAATGCTTTTACATAGAAGCACATCCATATTGTTCTGGTATAAATTAGTTCACAGAATAAAATAAGTGGCAGTTTGCCATATTTAGTGCTATTTATATAAAGGGTTACTTGCAGATGGCACCATTCAGCATGCCAGCCACTGTAGAAGGTGTTTTGAATAAAAATAATCAGAGGTTTTTTTGCGGTCCATTTGGAGAGACAGACTAATTCACTAATAAATAATATAAAATCATAGCAGCGTTACACAAAAGAGATACTTTGTAAATAAAGCTACATGATGTGATCTGGTTCTGAGATCTGAGAGATAAGAAGAAACTAATATGAAGTTTTACGGATGGAGGTTGGGAGAAGAGCATTCCAAGCAAAGCAAAAAACATGTGCAAATACCCTGAGGTGGTGGAGTGAGTCCACTATGAGGGGGAGTCTAGGAGGTGTGTGGGGCATATTGTGAGATGGAGACCATGCAGGGACCTGTAGGCCACATCGAGGGCTTTGTTTGTTCCTTTTGCTATTAAAAAAGCCGATGAAACATATCTTCTAAATAGGACAGAATCCTCAGGAAGATCTTTTTTGGCTACAGTGAAGAAATGGTTGGAAGTAGAGAAGATGAGGGGATACAGGCTGTTTCATTAACCCAAGTAAGAGGTGACGGTCACCTGGGTTCAGATGGTGGCAGTGGAGGTGGTGGGAGGAGATAGAGGTAGGGGATATGGTCAACAGGACTACGAGCGCTCAGGCCTGTTACTTCCTGACTATGTGACCTTGAGAAATTCTGGACTTTGCTGAGTCATAGTTTCTACCTCCGTGAAAATTGAAACAATAGCAATATTTACTAAAAGGATCTAGGAGTTCACCTGTGTGCCTGGCATATGGAAGTGCTCACTAAGGGATAGCTATTATTTGTACTCCTGATGGAAGGAGTCCTCATAGTAGTTATGGTAGTGCTATCAAATGTAGGATAAAGGATACATGACTAAAATGAAAATATTTCCAATAACTGGATTCATATAAGTAGAGATCCTGGGTCAAAGAGAAATGATTAAAAAGAAATATATATTTTTAAGTATAAATATATATTTTTTGGTAACTCCCCCTTTTTTTAAAGATATAATTTATTTATTTAACACACAGAGAGAGAGAGAGAGAGAGAGAGAGAGATTGAGATCACAAGTAGGCAGAGAGGCAGGCAGAGAGAGAGGGGGAAGCAGGCTCCCCGCTGAGCAGGGGGCCTGATGTGGGGCTTAATCCCAGAATCCTGAGATCATGACCTGAGCCAAAGGCAGAGGCTTTAACCCACTGAGCCACCCAGGTGCCCTGGTAATTCCCCTTTTTAAACCTGTGTTAGAGACATAAAAAAATTAAACACATCTTTCACTTTCTAGTTTTCCAAAAAAGGCTATTTAAACTTACAGTTCCTCTGTGGTGACAGAGCATATGGGTGCCCCCAAAACCTTGCCAACACTAGACATTAGCAAAGTTTCCTTTTTGGGGTATAGTATTTTTTTATTTGGGTTTAAGATAGATGACACTTTTAATGTTTAATGGTCATTTCCATTTTTTTCTTTGAAATGCCTTTTCACACAGTTTGCCTAATTAAATAATAAACAGCGAACTAGACTTTTGCAAATACCACAGAAACAGACACTAAAGGATGACACCCTAGTAAATTGTTGGAATCTTGTGAAGAGTTTGATGAAGGCAACCAAATAGTAAGGATATTAGAAATCATAAAAGTGGTGGCACAAAATCCCAGGAAAGATTTGGCTTTGGGGAGCGAGTGCTTTGGTAGGGTACAAGGATTAGAACAGTTTGCACATCTCTAAGAGATTGTCATGTGGAAGATGGATTAAATGTTTCCCATGTAGCTTCTTTGAGCCAGGTAAAGATGCTACAAACAGTGAATATGGAGTTAAAATCATGAGATTTCTTTTTTTTTTTTAAGATTTTATTTATTTATTTGACAGAGAGAGAGATCACAAGTGGGCAAAGAGGCAGGCAGAGGGAGAGGGGGAAGCAGGCTCCCCATTGAGCAGAGAGCCTGATGCGGGACTCAATCCCAGGACCCTGGGATCATGACCCAAGCAGAAGGCAGAGGCTTAACCCACTGAGCCACCCAGGTGCCCTTAAAACAGTGAGATTTCTAACGTTTTTTTGAATTCTCTGAAGAAAAATAAAGGAAGCTCTGTGAGAGGTAGGGACCCCTTCACAGGGAAGATATTTAGGGAGACTGGAGACCTTTCAGAGTTGCTAGAAAGCATTATAAGTCAGACAAAGATGAATGAACTTTTCACTACTCAGTGTTCCCCATAGACCAGCAGCATCAATTTTATCTGGGAGCTTATTAGAAAGGCATAATTTAGGGCCCAACCCAGGCCTCCTGGGTTGAGTGTGCATTTTAGAAGGACTCCCAGGAGATTTGTTTGTACATTAAAGTATGAAAATCACTGGACTAACTGTCCTCTCTAGTTGTCTCTCAATCAGTAATCCTGTGAGTCTAGAAGGAATCGCCAAGTGGAGGGAACTGGGTGTGGTGTGAGGACCCTGGGGGGAGATGCTGGATGAGTTGGCAAGCCTTTTAAGGTTTTTCCAACTACTCCAGCCATTCCTACATCAAGTTCACAACAGTACCTGGGGTAACACCGGCAGAAGTAGGCATTGCTTCATACAGAGTGAATTTTGAGCCGTTGACTCTCTGAGCTAGAAGAAACCCAGGGATTATGATTGCAGTGACTTGCCTCAGGTTTTAATAAAAATGGATAACTATTTTATACTTTAATTTTTAATCAGATTTGCTCTTTCCCTAGCTTGCTATCTCTGTCCCTCTCTCTCCTTCTCCTCTTGCCACCTCAGACACACATGCACACACACAGGTGCGTGCATTTGTATGCACTTCTTAATTTAAACAGCCGGTTTTTAAATTAGTCTGGTAGCTGTTCTCAGGGCCAAACACCAAAATCAAGGAGAGGGAGAAAAGTAGCATCTCAGAAGGAGTCTTTTCCAGGAGTAGGAAAGCAGGCTATGAGGAGCAGTATGAGCAGCCGCTGGAGTTGGAAAGAGTATAAACCAAGAATGCCAGCACTCTTCAGAGTGATGTGTGCTCTTCATTAGTTCTTCCCTCGACTCTCCAGCTGAGGTTTGCCATCAGTTATTTCAGTAAAAAGGCTCGTGTCAAGATTTAGGTCAGATAAGAAAATGTGGGAAAAGGGGCGGTGGATGGAAGACCCAACATCAGCCGTTGGAAGACGTATCTGTAAGGCCCAGTTCTACCATCCAGGAGGACTACATTTGGTTTATGGGTCCTTGAGCAAGGTATTTTATATGTCTATACTTCAGTAGTGTTAAGCATAAAAAATATGGATTATTCCTGTTTCACTTACCGGGTATTTTGAGTTCCAGGAATACTTTGTAGTTTCCAAGAGATGTTTGTGGTTTCTTGTTGAGATCATCACTCTTCCCAATAAAGATGTCCAGATTAATTGTGGCCGGCAGGATGCTGTTTTACTTATTCACTCTTCCACTTGTGTGGCTAGCACAGTGCTGCTGCATACAAAGCATAAAGAGTAGTTAATTGAGTTGTGCAAATGGGTAGGTATATATAAGTGCAGGAAAGAAGGAGGAGGGGAGAAAAATGAAAAGGCAGCACGTTTGATGCTTAAGGGACATTAGAGTCTTGTTTGTGATAATCAGGTGTCCCGCAGTTTCTTTCTGGTCACCAGGGCTGATGTTTCTTTCACAGGTTTTGCATTTTAGTGATGGCACTAAACTGGTTAATGGTGTAGTGAGAAGAACTAAGTTTCTGTGTTCATGGTCATGCAGACCTGAGTTTAATTTTGCAGCTTGAAATGGTATGGAGCTGGGCAAGTGAATTACCTGTCTAAGCACCAGTTTTATCAGTAAAGTGGCATTAATGTGTTCTAACTCGTTGGGATTGTTTTGAGGATTACATGGCAAAATGGGTGTAGAGTTTGGCACAGTGTTTGGCATACAGTAAGCGTTTAATAAATGCTATTTTCTTTCACTAGGAATTTAAGGAGGTTGATCTAATAAAAAGCTTTAATCAATGGCTGGTATGATGGCACATGGTGGGCATTCAATAAATGATGTAAAGTAGAATCCATAAATGTGAGAGTGATTTTTGTCTTCAATCACATTTTGGTTGACGGTGATCTGTAAATTCAGGATTAATCTTTTACATCATTAAATTTTAGGTCTTTTTATCATTTGACTTAAAGTATTGATTATATTGAGATTTTTTTCTTTATTCTGATCTATGGTTAATTTTTATAAATGTTATATGAAAACTGGAAAAGAAGATACATTTTTGATGTCAGATGTAGTCTTACCTATATCTGTTAATTTCATCTTACAGACTATATCAGTTAAGTTTCTTTGATGAAGAACATTAATAACACTGTAGAATCAAACAAATAAATAAACACAACTTGCTTAGTTGTAGCAAATTGGATAATTAAAAAAACTAAAGGATGAGATAAACAGCTGGCCTCAAGCAGGACAGGAACTGTATTAGCTCTGGAGAGCCAAATGGGATATTCACGAGCAGCCTCTGATGCTTAATTCCTGCTACATTCCCTACTTTTGGATCTCTGTTTAAGACTCAGGTTCCTTGGGCCACCTGACTCAGGTTCCTTGGGCCACCTGACTGCCTCAGTCAGTTCAACGTGCAACTCTTGATTTCCACTCAGGTCATGACCTCAGGGTTGTGAGATCAAGCCCCATGTCAGGCTCTGTGCTGGATGTTGAGTCTGCTTTAGACTTTCCCTCTCCCTCTCCCCCACCCCCACTGAAAAAAAAAGAAAGAGTCAAATTCCTTTTTTTTTTTTTTTAAAGATTTTATTTATTTACTTGACAGACAGAGATCACAAGTAGGCAGAGAGGCAGGAAGAGAGAGGGGGAAGCAGGCTCCCTGCTGAGCAGAGAGCCAGATGCGGGGCTCGATCCCAGGACCCTGGGATCATGACCTGAGCCGAAGGCAGAGGCTTTAACCCACTGAGCCACCCAGGTGCCCCAAGAGTCAAATTCCTTAAAGAAAGAATGAGATTGGCTTAGCTTAAATTTCTTGCCTAATGCTGTGAATTACAGGGGAGGTCCACTCCCAACTAGAAGAAGGGAGGAGGAAACCAGACAGGTAATAACAATAGAGGTCCACTACCTGAATTGTGAAGGTAACATCTTTGTATCCTCATCTCAGTGGTTCTCTTTAATTTGCCAGATAAGGCCATAGATGTATTTAGGACTCAGAAAAATGGAATCATGATTAGCTACATAAAAGAACATGGCTACATCATGATTAGCTACATAAAAGAACATGGCTGGGCTTGGGTTCAAAGTACTGTCTTTCCATAGATTCTACAGAGAAAGAGTTATGGCTCTGCTCTTAATATTATTACCACTACTACCATTTGTCAAGTACTTTATTAATTTATTTATCATTAATTAATATTTAAGTTATAAGATAGTGTGCTAGGTACAATTCTGTCCCCATAGAATGTGGACTCTAGTGGCAAGACAGTCATTTAATCAAATAAACACTTAAGTTGATTAAATAAACACTAGTACAACTGGAGTAATTGTGGGGAAAGAGAAATACAGTGTGTGTGCTTGGAGAGTGTGTGTGGGGACTTGATCTTGTCTGGAAGGGTAAAGAAGTCTGAGTTGATGGTGACAATGGAGGGTGTATAGGAGTTATAGTTATATAGTATATATACTATAGTATACTATAGCTATAGTATAGGAGTTAACCAGGTGGCGGGAGCTCAGGGTTAGAATTTAGGTGATGAGATGAATATGAAAAGAGTCCGTGCCTAGCAGAAGCATGTTTTATCTGAGAAAACAAATGAAGGACCATGTGGCAAGGTGCAGAGAACAAGTAGGCATTAGGTATGAAAAGAACCTGAAAAGGACAGTACAGCCACCATTATGGACCTTCAGGGTCATTTTAAGTATTTAACACGTATTTTAAGTATTTTGTCATTTTAAGGCACCAGCTAACAGGGATATGAAGCTACTAAATTATAAGCATGGGAATGATATGACCAGGTTTACATTTTGAAACAGTATTGCAGCTGCTGTTTCAACAGATTTGAGGGGCTGAGAGTAGAAGTACAGTATATCGGGAAGTAATTGTAAGTGTCTATAAGACAATGAGGGTGGCTACACCAGTGTTATGGAGTAGAGATGAAGAAAACCGAAGAGATTTGAGATCTATTTGAAGAAGTAAAGCAAACTCAATGTTGAATTGGATATAGGAAGTGTAGGAGAGGAGAGTGACAACCATGATTCTAGGTTTTAGTTGGTATACTTGAATGGGTTACCCATCCGTTGAATCATTTATTGAATAGATGTTCATACATTCAATTGTACCAGTCAAAACCTAGGCCTAGTCAAAACCTAAGCATCAGTATAGGCCTGAGTTGAGGGGGAAAGATCATGAGTTTAATTTTAGATATGGGCTGACTTTGATAGGCCTTTGTGTTAGCTATGTGTAAAAATCCAGAGGATGTTGGATATAGGAGTCGAGAACTCATAGGGAGAACTTGATTGGTGCTAGAAGTATGTGAAACGTAGCTTATGGAAGATAATTAAAGCTCTTGGCATGGGTGAGGTTGACTAGGGAGAGAGTACAGATAAGAAATTCAGATTGGAATCTTGAGAAATTCCAACATATAGTAGAAAGATAGAACCTCCCCAAAGAGCATGAGAAAAGAAGAATAAAACCAAGACAAGGTCAAGAAGATCCTGTTCTTTAAGAAGTCAAGACAAAATCACTCATAACTTTATGAGAGGTATATAATTACAGTGATGGGGACATGCAGATTGCACTGATGTGGGGAGCTAGAAAGAAGTGAGGAAATTGAGGATTTATTAATAGGATTGTAGAAATTATTTTGGAAAGCTTGTCTGAGAAGGGGAAGAAGAGACATTGTAACTGGAAGGTAATTTTGAATTGAGGGGAAAATTGTGATTTTTAATGAAAGAGACTCATTTAAGAGCATAAAGGATTCCTCTGAAAGAGAGAGGAAGAGGAAAGAATGATGGGAAAGAGGGAGCGAAAGTGGGGGAGAGGAAGGTCATGGGGATGAATGAGTGCATATGACAGAGTGAGGGAACACTGTGGGTGTATGATTGCTGAGAAGGGGGTAAAGGAGCCTACAAATCTCAGCTGGTAGAGTTGGACTCAGATAAGAGAAAGCAACATCTCCTTTATTGTGAGAGATGGGAAGATGGTTTCTAGATTTTGTAACAGGAAGTGGAGGGACTCTGACCTTTGTCTGGTGACTTCCAGTTTCTTTGTAAAGTACGAGACCATGGTTTCTGCTGAGAATCATCAAAGAGGTGAGAGAGAGAGGGAGTTGGGATGGAGGAAAGGTCAGAGGTAGGGCTAGAAGTTTGAGGGGAGTGGAGATGATTTAATTGGGCTTATCAGGAAGTAGGAAACTGAGTTAATAAGAAAAAAATTATAAGATTACTAGAGGTGATATAAACCCATGTTAGTCTGGTCAGTAAGTTAGTCAACACACATTTATTGAATCAGGCATTGTTCTGACACTCAAGATAGAGTAGTGAATAAGAGGAACCTACTTATTAGTGACGGGGTGGTGGGTGATATAAGCTTCTATCCAGGCACCAGTTCCTATGAAGTGTAAGACTTTGTGCTTCATGGTAGGAATAGAAAGATGATGTAAGACCACTGGGTTTCCCCAAATGTACCCTCTCCATACAACACTGAAGACTTCCAGCTCTTCAATTCCTTCTTAGTTGCTGCAAATGAAGAAAAGACAGCCTTGGGCCCTGTGGAAAAATAACACTCCACAATCAGAGGTCTGCAACCATCAAATGAGTTTCCCTACACTGGCACAGTTAGCATGTGAGTGCAGAACATACATTTGGATGATCAAGGTGCTATTTATAGCAGATCATAAGGACCAAGCCTGATGAGAATGTCACAAATTATCTCAAAAATGTCTGTAACATTCAACTCCAAGTCTTAACAGAAGAACTGTGTATAATCCACTTACTTCCCCAGGAAAACCCTCTTGATATGGCCCCGTATGCAAGCACTTGTTCCTCCCCCCCTACCCTTCCAAGGCTCTGCCCTTGTTTGGGCCCAGCTCATTACACAGCAGCTGTCTTCATTACTATGCCATTTTTTTAACTGATGGGAAAATGTTGCCATGGTGATGCTAGAATATAGGCCTGAACACAGACTAACATGAACTCACCCCAAGTTAGAGGCAGTGGAGCAGTAATGGGTCATAAACCCATTTCCTTTCTTCCTGTGTATGTGTTTCTTCAGTGAAGGGGTCCTGGAGTTCATGGAACTGAGCCCTGAGCAGTAAATGGGATGGATGCAGGTCCTCACATAGCTATATTTTATTTGATTATAATTATGTTGTTTCTCATAAACATATTCATGAAGCTTCCCAGGTTTAGCAAAGACATAGCCAAGTTGAAGAACTGACCGTCTTGTCTGCTTTTTTCTCTGTACGGTCATAGGCTGTACAGTATACACACATGTACAGATATGCTCTGCTGCTAGTGGATACAACTGGGAACCTTATGTCTGTCTTCCTACACACCCTCTATTGTCTCTAGAAGAGCTCAGATTCATGACCTATTGAGAATAGTTAATTTGGGTGTTTGTATACAAAATTATGGGTTATGAGAGGGAAAGAACCCTTAGAAATGATCTAAGCTGACTTTTCCACTTAGAGATGAGGAAACAGGACCTAGAGATGGGAGAGCCCCTGTTGGGGACCCAGTAAGCAAGAGGTAAGTAGATTAAGCTGGAATGAGAAGCATCTTTTTTCCTAACCCTTTGATACATTCTTCCACTATATTCTGCTCCCAAAAGCTTTCAGAAAACAAAAATTTTATCTACCTCAGCAGAAGGAAATTGATGGAAATGAAAATAAATCCAGAAGATTTCCCACCCCAAATATTAAACTTTATTTAGTCATTTAAAGCTGCTGACCTAGGAAAGCCTGGCTCACTTTGGAGGGTGTTATGAATGGACCTAAAGCCTTGAGGAGATAAACAGTATCAGTGCTCAGAGCTGACTTCTTAGTGCATGTCCTGTCTAGCTATCAGCACAACCTCTTATCTTACCCTGTCTTTGCTTTCTTGGTCTCCAAACCCATTAGTATGAGGCATCATTTGATATATTTCTGTCTGTCCTTCCTAGAGCTCAAGAACTATTAACGATGGTTCTTGGTGACTTCATATCATAGGATGATATCAGAGGATTATTGTGACACTGAGTTAGTTTTAAATTAAACTAAGTCGTGTGGGTTCCCTGGAGATAGTGGTGAAGCTTGCAGAAATGTCTATAAATTTTCTTAATAGAAATTATCTTAAATTTCTATGCTGCTGTTTTATCCACTGTCAAAGGCTGAAGGTCTTAAGAGCTTCTTGTTGAGGAAGAGACTTATTAAGTAGAATTAATTGAGATTTGGGCTTGACACCAAGAGTCTTAGAAACAGATTCTGACTTCTTATTGATGGAGAAGTTAAAAGGGCTATTTTAACCCCTCTTAGCTTCAGTTCTTTTGTATATAAATCTGGCTGAGAATTATATATCCTGTTGGCATTGTTGTGAGCAAGAGGAGAGAAAATGTAAGAGAACTGGTAAGAGCTGTTACCTACCCCAGCCTTTACTGAGTACCCTGTGTGTGCTGGGACATTCCTTACTCTTGGGGTTAGTTTGGCTCTGCTTGCTACTGCAGAGGTGCTTTGTTTTATTTATTTTATATTTTCAAGATTTTATTTATTTGAGAGAGAGAGAGACAGAGATGGCAACAGAGATAGTGAGAGAGACAATGACTCAGGAAGGAGAGGGAGAAACAGGCTCTCTGCTGGGCAGGGAGCCAGACTCAGGGCTCCATCCCAGGATCCTGAAACCATGACCTGAGCTGAGAGCAGATGCTTAATCAACTGAGCCACCAGGTGCCCCCAGAGGGATTTTATATTCATCAACTCCCTTGGCATCCCCACCGATGAGGTGAGGTACACATGAGAGATTCAAGATAACCATCCACAGGGTGGGGATTCCTGAGTTTTAGTTCTTGTTGAGTTTTAATGGAGCCCATCTGATCTTGAAGAAGTGATCCTCATAAAAGGCAAAAAGGGTCATGTCGTTCCCCAACTTAAAATCCTCCACTAGCTTCCCTCTTCTGTTCAAATAAATTTCAACATCTTCACTCTGTTCTGCAAGGTCCCACACCATTTGGCCAGTCCTCACTTCCGCTTCCCCCTTTTCCATTCTGACTCTTAACCACTGCATTTCAGCAACAGAAGATTTCATTGAGTTCCTTGACTTACCCTCCTTTCCTCCTTTGCATACGCAGCTACTTCAGCCTGTAATGTTCCTTCTCCTAGGACTTTGCAAAACTGCTTCTTTCTCATAGGTCATTTCTCAGCTTAAATGTCACATGCTCAGAGAATTTTCCTGAACACCCTACCTAAAGCAAGTATACTCTATTATTTTTTAGTAGAGTCTTTAGGTTTTTACCTTCATAGCAATCTCAATTTGTAATATTTTCTTGGTGAATAATTACTGTTCTTTTGTGATTACTTCATCTATCTCATATGGTTTGTCTATGCTTCTGGAATGTAAGCTTCATGAAAGTGAGGACCATATCTATTTCACTTATGGCTGTGTTTCTAGCACCTGGCAGGCACTTGGTAACATTAGCTACATGAACAAATGTATGAATAGATATGTCACTTTCTGAGACTCTGTTTCATAATATATGAAAATATGCTATAACAGTATCTATTTTACATATTCTCTAAACTACAAATATGAAAGGATATGTGACTCTTTCCTTTTGGGGTAATCATCTCCTGGTCTCTATTAGACATTTTTTTTCTCCCATTTTTTTTTCTCTCCTTTATGTTTTTTTTTTCTTCTTCACATTTTTTTCTCCACTTGCTTGAGCTTTATGTAGAATTTACTAAACTAAAAGTTATAGTTTGAGAACACTGGATTGGAAGTCAGGAGATCTGAGTTCTAGACTTCGAAATGATTCTACTCACAGTATGTTCTTGGACTGATTAGATGCCTGTGTTTGGACTTCAATTTCTTCTATGTTTACAATGAGGTTGCAACAGATGAGCCAAAGAGATCTTTTCCATCTGGACTATTATCTAACTTAGATTGTTTCTTTCCCTTCTATCAGTTAAGCTGGGCAGCCTCATAAGGCAATTGCTGTTAAAACAACAATGGTCATCTGGATTCATGTTTGGGTATATTGGTTGAAAATAGAAGTCCATTAATTAATTTATATTTATGCTATAAAATTTGCAATCCCTGAGGAGAAACCAAGTCTCAAAACATCTTGCCAATGAACAAAATATTCTATGCCCTCGATGCATGCAGGCTGCAGTATACTGGGAGCCAAGAGTGCTGGCAAAACAGGAGGGAACAGTGTTATGTCCTCATGTTGTTCTCCATCTGCCATATTTTGTAGGTCTGCCAGAATTTCCCCAGCACGACTCCTCCAAATTTCCCATTTTATTCCAGATTACACACATCTCAGCCCTGGTGAGGAAGATCCATACTTAGAGCCAATTTTGGAAATGTTTGACATATATTCAATATTTAGTATTCATTGCCCTGTGTCCAGCAACAAAACAGGAATGTAGTCTTCTGATTAAGAGATCAAGCTATGGAACCAGAAACCTAGATTTGAGTTTGAGATGACTTGCAATAATCACTTAACCATTATAAGATGAGTCTCCTTGTCTATCCGAGAAGCATACTAACAGAAGCAGAGTCATAAGTTGCTGACAGGGTTAAATGAAATAATAATATAAAATACTTAGCATATCCCTGGCTCATGGAAAGCAGTCAGTATGCATTCCCTGCTGTTTTACTTTTTTTTTATTACTTGAGTAAAAAACTGGAGAATTCCAACCTAGATTGGGAGGTGCTCTCTGTTTTCCCTATGTCTGGTATGTCGATCTTTTGTGTCATCATCTGCAAAGTTGATATTTGGACTATGATTGTTAAGATCCCTTCCTGCTCTGAAATACTAAAGTGAATAGGAAGAATGCAAAGTTGGCATTATGGGAGGATAAACAGTAACATTTTAGTTTATCTAAATCATCTAAGAACTCTTGTGTATTAATCGCCACATACTATATAAAAACAGCTATGAGTTTGTCAGAACCTACAAGCCAGAAAGTGGGTGCACGGTCAAACTGGGCAATAGGTGACATTTTTAGGAAATCCAAATCTTCCCAGTCTTCATCTCTCCTGAAATGTCTCTCCTGACGTCCTAACTCTTTTCTTCTGCTCTTCTTTCCCATCCCTCTACTTTCCTGAATCCCTGCGTTATATGTCTTAACTCTGACTGTGAAATGAAAGCTCTTGTTTCCTCCTATTAAATAATTTCAAGCTCTGAGAAGCAGGGAGGAGGCACATTTCAACCGAGTTCTGTGATTGGACCATGCTTTCCCCTGGGCCCTGATTCAGTGCCGCATTGGTGGTTGCTATTTTCTCATATTTGACAGATCAGAGAATTGCAGTGCCTCCTCTCGCAGCGATGGTATAACTAGTTCTTCAGTCTCCACGCAGTCCTGGTTCTGCCTTCAGCCACTGACCAATAATACATCGCATTCTAGGGATGCTTACAGTTTCTCTCTCATTCCTAATTAAACTATCTTAGATTTTTTTCTGACTCTAACCTCCTCATTTTACAGATGAGAGATGGAGGCCCTGAGGGATGACATGACTTGCTTTATGACTCCACAGCTCATAAATGAGGGAGCTTTCTGTCATAATACCTGAAATCCCATTACAGGATTTTATTCCTCAGAGTTGTGCTGCTCTTTGATTATTTCTTTTTGTTTCTTAATAAGAGCCTGTTACTAAGTTTGCATCTCTCTAGGATAAGGAGCATATTAAATGGGAAGTAGTTAATACTTCCTGGGTTAATTGAGAAGAGGTTCTTAGTTAGAACAGCACCCAGCAACATGTCTGGGGCACGAGAGGGGCCAGAAAAGGAAGGACGAAGCGCAGAGTACAGATTGTAGTAGAGAGCTAACCCTGATTGGGCAGGATGGGGTTTGCTAGTGACTCTTGTTAACAGTGGCTTCCACATGGTGGTGGGAGAAAAACCTGCCCAAAGCGGGTTAAAGAGAACACAATATGAGAGACTGAAAAAAATCTTCATATTTTCAAGAATTTTTTTTCTGAAAGTGAGTAGATGAACAAAACAGCTGGAAAGAGACATGAGGCCACTGGAGGGATCTTTTAAAAATATAGATGAAATTGTACTGTATTTGTGTGCTGTTGGGGTTGGTCCAATATTTAGGGAGAAAGTGATAAAGAGGAGAAAGAGATGCTGGTCATAAGAACCAAGTCATTTTCTCAGTGAAATAATGAGTAAGGTAAGAGCTGAGAGTGAAGATAAAGGAGAGAGTGTTGAGGATTTTAGAGGAGATGAAAGTGTGTGAACATTCACCTCAGGAAATGGAAGAGTGAATTTTGGGGGGAATGGAGTGAGATTACTGGGTAGTACTAGAGGCCCTCTTGAGTATGGTGGTCACAGAGTTAAAGAGACACAAGTTAGCCCTATATTGAGTTTTCCTCCATCCCCTTTCAGGTGCTTGAGTGTTGTTGCACAATAGGTAGAGGACTGAGTTAACCTACAGTTGGGACTTTGCCAAACTGGACTGAAGGAGGGAAGAAGATCCAGGGTTTGTGGGGAGGGGGGTAAGTGAAAGGAGTGGATATAGAGGTTGACCATGGCATCTAAGAAGCATAAGGGAGGAACAGAGAGCACAAGACAGGTAATAGGCAATGAAAAGTGATGGGCCTGGTGTGTTGGATGTTCTAATGGTAGTAAGAAAAATTGTACAGGAATATATGGGAGATTATAAAATTAACTTAGCTGCAAAAATAAGATCAGATGTTTGACAACATATTTCACAAGCAATGCAGTTATTAGCAATAACAGGGTCTAGTGTATGGGCATGGTGGTGGATGGCCAAAGTGAGGTGACATAGAAGATTGAGGTAGTAAAGGGCTGAGAAGCACAGGGTAGGATGGTGACCATGGCATTGGTGTGGAACTGGTCAGGAATGCTGACATAGTTGTGGAATAGAGGAGGACAAGAGATGGTAGTATAGAAGGGGTGAAGAGTATGACACTGATTTTGAGACTAAGTTATCAGTGACTAAGGAAGCTAAGGAGAATAGCAGGTGACAGCAACAGGGCATGATAATGGGTGGTAGAGCTTGATGGTCCGTGCTTCAAAAACAGCAGGATTTTAGAAGGAAGAAGGAGGAAATGGTTGACTACAGGTGATCACAAGGATCAAGGAGAGCACTTAGTTTTACATCCATTTCCTTTGCAATGTGGGGTGTGGGAGGTAAAAACAATCTTCACTTGAAAGGCCTGCAAAGGAAGCAGGTTTCATAATCGACACACAACTCATCATGTGATGGAGGAGCTAAAACCAAGTTTGAAGATATAGAGGATTTTTCTGGTATAGACCATGGGCTCTAGAGTATCCAGCAGAAGAGCTGAGATGGGTGGTGGTGGTTAATAATAGCTATGAAATCATATTAGAGGATGCACAAAGCTCATTTGCATCATGAAAGGAGATCTGGAGTAGTACTTCTCAAACTTTAATGTATATACAAGTCTTTACTTGTATCTATACTTTACTTGTATATATACAGGTCTTTACTTGTATATATGTATACTTTAATATATATACAAGTCTTGGGAATATTCAGGTTCAGTAGGTCTTGTGGGAAGGAGGGGGCACAGGGCTGAGGTTCTGCATTTCTTTTTCTTTCTTTTTTTTTAAATTTTATTTATTTGACAGAGATTACAAGTAGGCAGAGAGGCAGGCAGAGAGAGGGAGGGGGAAGCAGGCTCCCCACTGAGCAGAGAGCCCGATGTGGGGCTCGATCCCAGGACCCTGAGATCATGACCTGAGCTGAAGGCAGAGGCTTAACCCACTGAGCCACCCAGGCACCCCTGCATTTCTTTTTTTTTTTTTTAATTAAAAAATTTTTTTAAAGATGTATTTATTTTAAAAGAGAGAGAGAAAGAGTGAGCAAGCAAGTTGGGGAGACAGAGGGAGAGGAGGGGAGACTGTCTTCCAGCAGACTTCCCGCTGAGCGTGGAGCCCAATGCAGAGCTTGATCTCAGGGCCTTGAGATCCTGACCTGAGCCGACATCAAGAGTTGGATCCTTAACCGACTGAGCCACCTGGGTGCTGCAAGGTTCTGCATTTCTAGACATTCCAAGGTGATGCCAATAGGGCAGATTTAAAGATGACACTTTGAAGGGTAAGGCTCTGTAGGCTTGGACTAGCGTCATAGTGGAGCCTGGAGACAGGGTGCCAAATACGCATTTGATGCAGAACATTTGGAACTCTGGAGCCCCCTTTGTTCCAGGAATATTTAATCATTGCCACCATTTTTGGAAGATCAGTTTTTATTATATCTTGTTCCTTCTCTGAATGTGAAGCGACTGTGTTTAATATCTATTTCCACTAAGTGTCTTGTCTTTGTTTCATAGATGTGCATGCATTATTCCAGCAAGATCATTTGCTCGCTGGAGCCAGAGACTGTGGGGAATGGTGGAACGTTATTGGATCATGAGTCGTAATACCTAATTTTAATTCCCATTTCTACGATTAACTAGGTATTGAAAGCAATGGAAAAAATCATTTACCTTTCTGATCATTTTTATATGTGAAGTGGGGATAATCATGCCTAGCTGCCAATGCTATGAAATTCAAATGAGATACTTGTTATAAAAATGTCTTATAAACTATAAAACAATACAGTGGTATGGTAATACTTATTACAGGGCTGACATTTCTCTGGTATATACCAGTATGACATTCTGGCATTCTGATTGATTGGTGCCCGTGCCATGCTGCTGGTTAAATATTTTTAATATAAACACTAAATATTATGTTTTATTATTATTTATTCCTACCTTTATACCAAGCTAGTAGAAAACGGGACATGAAATAGGTGTTGAGTTAAAGGTTTGATATAACGAGGTGGTTAGAATATCTGAACATCTGCCCCCTGGGGGCAGAGTGAGTAAAAGTAAAAGTAATTTCCAAAGTCTGTGGAATGAATTCCTTCTAATGAGGATCTGTCACTTTTACCAGGAAACGTTAAGGTATCCATTCTTGTTCCCTTAACAAAATTTAAAGTGCTGTCACCACGATTCCTTACCCTGACTTTCTTTTGAGATTATATCTTTCACATTGCAGTTGATTGATGGCGGATTCAAGCTGGTGCACTCAGCCAAGAGGAGATCCTTACGCAGGGCTAGGCTATGATTAACCTTACCCATTTATTTTGTTCTGGGGCAGAACTCACTGTTCCAAAATGTGTTACCGGGCTCAGGTCAAAACTTCTTCAAAGACTTCTTAGGTGAGTGCCTATATGGGGAAGACTTCTTAGGTAAGTGCCTATATGGGAAGATATTTTTACAAAGATAGTTTATTCTCTGACCCTAAAAATAGTTCTATTTTAAAAAATTTCTTGGAGAGTTTGCTTTATTTAGTGAGGACTGATTTCCTAGGTCTCTAGAGAGGCATAAAAAAGAATGGATTTTGCAGTTCAAGTTCTAGCTCCACCTCTTAACAGCAGTGAGATCTTAACCAAACTCCTAAATCTCTGTAGGTTTACCTGTAAGGTTTCTTATCTGCAGGACTGGGATAATTATGGAATTTTGTTCATAGGATTGCTATGAACAGGCTGCATGAAGTAAGCAGCACACTGTTAGCCTCAAGGAAGTGCTAGTCGTTGTTGCTGTTGTTATTACTATGGTATAAACATCTGGATAAAGGGCTTGAATCCAGAGTCCAGAACTCTAAATTAAACTGTAAAAAAAACTAAACAACCCAATTAAAATGGGCAAAGGATTAGAACACACACTTTATAAAGTAAGATATGCTGATGGAAAACAAGCACGTGAAAGATGTTGAGCATTATTATTCACTGGGGAAATGCATATCAAAACCACAATGAGATCTCACTTTACATCTATCAGAATGGCTAAAATTGTAAAACCCACACCAATACTAATGACCTTAGCATGTGTTGGTGAGAATGTGGAGCAAGTAGAGTTCCCGGTAGACTGGGGGTGGCATTGGAAAATTGTAAAACCACCTTAGAAAAGAATTTGACAGTTTCTTAAAAAGCTAAATATACCACTACCACATGAGTTTATTAGAAAGCTAAATATACCATACCACCCCATGACCCAACCATGCTTCTCCTAGGTGTTTACCCAAGAGGAACAAAGCATATGTCTGTATAGTGCTCTCTATAAAGATGTTCATATGTTCCTTTATAACAACCAAACACTGGAAAAAAAACCAAATTTCCATCAATAGTTAAGCAGACAAATTATGGTATATTCACACCATGAAATATTACTGGCAACAAAAACAATGTAATTATAGTTATACAAAACAATATAATGTATCCCAACATAATCATGCTGAATGAACGAACCAGGCCAAAAAAGCACTTACTGAATATTCCATTTATATGAAAATTGACAAAATATGAACTGTAATGACCAGAAACAGATCAGTGGTTGCCTGGGGATGGGTGGGAAGACAGTGGGGAAAGACAGAAAAGAGGAATTACAAAGGAGCAATGAGAAATTTCCAGGGGAAGGTACATGTTCATTATCTTGCTTGTGTTGATCATAGTAATGGTTTCATAGGTGTATGCTTATAGGTATACATAGGTGTCAATCTTATCAAACTGCACACTTTAAACTGTGGAATTTATTGTAGGTCAGTTGTACCACAAATAAGCTGTTAACAAAAAAAGAACATGGTGGCTCCCACCTTCATTGCCTTTCCTATGCCTTTAAGCCTAAAAGGCATTTCATAATTTGTCCCCATCTTATTGACTAGTCTCACCTATTACTGAACCTTCTCCGCTGAGACCATTTTCTTCATCCTCTCTCCTGTAAGGTCAGATGGTTCCTGCCTCCCTGTTTCCCTGTTCATAGTATTCTCCCTATGCAGAAGGCCTTCCCCTATCCTATCCTGATAATTATATCTTTTTCTAGGAACTACCCCCAAAACATTTCTTTAATTTGTTCATTAAACATGCATTTATAGGGTACCTGTTGTGCAACAAACCTTAGGCTAGAAGTTAGGTCCCTTCAGGGACCAAGATAGCCCCAGTTCATGTTCTCATGAGTCTCACAATCCATTCAAAGACACAAACGTTCAACTGATGTAGTTATGCATGCATTTATGCTACTCAGCCTTTGAATACTCTTCATGTCATGGGAGAATTCCCCACTGGGGGCTGTTGGTGAGAAGCAGGACCCATTTCTTTCTAAAGGTGTTGGGATTGCTCCCTATTCCCTAAGTATTTAGGATTGCTAGCTTAATGCTCTTGATTGCTACTTAGAAATTTTGATATAGTAAAGCAGAGGCACAAGTACAATTTGGCAAGTACACAGTGGGGCTTTTGACAGTGTCAGTGTCCCAAAGAGACCATGCCTGTTGTGTGTGTGTGGGGGGGGGGCATTTTGGCTCTTGTCCATTTTTAGATCTTTTTTCTCTAGGTTTTCTCTAGATAGCTACTAAGTCTGTTCAGGCTGTTATAATAAAATACCACAGACTGGGTGACTTGTAAACAACAGAAATATTTTTCTCACAGTTCTGAAGACTAGAAGTCCAAAATCATGGTATGGTTAGTTACTGGTGAAGGCTGTCTTCCAAATTCATACTGCTGGCTAGGGAGCTCTGTGGGGTCTCTTTTCTAAGGGCAGTAGTCCCAATCATGAGGCCTCTAGCCTCATGTCTTAAACATCCAGCTCTATCGCTTGCTGGTCTACTCATCCTCTCTCATTTTTAGCTTTCTGGGCAAAATAATAGTGTCTGCCCCATATGGTTGTTTTTTCTGTGTTTCTGTGTTGGTTCTAAGTTTCTATGGGATAATCCAAGTGAAATGCTCTGCACAGTGCTTAGCCTGTAAAGATGCTCGGTAAATGTTAGCCATTGCCAGGATTCTGGCTTACTAAGTTGGTTTGATACAGATATAAAACCACTCTAGCCAAACATAATCAACTCATCCTCACTGAAAAGCAACACTGATCCAGAGCCTTGGAGGATCCTTAGATCACCAAAGAAGAACGTTCTTGCATAGATGAAATTACCACACACCAAAGGAGACGGAAGTTCAGGGGACCAAGCAGATGAGAGTTTGGAACCCCAGAATAAGGAGAAAATCATGAATTTAGATAGTCAAAACTCACCTAGACCACAAGTGAGTAAAGCAAGCTGAAAGAGATTCTGCTTCAGCACAATTAACCATGCTCATTTGAGTCATAATCATGCAGAGAGAAAAGCTGGACCACAAGTCACATCAATCTGAATGCTAAAATGTCAATTCAATTGAGATGTGTTGGCCCCTGCCATATTTACCTCTCAACCAGGTAGAAGTGAATATTGTAAGTCCCTGGTGGGTAGTGGGACATGACTGCCATGGCAGAGGAGGCCATGAGAGCTGTGGTGTGTGACGGATTGAAACACAGAAGGGCAACTGTGTATATTCATCTTTTTCATTCCCTGTTAGCTCATTCTTATCTTAAAACTTAGGATGTGATAGAAATTGGATACAGAAAGAGTGAAACAGTATTATTCATTCTCTGGAAGCATTAACTTGGTTGATCATTTAAAGAAAATGAAATCTGTAAAGGGCTTGTAGTCAGAGACATTACCCATAGTGCAATGGTGATGTTTTTAAAGCCATCACGTACAACAGTCCGTGCTTAGGAAATTGAAGGATAATGGAAAATCACTGTTCCTCTTAATGAGCACAGAGCCAGAGCAGACTTTGTGTCACCATGCAGATTATCCTCTTGGCACGTGGACTGATTAGCAGTGTTATCCCTGCACACTTGATGGCACCCAGGGCATCTGTGTGCAGAGCTCTTTCTGTGAGAAAAGGCTGAATGGGGCAGTGAAGTGAAGGAGGTAGAGTGTTCTATGCAGTAGTTTTGACTGCAATTGTAGACATTCCTTGTTTGCCAGATCCCAACTAAAGCTGCCTGCATCAGATTCTCCCCATCTCCAAACTCTTGCTGGGAGGCTGGAGGCAGGGTAGCAGCAGACAGTAGAAAAGAGTGGGAAAGAAATTGGCTGCAGCGTGGAAGAGAGTGCTATCAGAGAAAATCATTAATGCTGAGGTTAGAACAAGATCTTGACCTTCAATGTGATCTCAGTTGCTCAAAGTAGACCATGGAATCCTCTGGGGTAGCTTCTCTCCCTCCTTTACACCCTCCATTCATCCTTTCCTTCATTCCCTCCTGCACCCCTAAAGCACTAGGCACCGGAGAGAGTGCAAGATGAGTTAGAGTCATTTCCTGCCACTCAGGAGCTCTTTAGGAGTTAACACAACTCCTAATGATTTAGTGACTTTGAGCAAGTCTCTTTACTTCTTCGTCTCTAGATTTATCTTATTAAAAAATCAGAAAAAAATAGAGCTTCCCTATGACCCTGCAATTGCACTATCGGGTATTTACCCCAAAGATACAGATGTAGTAATAAGAAGGGCCATCTGTACCCCAATGTTTATAGCAGCAATGGTCACGGTTGCCAAACTGTGGAAAGAACCAAGATGCCCTTCAACGGACGAATGGATAAGGAAGATGTGGTCCATATGCACTATGGAGTATTATGCCTCCATCAGAAAGGATGAATACCCAACTTTTGTGGCAACATGGACGGGACTGAAAGAGATTATGCTGAGTGAAATAAGTCAAGCAGAGAGAGTCAATTATCATATGGTTTCACTTATTTGCGGAGCATAACAAATAACACGGAGGACATGGGGAGATGGAGAGGAGAAGGGAGTTGAGGGAAATTGGAAGGGGAGGTGAACCATGAGAGACTATGGACTCTGAAAAACAACCTGAGGGTTTTGAAGGGGCGGGGGGCTGGGAGGTCAGGGGAGCCAGGTGGTGGGTATTAGGGAGGTCACGGATTGCATGGAGCACTGGGTGTGGTGCAAAAACAATGAATACTGTTACGCTGAAAAGAAATTTAAAAAAAAAGAAAAAGAAAAAAAAAGAGTTGGGTGGTGCTACTGATATGGGGAACCTGCCTTAATGCAGGAGTCTCCAGTTCAGCTTCCTCACCTTACTTTATCTTGATGTCAACCCATCTTTCCTTTAAATCTATTACTGCTTAGAGCAACTTTCTTGAACTCTTGGTTTAAATTCCACATATATTGTCTTTTTTCCTTTCATTATTCTTTTCTCCCTTCCTCTTCCTCTTTCTCTGTCTTTCTCTCTCCTTTTTTTCTGGTTCACTAAGAATTACCCCTTGTGAGTCCAACAATGCATTAAAAAGTATGTTCTTTTAATAAAGATTTAATTATATTGTAGCAGGAGAGCTGTAATGTATCTAACTTGGTACTGCTGAAAGCTGAACTCTCAATATATGTTTAAATGAATGAAAAAAAAATCAGAAACTAGAGATTTTGGGTGGGGGGTTCCTAGCTCTCAAAGTTTATTAGACTTTAAAAATTATCAGTTATTATGGGCCAGGTCTTCAGCTAAGAACGTGATTTCACTCATGAAAATGAAACAGGCAAGAACGGTTGTTATGTCTCCCATTTTACAGATGAGGAAACCAGGGCTCAATTAGGCTAAACACACTGCAGAAGATGGCTCAGAGAGCTAGTAGGTGCAAGGCATGGAATCTGAACCAGGAGGTCTGACTCCGCACACAGCTGCTGTACAATATTGCCTTTTTTGAGGCCAGTGGGTTTGTTTTACAGCTGGTGTGACTGGAACTAATAGAAATTGCTTAAGTGCCTGAACTCTGATGTCAGAATTGCCTGTGTTTAAATTAAAGCTCCATTACATTCTAAGTGAATGCCTTTGGGCAAATTACTTACTCCCTCTGTGCCTTGATTTCAGACGATCTGTGCATTAATAACAAATTTTGGACTAGAAATCGTTGCAGGACTAAGCACGAGGATCGAGGGATTGTGCTCTTCAGGGCAAAATATGCAGCACTTTCTGCTCATCGTCTCACTTATCCCTCATGACAAGCATATGGGGTATGTCCACAGAGCATATGTACAATTATTCCCACATTACAGATGGGAAAGTGAGTCTCAGAGCGATGGTCAAGATCACATGACTTATACCTGGTAGAACTGGGACTCAATCCACATCTCTCTGATTCTAGAATTATGCACTTAACCATTCTGCCCTTCTGTCCCCATCAGATATGTCTGGAAGAATAAGAATAGAGTCATTATTGCATAAATTTGACTTCATGTGTTTCTCCTCTCATTCTCCCCACCAGAGGAGCAATCAGAACAGTGTGAGGGACACGGCCATGTGGGAGGTGTGGCCAATTAAAAAGGAGAGAAATGCCTTGAAAAACCAACTTTCCTGGGCTGAGGAGGGCTGGTTATGGAGATTAATTTGCCTTTTCTGGTTTGGTTTTGAGCTCATGCTGGGATTGCTGCTGGGAAACAAGGCAACCCTATTTCTAATTAGAATTACAGGGGCTCAGGGCTGGAAAGAATCTGGAGTGTAGCCTTCAATCCTTGTTTGGTGAAGGCTGATGAAGGCACCCTCTCTGTAACAAGAGCCATTGGGCTTTTCCCCACTTTGCTCTAACGCCTTCTTGAACATGACATCCCTACAGACATCCTTCATGTCAGCTCTTGAGTTTCAAGGTCTTTTCCTTATCTCAATCTCAGCTTTTCCTTGTTTTGTTCTTTTCTTTTGATCAGCAAAGAAAAAATGTTCTCATTTTTCCATACTATTATTGTGTAACCTTTTGGAAGCAACCATTACAAATCACAGACTCTGCTTCTCAGTCTTGCTGCCATCCGTTAACCCGTTTACTCCCACCTATTTTTCAGGCTTTGGGTCACACATCACATTCCTGAAAAGACCTTCCCTCGTGCCCAGACAAGGCCAGGTCCCCCCTGTTTTATGCATCCACAGCACCCTAAATTCTCCTTTGTAGCACAGCATATACTTTCAATTATCTAATATATTGAATGTTCCAATTTCCCACAAGATATAAAATCTAGAACTTGTTGGTAGTGTTCATATCTGTATCTCAGGCACTGTGCTAATTCATTCCATTCAAAGCTTTTATGGATTACCTTCTGGGTACCAACCATTGTACTTGTGAACAAAGGATTCAACCCTTCACCTCATGGAACTTAGTTTAGTAGAATTTCTCATTCTTTTTTTCTTCTCACCGTTTACCCCTTCTAGCATTTGGCAACAAAAGAATTTTACTGTGTGGTTCCTCTATACAATATTTTCTCTAAGTATAAATTGGTTCAGAGTGGTGGTTCAGACATGTGTTCACTGTCTTGATTTAGTTTATGAACTGCGCTTGCCCTCGTTTTGCAGATAAAAAAACTGTGGCTAGGCAGTTCAACTGATACCTGCACAGTTGGACGACATCAGTGACATCATTCATTCATTCACTCACTCACCCGTCCTTTTAGCCCCTGTTTTCCTTCACAATTTTGATTCCACTCATCTCAACATTTGGGATCATGAGAAAATTGGCCATAGTGTAGGCCTGGGGTTCTAGGCCTGCCTTAGGCTCTGTAGCACTCTGCCACTTACTAGCTGTGCGATCTGCAGCTGGTCAGTTAAACTCTCTAATTCTCAGTTTTCTGAGAAATACCAATTCATGTTTCACTTTTTTTTTTTTAAAGAGAACCAAATGAGAAATAGAGCAGCAGCAACATCTAACAATGATGTGATTATTTATTATCATAGCCAAGAGCTGTTCTAAGGACTTTACATATATAAACTCATGTAATCCAGCCTATGAGGTAGATTCTGGTATTATTTCTATTTTGCAAACAGGGTAAAAGAGGCACGTAGAGGTTAATGTACATGCCCAGTGTCACTGAGCTGGTAGGTGGATCCAGGAGAGAAACCTCAGTGTCTGAATGTGTAGCCTACACTCTCAACAACCTGCTTGTGATTGACTGTGGATAATGCATGCAGAGCACCCAGCATGGTGTGCAATACACAGTGTGTCTGGTTGGCTAATACTGGCCTGTGACAACCCTGAATTGACGTGCCCCACTTTTCCTAGGAGATCTCAGCACATAAGAGAATCATTGTGAACATGAAGCACTGCTTCTCCATTTTCTTGCTCAAACGAGCCCTAAACCCGGGCTTATACCAGCTCTATGTGGTCAGACTGACAAAGTAAAGGGAATAAATACATAAAAGAAGGATCAAGGCATGGAATCTAGTGGGGGAAGTGTGCTTCTGATGTGAAAACTGTCTACAAGGTAACAGAATTGATTCCTAGGTCTTCCACGCAAGTCCCTTGACTCTGAAAATGCAGCATTGTCCGTCAGGGTCAGTGACTAAACTAGACGGTGCCTTCTTGGTGCCAACCATACTCAGAGCTCTGAAAATTTTAATCCCCTTGAAAAGAGGACAGATATACCCCCATGTTTCCAGGTTCTAATTCTGCATTTCAGTTGTCTTCTCAGAGTAGAAGAGGGAGGATTTTCTGTGCATTCAAACCTGGTCTGCTGTTTCCCTGCCTTGCAGAAAGGATGAATCCTCACCCTGCTTCTCTGCCTCATCTGGGTAACATTGTCCCTCTCCCTTTCCAGTCTGTTCTAGCCTGAGCTGTTTTCCCTTAAGGGCGAGCCAAGTTCCAAGTCATATTTTTCACTCATTTCATTCACTCTCATTTATTTCTTCAATAAGTATTACCTACTCTATATTAGGCCCTGGGAGCAGATACAAGACCAAAGAAAACAAGCATGAGCCCTGTCTTTTAGGTCACATGGAGGAATTTGGATTGTAGGTTCAAGGGAAAGACTTTCACGGGTTTGATGTTGGGATGGTGATCAGATTTGCACTTTGAGATCACTCAGACTGCAGTGTACAGGAAAATTGGAAGGGACAAGAGTAGGTGATTTTATGCTAACAGGCAAGAGATGATAGAAATACTCTGTCCGATGCTGGTGAGGATGCGGAGAAAGAGGAACCCTCCTACACTGTCGGTGGGAATGCAAGCTGGTGCAACCACTCCGGAAAACAGCATGGAGGTTCCTCAAAAAGTTGAAAATAGAGCTACCTTATGACCCAGCAATTGCACTACTGGGTATTTACCCTAAAGATACAAACATAGTGATCCGAAGGGGCACGTGCACCCAAATATTTATAGCAACAATGTCCACAACAGCCAAACTATGGAAAGAACCTAGATGTCCATCAACAGGTGAATGGATAAAGAAGATGTGGTATATATACACAATGGAATACTATGCAGCCATCAAAAGAAATGAAATCTTGCCATTTGTGACGACGTGGATGGAACTAGAGGGTATTATGCTTAGCGAAATAAGTCAGTTGGAGAAAGACAACTATCATATAATCTCCCTGATACGAGGAAGTGGAGATGCAACATGGGGAGTTTGGGGGGTAGGAAAAGAATAAATGAAACAAGATGGGATTGGGAGGGAGACCAACCATAAGTGACTCTTAATTCACAAAACAAACTGAGGAGGGCTGGGGGGAGGGGGGTAGGGAGAGGGGGGTGGGGTTATGGACACTGGGGAGGGTATGTGTTATGGTGAGTGCTTTGAAGTGTGTAAACCTGGCGATTCACAGACCTGTACCCCTGGGGCTAATAATACATATATGTTTATAAAAAAATAAAAAAATAAAGAAATACTCTGTCCCTCACCTTCATATTTACTCTTTCTCTCATGAATCCCCTGTCATCTTAATATTTATTCCTATAATTCATTAAATTCCCTACCTATTGCCTCCTGCCTGGTTAAGTGGTGAGTTCTATGCTGAGGGCCCATGACTGACTATTATCCTGAGTCCAGCACAAAGCCTTACACATAGTCATTGCTCACTATACAGAGTTTGCATCTCTGCATTTCAAAGTTGAAAGTCCCTTAGAGGAAATCTTGGCGGACCACTTTATTTTGCAAGGCCCAGATATGTTAAACACCTTGCCCAAGATTACACACACTAAATTAGTAATAGAGATTAGATTTAATATTATCATTCTGTCTGACTCCAGTTTATGAATGATTCAAAAGATTAGTGAATAAAGATTTTTTTTTTTTCTCTCTTGCTTACAGTTGGAATCCTATAGTGAAATAGAGGAGCCAGGAGTTTAGGAAGAAAATAATGGAAAGAGAAGGTATAGAGTTAAAAATGGAGTAAATATCTGCATTTGCTCTTCACCCAGGATCAGTCTATATTCTTTTTTTTTTTAAAGATTTTGTCTATTTATTTGACACACAGAGATCACAAGGAAGCAGAGAGGCAGGCAGAGAGAGGGGGGAAGCAGGCTCCCTGCTGAGCAGAGAGGGGCTCAATCCCAGGACCCTGAGATCATGACCTGAGCCAAAAGCAGAGGCTTAACCCACTGAGCCACCCAGATGCCCCAGGATCAGTCTATAGTCTGATGGCACTGAGGACCCAGTATTTCTAGACTGGCCAGGTCACAGCCAGGAGGGCAGGGACAGACACTGTGACCCCTTGGGAAAAGTCTGTGGAGGGATTGCTGGAAATTGTGATGATAAGGATAGAAACCCTGCTTTTCATCCTTCATTCTCACAAATGATTTCTTTATTCTTTTGATTTCACCCATACACACAGTTGCTATCTCTGATACAGCAGTATTTTCTTTTATAGTCATGTTTTAATTCATGCACAATGAGCTTTTAATGTGAATGTCTTTCTATTTGGGATCAAACGTGCGGTCTTTGAAATCTAGCTCTCACATAATATGTAAGGTCTTAGGCAAATATCTACATCTCTCGGAGGATTAGTCTCTTTATCTTTAGAATCTCTAAAATGATAAAAATGTAATAATTAGCTGACCCAGCCATAGTCAAGCTTTTATACATCAGAGTTTCTCTAAGCCTGGTCTATCGACCCCATATGGCTCCCCTGCAGGTGTCTGACAGAAATGCAGCTTCCTGGACCCTGCTCTAGATCTTTCTATTCAGATCTTCTGGCAGTGGGATATCAGAGTTGGCGTATTTTCAGGTGCTTTTAATGTGCATCTAGGCTTGAGAATCGCTAATTTGGAAAATAATTTGGAGAATCACTAAATAATATGCTTTATATATCATGAGACACTGTATAAAAACAATTTTAAGAAAACGTATTTTTGCACCCAAACTGTCTTGGTTTTTGCCTCTATTTGCTCAAAAATCTCCAGAAAACCACCTCCACAAGGGTCCTTGGCAGCATCTAAATGGTCTAAGGACACATGGATGAAGGCCAATGGCCACCTGACTGGAAATTTTGTAGCCTGCTTTAGGCTTGACTCATCGACCTTTTATGAAAATTCTGTGATGTCGAGTGTGGGTAATAACTGGATGGCGATTCAGGCAGGAAGATTTAGACGCATGGCTGAACAAAGGAAAAAATCTCTGCAGCTGGAAAAAAGCAAAATGAAGTTGAGCCCAGTGTTTCATATAAATGCAAGACCTGTACTATAAGATTTAAAACATCGAGTTGGCTCATACACAGAAAGTGAATATTAAATCTATGCTTTTATCATCTTTTGACTAGATTTCTATAATCCCCCAGTTACTGTTGGTGGGATGACCTCTTGTATCTCTTTGTACTTCAGAGTGGTGGATCAGAACCCTAGATGAATCGTTCCCTTGCCCACTGTAAGAGGCTGTTGGCTGGGTTGATGTGAGGTATGCCTTATGTGATGGCGGTGAGCAAAATACCTAGGCCGAGGCCACCATTCCCTGATCCAGCACTGCCTTTCTTTAGGCAAGTTCTGACCTCAAGATTCGCTTGAGTTTTATGCCGCATGACAACCTGGGATACTCCCAAGCAGGTTATCTAAAAGCTCAAGAGACCTCCATATGGGTTTTTATCCATACAGAGAGCATTGTCTTGATAGAAGTTCTAACTTGAAGATCTACTTTGCAGTCTGTACTTTTTTTTTTTAATACAGTTTCATGAAGGAAATTGAATTTTTTTTTTTTTGAACAAGCATAAGAATAGAACAGGGGGAGCTATAAAATAGTCGGGATTTATGGCTCAGAGGTGGGTGGTTTTTTTTTTTTTTTTTTTCAACTCATCTAAGATGAAATTACTGCAGTCTTCCCCTTAGAGCTTCTTTGAAATTTATTTTCAATTTATACTGCACACCTGTAAAAATGGGATGCAGAATGATACTGCAGTTTCTGAAGAAGGCTCTGGAAGCCTAGAGTCTGCGATGCTTATAAACAAATTCATACGTATTTGTGATAAAGCCTTTTTTAGATTGAGAATCCAATTTTCTAATCGCTTTACCCAAGGGCTACATTATTAACCCTTTGTTCAGTGAATCCCACATCAGATGTCTTACTAGACTCCCATGCAGCTTTTTAAGACACTATTAGCAGGCCTAAAAGTGAAGCGTAAAAGAAGGGTAGTTATGAAGAGACCTGGCTTTTAGTTCCGATTCTGCCTTTCTGTATATTTCATCATAAAGAAGTCATAACCTCTTGGGTCTCAGCTTTCTCATCAATAAAATGAGAGGAGGTTGAATGAGATTAGTGTTTCCAAAGCAGTGTTTCCCAGAACACAACTAAAATGCCTAAAACTAATTGCATGCATGAATCATTCCAGGATTAATATTTAGAAAATCTGTAATCTCCCAAATCATAGAACACACATATTCAAAAGCTTGTTATTTGGTAGCTAATCAAGGGACCAAAGTAAGCATGGTAGGAACGAGGAGACCTAGGTTTCTAGAAAATCACTGTGTAACCTTTTAAGTGTCATTTTGACTCATTTCTGGTCTCAATTTTTTCATATGCCATCTACTCTGGGAACGTCTTGTGGCTCTCATAAAAGTCAAATGACGTTTGTACACTTGTGAGCTATCTTAGTGACATTATTTTGATAGTTATGTACAGGGAGATTGCAAATAAATGTGACTTTAAGTCACTTTAACTTTTACTCATATATTATTGGGATGGTCATCTGGGGTTGAATCAATGTAAAAAGAGGAAAGTGACAACATTCACTTAAGCATCTTCTTGTCCTGAGCAGGGCCACGCTTGGACTGGAAGACTG
The DNA here is from genome assembly GCF_963455335.1 of Martes martes. NCBI lineage: Eukaryota > Metazoa > Chordata > Mammalia > Carnivora > Mustelidae > Martes > Martes martes. Next base: position 122,498,008 of record NC_137892.1, on the reverse strand, counting down.
GTTTCATCTGTAGGACTGGTTCCAGTCAATTGTAGAGGCTGTCCAAGGTGAAGAAAGCTTAGGGTCTAACTGTAAGAGCTGGAATCTGTTAGCTATGCCTGGCATGCAGCTGGGAGCAGGGCATAGCAGCGTGTGGCCCATATGCAGCCTGACCTGAACATGACACCCATCTGTTTGAGAGGGTACATGTACACCCGTGGGGCTGGATACAGAGCTTACGATATTTTGTTTGTTGTGTGTGTCTTTGGAGCATTTGGAAGGTCCTCAGGCCAAAACTGAAGAGGAGCCTAGCTGAACTTGGTATCTTTGAGAAACATGATAGAATTTAACACCTGGCTTGAATCTTCTTCCTTTTCTTATTCTTTCTTATCTCCTCTTTCTTATATTTGAAATCTTTTTCTTTATCTCTGTATTTCATGATCTAGTTCATATCTCTGCCTGTCCATGAATCTCTTCGAGACCAGAGTTAGCTTTCCTTTATAGGGCCCATGGCATCTTGCATGGAAATACACACATGGTACTTCATCAATAAATAATAATTGGATCAACCGGTAGATGAATCACTAGCTATATCATAGGAAATAAATTCTCTCTGTGTGTATTTATATAAACATACACATATATATATACATATAAAACATATACTATAGTCTGTAAAAAAGAAAAATCCATGTTTCTCTCTTACAGAGGACATGAATGAGGACTTTGCTGAGTCTCATCAGGAAGTGCTGATATCAAGAGTCTGGGTGTTAGTGAACATACCATTTAGAGATCAGGGCAGGAATCTCTTAGCACAGAAGTGTGGATGCCCAGAAAGTTAGAATTGTGCATCAATTAAAAACAAAACAAAACAAAACAAAACAACTAGAGTCAGGAAAGCAAAAACCCTTCAAAGGGAAATGGCTCAAACAACAGATTTTGTTTTCAAACGCATTTTCTGATCTTACCGAGAATTGCTACATGGACTCAGACTGGACCTCTGGAGGAATAATCAAACAATTCCACCTGGCCCAGAAGTATTACCACTTCCTTCTAGTGAGAGCATTTATGTAGGCATCCTAATCTGTCCACTTTGCTCCTTTTGGTTTCCTTTGTGTTATGTTCAGTTTTTCCCTCTAGAATATGAGGATATTAACAAGTACCATGTAGGACTGTCAAGAGAATTTAAAGAGGTGAGGAATGTGGGTGTGCTTTGTAAACTAAGAGTATAACATACCATACAGCTATACTGTATTATTATAACTTTTCTCGTTTGAATGTGGATTAAACAGAATATGTCCTCCTAGGAAAATGTAGACAAGATCAGGGAAAAGTATGGTTATAATGGATAACCTAGTTAAGTACCAGTCAGAGAAGGAAAAAACCTATAGTTCAGGTGGTTTCTTTTTTAATGCATATGAAGGTGATTGGTTTTATAACAGAGTTTCATCTGTTAGAATGTACCAGTAAAGAAAAGAAATATGGAGTAGCCCTTCTTTCCTCTTTCCCTTGCCAAAGACCTAGAGATTCATTTCATACCTTTTTTGAGTACCTACTACGTGCCAGGAAATGTTCTGGGTACTAGGTTCTGGGTACTAGGTGAATGAGACAGCTGAAACTGTACTCTTGTCAGTGGTGATGTAGGAGGGGAGGAGACAACAAACACATTAATAGGATGCTATCAAATATTGATAAGCACTATGAAGAAACAAAAGGATGTGATGGAGCGTGGCTGTAGTTGGGGAGGGGGGTTTGGTGGCCATGAACCTCTCCTACTGTGGGAAATCTTTGATGCCCTCAGCTCTTGTACCCTGACTGTATCACCATGCTCATGCTGAGATCACCTTTAGCAAGGGAAGCTCCCAGTCAGTGACTCAGCCTGGTGGGGCTGCTAAGGCCAGCTCATTGCGGTGGGATGCAGGATTCCTCCAGGGGTGACTCTGGCTTGAGTACTTGGCATCAGCCTTGCCAAAACATTATCAGAACTGTACCACAGATGGAGATGATTCTTAGCCAACCCTCTTTTCTTTTCCTTTACAGGGGTCAGACTTAATATCACAGTATGACAGCGCCCCCCCCCCAGCACCCCACAGGTGTGCCTCCCAGTACCTCCCATGCATAGCTCATATCTTCTGGAGCTTGTTTCTTGGAGGACCAAGGAGCTAACTCAGGGGAGGAACTGGTGACATTTTCTCAGGCAGATCCTGTATCTGCAAGTGGCCGGATCCAGTACAGCCTCTCCTCCCTCTTCCTTCTTCTGTCTGAGAAGGAGATAGAAGAAAGCAAGTTTTCACCTGGATGACTAGGAGAGTTGAGAAAAGCTACCACAATGACTTTACTCAGAGACTATATATATATTTTGTGAAGTATAATGAACTTACAGTGTTACATTAGTTTCAACAGTTGATGCGACAGTCAGTGCTCGTCACGATACGTGCACGCATAATCCCCTCCACCTGTTTGACCTCTCTCCCACCCACCTCCTCTCTGGCAACCTCCAGTTTGTTCTCTGTATTTAAGAGTCTGTTTTTCTTTCTTTATTTTAAAAAATATTTATTTATTTATTTATTTGAGAGAGAGAGAGAGAGAGAGAGAGAGAAAGAGAGAGAGAGAGAAAACAAGCGAGCAAGCATGAGTGGGAAGGGCAGACGGAGAGAGAATCTCAGGCAGACTCTGTGCTGACCATGGAGCCAACTCCGGGTTCCATCTCAGGACCCTGAGATCATGATCTAAGCTGGAACCAGGAGTTGGACGCTTAACTGACTAAGCCATCCAGGTGCCCCTAAGAGTCTGTTTTTAGTTTGTTTGTTCATTTGTTTTTTAGTATGGTAGATTTGTTATAATTCATGAACCAATATTAGTGGATTATTATTATTAAGTAAAATTCATATTTATTCACATTTTCTTTGGTTTTACCTAAGGTCTTTTTTCTGCTCCAGAATTCCATGTAGGATGTCACATGACATTTAGTTGTCATGTGTTCACAGGCTCCTCTTGGCTGTGAACATTTCTCAGGCTTCCCACATTTTTTTATCACCATGAGCATTTTGAAGAGGACTGCCCAGATGTGTGATAGGATGCTCGTCTACCAGAATTTGTCTGTTGCTTTTCTCATGATTAGGTGATGGCTATGGGATTTTTGGAGGAAGGTCACACACATAAAATGGTCTTTTTTGTCATATCATATTCAGGCTACATACCAGCAACATGACTTATGACGGTTGGTTTTACTCCTGAACACCTGGGTGAGGTGTGTTTGTCAGGTTTCTCCACTATAAAGATACCAGCTCCCCCCAAAACACACACACTCTCTTTTTTCCTACTTTATTCACGAGAAGAAAGTCGTCATACTCATGCCATGCTCGGGGTTGGGAAATTATGTTCTGCCTCCTTGCAGACAGAATATTTACATAAAGCATTCGAAATATTTCTGCATGGGAGTTTTGTCTCTTCTCCCTACTTATTTTTTTATTCAATCATTTATTTATGTCTGTATGGTCTCATAGATATTTATTTTATATTTTGAGTGATAATCCAATACTATTTTATTTTATTTTTTATTTTATTTTTTTTAAAGATTTTATTTATTTATTTGACAGACAGAGATCACAGGTAGGCAGAGAGGCAAGCAAAGAGAAAGGAGGAAGCAGGCTCCCTGCTGAGCAGAGAGCTCGATGCGGGGCTCGATCCTAGGACCCCGGGATCATGACCTGAGCCTAAGGCAGAGGCTTTAACCCACTGAGCCAGCCAGGTGCCCCATTTATTTTATTTCTTAAAAGATTTTATTTATTTATTTCACAGACAGAGATCACAAGTAGGCAGAGAGAGAAAGAGAGGGAAGCAGGCTCCCTGCTGAGCAGAGAGCCCGATTCAGGGCACGATCCCAGGACCCTGGGATCATGACCTGAGCCGAAGGCAGAGGCTTTAACCCACTGAGCCACCCAGGCATCCTTATTTTATTTTTTTTAAAGATTTTATTTATTTGACAGAGATCACAAGTAGGCAGAGTGGCAGGCAGAGGGGGCGGGGGGAAGGAGGCTCCTGCCAAATAGAGAGCTCGATGTGGGAATCGATTCCAGGACGCCAGATCATGACCTGAGCCGAAGGCAGAGGCTTTAACCCACTAGGCCACCCAGGCGTCCCACCCCCCCCCCCCACAATACTATTTTATTTTGATACTCAAATTGTCTCAGCTTCAGTCTTTGGTTGGCTGTTATGCGCCTTTGGCATCTCCCAATCATTGTGGACTTGTCTGTTTGTGTCTTCCTTTCTTTCAACATCTTACTTTCCAGTAGTACAACGTGCTCCACACTTATCTAGTATATTTTCTTTCTCAGTCCTAGAATTTGGCATTTCTTTAGGGAGCCCTTCTTCTTTTGATTGGAGAATGGTATTAGAAAACAAGATCTATACCAGTGCTTTTAATCCACTCACTTATTAAAGGACACATTGGTTAGTTCCAGTTTTTTGAGATGATGAATGAAGCCACTGTAAACCCTCATATGCAGGTGTTTGTGTGGCACTACAGGATTGGGAGCATTTCTACATTAATTCTTTCATTTTCCTTTTCAAAACGTTTGAGGATAAATAAAGTCACATCATACCTGTGTATCATGTTGGGAAAGACTCAGAAAAGATGAGTTTCTTACCTCATTCATACAGTTCATAAAGGGCAGGGCTGAGCCTTGAAGATGTGTCTTCCAACCCCAAATCTTGTGTTTCTTTATTCATACTTTATGCATTATCTAACTCTCGGTGAATTACTTGAGGAAATAATTGAAAACTCCATTATACCATCCAAATATTAGTTCTTTTATTACACCAGAGCTTCTTGGTTTTCCTGATGGTCTTTTTTTTTGTTGCTACACTCATCCCCACAGATAGACCAAAGACTTATAAAAATGTAATCTGCTATAATACAAATGAAAAGGGAAATAAAGAGATCACCCATATTCTTTGTTACTTGTCATTTTATTGTTTTACTTAAAGAATGCTGCTAAGGCACCCCTTCTGTATGTTTTGTAATTTTCCTTTAACACCTTTTGCTATTGTTTTCATTTTGCATGGTATGTAAAATGTATTTAAAATTAATGATCATAATTATATGTAGCAATGGCACGTTCCCCTTATACACAGGGCTAAGCCACTCGCTTGTTGCTTTTGTTCTTTACAACCCTCAGAGGTGCATCTACTGTCATCCTCATTTTACAGGCAAAGAAACAGGATCAGGGAGAATTCTGTAACTTGCCGGGGGACCTGTAATTAGTAATTGACAGGAGTAGGGCTCAGAACCCATGGAAGTATTCTTTTTTCCCTCCCTTCTAAATGATTTCCAGAGATGCAGGACCTTCCAAATCAAAGTTGTTAATTTAGAGATACAAACTTGATATCAAGAGTTTGGGAGAAAGAAAGCTAAAGAGAGGTATAACTATGTTGCCAGACATAGAGTGGTGAGCCAGACAAGTGTGTCCTGTAAACATAGTTACAGAACAAAAGAAGTCGAACCTTGGGAGAGAGCAAATAGTATTTCCCCCTGGTGACATCATGTAATAAGAACAGCCGCTGCTCTGGGGCACTGGCCCATTATGTTGAAGTGATAATAGTGCAATTAGCTCTTTCTTCATTTTTCCATGTTAACCCAGGGGTAAAATGGCACACTGAGCAAATATACAAAATTACATTAAACTGAGCGTTCAATTTTGAAAATCTTAGCTGCTGGCTGCAGAGAGGTTAGCAGACTCCAGCGACGTTTTGTTTATACTCCACCCTCAGCCTCATGAAAAACCTCAGCCCCATGACTGATGGTTTTTGTAAGATGCGGCATAACTTTCTGCAGGCAACTTCAAGTTGGCTCTCTGCGGTTTCCAGAGAGACCTCTTGGCATGAGTCAGCAGAGTAAGCCTCATGTAGTCATCAATAAATACATCTTGGAAAGAATATTCGCATCGTGCTGGGCATGAGGATGATGACCATCTCTACTAGAGGGACGTTTGCCTCTGGGATCCTGATCTAGTCAGCATCACTGGCAGCCCCTTCTGCCATGGGAAGGTACAGCAAGACGCTGCTGGCTATGAACTAGAAGGGGAGTCCTCCTAAGAACTTGACTATGCTGTTGTCTTAATCTTAATCTCCTAGGCTCCCCAAGCCCGAGAAATAAGTTTCTGTTGTTTATAAGCTACCCAGTCTACAGTATTTTGTTGTAACATCCCAAACAGGTTAACGCATCATGCATATTTAGCTTATATTTTATATTATGAACCAGTACCCTGTTATTGGTTTTATTGTGTAAATTGTTCCAGCTTTGATCATTGGGACTTCCATTAGTTTAGATCGCATGTCCCTTTGAGATGCCCCCCCCTTGTTTTATGTGCACTACCTAACTTGCTAGTACTACTAAATACGCCACACTTAACTTTTATTTTCGCTGTCACAGTCCTAGAGTCAGCCATTTTTCCAAGGAGGCTTGCTTTATTTCATTGGAGGATGGCATTCTGAAACCAAGGTTTGGGTACTGGGAATGATGGCTGCTACTGGGGTGACACTGCTTCCAGCTGGCAGAGCCAGGTAATAGATGTACACATATAAACCTTGTGGTCACCCTTACCTAGAGTTGTTTCTATATCTGCCCATCTGTAAATGCACATTAAATGAAACATGAATTCATTCTGATCTCTCTAATCCAGTACCACAAAGTTATTGTAGCCTTTTAGTCTTGTTTACATGTAACTTTCTGGCACCTACCAACACCCATCCATTCACTTCTTTGTTCAACACCATTATATACATAAAACAATTTCAGAATTGTTAATCCATGTCCCCATGATAAATAATTTTAACAACCATAGTGTTTACCTATAGTTTCTGTTTTCTTTGCCCTTACAGTTTCTAATCTGGACACAAATTTATCTAATCCGAGCCAAAATTACTTAGGTCATCTCCTTTTCCCCCCACTACCTCCTATACTGCAGTTATGTCAGACAATTATAATATAGTTAGACTCATTTTGTCACAGTCTACATTTCATTTTGGGATCCCTCAACATTCTGGTTGATTGTCTTTTATTTTATTGTTTGCATACATCAATGTTTACTCTTTGTGATTGTAAAATTTTATGAGTTTTGACAAACGTGTGGAGTCATATGTTCACCACTCCTGTATAATAATAGAATAATTCCCTAAAATGTCCTCTATAGAATACAGTAATTTAATACTGTATGTAACTTAATGTAGAAAAAACTTATTAAGCCTTCCTGAGACAGATAACTGTATGTTGGCTTACTTTATGCCTATCTAATCACTCTGTATCCCCAATTCCTCTTTGTACACAATCACTCCTACCTAGACCATTCCCTAAATGCCTTTCATCTGTTTTCCATCCATGTAGTTTTGACTTTCCTGAAATGTCATATGAATTGGAATTATACAGTATGCAGCTTTTGAGGTCTGGCTTTTTTTTTTTTTTTTTTTTTTTTTCACTTAGCAAACGCCTTCACAATTTATCCATGCTGTTGAATGAATCATTGAGCAATTTAATGGCGGCCATAATGGATGGTAGCCATAATGGATGGGTCTTTCTTCTCTTTTTTGGTATTATATACATCTTCCTCTTTCCCTACCCAACACTTCAATAAATATAATGACTCTAAGGAGGGACTCTAAAATGTGGCTGATTTTTAAGTTTTCATGACTCTCACAAGTGAGAGTTTTAAGTCATATCTAAAATCATCTTGATTAAAGATTAAATAGTATGATAATTTAATATTTTATGCAACTTAACATAGAACAAGTTCATCAGATGTTTCTGAGGCAGATACTATATGTTGACTCACTCCATACCTATCATTCGTATCTGAATTCCTTATTAATTTACTTACTTATTTGTTGGTCACCATACAGTACATCATTAGTTTTTGATGTAATGTTCTAAGATTCATTGTTTAAGTATAATACCCAGTGCTACATGCAGTACATGCCCTCCTTAATACCCATCACTGGGCTAACCCAGCCTCCCAACCCCTTCCCCTCTGAAACTATCAATTTGTTTCCCAGAGTCCATAGTCTCTCATGGTTCATCTCCCTCTCTGATCCACCCCCCTTCATTTTTCTCTTCCTTCTCCTAATGTTCTCCATGCTATTTCTTATGTTCCACATAAAAGTGAGACTATATGATAATTGTCTTTCTCTGCTTGACTTATTTCACTTTGCATAATCCCCTCTAGTTCCATCCACGTTGATGCAAATGGTGGGTATTCATCCTTTCTGACGGCTGAGTAATATTCCATTGTATGTATGGACCACACCTTATTTATCCATTCATCTGTTGGAGGGCATCTCGGCTCCTTCCACAGTTTGGCTATTGTAGACATTGCTGCTATGAACACTGGGGTGCATCTGTCACCCATCTTTTCTTCATCTGTATCTTTGGGGTAAATACCCAGTAGTGCAATTGCTGGGTCATAGGGTAGCTCTGTTTTTAACTTTTTGAGGAACCTCCACACTGTTTTCCAAAGTGGCTGCACCAGCTTGCATTCCCACCATAACAACAGAGGTTAGGTACCTTATTATATCTATATCTATATCTATATCTATATCTATATCTATATCTATATCTATCTGTATCTATATCTATATCTATATCTATATCTCTGTCTATTCATAATATATGGATAGATGGACTTGCAGCTACTAGTGGCCAGTAATAAGCTCTTACCCTTTGGTTATTTATACATCTCTCTTCACTTTTCTTTCTGCCTGGAATATGGACATGTTATTGTGGACACTGGCTTAAAGTTCAATAGCCATTTTAAGACAATGAAAACAAAAGATGGAGAAATGACTTATGGCATTGTTGTGCAGTTATATAAGCCCTGGGAAGTTGCAACTTATTCCCATTCTTTTCTTGCATGAGATGAATAATCTCTTGTATGGAAACTACTGTTATCATGTTTTCTGTTGCTCACAATCAAACACAATCCTAACTAATACATAGTGCAATAGTGTATAGGAGGTACTCTAGGACATCAGAGGTGTAAATAAAGATGACTGAAAATTCAGTAAAATAATTATTTCTATTTGATTAATAACTGAGCCCTTATTAATTGAAAAGTACTCTGCTTAGCCCTTCTTTAGATACAAAGTTGACTTAGAAGTACCTTCTGCCATAAGGAAGCTTATGATATAAGAGAGTTTGATGCAGGGTATCTTCAAAAGAGCTCTGTATTTGGAGTTGAGTTAAGGGCTCAAAATATTCCTTTTTTTTAAAGATTTTATTTATTTATTTGGCAGACAGAGATCACAAGTAGGCAGAGAGGCAGGCAGAGAGAGAGTTAGAAGCAGGCTCCCCGCTGAGCAGAGAGCCCGATGTGGGGCCAAAATATTCCTTTTAATCAGCCATGTAACACACCTTATCTATTCATTTATTTCTACTGCTTATTAACAAATTATTTATATGTATCAGTCACTCTATGGTAAGATCTTCACAAAATACACTTCATCTTCACAACTATAAGAAGCAAAGCTTAACATTGTTACCCATTTTATAGGAAACTGAGGCTCAGAGCAATCAAAGGAGCATTCAAGGCCACACAGGTCACAGAAGAGATAGAATTCAAATCTAGGGCTCTCGAACTCCAACCTGTTCAAGTCCCTGGGTCCTCATCTGCAGAGTGAATATTGCTGTATCAGTCCTTCCTGACTCAGGGAGTTTAGTTAGGGCTGAGAAAAGAATAAAATTAAGTGTTGGAATTACTTTTTAAAAAACCATAACATATTATAGGATCATAAGGTGTTATTCCCATGCCTGTCACAAAGGATATACTAAAAAATGTCTTTCAAATGAATAGTGGGAATCGACGGATGTGCATGTGTCCAATTAGCTCTAAATCAATATAAACCATGATGAAACAAAACCAAGAGAGAAAGAAGGAAGAGAGATTAGTTCCAAAGTTTGGGATCTGGGGAGAGTTTATGGAGGTGATAACAACTGAGTCACATCTTCAAAGATGGGTAAGAGTTGGAGCATCTGTGAGAACAAGTGGGCATCAGGTGTTTGTGTGCATTTCCTCTTCTCCAGTGACAGTAAAGTCATAAATGACAAGCCATGTCTTGTTCCTTTTTTTAGTGCTCACTGTATATAGCACAGACCTTGGATATTGTGTGTTATGATTGGGGTTTTAGTTGTATTATTTTGACTGGGGACACTTGGCAAGATTTCTTATTTTCTCAAGGACAAGTTGGCAATGCTTTACTTTCTAATTTCTTACCTAGAAACTCCTTAGGTACTTCGCCTAGAATCTCAAGAATCAAATTCCAATTCTCCAAACACTTCAAAGACTTAAGAGACATTTTGTCAAGTGCTATGTTTACTCCAGAATGAAATGTTATCAACAAAATTGAAAATAAAGGTCAAATTTAGACTCTTTATTATATTTGTGTTGTGTTAGTTCCAGTTGTGTCAAAGGCATCAAACTACATGGACACAATGGGAAAAATCCATAGAACTAAATGGTTGAATTCATTCATCCATGCATTTTTCAAAAATTTATTGACTGCTTACTATGTGTCATGCACTGCTAAAGGCAGTAGGGATACAGCAGTAAACAGAACAAAGTCTTGATGGCTGGGTATATGATTATCAAATATCTGGTTATTTTTTTCTTATTCCTGTTTCCTCCCCCATACGTCAAAAGGCTCGTTGTAAATAACATCCAGTGCCTCTATACAATTAAAATTTTTTTTTTGAGAGTAAGGGCCAAGGTTCTTGACACATCTGATTATCATAACATGCCTAGCATAGAGTACTGCTATGTTTGTGTGCGTGTGTGTGCGTGTGTATGTGTGTGTGCGTAAAGCAGAGGTAGTAGAGAGGAAACCTAAAGAGGTGAAAAGAAAATGGGCTCTGGAGTCAGATTGAAAAAAGTACTGGATCCAAACCCTCATTTAATGACATTCACTTGACAAAATTTTACTAGGTGGCTACTATGTGCTAGGCACTGTGCTAGGTATGAGAGTAGCAATAGCGACTTCTGTAAGACAGACTGGGCCCTTTTCTCATGCGGCTCCTACTCCTTTGAGCAGAGAGAGAATCACATGAGTATGCAAATTCTGGGCCTCTGAGAAAGAGGCATCAAGACATTTACTGGAGAACATACCTATAAAGGAAAATGGAAAGGGAGCTGGGAGAGGCTGGGAGAGTTTGGTAGAATCATCAGACCACAATGCCTTTTTGACTGTGGGGAAAGAAGGAAGTAAACAATATGTGTAGGAAAAATCTGTGCTAGTCTCATAAAGTTTTGGCACAGCCAATGAGAGCCTTCAGCCAAGTCAACAATCAGAGGAGTTACATCTTCCGGGAATGGACCTGCCTGAGTGTTCCTCTGGGCTCGGTCATGGGCTGGGAGAAGTGGTGGTAAGTATGGCATCTGTGCTGGGGTCATTGGATAAACACACCTCAGTCAGATCTGAGAAGGAATTTTCATGTCTGCCACAACAAAATGTGTTGAGCATCGTGAGAGGGAAAGTATGGGTGCTATGGGGATACAAAACATGAGGGAGGAGAACCTGGGTGGCTCAGTCAGTTAAACATCTGCCTTGGACTCAGGTCATGATCCCAGGGTCCTGGGATTGAGCCCTGCTTTGCTTCAGGCTTCCTGCTCAGAAACCTGTCTGCTTGACTCTCTCCCTCTGCCCCTCTTCCCCACTTGTGTACTTTCTCTCTCAAATAAATAAATAAAATCTAAAAAAAAAAAACCACAGAACAAAACTATATGGCATGAGGGACTACAGGCTTTCCTGAAGAAGGGATACCTTGGGGCAGTAAGTCAAACCTATCCAAGAGAGGAGGAGACAAAGAAGGGAAAGTATTTTGGGCAGAGAGAATGACATGACAGAGAGAACATGGAATCACTGAAAAATAAAGAAATAAAATAAAAGGAATTTGCTCTGACTTGAACGCAGTGTGCATGGGCAGTAGAGGTGAGAGGGAAGGGAGGGAGATGTTGGGAAAATGAAGCTGGAAAGGCAGTTAGGGGTCGAATCTTATTAGCATTGCAAGACTAAGCAGTTTGAGTTTTATATTGAGGGCAATGGGAAGTCATCGAAGTGTTTTAAGCATGGATGAGGGTTAGCGGAGGGTGAGTGGAATTCAAATAAAATGATCACATTTGCGTTTTGAAAATATCGTTCCGGCGGTTATGTAAAGAGTAGACTGGTGGGTTGAGAACACAAAACTGGAAGCCTGAAGACAAGGTAGGAGGTGCTGTGAGTAAGCCAGATGCAACATGTCAGTGGCTTAGACTGTGGTATCACTTGTGGTCGTTTGAACCATAATTAGGTATAAAATGTCAGATTGCTAATTTAATGAATGTGGTAGATAAAGTAGAGAGAGAAAAAGGAGGATATAGATTTCAGTCTTATTTGCTGTGTGATGTGAAGGATTACTCCAACTCTTTGGGCTTTGGTTTCTTGATCTGAAAAATGAAGGCAATAATACCTGCTTCATAGGTTTGTGTTGAGGTTGAATGAGATAATGCAAATAAAGTGTCTAACACAGGGCTTAGCTTATACAGGGGAATTCTCTCTTGACTTCCTTGTATGCCGCAAATTTAAAGTGCATTCCTATTGGAGAATCAAGTTAACTGTAGAGAAAGGCTTTCTCTGTCTGTCTATGATTCACCTTTTCCATTTCCTTCCCCCATTTTTTCTAGATTATTACATTGAATTATCATAGATTATTGCATATGAATAAACACAATTTTAACTCAAGGATATTAATGTAGTAAATCATTTTATTAATCCTTCTGATAGGGGATCTCCATGCTCATTGAATGAAAGATTCCAAATAATTGTGACCAATTTATAACCAATACCCAGCTAGGTAAACCATTTTCTCTGGAATGTGTGTGTGTGTGTGTGTGTGTGTGTGTGTGTGTGTGTGTGTATCTCACTGGGCTTCTGGCTCTATTTTTGAATCTTAAGTTGAGTGACCTAAGGGAGAGAATAAATACTGAGAATTTATTCATTCTAGGAGACTCTTCCTTATTGGCCCTTGCTACGTGAATCTTCTGGAGCTGCCTTTCCATCTCCTTGAGCCTGGTTCTGTAGCCCCGTGAAACCCTCTCTACCCTGAGAATGACCCATATCTTCTTCCAGTAGCCAGAGTCAGTTTCTTGTTCTAGAGCACTGGGGTGCCCTTCTCTCTCAGGCTTTGTCTCCAGCTGTCTCAAGATAAGGAGCCTTCCTTTGAGGTAGAGAGTCAAACACCTATCACTGCCACGAGGTGTCTTTTATCACAGCTATGGCCCCTGTTCAGGATGGTATTCCCAGGGAATGCCATGCTGATCTCAGAATATCTGAAGCCCTGGGTCCTGGACCTGAGGTTACCAAAATAAAACCAAGGTTATGTCCCAATTTATTATGCATAACAAACACCTTAGAAGCTTGTTAAAATACAGTTGCTTGAACCCCAGCCAGATATTCTGAATTAGCATCTTCTGGGTTGGGTCTTGGGAATCTGCATTTTGAAGAAAGCATCTCAGTCTAGATTTTTGCTTCTAAAGTATCATCCTCAGACTAGCGACATCAGCATCGCCAGGAAGCTGTTAAAAATGAGGACTCTCAGGCCCCACCCCAGACCTCATGAATCAATCTGAATTTTTAATAGGGTCCCCGTAGGATGTGCTATACATGAAAAATTTTAAAAGCACTGTTCTACATCATGGTTCCGAATTGGGGGATGTTTTCTTCCCCAACCTTCTCCTCCACATGCCCAGGATAGTATCTGAAGCTATTTTTGGTTGTCATAACTCGGAAGGTGCTACCGCTACCCAAGTTGGTCAAGGCCAGGAAAGCTGCTAAGCATCCTACGATGCGTGTCCTACAATGCTCCACCCCCAACAAAGGACTATTGGATCCAAAATGTCAGTAGTAATAATATTGGGAAACCCTGGGACAGATGACTGTAATGAAGCTGGTAGATTAGTCTGGGGAGCCAGGTGTCTTCAAAGGCTTAGAAGCAGCCATCTACTAGTTTGGGAGTGAAGGCCCCGAACAGGCTCGGCATCCCCAAACTAGCATAAAGAGGGTGGGCTCTGGAGTCCAAATGCCTGGTTTGATTCCCAGCTCTGCTGCTCACATGCTATGCAATCTCAAGCAAGTGTAGAAATAAACAAAGACCAACCGAATGAGAACAAGTAAAGCCTATTTATTCTGAACTTGATATAGCAAGGGAGTCAGCCACCATCACTTGTGTTTTCATCGAGACTTAAAGGCAGGCAGAGGAGGGGGCAGCTTTGTGGTGGAAAAAAGGACGGCTCAGGCTGTTCTTGGATTGGAGCCCATTGACTAGTTAGAAGTGGGACATCTATGTGACTGGTCAGAAGAGCACATCCAGGTTTCTCTGGTTGGTCCTAATTTGGAAGTGGGGACAAAATTTAGGGAAATTGTCAGTTATTAGTCAAGTCCTGGTCATTTGGGGTGGATTGTTACAGAAGTTATTGTTTCGCTTCCTGTATTGTTACTGAATATAGCAGACTTCTAACGAGTCTGACTCATAGCAGGCTGGCTTCCTGGGCTGTTTATCATAGATAAGGAGGTGAATTTCCTGGGAAGATTGCTGCAGGTTATGGGTCAGAATTCCGTTCTTCTGTGTGTGTGTATATATATCTATATCTATATCTATATCTATATTGATATAGATATAGATATAGATATATTCCTGTCATTCATTGACCATTTATATATTCAGTCTCTCACAACTTTTACATTTCTTTAGGCTTTAGTATTTCCTAATCTACATAGCAGTAATCATAGGGTCGTAGTCATGATGAAATAAGTTAACTCATGTAGGGCTCTTAGACTCTCACGAACAAGAAGTTAGGGCTGAGTAGGTATTTTCCGCGATCATCCTCTACAGCTGTCTTGGGGAGCTGTGATCCCACGCAGCTACACTGAAGGGTCTGGACATCCCTAAGAACACAAAGGAGCAAAGAGTTTAATGGCTTCCAGGCATGGGGTCATGAGAGGATTCAGTACTTTCCGTGATTCTGAGGGACATTACCCGGGTATAAGGGTTAACGGTGAGAAAGGTCAGGGACTTGAGTCAGACCAACAAGAGTCCATCCTAGTGTTAATTACTTACAGTTATGTGGCACGTAACAGCCCTTCAAGGCCTCTTTTATAAAATGGGGATGATATTAATATATATTGGTGAAGATTAAATACTCCCATCAAGCACTACACAGTGCCTGGTAGCAAGCAACCACTCTGTAAAAGCTCACTTTATTATTGTTAGTATCACTGACTCAGCCAGGAGCCAAAGCTGCTCTTGCCCCGGGAACAGAACCCTTTGGTGTGGTAGAAAGTTCTCCAGTGTTAATTGTAGTTTTAGAGCTGCTGCTTTGAGGTGGCAATCCATATGCACTAGGTGTACGGAGGGTATTTATCATTGAATAGGCTCTCTGTGACCGAACCCTAGAAATACACATTTTCACTGACTCCAGGTGATTCTTACATACCAGGGTTTCAAAGACCAGCCCTACAATTTCCTATCGGTCCTCTCTGGGAGCCCAGTGTTTCTCTGCAGCAATTCCCAGTCCTCCTCACACCTGCTCTAAATTACCAGGACATTTACAGCAACCTTCTCCCTATATAATCAGGACGGGGCAGTCGGGAGAACCCAGCTAAGATCTTCTGAGCTGGAGATGGCTGTTTCTTCTCTCGGGTTGGGGTAAGTAATGGCCCACCCTGTGCTGGGCTCTCTGATACAGATAGTTCACTCACCTTCGGGTGATCAGGTGAAGGAGATACGGAGGGTTTTGGGGAGCAGACTGCATTTTCAGGGAGATGCCTTGCTAACTGAACAGAATTTCAGAAATTTCTTATATCGGTGTGTCCTTCAAATCTGGCAAGCTAGTCAGGTCTGTGGTAGAAGGTCTGCTGTTACCAATGAGTTTCCTGCCAGAGGACTGCCTTGGACTTGACTGAGAAAGTGAGGAACTCCGGGATATGTCTGAGTCTGACCTCCCGGAACTCAAGTCAGGTTTGCTCTGGGGAACAGGTAGCTTGGGTGAATCTGGATGTAAGGGAACAGGTATCTAAGGCATAGCATTAGCTCAAGCCTGTTTCTACTGATTTCTGGCCATTGAATGTCTTAACATGGTCTACTAAGTCTTGCATACCTGCTTCTGCAGGACCCTTGGGGGAGTTATAATTGTTTTGCTTCCTGCAGGCATGTCCTGAAGTTTTGATTGATTAGGGACATCTGGTGTCAGTTTGGGAAGGTTGGGCAGAACAAGGCAAGCTTGGATTATCCATAGGCTTAAGTTTGTGTTTTTGATGGTGCTCTCCTTTCTTTGCAGTATATGCTTGAAACCTTGCTAGCTGAGTAATGAAAACCCAGCTGTTTCTCTAGGTCGTTCAGGCAGAGCATGGTAGGTCACCCTAGGTCCCCCAGCAGGAGGACTGCACATTCCATCAGAGCTTGGCCTCAGATTAAGGCTTCGAGACCACAGAAGGCTGAGAAGGAAGGAAGGGATAAGCGGGGGCATCCTAGGTGTGGGAGGTTCAGATGGCTGCCTGTAAACTGTGAGTGGAAACTGAGGGGAAATAAAGAAGCAACACTGCTTATAGAGTGCAACCCTGTGACTGTTCTCATCTCTCCCTAATGGAGGTGATTCTTACCTAATTCTCTTACATATTGTAAGCCCTGGAGTTGATTGATGTCCATTTATTTTGACTGTGATAAAGGGGAAACATTGCCTGGGAGCATGGTCTGGGATTACTGAGTGAAAAAGTGCCCTGTAGGGGCGCCTAGGTGGCTCGGTGGGTTAAAGCCTCTGCCTTCCGCTCAGGTCATGGTCCTGGGGTTGAGCCCCGCATCAGGCTCTCTGCTCGGCAGGGAGCCTGCTTCCCCCCTCTCTCTCTCTGTCTGCCTCTCTGCCTACTTGTGATCTCTGTCAAATAAATAAATAAAATCTAAAAAAAAAAAAAAAAAAGGTGCCCTGTGTTCAGGCTCAGAGGAGGGGGACTCCTCCAGCTTGATTACATGAAAGAGAGGCAGTCTCTTGCTATCTCCATGGGAAATTACTTGGATTTTTTTTTTTTTTTGAACAAATAAGTTGAAGCAGATGAACAGCTTTTCTGTGCCCACAGAGGCCTGGCCATCTTTGTGGTGGAGGCTGAAGGAGTTGGGAACCAAAGCTTCGGAGAATGTGCAAGGGAGGCCCAAGTGAGAGCGCAGAGAGAAGGACCTAGCACTAGAGCCCACAGTTTCTAAAGGACATGGAGACTGAGGAGGATGAAAAATAGACAACAGTTGAACAGGGTCTGAGAAGGAAACACAGAGCAAGAGAAGGGAATATCCTCAGGATGTAACAAATCTTACAGTGACAGAGAAGGTGGTTCCGAAAATGATGAAGTAACCGGACAGAGGGGGAAATCTTATGACCTGAATGCGTGATGAAATGTGGACTGGAAGTATTCTCACGAATCTGTATGATCCTTACAATACATGAAAGTATGAGACACAAGATTGCTGTGTTGGTATTCCAGAAAGGATAGCACTATGGCCAACAATTGAGAACAAGTGACTGGAAATAAATTTACTTAGGGTTCACTCTCCTATTTTCTTGTGAGGAAAGGGGATAAAGCAGAAGGTACTTCTACCCACTTTCTGGCTCTAGGAGAAAGAAGGGGTCTTGCTCTCTTGCATCTATGTAGTGAGAGAGTGTTCCTGAATAAATAAAAAGATGAATTTGCTGCTGTAAATCTCACTACTGGCAAACTACTACCCCAAGGAGATGTATGCATGGTGGGTTATTGAGCAGAAGCTCTGGGCAAAATTGGGTGAAGGAGGACAGGCTGCTGGTTACAGTACTATAGGAGAAATGATATTTTTTAATTTCTTAGAAGACTTTATTTATTTAACAGAGGACAAACAGAGCAGTAGACAGAGGGAGAAGGAGGCTTCCAGGACCTTGGGTTGATGACCTCCCAGGATGCCGGGTTGATGACCTGAGCTGAAGGCAGATGCTTAACTGACTGGGCCACCCAGACACTCCTGTGGGAAAAATTTTTTTTGTTGTTTTTTGTTTTTTGGGGTTTTTTTTGTTTGTTTTCTTTCTTTTTTTCTTAACATAAAATGTATTATTTGTTTCAGGAGTATAGGTCTGTGATTCACCAGTCTGACACAATTCACAGCACTCACTATAGCACATAACCTCCCCAATGTCCATCACCCAGCTACCTCATCCCTCCCACCCCCTTCCCCTCCAACAACCCTGTTTGTTTCCTGAGATTAAGAGTCTCTTATGGTTTGTCATCCTCTCTGGTTTTGTCCCATTTCATTTTCTCTTCTCTTCCTCCATGATCCCCTACCTTGTTTCTCAAATTCCGCATGTCAGCAAGATCATATGATAATTGTCTTTCTCTGATTCACTAATTTCACTTAGCATAATGCCCTCTAGTTCCATCCATGTCATTGCCAAATGTCAAGGTTCCATTTTTGATGGCTGCATAATATTCCATTTATATATTCCATTTTATATATATATATATTCCATTTATATATTCCATTTTATATATATATTAAATATATATGTAAATATATATATTTAATATATATACATATATATTATATATATATGTATATATATATCACATCTTTATCCATTCATCTGCCAATGGACATCTAGTCTCTTCCCGTAGTTTGGCTGTTGTGGACATTGCTGCTATAAACATTGGGGTGCTTGTGCCCCTTTGGATCACTACATTTGTATTTTTAGTGTAAATACCTAGTAGTGTGATTGCTGGGTTGCAGGGTAGCTCCATTTTTAACTTTTTGAGAACCTCCATACTGTTTTCCAGAGTGACTGTACCAGCTTGCATTCCCACCAGCAATGTATGAAGGTTGCCCTTTCTCTGCATCCTTGCCAACATCTATCATTTCCTGACTTGTTCATTTTAGCCGTTCTGACTGGTGTGAGGTGGTATCTCACTGTGGTTTTGATTTGTATTTCCCTGATGCTGAGTGATGTGGAGCACTTTTTCATGTGTCTGCTGGCCATTTAGATGTCTTCTTTGCAGAAAATGTCTGTTCATGTCTTCTGCCCATTTCTTGATTGGATTATTTGTTCCTTGGGTGTTGAGTTGGATAGGTTCTTTATAGACTTTGGATACTAGCCCTTTATTTGATATGTCATTTACAAATATCTTCTCCCATTCTGTCCGTTGTATTTTGGTTTTGTTGATTGTTTCCTTTGCTGTGCAAAAGCTTTTTATCCTGATGAAGTACAAATAGTTCATTTTTGCTCTTGCTTCCCTTGCCTTTGGCTATGTGTCTAGGAAGAAGTTGCTGTGGCTGAGGTCTAAGAGGTTGCTGCCTGCGTTCTCCTTAAGGATTTCGATGGATTCCTGTCTCACACTCTCACATTCAGGTCTTTCATCCATTTTTGAGTATTTTTGTGTACGGAGTAAGGAAATGGTGCAGTTTCATTCTTCTGCATGTGACTGTCCAATTTCCTAACATTTTAGAAGAAGTGTTACCAGATATTGTCCAGACTGTGTTTCCAAAAATTTTTTTCTGTGCAAATCCTATCCTTAATAGCAATTATGTCTCTTCAAGAAAAGTTTGCCAGAGTCCTCTCCAGTTCTAGCTTTTCAACTTAGCAGTGGTTAGTGGATTGTTTTGCTAGGGGATTAAGTCAGGAGGCTTTCACTGCCTCTGGGGTGGGGGGTGGGAAGCCACAGTGTGGCAGAAGTGTGGCAGAAACAAATAGAAGGCACTTAATATTTTTTTAAAATGCTCTTGTTTATGGTACTGTTTGACTTAAGGCTGTGCACCTCTATCATTACATAAAAATAGGACTTGTGTGTGTGTGTGTGTGTGTGTGTGTGTGAGAGAGAGAGAGAGAGAGAGAGAGAGAGAGAGAGAGCTGTGCTACTAAGAACAAAAAGATAAAGCCCGCAAAGAATCTTAGATGCAGGTTTGGGGGGGTAACTGTGGATAT
The DNA here is from genome assembly GCF_963455335.1 of Martes martes. Lineage (NCBI taxonomy): Eukaryota > Metazoa > Chordata > Mammalia > Carnivora > Mustelidae > Martes > Martes martes. Next base: position 122,478,026 of record NC_137892.1, on the reverse strand, counting down.
GTCTGCCCTCTGAGCCCTGGAAAGACTTCTTTAGCTGAATTTTCAGTAAGTTATAAAGTCAAAGACACATGAAGAGCTACTGTGCTTATGTTAATAACAACTAAATTAAGCCAGGGAACATTGAACTGGTGGATAGGTCACCCCTTAGTGAAGTGGCTTCCTTTTTAAAAAATTTCTTCCCCTCAGGAAAGGAGGAAATAATATAAGACTTAAAGGTCATTTACAAATATCAAGATGCAAAACAAGAGCAGCTTTCTTTTGCAACTAAACCCCTTTACAAGTGTGCTGGATAGAGCAAACGACCAATTTAGCTTAATGCTTCACAGGTGACTCAGGATAGCAAAGGTCGTGATCTTCGCTATCCTCATGGTGCACCAGAAACAAACAAGCAGTTTGCCTCTCAGAAATGGTGCCCAGGTATAAAACTAGAGCTAGAGGTAGTGAACAGTATTAAAGCTTCAGGCTCTGGCGTTAAAATTAGGATGGTTCTATTTAGCCTGGGGAATAAATTTAAGGGTTAAGCAGAGATTGAATGAAGTTGAAAGACTGGTGTCAACTTTGACTCTTTTCGTTCCTTAAAATTAGCTTCAAGTAGCAATTTCTGTCCTGCTTCAACTATGCACATGGGAATTGGACTAAAATGCCTTAAAATAACACACAGAATTTTAAATCAAAACTCTTAGCAGAAGTTACCTAGTTGGGGCTTTTTCTATTTTCTTCTTGTATCAATGCATGCACAGGATAGGATGTGAAGCTGGCACATTCACTGGCCTCTAATGAGAACTCCACTTAGAGGTACAGGATCTGTGAGGAACAACCCAGCCTGGAAGGACTATGGCTTATAAAATGATCTATATTACGTGATGGCCGAGAGTGAAGTTATTTGTCATTTCAGAATTAATGTCTTCTAAGCAGGGTGCGGGACTTAAATGTTGACTGTAAGGCTGCTTTCCTGAAATGTTCCCATTTCAAGGGGTTTTTTAAAATCTACTATAAATAAAACAGACAGTGGAGGATGTTGGGGACCAAAGTGGAATCAGGACCACTGAATCTCTGGATTCCACATTTGCCATTCGGTCATGGTTGTTCTGGGGAAAACATTACTTTTTGTGTAGGCTCTATGGTATATCTTTGTTTTCACCATGTAGGAATCAAACAAAGATTCTATGTCTCAAATGAGCAAACTTTTTCACTTACCTCTTTGCTACCCTAAAATTCTCAGTCACCCGTTACTTTGATACTCTAAGTATATTCTAAGAACCATTACCACCCAACCTAATCTGAGGTGTTGATTAATACATTTTTCTGGGGCTCACTCCTCCCCTCCAGGAAACAATTTCCTAAGGAGAAAAAGGGTATATATAGGAGCCATACGATTTGCATTTTTAATGAATTATTTAGGTCATAGTTCAGACGATTAGATCAGAATCTTCGGAGAAGAACCACAAGTATCAATATATATTAAAAATTTTTTTTGCGTGGTGATTTCCAGGTGTAACCAAGATTAAGACCTATTGCCTTGGGGAATTTCACAAACAACAGGTTCTCAAAAGATACTTGCTAAATGAATGTCCTCTGTGGTTCTCCAGAAATGTCATGAGGGTGTAGTATTGGGTTTTGAAGCATAATCTCACATACTGCAAATCTTGTGTTTAACTGAGTAGTGAGAATGATAGAATTTTCTGCGCTGGAAGATACTGTGTAAACCTCGAAGTTGGAGAGAACGCAAAAACCAGATATTTGAAAGAATAAGAAGGATGGCTTGGAGGGTAAATGTCCCCTTGGGTGATGGCATCAGCACAGCCAAGGTTCTGTGTATTGAGGACACAGGAAGAGCAAAGATACCAGAGCTTCGTGGAGGATTTTCTCCTCCTATTAGGAATTACCAGATCCCTTGATCCAGGGCTGTGACACTGCCCAGAGCCATTTGCTAATGGAAAAGGGCTATTTGGACTAAGACTTGACAGGTTTGCCCTCAGGAGCTTGAGTTACCATTTTGTTTCAAAATAAAAAAATGTCCTGTTACTAAACCATTTCTTGGCAATAAAGTTCACATTTTGCCTGAGACTGATCGGAAACAAATTACTTGATAGCACGCAACCTGAAAATTCTACTTTGCTGAGCCCTTCATCAAAAACCCATTTTTCTTTTCTGTAGGAAAATACTCCTAAGCCCTCTTTTTTGCTTTAGTTATATATCCCATACCAGTAAAATGTGTCCCTTGCATATAACTTATAAACCATAAGAGAATATGCGAAAGAATGAAGATACAGTCCATGTTGAATCTATACTATGCTTAAAACAGAGGGCATATGACAACTTTTGGGAATGGCTTTCCTCTCTTATTTCTACCCGCATCCTCATGGAGTTTGGTAGGGGTTGTACACTTCTATGCCTGGGAATCACTGCCTTGGCAAGTGGGCATTAATGAGTATGTTGTGTCTGCCAGTTGTACTAGGGCAGAGAAAACTGATCCACACTGGTCCACAGATTAATGGCTCTGAGAAACGTCCACATCCTAATTCCCTGAGACTATGACATTACATGGCCAAAGGGATTGTGCAGACTCATGTGATTTTGCTACTCAAGTTCTTAAAAGTTCAGTGAAAGAACATTCAGTTGTTCTGAATGATGCCAAAAGGATTTGACCATCTTGAGGAGCTAGCCTCAGATTCACATGTGAGTGGGTGTTTAGCAACCTCTGTGGGTAAACCTTGGTATTCTTACGCTACTTACCTTGTCATTACCTGTTGGTTATTTCTTGTAGGTAAACGTTACTTTGGAACTACAAGCTGGCATTTGAAGGTGAATAAGGGATAGAAAGTACTTTGATATTTAGAAGCAACAGGACTCTCCTCAGGAAAGATGGAGTGATGTTCTGGACAACAATACTATGAATGTGTTAGTAATTGAGCAGAGGTTTTGAAAAGTAATGAAATGGTGACAGCAGTAACCATGATATGCCCTGGGTATACATATATAGACAAACGTATGTATATATGTATACATGCCTTACAATGCAAAGGAATACTGGGTATGAAAAGGAACATCTAATTTGTAAGAAAGCATCTAAATTAATGATACTCTCACCACCCAGAGATACCACAATGCTTTTGTGAGTCTTCTGGCCTTCATTCTTGGCACCCAAATTCCTCCCATCTTCACTCTTGGTCACTGAGAGGCAATCTGATAGCATTGTAAAGATGCTGGTATTTAATGTTAAACAGCCCCTGGTAGAGTCTGGAATCTCTTAGGTTACAGGAGGCAAGATAGTTAACCTTTCTAGGATGTCATCAACTGTACAATGAAGGGGATACAAATACAGCATTGTTCTGAGGATAAAAGCGAATACTAGGATTTTCAGTCTCCACTGTGTGTTAAAAATCACCTAAGATCTTTTAAAAATTCTGCATGTGGCCCTTCTCCTTTGAGAGCTGGACTGGACTGTGCTGTCCTGGCTGGTTTTGTGTGTGCCTGTGTGGGCATGTTTTCTAGGTGATTCTGATGGAGCTAGGACTAAAAAGCTCTGCAAAACCTGTACCAAATTCTTGATACTTCAAGCTCAATGGCATTAGCATTATTATTCTATTGTGTTGAGTAAAATGGATTAAGAAAACACTATCACCCGCAGGTTTGTTTTTTTTTTAAATTTTGACTTTGTTCATGAGATGTGACTTTCACTATCCAATACGGATAGCTTCCTTTATCAGTTTCCAGGGTCACGTGGTATTCAGCAGTATTATTATACTCCAATATACTTGATGAGCTGCACATTAGAAATTCATTTGAGGTATTCTCTTCTTCTAAAAATTATTGTGAGGCTCGTGCTTATAAATCTTCATAGTTGTTCAACTGTTTCCTTAGGATAAATTCCTAGAAGAGGAACTGCTGGCTCAGGTGGTACATATATTTTTAAGGCTTTTGAACATTGCCAAATTGCCCTGCTTAATGGAAGGATCAATAGCATTTAGGATGCATTAGGGCTACATATAAGAAAAAAGTTAGTTCAAATTGACTTAAACAATAAAGAAGATCTATTGGTTCAAATAACTGGCAAATCTAGAGACTAAGTGAATTTCAAGGCTAGTTTGATTCAGCATTTCAAAGATCCCATCAAGTACCTGTCTACATCACTTAGTCACTCCCCTTAGCTCTCTGCCATACCAGTTTTTTTCTGTGGTGAAAATACAGCTGCCAACAATATCTGGGGCAGCAGCCTTCTTAAGGGTCTCTTTAAGGAGCCTTCTCTAGAAGAACAAGGAAGCTTCCTCCCTCAAAGTTCCAGCAAAACATGGCTTACTTCTCATGCATCTGGTGTTGATTGGTCAGAGGTAGGAGTATGCTGATGAGGTTATGTCAGAGTCACTTGCCTCCCCTTAAAGGAAAAGTGGGATAGGCTGCTTCCAGAGCCTATAGATGGTGAGAAGAGGTTCGGGTACCTTAAAGGAAGGGAAGCACAAGAAGGAGAGAAGGTAACCACCATGCCCAGGATGAACAAAATTTGGAAGAGTGAATCAGAACCTGCTGCTGCACACAAAGGTGAGACAGGGGAAGAAAGTGTGCTCACCAGAAATGAGGCTTTGCATTAGGGTGAGTGCATGTACCGGGATCTACCACTGGCAGCTTCTGGACCTTTCCAGAACTGTAGGGGAGAGGAGGAAGCACCTTCTCTGCCTAAGAAGGGAATCCGCTCTGGCTGTGGTGTGGTGTGGTGTGTTACATTTACACACACTCGGTGAATTTTAGAGTAGCAGGTGAACTATCACAAGGCATTTGGATTAGTACGCAGCTAAAGTCAGCAAATTCAATTTCCTCCAACACTATATGAGTCAAGTAAATAATTTTTTAAATTCCAGTCTGAAGTAGTTAAACCATTGTATGGACAAGTCTTGTTTAATGACTTCTAGTTAATACAGGGATTGGTTATAGAACTAGGAATGTTCTATATGGCCGTGGTTTAATCTACCAATACTTTTCTTACCTCTAGCGGTTTGTTTATAGTGTTCTATGTATTCCAGAAGGCTTCTTTAATGTAACTGCAGCTTTAGTTTTATAGATGATATCTACAAGGGACATTTGTTTCTATAGGGAGGCAGCATGGTTAAAAAAGAGGTTTACTTTCAGATAATAAAAGTATGGCGAAGAGGGCAGAATGGCTCAGGAGGAAAAGATTGACTCATTAATATAAAGTGGACTGAAGTCAGGTGAAGACTGAGCCAACCTTTTATGAGACTTTTTTATTTTGGCCCTTAAAACCCTTGTTCCCTCGCAATACTGCAGCGCAATGGGTCTCAAACCTATGCAGGCACCAGAATCTTCTGGAGGGCTTTTTAACATAGGTGGCTGGGCACCACTCCCAGAGTTTCTAATTCAGTAGGACTGGTGGGAATGGGGAATTTGCGTCTCTAACAAGTTCCCAGGTGAGACCGCTGTTGCCTGTCCTGGAATTACCCTTTGAGAACTACTGTCCCAGTCCAGGGGCACTGCGAGTGAGTTGTGCTCTTGGAGGGTCCTTAGTTGGAATCCATCTGCTTCTCAGCCCTGGGAATTTCTTAACCTCTAAACCTCTATTTTCCTAACACCAAAATAGGGAATAACAGTGCTACCCCATCCGGTGGTTGGGATGGTTAAATGGGAAGAGAGAATTGACCTACATACCATTTTTATCTTACCTCAACTGTACTTCAGAAAGCTTTGCTCACATCCACTATTAGCTCAGTTTCTTTTCTTACATACTCAAATACAACCCAACTTTTCTTTTTAAGGGCACTCACCCCAGTACTTTTGTGCATTCATTAGTAGGATTATTTTGATTAATATGTCTTCCTAACCAAAGCGTGAGGACAGGATAAGTCTTTGATTTTTTTTTTTTTTTTTTGCCTTATTACTGTATCCCTATTACCTCCGAACACAGGATACCTGTTTTACATATTTTTTTTTAGTGCGATTTAACCTATGAGGAAAACAATTCCTGGAATACAACATACATTTAACTTGATTTTAAAATATACAGTTAGTTGTATGTTTTTACTTATGGTTTTAAGGATCTTCATCTGTTCTCACTCTCCCACCCACAATCTAAACTGCACATTTTTTTGAAGTATGGGAATAAAATTTTGTGGGATGTGTGTGTGTGAGAGAGAAACTGGCTTGTAAATGGTAAAATGCCCTAAAAAGTCCCTATGTGGTCGGTTATGATAACCTTCTAGTGACGGTTACAGGGTTAAAGATGTCATTGGCTTCCTCATCAATGGTGGTGACTGGGCTGACTCACATTAAGGGGGACACAGAGCTGAGGAACACTTTGAGCAACTCCTAGGTGATGAATCTCACCTGCTGGAGTCTTGAGTCGAGGCATTGGGAAAGGTCACGCATTGATTTCCTTGAAAGGTATTACCCATGTATCCAGGTTCTAATTGGATCTCATCCTATCATGAAAGGGATCTTACAATGTTTCCTCAGGTGCTGTCAGTCTAGCAATAGCAATTCCCTCATAACATTCTGCGTTGCTTCCATTCTTTCAAAGCCAGACCCATAGGGGTCTCCGGCATGTGCAAGTATTAACATTTAGATTAATTTCTCGTGGCAGTTGGGATATTGGATTTCTCTCTCTTGCCAACCCTCCTTAAACTGGTGTAACTATCCCAGTCTCCAGGGGGACCTCCTAGGTAGAAAGCATTGGTGGAATAATGTCTACTAAAAGGGATTGTATTGATTCAGATTCTATCCTCAGGATTCGGTGAAAAAAATAAAAACAAAAACAAAAACAACTGCAAAAACGCCCCCAAGCCAAAAACCAAACAAACCTTGCCATGTTCAGCAGCACTGAAATACCTTTGTAAAGGTGTCAGTATTTGTATTCCAGGGATCTTTAAAGATCATTCAGTCCCTCTAGGTCTCTAAGTGGAACGATTTGTTGGCCACATCAGAAATGTAATTGTCATGACATACATGAGACAAATTGTCCTCATTTCTGCTGAAAACCTCTCTGTTGAAATCAAATATGTATTTAATTGTTCAAATAAAATTCTTGTAGAGAGAAGGTTTGAAGAAAGTTGGGAATTTATAGTTTTGTTATTGAATTATTCCCTAATGTATACTTGAAACTACTTTATGTGTGACAAGTATGAATTTTGTTCCACATATCTCAGTATAAATCACATCAATTCATTTCTCTGTACCAAATTGAATTCAACTCTGAGTTCAAACTTTCCAGCTGCTGAGTTTTGGGGTAACTTTTTCCTCTCTATATACTGGAAAATTACATACCTTCTTAATCCCAATCCTAGGAATCTATCCCCAAAATATAGAAGAACAAATATGAACATATGTACAAGATTTTTTATTATACCATATTTATAAAACAAAAATAATAGAACCATCCATTAATAGAGATCTGATTGGTAAATGATTTATTTATATAATGGCCATCCAAAAAATAGAGGGAGAAAAATATTTGTACACAAAAAGGGAGTCCTGGGGTGCGTGGGTGGCTCAGTTGGTTAAGCTTCTGCCTTCGGCTTATGTCATGATGCCAGGGTCCTGGGATCAAGGCCTGAGTTGGGCTTCCTGCTCAGTGGGGAGTCTGCTTCTCCCTCTGCCCCCTACCCCAGTTTTTGCTCTTCATATCACTCAGGCTCTCTCTCAAATATAATCTTTAAAAAACAAAAACAAAAACAGAAAACAGGGAGTCGTCCCCAAGCTATATTGTTAAGTAAGTAGGTAGTAGGTAAAGGGGATAATCTTCCGTGTCCCTTTGGCTAGGCTATGATGCCCAGTTGTTTGGTCAAACACTACTTTAGATACTGCCGTGAAACCATTTTGTAGGTGTGGCACCATTTACAATTAGTTGGCTTTAAGCAAAGCAGATTGTCTCTCTAATGAGGGTGAGCCTCCTTCAACCGGTTGGAGGTCATCAAAGCAAAGACAGGCTTTCTGGAGAAGGAATTATGTCTCTAGACTGTCACATAGACTTACTTCCTGAGTTTCCAGCCTGCTGACCCAGCCCGCGGATTTCAGATTCAAACTATTACATCAATTCTGACCCAAATTTCCAGGCTACCAATTGTATATATCTTACTGGCTCTCTTTTTCTCAAGAACCTTACTGATACAGTAGAAGAATAGATTGGTGGAGTATGCTGCCTTTTGTTTATAAGACGAAATACCAGAAGGCTAGAAACTTCCCCCTAAAGGTGATAATAAATATCACCTACAGGAGACAATGGGAACAGATAAAAGGAAGATGAAAATGAAACCTAGAAGTATACCTAATATACTTAACAAAATTTTCATTGAAATGTAAGTTTTTACTTTTGATTTCAGAGTCATGTAAAATTTCATGTGTTGATGAATTTAACCTTTTCTAAATACCCTTGCATAATTATGACTAAGTAATACACTAGGCAGTTTTACAAATCTTTGACTTTTATAAAAACGTACCCATACTGGATTGTTTTGCAACTTGCTTTTTTCCTCTAAGGTGTCTTTTCCTGATATCCGTTCATGTTGATACCTGCTTATTCCTTTTTCTCTGATGTGTAGTATTGCGTTGTATAAATATCCCACAGTTTTTCAGTTGTTCCGTTGATTACACTACGGTAAAAATTCTCAAGCAGATATTATTGTGCAAGATCCAGAGTTTCTCTGAGGGGTTTTCTTCTGAGCAGAATTGCAGAAGAGCTTAGGGATAGAAGGGTGTGAGCATCTTCTATTTACCAGGTAGTGCTGATTTTTTTTTTTTTTTTAAAGATTTTATTTATTTGACAGAGAGAGAGTGATCATAAGTAGGCAGAGAGGCAGGCAGAGAGAGAGGGAGAAGCAGGCTCCCCGCTGAGCAGAGAGCCCGATGCGGGGCTCGATCCCAGGACCCCGAGATCATGACCTGAGCTGAAGGCAGAGGCTTAACCCACTGAGCCACCCAGGCGCCCCGGTAGTGCTGATTTTTGTTTTCAGATGGTTGTACCAATCCCCCCTCGTAGCCAGGAGTACAGGAGTTCCCATGGCTCTGTGTCCTTACCAGACATGTTGACAGCTTTTCTAATTTTGGCTAGCACAGGGGGTTAAATCTGTTGAATTTTAATTTCAGTACTTATATTATTTATCTGTAGGTATCCCTTTAGTCACTCATTAAAAATCTAGTTCTCTCCTTTACTTTTTTTCTGTTTCCTAATGGTTGGTTTTTAAAATTAGAGTTATTTCACATTCTTTTTGGTTTCCCTATTATCTGAGGTTCTTGGGGTTTTAGCCATCCTGTTATGTCTATGAACTATCAGTAATGGTGTAGGGTTTCCTTGTGTGTTTTATGCTTTTTCTTACTACCTTTTTGTTTCATTACTATTTTATCTAATAGAACCTCAGCCAGTGGCGGGCGCTCTGTTTTTCTCATTTGTGTGTTTACTGTGGCTTCTGATGAGACCTCTAAGAATCCGCAGTCTAGCAGTCTGCAACCCTGTACACTGGTTGTTTGAGTTGGGAGCTTCAGAATTACTTGTGTAGCTTGAGTTTCAACCAGAAATCTAAGGTGTTGATACTAAAGCTGTTCTAATGCTATAGAAAAAGAAAAATGTTCATTATGCATGTACTATTTACCTAGAACTCTCCCGGCCCCATTCTGAAAGGAAGTCCTAGAAGAGTTTTGATCCCAACTAAAAAAACAAAACAAACTAGTGGATCTTGTCATCTGTTTCTTTAAAGATGTATTAAAAATCTAGAGCTGGCCTGGGTGGCTCAGTGGGTTAAGCCTCTGCCTTCCGTCCAGGTCATGATTTCAGGGTACAGGGATGGAGGCCCACATCGCATCGGGCTGTCTCCTCAGCAGAGAGTCTGCTTCCCTCTCTCTCTCTCTCTCTTCCTGCCTCTGTGCCTACTTGTGATCTCTCTCTCTGTCAAATAAATAAATAAAATCTTTAATAAAAAAAGCTAGATTTGTATAAGACTTCAACATAATTAATTTGGACTGATTTCTTTTTATTTTGTGTTCTCTTTATTTGTCCTATGAGTATTTTCTAAATATTGTAGACATGAAACAAATACTTAAAGTGCTTGCTACCTCACTAATTTTATTGTATTTTATCTTTTTATCAAGGCGTAGAATTGAATAAATTAGATTTTCATTTTCTTTTCAGTGACTGAAGAAATGCTGGACAATTATATCAAAATTATAACCCAGTAATTCATGTAGTAGAAGACATAGGAAATATAAATCCTATATTAATTGAATTGAATTAGAGTCAGAAACAACAATAAAAAATGTCCCCAGAGTGACTATTTTCCAAACCCAAATGATTGGTATGCATGTTGTAGTCAAGGCAGGCTTTGTCCTATTCCTATTCATTCCCTTTTGCTGTATTTCCATTCTTTTTTATCCCATTCTTGGTGAAAATTACCACTATGACTGGACATGTAGATGTTTCTCTTTAAAAGCAAAATTCTACCTTCTGTGATGAGTCTTAGGCTTTTTTTTTTCTTATTTGTATTAATTCACATATTAACTAAGTTCATAATATTTCCAGTAGGCATGAGTGTAGAACATTATACCAGGGATTATGTGTAAGGAATATTTTTCTCTCCTGTAACTGAATATAACAAAAGAAGTGAGTCACACAATTTTTTTCTTACTTAAAAAATGCCCTTTAATAATGGTGTCTAATTGCTTTCCTCAGTCTCTCCACCTATTCTAAAAAGAAAAAGGAGGGGTGTCTGGGTGGCTCAGTTGGTTGAGCATCTGCCTTTGGCTCAGGTCATAATCCCAGGGTCCTGGGTTGGAGTCCCATGTCTGCCTCCCTACTCAGCATGGAGTCTGCTTCTCCCTCTGCCCCTCCCCCCACTCATGCTCACTCTCTCACAAATAAATAAATACATATACTCTTTAAAAAAGAAAAAAATGTAAACCCTTACATACTTGGGGGTCAGTGACCTGAAGCATAATGAAAACACAAACTTTTTAAAAGAAAGTCAAACAAAAGTTGTCAAACAGCCAAAAAAGTGGTTTCTCCTTATCACTCCTTTTTTTCTAGAATTATACAATTTTAAGAACATTAGTCATTTGATTTCATTACCCACAGCAAATTATGTGTAACAAATTGTGACAAGGGTCAGACAACGTCCTGCTCACAAGATACAGCTGTTGAGTGAAGGACAAGGAAAGGAGGGGTAGAGCAGACATAAGAACAATAACTTGGGTCATCTAAAGAAGGGGCAAACTCATCCATATAGTGCTTATCCCTGGGTTTTAAGAGTAACTCCTGTATATCAGCTCATTTTCAGTGTAGGTATTCTGCCAGGGGCCATCTCTGAACTCTTTCCACCCCCTTCCACATCCACACCTGAGTTCCCTTATTATAGCATTTGTCATTGTATCATCATTTCATGGTTCTTTGCAGTTGCCTTCACTACGTTACTGGCAAGTCTGTGGCATTCTTTTCGATGTGGTTTTCCTAGTTTCTGGTAGTGTTTATTACAATAAAGGTGTCAAAAGAATAAAGGACTCTTCGCTGATGTTCACCATATTGACTCTGAATTAATAAGATTTCAATTGAACTAAGGGAATTCTAGAACTGAAAGATAACTCAGAAAAATTGGTCTGTCTGTTCATATATATGGATGAGGAAATTGAAGTGCAGAAAATGAAAATGACTCAACCCCAAAGAGGTGGTTAATGATCTATCTGAGTGAGAATAAGTAGCTCCTAAATCTTATTTTGGGCTACGTCCATGACCCTCTGTAGTTGCTGAAAATGACAATGAGTTGAATCCTCACATTAAATCAGGCACTTAGTTAAATGGTTGGCATTTGTTACCTTGTTCAGTCCCCAAAACAGCCTGACAATGTTGGTGCAAGTATTATCCACTTGGTTACAAGCTGAGAAGCATGCCAAAAAATGGAAGTAAGGTGTCCACCTCCAGCTCCAAAATCCTGACTCTCCAACTACCTCCTACTCCCCACCCCAAACTCAGGACCCCTCCCTTATATTCAGTTTCCTGTTCATAAAAAGAGTGTGTTAGAAACCATTGGACTGGCTGTTTAAATGGTTATTGGTTCATAAATCTACAAGCCAAAATTTCTGAACAAATGGGGATTTAATTGAAAGTCAGGAAGGAGAAAACTGAGATAAAGAGCAGATTGCCTCAATGGTAGTAATAACTTGAAGAAATGACAGGACGCCATATATTTAGTGTCATAGATACAATCTATTCTATGAATATGAAAAAGTACAGTGTCTATATTGAACCATTGAATTCTGTTGAGGAAAAGTGTGCATGGAAGATTATTTGTTTCACACATATAAAATATTTCCAAATATTTGGGACATACTGAAAAATATTAATGTCATGCTGATGAAACTTTGAATAGAGTAGGACCTGTGGACATTTTTGCTTGCAGTTTGTGCAAAGAAGGAACAAGTCTTCAAGTAGTCAGAAGTATAGGGTATAGGGTTCTTAAAGTAGGGTCTGGTGGCTGTTGGGCTTGTACCTGCTTAGTGCGTGGCAGGCCATTTAAGAGAACAGGTTACCATCTAGAGAGGAAACCTATCCTGAGACTTTGGAAATGAATATGGCAATGGCCTAGCCCTTAACTCCTTCTTTGCATACCCCACAGGTGGTGTGGACTTTACTTAGGATGGAATTTCACTTCCATGACTTCTTCTGAAATACGGTTTAAATGCCATATTCTAGAAATTATGGAAATCGGGGGAGGAAGGAAGACGGGGACAGAAATAGGGAGTTGTTTTCAATCTTGTTTCCTCTAGGAATTCTACTGGTTAGGTATGCCAGAAGGTAGTCGCAGAAGAGGGAAGAGCACTTTTTTCATTTTCCAAAAGATTTTATATTTATTTATTTGAGAGGGAGAGAAAACCCAATCAGGGGGAGGAGCAGAGGGAGAGGGAGAAGCAGGCTCCCCACTGAGCAGGAAGCCCCAACATGGGATTCGATCCCAGGACCCCATGACCTGAGCTGAAGGCAGATGCTAACTGACTGAGCCACCCAGACATCCCAGAAGAGCACCTTTTCTAAGTGGGGTTCTTAATGCAATATGAAAAATGATAGTAAAAGCAGAATCCTTTTTGAGGTCTGGCACATGTGCACGGCTTCACTTAATCCTGATCAGTTGATGAAGTTGATATCTTGGTGTCTCCATTTTACCATTCAGGAGACCCAAGAAATTGAAGTAATATGCCAAAGATTATACAGCTAGTAATTTTCTTTCTAGAATCTGTGTTAGCTGTAACCTGTTTTTATGATATATCACAAATCTTTCCGTTAGCGTCAAAGGAAAGCAGGAAACTTCAGCAAGGAGAAATGAGCAATGAAGGAGAGATAGAAAAATAGGGGTCCACTATGTGAAAGAGTAGGACTTAGGAAAGACTGGTGGGAGGGGGACATAGGAGGGGCTGCATTGTGACAAGTCTAGATCCGAAATAAATGTGTGTGTTGGGGGGGGGGTGTCCTTTAAAGGAAATCTGGATGAGGGAGGCAATATACGGGACTGTTTGAGAACTCTGTTTTTTACTGGATTCTCAAGAGAATGTTTATGTTCTTTGGATGATCTCCCTAAAGATTGTGTACTTTCTCCTAAGGTTTGCTGTGATCTAGTCACTGCAGCCTAGAATATTTCTCTACAGATGAACTACAGAAAAGCCCCGAGCACGAACTCTTTGTACTGTGGTGTTAGAAAGTACACACAAATAATAAAGGAAGAACATGGCTGTGCTAACAAAGTGTCTTAGGGAAAGAACAGACCCGCCTGCTCCTGAGATGAGAATTAAACATGATGATGACGTCATTGGAAACAATAGGAAATTGACAGGTTAATCTTGTGCGTGTGATTTTTAAGTCTTTAGAATATGGAGGAGCATGGTTGGTGAGCTGGGGCGGCAGGATCAAGCTCTTTATGTGTAATCTGATTATGCGTAGGCAGTGTAAAGGCAACACGATGATGGAATTTATGGATGACAAACATTTTGTTAGTCTTCCAAAAGAATGGGTTCCAAGGACTGGAATAGCGGAGTCAAAAGGATTTTCAGCACCTTTTTGCTTAATCCTGCCCACTGCCTCTCCACGAACGTCATTCTGCTCTATTATCCTACCAATTGTGAAATAATTATTTTTTAGAAAAATGGCTAAAATGTCTAATTGTCACTAAAAAACATAGCGGTTTCTTGACCCAACGTACCAACTTACGTTGGTTTCTTTTTCACACATTTGTAATCACTCCCATAGGGTGAGCATAATCGCAGTATCTAAATGAGTCCTTGGTGCTGGTATTTCTTGCTGGGAACACAGTCTGTACGGGTGATGGGGGACCATGGGGAAACCTTGCTCTGTGTAACCCAGGATGCAGGATAGCTGAGGACTGATGCGTTTGGTGACATCCATTCCATCCTTCCTATTACATCGGTCCTTCTCAATGTCAAGTTTCTGCTTCTTAAATCTATTCCCATCCTTTTGAGAATCTCTTTAAAAAGTGTGCTGGATCCCTGGTTCTCCTTAGAAATGCAGCTCATTTATTCAGTTGCTTTGCTAGTACTCAAGCATACTAATAAGGCTTTTGTGAAATGTCAGCAGCCACAGACTGTCTCTTTGGTCTCATCTTGTGATTAGTAAATTTGCTGGCAGTCTTCATTGTTCATTTTGGAGAAAAAATAAGTGTTACAGTAACTGTAGTGGCATTTGTAGCTATGGGCCAGGAATTAAGGTTATTGATTATTGTATTGGATTTAGAAAGCTTTATGTGAATTTAAGCATGTTTCTTAATGTGTTTCTTTCCTATGGTATAAAAGAATTTTTAAAATCCCATATCTGCTTCTTTATTCTGTAGGAAAGAAACCTGACAAAAATGAAAGTGCTTATAGTTTTTTTTCCCCCATATCAGAGCCATTTCAAGTAAGAGGTATTGAAAGTCTCCTATAAGCCAATCACTAGGGAAATACCAAGATGAAACCCTGTCTCTGCCATCAATGAGCTAGTCTAGTAGGAAAGACAAATGTTTCAACCAATATTATAGTATATAATAATATGGATAAAAATGGATAGCAAAGGCAGGAATATAACTACATCCAACTTAGAGGTGGCAGAATGAAAAGATGTCTTTTCAAGTGTATTAAAAAATTTTGAGACGTGAGATGTTCTGTATAGCATAGTAGAGAAAAAGGCACAGAAGGTCAGATGGGTTTCTTTCTTTCTTTCTTTTTTTTTTTTTTTTTTTTAATTATTTGGGGAAGAGGGAGAACAGAAGAGGGAGAGGGAACAAACACATAAGCAAGAGGGAGGGGCAGAAGGAGAAGCCTTCTGCTCCCTGAGGAGCAGAGACCCTAACCTGGGACTAGATCCCAGGACCCTAGGATCATAACCTGAGCCAAAGGCACATACTTAACCAACTGAGCCACCCAGGTGCTTCAGGTGTGTTCGTTTTCTAATGTGGTATGCCAAGTTACCACAAACCTCTTGGCTTATATAACATCTGGTTATATCACAGGTTTGGTAGGTTTGAAGTGAAGACATGGCTTATCTGCCTTCTTGGCCCAGGCTTTCCCAAGCCTAAATTCCAGATCGTCCAACCTCTACACATTCCCCTGAAGCTTGAGTCCTCTTCCAAGCTCATGTGGTTGCTGGCAGAATTCAGTTGCATGTGATTCTAAGACTGAGGTTCCCCCTTTCTTGCTGACGGTTAGCCAAGAGCTCTTCTCAACTCCTAGAGGTCCCCACAGTTCTTTGCCACATGGCTTTGTCCCTAGGCAGTTCCCATCATCACTGTTTGATTCTTCTAGGGAGCAGGAGGCTCACTCTGCTTAGAATTCCCAGCCCTTTTGAAAGGGCTCTGCCTGATGAGTAGGTCCACCCAGAATGGTCTCTCTCTTGAAGAACTCATAATCGACCATTTGGGAGTTTACTTTCAACTGCAAATTCTCTTCAGCTTTACCATGTAATATAACATAATCATAGGAGTTATGTCTCCTCACTTCTGCCATATTCTGGGGTTAGAAGAAAGTTCCTGCCCACAGCTAAGGAGAGAAGACTATACAAGGTATGGGTTACTGTGGGTCATCTTAGAATTCTGCCTGTCAGGGTGGGTAGACTTGGGTTAAGAGGGTTGAATTGGAAGAGTTCTTATTCAAAATGATAGGAAGCAGAGATCCTGTAGGTAATGCTGAGTTATTGTTAGATTTTCATCCAAGGAGACATGAAATTTAATAGAGTAAAAGATAATTTCTTCGGTTGTGTGAAGAATGGTTTGACAGAGAAGCTGGATGAGAGGCAATTAGGAATTAAATAATTCAGTCAGGATGGTCTCAAGTGTACAGTGTCAGCAATGGCCACAGAGACTGGCAAGAGAGACAATTATTGGAAATACTTAGAAGAGAGAATAGGACACTAATTAATGAATGATAAGATGGTGGCCAACACCATAACTGCCTTTCACTGTTTGATTTCTCAAAGTCAAGACTTGATTCTAAGGAGCCAAATGGGGTATGAAGTATAGTATAGAGAGAAAACTGATATATCTTATAATATTATTAGATTTAATTTATTTTTTTAAAAATTATTTATTTGACAGACGGAGATCACAAGTAGGCAGAGAAATGGGGAAGCGGGCTCCCTGCTGAGCAAAGGGCCCGATGCGGAGCTTGATCCCAGAACCCTGAGATCATGACCCGAGCTGAAGGCAGAGGCTTAACCCACTGAACCACCCAGGTGCCCCAAATATTGTTATATTTTAATTAAAAATTTTTAGTGTATGTCTAATTAGGCTGTATTTATGTAGTGTTACGTATTCCCAAAGCAATCTTTGACGTGGGTAAGTAAAACACATATTGTTAAGCTGTGACAGCAAATAACCTTTAGATTGTAACCTTTAGATCAATAAAATTTCAAATTTCATAAGACTTGCAAGAACAGTACAAGAAACTCCTGTGCACTCATTATCCGCATTCACCAGTTTGCATTTTGCCCTATTTGCTTCATCATTCTCTCTCTATGGTGTGAGAGATGTGCATTTATATTTTTAACCATCTGAGACTAATTTATGGACAGCAACCTGTTCACCCCTAAATACTTTACTGTCCATTTCCTAAAGACAAGGTTTCAATTTGCTAATATTCTGTGAATATTTTCACCCATCTTCATAAGAGATGTTAATTGGCGGTATTTTTTTTCTTTAATGACTTTGTTAGATTTTTGTATCAAGGCATAGTAAGTTGGAAAGGAAATTTTATAAGCCAATTTATGTAAGATAGGTATCCTTTTGTGCTTAAATGTTTGATAGTATTCACTAGTTATATGATCTGGGCCTAGAATTTCCTTTGGAGAAAGTTTTTAATAATGAAAGTTATTTCTTTACTAGACAAAGGGGTCTGCATGTATTTTCAGTTTCTTTTGTGTGTTTTATCAGTTCTGATTTTTGAAGGAATTGGTCCCTTGTATTTTTGTTGTTGCTCTTGGATTTGCATAATTTTTTCCTATATTCCTTTGTTAGCCTTTTTAAACTTTGTAATTTGAGAATTTGTGATTTAAATGAAAGTCACAAAAATAATGCAAATGATAACTGCATACCATTTGCTCAGATACCCCAGATGTTAACATTTTAACCCATTTGCTTTCTCTTCCCCTCACTTTTATACATGTATACTTGTAAAATGTAACATAAATATTGTATAACCTAAATATTTTTTTGAATTCAATACTGCACATTAAGTTACAGATTTGATAGCCATTTATTCCTAAACACATTAGTGTATATTTCCTAAAAACAAGGATCTTCTCTTTTATGACTACAATGCAATTTTCAAAATCAGAAAATGAATATTGATACAATACTATTATCCAATATACGGACTTCAAAGTTCAACTATTTCACTAAATATTCTTTATAGAAAAAGGCAAAAAAAAAAAAAAACCCACTCCAAACTGTTATAAGTTCCACACATTTCATGTAGTTGTCAAATCTCTAAAGACTAAAATCTCCTTTAATGTGGACTAATTCCTTAGTCTTTGTCTTTTGTGACCTTGAAGTTTTTGTATCACGACTCAGTTTCTGTCTTCCAAAAAAATGTTTTTCTTGTTACTAGATTTCCGTTACAAGTTTTTGTTAGGAATGTCTCAAATGATGTGTCCTTTTCAGTAAATCACATCAATAGGCAAGCAGAATCTACTGGAATCATTCATGGTGTTGCCAACTTTGTTCACTTGGTTTTGTGGGCGTCTGCAAGTTTTCTCCATCAAAGAGTTACTACTTTTCCTTTTATAAATAATTGGAATAATATGTTGAGACTCTGAAAATATTCTGCTTTTTATTAAACATCCGCCTATTTGTCTTAGCACCAAATAATGATTCTAGCCTGAATCTGTTATTACTATGTCAATTACCCAATAGTGGTTTTGGGTCCCATCATTCACGCTACATTTTAATTGGCATTGTACTCTAAGTAGAGTATTTTTGCTTTTCCCCCATTAATTTTTGCATTTATTTATGTGTGCATAATATTGGATTGGATTCTAATGTGTTGGGTAAAATCTAGTCCTGTAATTACTGGTTTTGCTCCTATTTTCTCAGGCTTGGTTGGGAAAAGTCCCTTTCAGCTAGTTTCTGTGTCTTGGATATATACTCATTTTTTTTTTTTTTTTCAGCACTCCTTAACTTTGCTTAAGTTCTGGATTCATTTACTTTGCCTCAGTAGCCCTGGAGTCAGCCCTTTGTCCCAGGTCCTATAGTTGAGAACAGTATTTTAAAACTATGATCTGGGCATGACCTGTTCTTTCAATGTCATGGATGTCACTGCTTGTAAACCTCTTAAGGAGACTTATGTCTCAGCCACATCTGTATCTAAAATTCAGTTCATATGGATACTTCTAATTCCACAGGACCCATTCCAGGGGGAAGCTCCTTCCATATTCCTAATTACCTTCTTTGACATTGAGAAAACAGATTCTCGTTATCCAAAATACATTTACTTACTTAATACTACAATATGAGTAATTTTAGTATGGCTAACCAGTATTAATATTTAGTAATGCTAAATTGAGCAAACTTAGTATTGTGCAAATGGAAAAATATATCTATTGCCTAGAGTTTAACATTTATTTACTGTCCTCTTGTTTTTAGCTTAGGGGTATGGACTGAAGTAATAATATACTCAAAAATTAATTGGGACAGTTCATTTTTCTTCAGTGTGAAGAAACATTCAGTGGAATGCATTTGAATGACAGGTTCATTTGTTGCGGTTTTTATTCTACTTTATTCTCCCCCCATCTTTGCTGATTTTATTTATAAGTATATTAAAAATAATATGTTCTAAAAGCCAGGAATATACAAAAAATTATACTTAGAATGTATCACTCCTCCTACGTCTGCCATCCTTTCTCTCCAGAGAAAGTTCTATCCTTCCCTGTCACTTCCATCCGGGACCTACATCATAAGTAACCAATCTCATTTCTGGTTTATCTTTTCTATGTTTCTTCTTGTGCAAATGAGATTTCTACAAGTCTTATTTCCCCTTCTTTCTTACATGACGGAAGTCTACTGTAGCTTCTCTGCACTTTGACTTTTTTTTAAAGTAACACTATTCTTATCCTTTCTAATAGCTATGGGGTTTGTAGTGACGTTTCCTCTTTCATTTCTCAGGTTGTAATTGTGCTTTCTTTTTCACATTTTGTGAGGAGTTAATCGGTTTTATAAATCTTTTCAAAGAACCTGCTTTGGGCTTTAACTTCTACTATTTGTTCTTACCTATAGCATTTCCTTTCTTCTACCTCTGTTGAGTTCAATTTGTCTAGCTTTTTAGGATGGAAACAGATTGTTGATTATAAATATATCCTCCTTTCTAATATAAGCATTTGAGGTCACATGTTTCTCACTAACCCTGCTTTAGCTAAATTCAACAAATTTTGATATTTTGAAATATGTTTTAATATCATCCAGGGACTATTTCCATGTGTACTGTTTAATTTTCAAATATATAGGGCTTTTGATTGATAAATGTGTAAGGAAGGTGTGGTATACATATAAATATAAGCACACAGGGGAATATTTCTCAGCCATCAAAAAAAATGAAATCTTGTCATTTTGGAGACATGGATGGAGCCAGAGTGTATTATGCTACGTGAAATAAGTCAGAGAAACAATATGTATATACAATAAATACCATATGATTTCACTCATATGTAGAATTTAAAAAAGAAAATAGATGAACATATGGGAAGGGAGAAAATTCAGAGGAAAAAAAAAAAGGAAATAAGCCATAAGAGACTCATAATAGAGAACACACTAACGGTTGAGGGAGGGAAGTGGATGTGGGAGGGGAGAGGTACGCAATGGGCATTTGTTATGAGCATTGGGTAGTGTACCTAAGTGATGAATCCCTGAATTCTACTCCAGAAACCAACATTGCGCTGTATGTTAACTACCTAAAACTTAAATAAATAAAAAGATATAGGGCTTTTATAGATATCTTACTCTTTTTTTTTTAAGATTTTATTTATTTATTTGACAGACAGAGATCACAAATAGGCAGAGAGGCAAGCAGAGAGAGGGAGGGGGAAGCAGGCTCCCCACTGAGCAGAGAGCCCGACGTTGGGCTCGATCCCAGGACCCTGGGATCATGACCTGAGCCGAAGGCAGAGGCTTTAACCCACTGAGCCACCCAGGTGCCCCTAGATATCTTACTCCTACTGATTTCTAACTTAATTCTTTGTCCAGAGAACACTTTTAAACACATCAATCTCATAAAACTTGTTGAGAAATTTCTTTTATAGCCCAACATATACTTTTTTGAACATTCTATGTGCACCTGAATGTGTAGATTGCAATTACTGAATATAGTGCCGTGTAATGTTATCTAGGTCAGTGTGATTAATAATGCTCAGATTTTCCTATGCTCTTCCTGATTTTGGTTTTATTGCTCTGTAAGTTACACAGAGAGGAATGTTAAAGTTACTAATGAGTGTTGAGGATTTGTCTTTTTTTCCCTTTAGGTCTTTAAATTTTGCTTGATGTTTTTTGAAGATCTTTTAATAAGCACATAAATTTATGATTGTTGTCTTCCTAGAAAACTACCAGTTTTATTATTATGAAAGTCTTCATTATCTCTTATAGTACTCCTTGCCTTAAATCCATTTTATCTCTATTAATATAGTCACTCCAGCTTTATTATGTTTATTTGCATGGTAAATCATTTTTTCATTCCTTTACTTTAAATTGTCTATTTTTAATTTAAACGGTATCACTTGCAGACAGCATATAGTTTTTGCTTTTTATATACAGTCAATCATTTTTCACTGTTATCTGGAGTATTCAATCTATTTTTGTTTAATGCAATTATTGATGAGGTTGATTTAAGTGTATCATTTCTGTTTTCATTAGTTCAGACTAGCTGGCTTACATATTTGTTTATGGTTTCCCTATGCCTACTTTCCTATTTTTAGGCTAATCAGGTAGTTTTAGTAGTCCAGTTTATTGGCTTTTAGCTGTGCATTTTGGTTATATGTTTTTGATAGTTATCCTAAAGATTGCAGTATGCAGTTTTTATCTATCACAGCCTATTAAAATTAGCTCTATCTTAGAATCCATGTAAAACTTGAAACATCATTGGTCTACTTGATCATTCATCCTTGAGGATATTAATATATATAGTACCCCCATCATATGCTGTATGATACACATGTGTGATACAGCACTATACGTAGTGTTAAAGTGTTAAAATTGTTCATGTAAATGGTTACATGTCTTTTAAATAAATTAAGAGAAAATACATACTTCTAATATTTATACACATATTTCCTATAATCCTAAATTTTAATCTGTCATCATTTTCCCTAAATCTGAACAACATGATCTACTGTTCCTTGAAGTGCAGATCTGCTGTAATAAATTCCTAGAGTTCCAGTTTATCTGAAAAACTTTATTTTGCTCTCATTTTGAAGGTGATTTTTGCTGGGCGTAGGATTCGGGATAAATTAAGTTTTCCTGTAACAGTTTAAACTTCATTCCCTTGTCTTCTAGCTTCCTTTAGGAGGTACCAGCCATCCTTCTTATTGATAGGGACAATAATGTCCCCTACATGTCATTTATCTTTTCTCTCTGGCTACTTTCAGGGTATCTGTTTATCTTTGGTTTTCAGAAGTTGGATTATAATATGCTTAGGTACAGTTTTCTTTGTAATTCTTCTGAATGGGATTTGAGGAATTTCTTGGATCTACAAGTTTGTTTTATTTCCCAGTTTAGGGGAATATTTGACTACTTCCCCCCCTGCCCATGTTTTTCTGTCCTGTTTTCTCTTCCTGGCTCTGGAACACTCTTCCCTATTTATATATGGTAAACTAAATTACATATTTATTTATTTATTTATTCTATATGTGTCTATATAGAAATAAACTAAAAATTTTATTGTTTTTATAATAAAAGATGAAGCTTAGATCTTTCTTTTCATTTGGACCTTACTTTTCCTTTCTCCCTCCAGCTCAAACATTTGAGTCTTTTGATAGCCAGCATGCTCTTAGATCTACATTGGGTTCAGACACAAGCCTCAGCACAATCTTCTTTGTAGTTTAAGTTTTTTCCAGAAAATCCACCTTGCCCACTGTAACCACTCTACTTGGTGTCATAATGTCACGTTCCCTAGGCATCCAGAGAATCCTTGCCCTGCTTATATGTTTCATTTTTTGGGATTGGTACTTGGCACACTTCTTACAGAAGGTCCAATGGGTTTTAGGAATGTTCACATTATTTGCAGGCATTGGATGGATGCCCTCATATTTTATCTTTGGATATTGTCCCAGGAGCCTCTGAGGTTATGTTGTTGTCTTAATCTTGTCTTTAATCTTCAGAGTGGGTAATTTATATTGACAGGTTATTTACCTGCAGATAGGTTATCTTCTGACCATAATCTGCCTTTGGATTCGCTCAGCCATCCTTTCTGTTCTCTCCAGTTTGCTCTTTAAGACTTTCCAAGGAAAGATCATTTCAGATATTTTACTTTTCAGTTTCATTTTATTCTCACATTAAACTTAACTTTTCAGCCTAGTTTGCCTATCTCTTTATTACGACATATTTTACTTTACATTTGAAAACCTAGATTTAATAGGTCCTTGCAAGCCTTGTCTGCTAATTCCAACGTCTTGAACATTTTAGGTTTGGGAGCTATTGGCTTCTTTTTCTCTTGAGTATGGATTCCATTTTTCTGTCTCTTTGGAGCCTACGAATTATATTGCATACTCTGCATTAAACATCCCAGAGACTCTGATTCTGTTTTCTTCGAAAGACTGTTCATTTTTATTGTAGTAGACAGTCAGTCCACTTAAGTATCAAACTGTCTCCCTTGCAGTGGGTAACAGTTGAGCTCTCTGTTAAGTTCCTTCTAGTTTTATGGCTATTGTTTTAGACTGTAAAACTTGGCATTTCCAAGCTTTGACAGGGGAGCCAAGGATCTGAGTGGAATTCATATGCAGATTCAGAGGTTTCCCTCCACCCCTTTCCTGGATTTTCCCCTTCATTTTCTAGCTGCTCTGGCAGTTCTAAACTCCATCCTCTGACTTTTCAATTCATTACAACTGTGACTTCTTGCATGAATTCTCCCTGCCCAATTCCCTGGAGATTGGGGAAGGCCCACAGGTGCAAAATTCAGTAAATGTGAATCTTTTCCAGGGCAGTTCCCTTCTTTCAAAGGCCAACTTCCCCCAGTTCCTTCCTGCTTTTTGATTGCTTTCTAGGCTTTCTTTAAAAAAAAAAAAATTCTTTTTTTTTTTTTCTGTTTTTTTCCAGTGTTTATAAATATAAGCTTCAGTGCATTACAGAAAGCAGAACTCGAATAAGTAGCTAGTTCTAGATTGATAGAACAGTACTGTTTAGTGGAAACAAAGACTACATGCATAATACAAAATTTCTAGTAACTACATTAAAGTAAAAAAAAAGTTATTGTTGTGATACATTTTAATACAATGTGTTTAAAAAATACCGAATCAACAAATAATCAACATAAAATTATTAGTAAACTATTTTCCATTTTTGTTTACTAAGTCTTTGGACTCTGATGTGTGTATTATACTTTACAGCTCTATTTGGTTGCTGAATTTTCAACAGTTAAAGAAGAATGTGATATTATGGAAATCATAAAGTTATGCTTAATGGAAAAGTGTCTTACATTGTTTCGGTTTGTAAATTTAAATAATTAAAAATAAAGTAACACTTAAAATCAATTTCCTCCATTTTACTAGCCACATGTGAAGGGCCTAGTGGATACATGGGGCCATTGGCTACCATATTGGGCAATATATAGAGCTCTAGCTAATAGTAAAGGATTTCTGTATTTTCACTAAGGGAAGTGGCCTTGTAAGGCCTAAGTACAATTTTATAGGAACTTCCAATAATTCATATACAATTACCTCTATTTAGGAAAAATTTTAAAAAATAGGCTTTGCCTTTCAATATTTACAGAGGTAGGAAAAGACAAATTCCTAAACTTTTTGCAAAAAGAGTTTGGTAACAGGAAAGCCAATTGGTTTGCATAAAGCACATCATTATGTGTAGACATAAATTGTCAACAAATTACGATTTTTTAATAGAACACATTGTTCATTCTTCTATGAATGTATCCTTTTGGGATTCCTATTTAATAATATCCTGGCTATAAAAACCTGCTACTTTTAAAGAGTTCCTTTTTGTTGGCTAAATAATTATAATAATGATGTTGATTATTTAAAAAGTAGTCTTTTGGTATTATTGTTATAATTGCCTTGATTCCCAAGGCAGAAGTATGTCTAAATTGGCTTATGTAAAATTCCAGCTGTGTAAACAAGTATAAAAATGTCATCAATGGTGATTGACTTGGTAGAAAATATATGTAGAAACTGAGTGTTGTTAGTGCCCTGTCTGGGGGTGGTAGCGCAGTGAGAGCCTATGTTAAACTCTGATGACTCATCAAATTGCTTATAGGTTTTACTACCATAGCTGGTTGATTCTGCTTGTGCTG
The DNA here is from genome assembly GCF_963455335.1 of Martes martes. NCBI lineage: Eukaryota > Metazoa > Chordata > Mammalia > Carnivora > Mustelidae > Martes > Martes martes. The sequence continues at coordinate 122,453,066 of NC_137892.1, read as the reverse complement.
AATTCCATCAATGTCCAAATAAAACAAGAATCTACTTAACTTCCCTCAGATCAAAGTCCTAAAATTTCAGGATCATAAAGCAGGAAACTTTGAATATGACCAAGAACAGTGAGGTCAGTTTGCACCTTCTGCATCAGGACCTAGTGATCATGCATATGCAATAAACATGTTTAAACTACATAAAGGCAGATATAGAAGAAAAGAAGCATGGTAGGAAAAGTGATATTATCTCTCTCTCTCTTTTTTAATCTACTGGTCAAAGAGGGACCAGGCAGTTAGAGAAGAGGGTCAGAAGCCTTCCTCACTGTGGGCAGCTCGGAATCATTTATTTGAAATTTCTTGGAGCACCTGGGTGGCTCAGTCTGCCTTTAGCTCCAGTCAGGATCTCAAGGTCCTTGGATCAAGCCTGGATCAGACTCCCTGCTCAGCGGGGAGTCTGCTTCTCCCTTGCCCTCTGCCCCTCCCCACTGGTCATGTGCTCTTTCTGTCTCCCTCTCTCTCTCTCTCTCAAATAAAATATTAAAGACAAAAGTTTCTTGAGTACTTGTTATATACCATGTAAGGACTATCTTTGGGGAATATTGTTGAATAGGATACTCCTAGTGCCTACCCTCAAATAGGTAAGAATCCAGTGGGTAAATTTGTAGGCAAAGTGCTAAGAATTTTAAAATCAGTACCTCATTTGTCTTTAAAAACAAGACAAAAACAACTGGGTGGAAGAAAGGGAGGCCTGGAAAATCACTTCAAGATCAACAAATATGCATGTGGTAGGGCTATGGATTTAAACTCCTGTTTGATGGTTTCATTTGCCATATTCGTAACCACCATCCATAGTACCCAAAAGAGATCATCTCTGCTCTGGTGTCTTTTGGTTCTTTGTGAACATCCTCTTGGCCCCACCCTAGGATATAACTCTTGAAATTTAGAAAACCCCAATATCCTTACTCATGACTGTGCTGCTCTTGTGAAAATGGATTATTTCTATCCGCTCACAACAGTTCATCACATGAAGCAACAGTGTAATTCCCCAAATTATATTCCCCAAGTTATTGTTACAGATCCTATACCCTGGGCTTCAGGAATTTTTGACCTTTTAGGAGGGATCCAGGGTTTCAAGAAGCAGGTCATTTTACTTCTTTGAATTTAAACAATAAGTCTCTGAACCTGAAAAGACACTGAGATTATCTTTTCTGGTCCCCTTGTATTTCAGACTTGGATACCAATTCTAAAGAGGGGCAACTTGTTCAAGATCTGAAAGTTAGTGTCAGTCATTAGACCCAAACACCATTATCTTGATGTTCAGGTATTGTTTCCTGTGTATTACAGATAACTTTTGCCTGTTAGAATCCCTTTCTCTGAAATTTGGACCCAACAGGAGTCTAAATTGGAAAAGAATCTTGGAAGAATTTCTGGGGTGTTCTAGGAGTTCTAGTTCTCCCATACCACAAAGATGCTGAAGTTTTTGGAGCATTCCTATGGGTGTGGGCTGGGAAGTGGAAGTGAGTGAGGGTCACTCAGTTATTGCTAAAACATGCCATATTCACAAAGGGAGGAATAATTTGCTTACTTGGTTTGGTAGCCAGGCTTTTTCATTAAGCATTATGCTTATCCATGCTATAAGAGAAATAAATACTTTGTAATCGCAGAATCATAGACTGTTTATCATGACCATCTTTTCCTCTTTCCCCATCTAATGATTAAACCCTGCTTTAATATCCCCAGAAAATAGGGTCACCTAGCATCTCCACTGGAAAGTCTTATATGTGTATTTTCTCTTTTGTTATGTACAATTTCATTAGATAAATAATAAAACTAACACCATTTTCAAACGATGGCTCAAAAAATATTAGGAAACAACAATTTGTAACTGTCAGAGCAAGAATTAGGACTTAGCTCAGTCAGAATCCCGAACTTGTATTCTACATTGTCATGTCAAAATTTGCTTGCCTACCTCCAGTGACAGGGGACTCATTGGTACCTGGGGCATTTCTGTATATCTTTGGGTGGTTGTGATTGTGACAAGGCTTATCCTTTAATGAGGCTGAAATGTGTTCTGTTGGGCTTCTGCCAGTTAATCTTACTTTATTTCTTTGATATGGCGGGGCACAAGTGCAATTATCTTATGTATGATGGTTTTTTTTTTAGAGGGTGAGGGACAGAGCAAGAGGGAGAGAGAGAATCTCAAGCTGACTTCTCCCTGAGCATGGCCTGAAGTGGGGCTTGATCTCATGACCCTGAGATCCTGACCTGAGCCAGTCAAGAGTTGGATGCTTAACTGACTGAGCCACCCAAGTGCCCCTCATATATGATGATTCTTAAAGAATACGAAGCACGCTCCCTCTGGTACCTGTTTCTTTTCTTCTTACAGTTATGTATCCCCATGTCTTTTAAATGGTCCCTCCTGGCACATGAACTCCAGTTACCTTCCTTTCCAGTTCTTCACCTCTGAACTCCTTTTACTTTAAATGAGCCTTAGAGCAGACCTCCTGACCTCCTGATTGACTAAAATCTGGGGCCAGGTGGCATTAACTGGGGGGAAAGAGATGATCTAATACAGTGACTTAGGTAAAATGGAAGTTATGTTTTGTTTTGTTTTCTGTTGCACATAATGTTCAGAGGTGAGTGGTCTGAGGTTAGTAATGTTGCTCAATGATCCTCAACTCAGGCTTCCAGAGTTTCAGTAATCGTCATTTCCCAGCCAGCAGTATGGAGGACAAAGAACACGCAAAGAAAGGAGCTCCATCTTTAAGGATGTGATTGGAGGTGTTGCTTTGCATCCAAACTTGTCTGGGTAATCGTATCTAGCTGTGACGGAGATGGGAAAGAGTGCCTAAACCTGGGCTGCCATATTCCTAGTGAAAACTCAAGAGATTCTACTCCGAAAAGAGAAAATGAACACTGGAGGCAATTGTGGATTCTGCCACCTCAAGTAAGCTATAAGTAAAAAGGAAAGGGCAAGGGAATATATCTGTTGACCTGAGCATGGAAATAGGCACCAGGAAGTTTTATTATCCCATTTATCTGTCCTCTAGCCAGTCACTTATGAACTTTACTTTTAGTTCTACAAATAACATGAATTGCATTCTTTTTGTTTTCTATCTCACAAAGCTATTGCACTACCATTGTAAAAGTGATTTTACATGTTGAATCAAATGACTTTATAATGGAATTATAGCCAATGTGATTATTCCTTAAGTGATATGTTTGGAAGGAACAGATTATTCAGGCCCAAAGAGGTAGAATTATAGAAGCCTAAGATTCTCAAATTCAAGAAATGACTGTGAAATTACTGAGAGAAACGTTTCTTTCTTTCTTTCTTTTTTTTTTTTTTTTTAAGATTTTATTTGTTTATTTGCCAGAGAAAGAGAGATCACAAGGAGGCAGAGGGGCAGGCAGAGAGAGGGGGGTAAGCAGGCTCCTTGCTCAGCAGAGAGCCCATGCAGGGCTCAATCCCAGGACCCTGAGATCATGACCTGAGTTGAAGGCAGAGGCTTTAACCTACTGAGCCACCCAGGCACCCCGAGAGAAACATTTCTATATGTTAAGTCTCTTCAGCTCCTGTCCTTGAGGTGTTATGTAACTTTGGGAGGGGGCGGTTTAGGGTTAACATTTTTGTTTTATATTGTTCAGCAGAAATTTGATGTGATTATTTCCCCCTGTCCTCACTGACATTTTTGGAAGATATAAGCTGGTTCTGCTAATTCTTCAACAGAGATTTAATTAATACAATCACTGGTTGTACTGATAATTCTCAGCATTTAGAAGTTGCATAATAAATAAACCATAAGCTCTGTGGAGCCCTGGGCATTTTTGTTAAAGCTTAATATTGTGACTTAAACTCACAGCCTAGAGCACATGGTTAGAGGGGGACAAAATGTGACTTAAAAAATGCACCCACTTGGGGCGCCTGGGTGGCTCAGTGGGTTAAGCCTCTGCCTTCGGCTCAGGTCATGATCTCAGGGTCCTGGGATCGAGCCCCGCATCAGGCTCTCTGCTCAGCAGGGAGCCTGCTTCCTCCTCTCTCTCTGCCTTCCTCTCTGCCTACTTGTGATCTCTCTCTGTGTGTCTAATAAATAAATAAAATCTTTAAAAAAAAAAAAATGCACCCACTTTCCATCCGCCAGACTTTCCTAGAGATGAGGCTATGTGAATGCCTGAAAAGGTCCTAGATTGTCCCTGCCTGCATTCACACTTATTACTGCCTTACTTCTGCTAGGCATAAGTACTCTTAACTCCATGCTTCTGGATCATTTGCCTCTGGCGAGGTGATCTATAAGGATGTACTCTTTGAGAAGGCTTAGATCCCCTTTCCAAGCTCCATTATCACAGTTGATATCTGTTAAGGAGACTGCTAGAAACTGTCTTTCCTCCTTCCTTTCTAACAGACTTACTGGAACTACCCATATGCGGAAATCAGTCTACATTCTCCTGTGTCTTTCACAGGTCAGGTGTAGGGCGGCACTCCGTGTGAAGAAAAGTCCTTGGATAGTGAGTGCCTCCCTGAAAGCTGTTTAGCATCATTAAGCATAGTGAGGTGTACTCTTGAGCTTGTATCCCTCCCTCCTTTCTTCATCCTGAATGTGGATGTGATGGCAACATATTGGCAGCAGCCATGACCTAAGAAAGAAGGGTGAGAGGAGCAGAAGCAGCCCGGGTCTCTGATGATTTGCACCTACCACACTTGCAACCTGAGACTGCCTAGTCCCAAACTTCTCCTAAATGGGGGTCAAATAAGATCTACACCTTGTTTTTAGAGTGCCTTTGCATGTGTTGTATAGAAACATAGCCTCAGGCAGGGATTCAGACATAAACATAAAGGAGAGACCATACGCCTTAAGGAAAGGGGAAGTAGGAGAGCAAGAATGTGGTCTTGGGCAAAGTCTAATCATGGTCTGATCTACGGGAACCTGGGGGATCTCTGGAACACAAGCTGCCGTGCAGAGTTTTCCCACATGAAGCAAAAGGGCTAGCCTCTTAGATCACATATAAGGCAGCCATTGGCTATGGGCTGCCCCCAGACAGGGGTATGTGCGTAATATTCTGGGTGAGACTGCTTTTGTCAACTGAGAACAGTTCCCCAGAGAGGAGTGACAGAGAGCGCAATCAACCAATGCTTTATGGTCTGGGGTCTGGGTGTGCCAGCCCAGTAAAATGAGCAAGGCACGGCACTGCAGTGTCTTTTAATAGCCCACCTCTTGTATTGCTCACCTCCGCTGTTGACATTAAATTGATTTTATCCAGCCAGATTCTCCAGGATTCTGGATTCAAGATTCCTGGGGAAATATTCAAGAGGAGGATTAGTGGAATGAACTCTAGCACTGCTACAGTTGGTTCTGAGGCTGTGACAGATACTCTTCATTCCCCTTCTCTACCACCTCATTCTAGATGATTTTCACTCTCTGACAGGACTTCCCAGGTGTGGGTGGCTTGCCTTAGGATGATTCAGACCCTAAGAGGTCTGAGCTCCCTGGTTATCATTCCCTTATCAGGCTGTGAGTGTTCTACTTCTCCATTTAGAGTTAAAGTGGCTTGGGAGTAACAGAGATGACCCAGCAGATAATCTGGGTGTCAAACCTATGCCTTTCTGCTTCCCTTAAGTGACAGAAGTCCTACCTCTCATAACAGTCAGGGTTAATGATAGTAGGAAAACTCTATTCTGTGGCTGCTGATGTACTGACAGTAAACAGTAACACTTTAGCCTTAATTTAATGGTTCTTTACTGCGTCTGCTGCCAGAAGTGTCCCCCTCGGGGAACCAGCATCCCCTAGAACCATAGAGCCTAAAGTTGTGGATATAGGAAGCACACACTGTCCAGCTGGTAATTGAGAATGATGGTGAGAAGTCTCATTCCTTCTTTCACTCCTTGGTTTCTAGAATATTCATTGGATTCCTTTTTTTTATTTCTATTTCACAGAAATATTGTGATCCAGAATGTTATAGCTCTAAAAGTAATTTTTACCTGTTGAACAGAATGGTGTTTTAATATTAATTTAGCTAATGTTGTTATTCCTTAAGTGATCAGTTTGGGAGAAGTCTGTGTAAAATGTCTTTTGGTTTAGAGTAGAATGAATCCTGAATCCTGAAGGATGGCCCTCCATCTTCACAGGGTGGCATCTTTAAGTGGCACGTTAGTTGTGTGTTTAATAAGCCATTTCATCATTCTTTTGAGATGGCAGCTTCTGGAAGTATATGGTAGGATTCAAGGAACCCAAGGCCATAAGCTTCATGGCCCTCCTACTGAACATGGGGAAGAATTCATTCACTGCTTAGCACATGTACAAAGCTGTGCTTATCTGTATTAGTGCATTCAGAACAAAAGTCCCAGTTGGGGCTTCTTCTTAGTTACTATTGCTGTTTAATCCACTGCTGTTTTTTCATGGTCCATCTATTTCTTTTCAGGTGCCAGACTGATTAATTATGAGATATGATAAGGACTGTTACTCCTACATCCTTTATGTCTTTGAGGGTGGCCGTCATCTCAACCATTCTGCCTAGGTGCAACACTGCTTTTAACATACCATCTTAGTACGGCATGGAGAGTAGATCTTGGGGCTGCTACTTGGTCTTCCTACTAGCATAGTTCTTACCCTGTAGGTAAAGGAATCAATGTAAAGCTTCTACCAACTGTTCATTATGTTCATTCTGATAATACGTTGGGGATCTGGGGAAATGGCCACCAGCCACCCTCCACCAGGGGAGGTCCTATGAAAGAGACTGGGCTAGAACGCCATAGGGCCATAATGGTGCTTTAGTTCTTGCATAGCATCATTAACTTACTTGGGCCCTATATCTAATAGCCCTTGAAAGAACTGAATAGTCTGTCCTCTGCAGTATATTACTCAGGAAAATGGCTAGAGGTCTTTCTGGGGAAGGACTAGTTGAAATCCGTATGTCCACTTGCCATGGTGCTTCATGGTCTGTTGCTCCTCGGGATGTGGCCTCTTCTTCGTGGGTCCTGGGCCTGAGAAGGCATGGGTCTGGGAACTGGGCAGGGTCATGACTTTCCATTGGGGTTCCCAATTAACCCAGGAACGCCATGTTCTATTAGCCATCTCCATCAAACCTGGAAGGTGAGGCCATGTCCCACCCCCGTGGCTGCCAGTTTTAGCTTGCTGTTGATTACGGTCCTTAATGCCCACTCTGCTTTTGATGTTCCAGTGCTGCCACCTAGCCTTGAGAGCTGGTACTCTGCCATCTCCCATTGCTACTAGAAAGCCCAGTTCTGCTGCAGTATTTCCTACTTTGACAGCCTACAGAAGAAGCCAATCATCAGTGAGCAGCGAGTGATAAATCATTGTTAAATCTCGTTAGAGAATATTGGCCCATACCCAGAAATTCTCCCTTACCTGACCATATATTAGACCCTTATCCACCTTGATCCAGCACTTGATCCATTCCCAAGCAGAGTGTCTAGATACCTGCAGGATATGTAGACCCGCTTTATAGCTTCATGGACTTAGAATCCCTCTTCTCTTTTAGGACATCTGTAACTCTGCCAGTTGAGTCACAAGATGTGACTTTTGTTCTTGATATGGTGCCTAGAAAGTGGGTGAGAACAGATTCTGAGAAAGACCAACGTTGTCTTCTAAGGCACCTGCCCCATTTAGAGTTTCTTCAAAGTCACCTAGCAAGGGAATACTTGCCATTTCTATGAGCCCAGAAAATACAGGGTTATCTGGGGATTGAAAATGTTGAAGGATGTAGATATCCATATGTAGATATCCATTTCCATATCCTAAGTGGGGAGGATATCTTTCCTTAACAGGGACCTGAAGATAAGAATTCCATTTTTTTTCTGAAATTCTGCCATTTTTACAATCAATTCCTGTGCCTAATATTCAGTTTTGTGTACTCGTTTGCTATAGGGTATGGGACTCTTTTTTCTGATATATAATGTTATTAAGGCATGGTTTACATAGCCTACAATTCACCCATTTTAATTCACATTTACACAATGTAATGATTTTTTAAGTAAATTTACTGACTAGTAAATTGACATAATCATAAATCAATTTTAGAACATTATCATCACCCCAATAAGATCCCACATGTCTACTGACTGTTAATGAAAAGAGAAGGTCTCTTTAAAATGTTCTGTGCCTATTGTGGTCTTTTGTCTAACACTTTGGAGAACAAATGTCCTTCCATTTAAATGTGGTTCCAGGGGCGCCTGGGTGGCTCAGTGGGTGAAAGCCTCTGCCTTCAGCTCAGATCATGATCCCAGGGTCCTGGGATCGAGTCCCGCATCGGGCTCTCTGCTCCGTGGAGAGCCTGCTTTCTCCTCTCTCTCTGCCTGCCTCCCTGCCTACTTGTGATCTCTGTCTGTCAAATAAATAAATAAAATCTTTAAAAAATAAAAATAAAAAAAATAAATAAATGTGGTTCCAGAACCAGATTGGGGTGGATGGAGCAGTAAAGGGGTCTATGAATAGGGAAAGTACTGGAGTACCTTTTTTTTTTCTTTTTTTTTTAAGATTTTATTTATTTATTTGACAGAGAGAGAGAGATCTGGTGAGAGAAGGAACACAAGTAGGGAGAGTGGGAGAGGGAGAAGCAGGCTTCCTACTGAGCAGTGAGCCCGGATGGATCGTGACCCGAACCGAAGGCAGATGCTTAAGACTGAGCCACCCAGGCGCTCCCACCCCACCCCTGCCCCCCCCCTCCCCCCGGAGTACCTTTTTGACCAAACCTGCCAGGAAATAGGTAATCTAGGTCATTGCTTTCTTTGGAGCAACAGTCTTAGCAGTGATCCACAGAGCTGCTCAGCTAGTGGTTCCTGAATTGGGAGGAACCTCAGAATCACCAAGAAAATAGATCATGAATGCATGTTTTGGGCCATGTTGCTAGAGATTGTAATTTGCCAGGTCAGGGGTTACAGATTTACTTTTTTAGCATGATACCTTGATAATTCTCATAACTCACCAGATTTGGGAGCTATTATTCTGGATAGTGTGTAAGTTTGCTTTTTTAGTAGTATTTGCATATTTTTTTCTAGGAAAAAATTTGTGGTATTGGGTCAGGAAAGAATTAGATATATATATTTTTTAGCCCAGCACTTTGGTTATTTCATACTCTTGTGTGTAAAGATGTGTATCTTTTTTCTGAATTGGAAAAAGTATTATTGCCTTTGCCCTCTACTTCGAGCTGTAACACTTAAGTGTGGGTAATTAGTGATCATAAACCTAAGGCAGGCAAGGATGACTTGGGAACATGATATAACCCAGAGGTAAAGAAGCTGAAGTTCATAGCATATTGGAAACATAGAATGGGAATCCTTGGGATTTCCAGAAAAGTTGTCACTTCTGTAGAATTTCCACAAATGTGTCCATACCATCTTGAATGATTCTGGCTTCAGAATCTCACAACTTTGATTAAGTAATGTGATTATTTAGAATGGAAGGGGCTATTTGATCATAACATAGGTCAAATATTAACATCTTCACCCTTGCTTTCTGGAAATGAGTCAGGGGTCACTATAGGAAAATCTAACTCTTTTTAGCCCATGTCAGATTTCTCAGCAAATCCTCAAAGCTCTACCTTTAAATTACTTCCAGAATTGGATGGCTCCACCTTTCTCCCCCACCCCTGTAACCACTTTGGACCACACTTCCATTATTTCTTTTGAATTACCATAATAACCTATAACTGGACCCTCTCCAGCCCTTGTCACCTACTAAACATGGATGCATACTTTCTGTTTGCATTACAACACACTGATGGACTCTGAAAATCCAGTCTCTACTCGAAATCCTCTAGTACCTATGCATCAACCTCACAGTAAAAGCCTCTTTATCATGACTACAAGGTCTCTCCAATACCTCTCCTAGCTCACCCCTACTACTCTTTCCCTTCCGCATCCTGCTTTAGCCACAGTGGTGAGCTTTCTGTTGGTTGAACTGCCTCAGGATATCGACACCTGCTGTTTCCTCCGTCTGGAGTGTTTTTCCCCCACACGTGTGCGTGACCCGCTCTCTCAGTCCTTCCAGGTCTTTGCCTAACCATCATCATCTCAGTGAAGCCTGCCTCAGCCATCCTATTTTAAACTTGAATCCTGCCCGGAACACATTAACATTTTGCCATGTTTCCATGTTACATGCTTAGCACCTAACATGATCTCTTTATGGTGTGTTGTATTTACGTACCTTACTGTCCGTCTCATCAGCCAGGGTAACGAAAGCTCTGTCCAGACGGAACAGTGCCTGGTTCTAGGTGCTCAAGAGTAACTTGCATTAGTGGAAAGAGATCTCTTGTATAACTGTTGGTTAATTCTCCATTTTAGCTGAGGAATTTCTTCCATATTGTGAATGTGATCAGGTGGAACTCTAATCCTCAGAGCTCAAAAAAGGGTGGATCTCCAAGAATTAGAGATCACTGGATATTCTAATCAAGCTCATGCAGGTCCTAAACCTCTGCCTGCAGGGATCAGAATGTGAAGTCTTCAGGGAGACTTGAGTCACGTTTAGGCCAGTCTTGTATTTTGCAAATAAGGAAAATGAGGCTGAGAGCAAAAACGGAATTGCCTAAGGTCTGTGAAGTGAGTGGCCCTGCCGAGGTAGGATTCTGCCTCCTCAGTAGCAGTACAATATTCTGCCTTTCTTGGTCTTGTTGACAAGCGAACATTTTCTGATAACTTTGGAACTGAAATGTTCTTAAATAAACAACAGTTGTTATTCTTGAGAAGAAAAACAGTTTGGGTTTTAGCAAAACCTTGCTCAGCTTCTCCTACATAATCGTTTCATACCCAGTAAGTGATTCTTAAAATATTCCTGCATATTAACATGCATTTTTTTTTTACTACATATAAACATGATGAACTATGTGCAGTTTTGACAGGGTGCCCATGTTCTGAGAACCCTGAAGGGCAAGAGTTGTCATTGTATGTATTCGGTTATTTAATAAGTACTAATTGAATTCCAGTATGTGCAAGAAATTATCCTGGACACTGAGAGTCCAGTGACAACCCAGTGGAGGCCCTTGTAGAGGACATGGATGACAAAGTGATGATAACAAAGATAATTTCAGATAACGGTATGTGCTTTGAGGGAGACAAAACATATGCAGTAGAGACGGGATCAGAAAACAAAAATTCTGAGAAAGTGATGGCTGAACAGGCCATTGAAGGAAAAGAACCAATCAGCCACTTGATGATATGGGGATGGAGGGCTGCAGACAGACAAGAGCAGAGGTTTTAGGATGCACTAGGCTTATCATGATCAAGGAAGAAAAGAAAGGACAAGCTGATTGTGGTATTGCAAACAAAAGGAAGGTTGGTAGAGGATGAGGTCAGAAAAGGAGCAGGAGTTTGATCACCAAAACTCATAGTCCCGGTGAAGATCTCGGGGAAACCATAGTGGGAGGTGGTTTTAAGTGGGGAGTAAGAGCTCTGGATGAGATTTTGAAAATCTCACAATGGTTAATGAGTAGAGAATGCGTTTCAGAGGAGCAGAAGTAGAACCAGTCAGATAATGGGGGGTGGGGGGAAATTCCAGAGAAGACAGTGGCTTGGAGATAGAAAGTTTCAGTGGAGACAGAGGGGAGGGATCCCATCACGTGGTATGGGTACCACACTAACCACTGCTCAAGCAACCAGATCTCATAAACTGTCTGGATATGTACAACCCCTTCTGGAAGGACAAAGTCGAAATGCTGGATAGGTTTGGTCAATTCCATCAAAAGGGGATACATGGTTGCATATGGTTGGAAGGCACAGTTCATGGATCACTGGTTCAAGATGATATTATTTTTTAAAAAAAGATACAGGGGTACCTGGGTGGCTCAGTGGGTTAAGCCTCTGCCTTCAGCTCCAGGTCATGATCTCAGGGTCCTGGAATCGAGCCCCTCATCAGGCTTTCTGCTCAGCAGGGAGCCTGCTTCCTCCACCCCTCTGCCTGCCTCTCTGCCTACTTGTGACCTCTGTCTGTCAAATAAATAAGTAAAATCTTTTTTTTTTAAGATCTTTTTATTTATTTATTTGACAGAGAGAGAGGGCACAAGTAGGCAGAAAGGCAGACAGAGAGAGAGGGGGAAGCAGGCTCCCTGCTGAGCAGAGAGCCCAATATGGGCCTTGATCCCAGGACCCTGAGATCATGACCTGAGCTGAAGGCAGAGGCTTAACCCACTGAGCCACCAGGTGCCCATATAAATAAAATCTTAAAAAAAAAAAAAAAAGATGCAGAAAGGATTGTTCTGTGGCCACACAAATGTGGGGAACAGACCCAGCAGATTCCCACTTAGAGAGTCACAGTGCACATTAACTTATTCTGAGAGGTCTAGCAGTAAAGGCATTTAACTTCGTCTTTCCCACACTTCCTAAAACTCTTTGATCAAGAAACCCTGTTTCCTTTTCTGCCTTCCTCCCGGAACACTCACTAGCAGGGTGAGGGGCATGGTTTTGAGCCAGCTGATGCTGGTGAAGAGAGACATTGTGCTCTGTTGGCATACGGACTTCACGTTTGTGCTCTTGGATACACCACTTTTCCTGCTGGAACCTCCGTGTCCTCATCAATACAAATATAAGGTCAGAATCACGGGTCATTAACTTCACTTTGTTTTATCCAGCAATTTTGGGTAAAGTTGTTGTTTTTCTGCAATTCCTCAAAGGGTAGTTGCTTGGGATAAAGCTGCCAACTCAGTTTAAATGATAGTTTGGTGGTACCGCTTCAACCCACCCTTCTCTCCCTGAGCTGATCACGGCTGGCTTTCTTTATATGGTGTTGAGTATTTTTTTTTTTTTTTAAATCCTCTTCCCTTGCAAAGAAGGCATTTAACAATTGCATCAGAAGTGCTGCTGGCCCAAGGTCTGAATCTCCTAGGAGAAGAGTTACAACACAATGGAGCTGGGTCAGACCGAATGGATTTACAGTACAGCTGGTGATACTCACTTAGAGGTTACTAGGCAACTGTGCAGCGTGGGATGGAACAAATATTGATGCTCAGACGGTGTCTTGTAAGCCCATTTGCTTCAAATCTCAAGGGATGCATTTCTTAGCAAAAAGAGCAGAGTATTGAGATAACATTCTTTTGTTCAAAGAATTCTCTGTACTCTGAAAACAATGAAAACTTAAGGCATGTTTTGGCCTGTTTAAGGCTGCATTAGCTCTTCTACCAAAAGATCCATCCCGCCTTCTGTCCTTCCTTCATGTTTTTTTCTTTCTTTCACATTTAGAGGTTGAGCCGTCAGCCTGTTTCTTGGGACCCTGAACATCCTTAGCTATGCCTTTGGGAACTGTAAGCAAGCCTGCGGAACAGGCAGGCAGAGCAGAGCAAGACTATCAGGAGGCTGGTGGAGGGAATGGGGTTACAAAGCCATGGAATCATGGAGGTAGGAGAGAGGAAGAGAATGAGGAAGGATAAGAAAAGTTGATGGAGAAGTATACTCATTTGGAGAAGGAAAGATGGAGGAAGCATTTCCAGATTGCTGTTACTTTTTTGGATCAAAGACACATAAGGGCAGCTAAGTCAAGTCCATTGGGGTCTCTATCCCTTTCTTTGTTATGGTAGCAATAGAATAAAATGTATTAAACAATCTATTCCTAAATAGGTTTTGGTGTTAATTCCAATGTGTATGCGTGTGTGTGGGGGTAAGGTTCCCTATACCAACAAGCAATTTTTGGGATACCACCAGCCTGTCGTCCAATTCAACTCAATTCTGACACTACCCAGAGAGAGCATCAGATCCCACAGGTTGAAGATTCAGTCCTACAAGATGCCCCCTACCACCCCCCCACGCTCCCCCAACCCCCCGCCAAACCCTCAGATGCCAGTTGCCAGCCCAGGGTGTTTCCTGTGCTTCTGACTAACCTGCTACACATTAGAGGTGTGTAGCACTCTCTCTCTCTCCTCCTTGGACTTCAGCTGCCAATCAGAAGTTGCGGTTGTTACCTGTATGTCCAACTGACTATAAATCAGGTTTCCAAGACCCCTTTCTCAGGTTCAGTTAATTTGCTACAGCTACTCATAGAACTCAGACATTTTAGTTACTAGATCACCAGTTGGTTATACAAGGCTATCACTCTGAAACAGCAAGAGGAAAGAGAGACATAAGGCAGGGCACGAAGAAAGGGCTCTGAGCTTCCATGCTCTCTCTAGGCATACCACTCTCCCGGTCACCAACCCAGAGGCTCTCTGAACCCTGTGCTTTTGGATTTTTATGGAGACTTCATTACGTAATCATAATCAATTAAACCTTTGACCGTTGGTGATTGATTCACCCTCTATCCCTGTCCCCCTCTGGGAAGTGGGGGTGGATATGAAAATTTCCAGCCCTGTGATCACAGGGTTAGTTCTCCTGGCAGTCAGCTCCTACCTTAGTTATCTAAGGGCTTTCCAAGTCCTTTCTTAACAGAACAAATAACACCTTTATCTTTCCTATCACAGGAAATTTCAAGGTTTTATTTTTTTTTCTCATTTTTAAAAACTCAAATTCAGTTAATTAACATATAATGTATTGTTGGTTTCAGAGGTTCAGATCAGTGATTCATCAGTCTTTATAACACCCAGTGCTCATTACATCATGTGCCCTCCTTAATGTCCAGTCACCCAGTTTCCCCATCCCCCAATCTGCTCCCCTCCAGCAACCCTGTTTGTTTCCTATGATGAAGAGTCTCTTATTGTTCGTCTCCCTCTCTGATTTTATCTCATTTTATTTTTTCTTCGCTTCCCCAATGATCCTCTGTTTTTGTTTCTTGAATTCCACATATGAGTGAGATCATATGATAATTGTCCTTTAGAAGCTCTTTGCCAGAAACAGAGTTTTGCCTTTAGCAGCTCCATGTCTGAGGTTTTCCTCCGATCCCAGTAATCTGTTTTGGGAAAGGAGGTAGATGTGGCAAGAGAAGCACACTGAGTGTAAAGAATGAATTGGGGAGAGAAAACTGACCAGGGATAGAAGAAATGAATTTGTTGGGTATGCAGGGATGGGGGCAGAAAAATATACTAGGGAAGGAGCTTACTCTGGCAAGAGTTTCAATGAGGTTGAGAGTAAATTGGGGCAGAAAAGAGGCTTTGGAGCAAGTATGGGTATAGGAAAAATAGTGTGTGAGGAAGGAGAGAAGATTTCCATGGAATGCAAATTGGAGCTTCTTGTATGATATTATCGAAGTAAAACCAGTAAAGATGGCGATCACTCGTAAGCCTCTGACCCCTGTCTACTGCTTATGACACAGATCAAGGACTGGATGACATGCAGCCATAGGAAGGATGAAAAGGAGGGGAAGAGCTGAGAGGGCTAAGTGCAGTGATCCATACACGGAAGTAAGTACATAGTAAAGGAAGGGAAATTTTCCCTATTTTCACCAAAGGCTCAAAATTCAAAGCCAGAACATTTAAATTGCAATGCACTTCTTGGTTGTACAAGTGTACTAGGAAATTTTTTTGATATTCACCTAACTTGACAATTCTGATTCCTGGCATTGTTAAGAAAACGTTGACTATGGCATCTTTCTGGCTTACTGAGAGAACACCTCTTTTGTAGGAGAAGAATACATTGAACCGATTTCCTGGTCTGAGCATTTGTGATTTAATGATTCAGTACCTCTGAAACAAATTTTGAAATAGTCAACATCAATTCTGAATGTTTGTCCCAACACACTCTTTCCACTGGCTTTGCTCTCTTGAGATTTGTTTGCTATCAATATTCCTTACATTGCTTTCTGTCTTATTTCCGAGGCTGCATTCAAAGAGGCTAGGTGGAATGAAATCACCATCCTATTTCTATTCATGCAGATGTTCAGCAGGATTTTGCAGTGCCGGCAATAATCACCCCCAGGATTCTGCGGTGGTCGAGGTACCTGTTATGCTGACAAAGTTCAGGATTGAGAAAAGCATTGGCATAAGGCATCATACAAGTGTGTTCCGAGGAACATGGAGCATGCAAGATACTGTTTGGCAAAAGAGTTTCACAGTCGAATCAGTTTGCAGACTTTCAGTACTGCTGGTTTAAGATAAAAGCTATTCGGTTAAATGATATCTAGTACCATACGTGCACTTAACATTTTGGTTACCTTGACAAGCTGCTGAAACTCTGCCGTGGTAGAGGATGGAGGTCACATCTTTTGTCTTCTCTACACAATAGGGTTACAAACTACCCTTCAGTTGTGGCCTGGAGGGTGAAGTTCTGACTCGATGGTCAGAGAGTTTATATTAGAATTACAGTTCAGCCTCCTAAAGTTGTGTGACTCGGCCAAGTTACTAAATTTGCCTGAGCTTTAGTTTATCCTTAGGTATAATTAATAGTGTATTTATCTCACAGGGTTGTTAGGCATAGATGAGGTAACCAATCTGGAAAAGGTAATTGTTATCATAGGACTACTTAAATCATTACTAGGCCAATCCTAATGAGTAGCAGTACTATCATTAGCAGTAACAATGATGATAATTATGAAACTTATTTTTTGGGAAAAAAAAAAGGTAGTAATAGTAGTAAGAATAACAGTAATAACTATTGTTGATTGAGCACTGGGGTTTTGGCCAGGCAGTATTTTAAGAACGTAGAGGATTTTTGTGAGAAATAGCAGTTAGGTATCTAATTATACCTGTTTTTATGGAGAAGGATACTGTGGTTCAGTCTTGTAGTCTGTAAGTAGCAGAGCTATGCACTCCCGTCCAGTGTCTGAGGTCTTTTTTTTTTTTTTTTCCCAAGTAATCTTCACACCCAATGTGGGGCTCAAACTCCCAACCCCAAGATCAAGAGTCTCATGCTCTACCGACTGAGCCAGGCAGGCACGCCAGAGCTGCTGGAGGATTTTAACCTAATTTCTCTCCCAAGTTGAATGTCCTTTTCACCTGTCCCTTGGTGCTGTTTGCCTCTCTGTTCTCTAGCTCTGTGAGGGCTTTAAAAGGAGAAAAACGTGTGATTCTTCCCTTCAGAGTTCACCAGCAAGTCCCTATGAGTGGAAATTAAAGAAGTACAGATGGGATAAGCACTGGAGGCACTTAGATTTTCCTCCTGGGATATAAAAGAATTTTTATATGCTGATCATTGATTGGAAAAAAAAAAAAAGTGGATGGCACTGGGTTCTCAGAGGAGTTACTGCACAATGAATCTTCAAAGGCAGGAGCGGAGCCCTCTGTGCTGGGTTGGACCTGTAGCCCTGGTTCTGGAAATGTTGAAGACCAGGACTAGCACATCTTGGAAGAAAAATGGGCAAGATTGCCATCTAGTGGACTCTGAGCTAACTTCAGCTTAAAAAAAAAAAAAAAAAAGCTGTGTTTAGTGAGACCGATCTAAAATAAGTAACATGAATGGTTACTTGGATTAAATATGTAGTGGAGAAATGTAAACTGAATCAGGCCAATATTCAAGCTGAATTCTGAGGGGATCAATAGAAGCCCAAAATGCATTTTAGAGGTTCAGATGCATAGGTTATTAACGCTAAAGAGAACCTAAGATTAACATCTTCAACCTCTTCTTTTTTTTCTTATTGAAGATTTATATTTATTTATTTGACAGAGAGAGCACAAGCAGGGGGAGAGGAAGGGAGAGGGAGAGGAGGAAACAGGCTCCCTACTGAGCAGAGAGCCCAATGTAGGGCTCGATTCCAGGACCCTGAGATCATGACCTGAGCCAAAGGCAGAGGCTTAACCCACTGAGCCACCCAGGTGCCCCTCAACCTCTTCTTTTTGCAGCCCAAGGGAGGTCAGTAACTTGCTTAAGGTCATATGATACAGGGACTTGTGCTCAAGGCTTGGTAAATCCATGTGCTGGGCTTGGACTTCAATACTGTATATAGAGCAGGGCACTGTCCTTCATAATATAAACCAAACATGAATTCATCCCAAATTGAATAAATCCAGCTAGCCATTATAGATTCATATTTACAAGAGAAGATGGATGTTCTAAGCAGGAAATCGTTTGAACTCTTTTTGGAAACGTCTCTGCATACCATGGAAGCCCTATTTACGTCACAGTGATGGAAAATAACACTATTTTATTCTGGGTTCAAAAGCATTTCTCTGTGTCCGCGATTTAGGGATTTGTTAAATACACGTAACTGAAGAGAAGGTTAGGGGACCACGTTATGATAAAAGCCTGTGGACTTTAATTCTGTCTCCATTCAGCTATCAACTTTTGACTTTTGTGCCCATGTTTCCCAGAGAAAGAAATTAAGGGGAAAGGAAGGACCAAGAGTTTTACCGCTCGTAAATGTCAGTTGAGATGTTTCAGAGCGAGGAGGGGAATAACTCCTATTCTGAGTCATGGCTATGCTCCCTCCGTCTAGCCTGTGTTATCTGGAGTTTTTCTTTGTTCTTATCTGGAGTAGAGACTGATAATGGGCCCCTCAGCCCGGGGTCCTTGTGAGATTTAAGAGAGAAGAACCATAATAAGATACTCTGTAGGGATTCTCCATCTCCTTCTCCCCCTCTCTCTCCTTCCTCCCACCTCTGGGGAAAGTTGTCATATTTTTATTCAGTTTTCCTAGCCTTTTCTTCTCAAACTCCAAACCAAACCTGCAGAAATCCTGAAAGACTAGTTCACTGGATATCCAAACACCCTTCTGGTCAACTCAACCTGCTGTTAATTTCAATCAGTTGTTAATATTTGAAAGTTGTATCCATCATGTCCTCTGCTCCTTAACTCTACCGAATGCATCACCTAAAAACAACATTTTCCGGTATAACCGCACTACCGTGAATGCCACTAAGGAAGTTAATAATTCTGTAGTGTTGTCTAATATGCTTTACACTCAAATTTCTTTAATTGTCCTATGCATGGCTTTCCATTATTTTCAATCCAGGATCCAGCCAAGGTTACTTTTGATTGTTACTTTAGTTTCTTGTCCTCTGAAACTGTATCCCTAAAACTAAATGTTTTGTCAGGATGTTGACTTTTTTGAAGATCTTAGGAAGCAGATTATAACTCTTAGTGATACCAACTTTGATCACTTGATTAAGATGGTAACTGCTAGGTATCTCTACTGTAAAGGTATATTTTTCTTGTTTTAGGAAGTATTTGGAAGATAATTCTTTGGGGCTGTATGAACATTCTGTCCCCAAATAAATTTTGACACAAAGGTTTTATGCATCATTAGGGAACTGTAGCTGAATTGTTATTAGATTGAAAGTTGAAAAATGGTAATTTTCCTTTTTTTTTTTTTTTGTTGCAGTGATTATTTGGCAGTCTTTTAAAAAAAACTTTCTCTTTTTTTCCCCCTCTTCTTTCTCTCAGGTGCTATTATAGATCCAATTTTTTTTTTTTTAACTCTGTTGCCATCATTTTCCTTAAAGTTTAAGTTGTTGCAAATTTGTTGTATGATAGCTCCTTGGGGCCAGACCCTCTATTATTTCATGTGCTTGACTGTTTCCTTTCTGGCACAAGCGGTTGGAGGCTCCTCTTGTACTTTTCCTAGCCCATCCCAGAATTAGGAATCAGCACTTAAAGGAATGGAGAATGATACTTAGAAACTGAGACCTGAATGCTAGATGAAGCACTATACAAATGTTTTTAAAATCCTGGTGGTAGAGTAAAAATAAGATTAGAGAAAAATGCAGCTGGCTTTGCATATTTTGTCAAGTGACCCCTCTGCTTGGTTAAATCCTCCTTCAACTTTAATTTCTCATATTTTCTGAAAAAACATAAAGTTCGAGGTCCCTCAGGATTAGGATCATTTTCCCCTAACATATCTGCCTCTGGAACCCTAAATTTTCCCAACACTCAGCACATGTACAAATATTCAAAGTATATCTTGTCTGAAAGGGATATCTGAGAGTTCCCATATACCCCCCACCAGCACCAAACATGAAACACAGACAGCCTCCCCCTCCTGCTAGCAACATCTGCCCATCTAGTGGTACATTTGTTACATTGTAACACATTATGACTGACACATTTGTTCACCCAACAGTTCACTCATGGTGTTACACATTCTGTTGAATGTGTATATGACATGTATTTACATGACAAGTATATGACATGTATTTACCACTGTAGTATACAGAATAGTTTCATGGCCCTAAAATTCTTCTGTGCTCTGCCCAGTCATACTTCCCTCTTCCTTAATCCCTGGCAACTACGACCATTTTTTTTTAATCTCTGTAATTTGGGGTTTTTTTGGGATGCCCTGTATTGGCAGTCATCCAGTATGTAGCCTTTTCAGATTGACTTCTTTCAATAATATGCATTTAAGTTTCCTCCATGTTTTTTCACGGCTTGATTGCTTATTTCTTGTTAGTGCCAAATTATATTCCATGCTGTGTTGTTACCACAGTTTATCACTTACCAAAGGACATCTTTGTGGCTTTCAAGCTGCTATAAACATTCATGTGCAGGTTTTTGTGTACATATAAATTTTCAACTCATTGAGAACCAAGTAGGAGAGTTGCTGAATTTTATGGTATGAGTAGGTTTAATTTTATTAAAAATGGTTGAGCATTTAATAAATTGCATACATATGTCCTCACAATTGCCTCCTCTGTGTCCTGTATATGGTACCGCAGCTAATAGTTTGGGTGCTATTGTTAACTCCTACGTCTTTGTATTGCCTTACAAATTTTCCACCCATTTCTCCAAGATCAGTACAATGATATGGGTGCCATCTAGTGGACATAGAGAAAATGTGTTTTCATAGAACAACCACCACCACAAAAAAATTACATGTAAAATAGATCAATCACAAAATCCCTTCTTTATAAAAACATTTCAATATTTTGGACCTGGACCAAGTGTTCGGACTACAATGGAGTCCCAAATTTGGAGAGGCATGGTAGGAAATTAGCAGAATTAGGCAGCCAGTTAATCCCCTGAATTTCCAAATTTATTCACCAAATTGACTTGAGATCTTCATACATAGAGCTTTTGGAGAGAGGGGGATGAAGTGGAGACGGAATTAAAGGATAAAAAAAATGGCCATTGTCTCTAGGTCTCCTAATCTTTTTGTAGGATAAGAGTAGTTAGAAACGTACCAGTTATGATGATTCACTATTAAGCTGTGAATTGCACATGAGAAGGAAACCCAGAGGGCAGACTGCTCACTGTAAATGCCACTGAAAAACTTTGCATGGTCACAAGTCTTGAAATACGAAGAAGCTGTGGATAGGTAACAGGGGAGCATCACGAAAAAAAGGATAAATTCAGGGCAATAGAAAAAAAAGTTTTGAATTACAGAGATCCAAGCAGATTATCTATATTTATTCTAATTCAGTGGGACTTGGAGAGGAGGCAGGGGGTAAGTGATATAATTGAACTATCTCTAGGAGACTCTAATGAAGAGTAATGGAGATAATAAAGGGTAACGCTAGCACTAAAATTGATGATTGGAAGAGCTAACCCTTGCTGATGTCTCATGTGGAGTCACTGTCCTAATTACTTCTGCATATATTATCTCATTCAGACTTCATAGCAATCTGATGAGATCTAGGTATTACAATCATCCTTGTTTTAATTTGAGGAAACTCAGACCTCAAAAACGTATTTTTATAACTTTGACTAAATTACAGAGCTAGAAAGTGAAGGAGCCTGGATTCAAGCCCAGAAGTAAGATTTCAGAGCCTGTGTGAGCTCTCTTGAATTCTGCTAGATTGAGTGAAACAAATGGCATAAACAGATTGAGGAACCTGAATCATGGACCTCTTCTCTCCTTGACATACCTTGGGCAAATCCCATTATGTTCCTGGGCATAAGCTTCTTCACCTGCTCAGTGAGACTATCACACCATATTACCTCTACGGTATCTCTGGGTTCTAAAATATGTTGGTTATATTTAGGATGCTCAGTGCTTTGTTCTGATGATTGAATAATACTAAGACATCTTAAGTTATAGAATTCCGCTGAGAGTTTATGTTAAAATACAAGGGCAATGTGATACACTCCTAATTAATCACACTTTTTTTTCCGTAGTGTTGGGTGTTATCTCTCCTCCCTCATTCGTGATTTTGAGTTTTTTTTTTTCTTTTTTTCTTGATGAGTCTGGCTAGAGGTTTATCAACTTTATGGATTTTTTTTTTTTTCAAAGAACCAGCACCTGGTTTCACTGATCTATTATATTGTTTTTGTTTTATTTTGGTTTTTTTTTTTTTCATTTCCATATCATGTATTTCTGCTCCAATCTTCATCATTTCTATCCTTCTGCTGGTTTAGGTGTTGTTTTTCTTTTTCTAGCCACACTTCTTTTCTGACTTAAAGGGCCTATTCTGGGAGCGCCTGGATGGCTCAGTTGGTTAAGCCTTTGGGCTCTGCACTGGGTGTGGAGCCTGCTTAAGATTCTCTTTCTCCCTCTCCTCCCCTCCTTTTCACCGCCCTCCCCCCCCAATAAATAGCCTATTCTGTAAGGTAGGTGTTAAGATTGTTCTATGTAGACAACTCTATTATTATTGTCAGCATGAGGGAAATAAAACCTACTCTGGATTAAAATACTGTAGGAGAGTTAGCTCAGTGGGAAAAGAAGCAGTGGCAGGCTAGTCATCCTTGACTCACCCCCCTGCCCCCCCCCAACTAACATCTGTTGAGTCCTATTAATAGAACTTAGAAAGCTCTCTGCAGTCTGTCTGAAGCTCCACCGAATTTACACAAAGCTGCTTTGAATCTTTTCAGAGCACTCATTCCCACCACTGTTATCCTAACCAAGGACCTCATCCTTGTTCCTGAAAACTACTATAATGACTAGGTTACAAGTCTCCCTGCCTCCGGTATGGCCTTCTTCCAATCCATTTTTCACACTGTGGGTTGAGTCAGCCTTCTCATGGAGGTCTGCTGACGCCCATCCAGTAGCTTTTCTGTGCACTTGGGATGTCTTCCCAGAATTCTCACTTCATTCCCATGGTTTAGGAGGTATTTCCTGTTTAAGACACTGCTTACTATCCAGCCCCTAGGCCGCATTGCTCCCTATCTTGACTTTTTAAAGCTTAGACTTCACTACCATTGAAAAGCGTCCTTGACTTTCATCCTTACGGTATAGGCTGTCTTGACATCGTGTAGTGCATTAATCCTAGCACCTACTACTGTACTGTGATGCAGTCGCCTTTATTGCTTATAGGACTGTAAGGACCACAAAGGCAAGAATCCTATCTGCCTGCTCACACTCCTATTTCCCATTTGAGTGCAGTATTTGAGTGGTTATATTAAAAGAGCTAGTGAATGAATGAATACACGAATGAACAAACACACTGAAAAATCAACACTTAAATACCTAGGAGATTTCCTGAAGGCCAGGGTTAAAGGGGACTAAAGTCACATAACCTAACTCCCATGTAGAGCCTGCCTGCTTCTGTGTACCATGGAAAATGGCAGTCACCGTCTGCCAGTCATAGGTGAGATAAACCCCGGAGGTGTAAAAGGCCTCTATCTTTGCTGCTCTACTGAGCTCTCTGACCCAGAGACTCTCCTAGACGCATGAGCCCCTTCTGTCCCCCCGACTCTGAAGTTTCCTTGCTATCATTCCCTCTGGTCTGTGGTCACCTGTGTGGTAACCCCTGGAGGGTGTCCTGCTTTGAGGGACTCCTCCTCACTCCCATCCCTGCCCCTTTCCATGCAGTCTTGTCAAAGCCTTATTCAGCCTTGTGTGCTACTGCTGTCTCATGGCCATATCTTTCCTTGATCAGCTGCGAAATCCCTTGAATGCTTAACCATCACTATAATGATGTTGGGTTTTATCTTAAGGGTGATGGAAAATAGACAGGGGTGACATGATCGAACATTGTAAAAGATTCAGCAGTTGGAGAGGACTAAGAAGGAAACAGCGCCAGTGAAGAGGCTGCTGTTTTAATCTACCTGCATGTTGCAGGTAGAGTGTGAATATACTCCCTGATGGGTTAGAAGTGGGAAAATAAGGAATCAAAAATAAGTATTGGAGCAACTAGATGGATGTCAGACCATTTATAAAGATGCATAGGATGGGGGAGGAACAGATCTGTGGATTGAAGGGGAAGTAAATGAAAAGCTCAATTACTGATGTATTAACCTTAGAAAATGAATAATGATTTTTTTTCCCTCTCCCTGTTTTTGGAATCTTGTAGGATCTGCTTTATACCAGCATTGTCCTAAGATGTCATCATGTTATGCCTGGGAATGAGTCCATTTTCATTTTTTGTTCTGGGAGTTTGATGGGTGCCCTTGATCGGTAGCAACATGCCCCTTGAGTCTAAGACTGTCTTTGAAAAATTTTAGTGTCTTACTTCCCTATATGTACCATGTTTGTTCTTTCTAGAATTTCTATTATTTGGAATGCGCGGACTGTTGATCTAATTTTAAACCTATCTATCTTTGTCTTTTTGCTCTACTTTCTAGTTTCCCTAAACTTTATTTTCTAACCCTTTTGTGAGACTTAAATATCTGCTCAACTTTTTTTTTTTTTTTTTTTTCTCTCTTAAGTAGGCTTCACACCCAAAGTGGGCCTCAAACTCATGACCCTGAGATCTAGAGTTGCATGCTCTACTGACTGAGCCAGCCAGGTGCCCACTGCTAAATTTTTAATATGTAAGAGCTCTGTTTGGTTTTTCAGAAACCTACCCCTTTTTGCATCCTATATATGTTTTGTTGATAAAATATTTTGAAATATTTACTGTAGTTTCTGAAGGGATGTTGGGATATCATTAAGATGTTATTTAAACTTTTCTTCTTAGCTGTCAGCTATATTTTATACCTGGGGCTTGGTATTTTCTAAAATGATTTTCTCAGATGTTTGGGAGCTTTGTTTCTTCTTATTTAAGATTGAGGCACTTGAACTCTAGTAGACGCATTGAGCATGACGTTGGCGCTTGTCAACAATGAGCTTTACCTGGGGGTAATCTGAAAGGACCCTTTTTCTGGGGTAGGAGGATTCCCCGAAATGTGAATATTTTTAGGTCTTTCCTCTGATGATTTTCCTCAGAGGAGACTCAGGGATTCAGATTCCCTACAATTTCCGGGAGGACACTGTAGGCTTGTTTGCTCATTTTCTGAGCGCCAAAGAAGGGGTAGGGAAAGCCATGGCTCAACAGTCAGTAGTAACTTCACAGTTTAGAGAAGAAGAAACATCTGAAAAAGAGGGAGAAAAAGAACCTAGTGCCCCTCATTCACAGCCAAAATGTGGTCTGCCGACAACTAGATCTAATTTGGTTCCAGAAAGGGAACTAAAACTCACTTTACCCTAAAGATTAAAGTGTTGGCTGGAAATTGCTTGCTATGGAGTTGAGACAATTGTGTCTTAAAGTTTACCTAAAGGTGACAAGAATACTCTTGGAGTCTATAAGAATTT